>NC_137695.1:133911832-134575916 GCF_964034855.1 Anser brachyrhynchus
TTAGTCCCTGGAGATGGCTGCATCTGAACAGCCCCTGACTGTGTATCTTTGAAACCACAAAACCTGTTCCAGTTTGGTACTGAGTATAAACAGTAGGAGGTGATGCAGGAAGTTTTACAATCAAGTCATTAAAAAGTTAATAGAGTATATTACTGGAATTTATTTAACAATAAAGGTTCACCTTAGCTGTTTCAATGTCTAAGCTGGACTTCAAATCTGGCTAATTGACCAAATATATCTTTTTAGGATTATTGTGACTTTGGGAGCTCTTAGAGCTGCAGTTCTCCTGCTTGTGTTTTGGAAGGTGTTTAATGAAGACATTCAGGTCCTAACCTGAATGACTTGGTATGGTGCAAAACTTTTCTTCAGTCCTAGATGAAATTTTCATTTCTCTTCCCTGTTTAATGATTCTTATTCTTATGATTCTTATTTCCTGATTCTTATTTCCTGCGAATTAACATCAGGTTATCATCTTCAGTGAAGGGAACTAAGTCTTTTCCTTTCTCTCTTCTTCCCTAAGGTCTTTTGGTTAATGTTTTTGCACCTTAATTAACATTTTCCTGCCTTCGGGCTTCTTTCTTCTGTTACTAACTTCTGAGAAGAAACTGATAAAATAGTATTATGAGAAATATTTATTCATGGTTTTCTTACTGGATGCATAATTGTTATTTTTTCCTGTAATCTTTATGTAAATATTAAACACAAGAAGGTACCAGATGCTAAAACTGGAAATAGGTTGCTTTCGATAACAATTCCCCCCCTTCCCCCCCACCCATAGTTTCAGAAGGAACCTCCTTGGGCCCTTCTTATTGCAACGCCAAAGCAGAAACTACATGTCAAGACACTGATTCTCATTAGCTTCCCATTTGTAACTGTGAGGTGTTCAGTCTATCAAAAGCAAATGCTTTAGAATAACACCAATTAATAAAATTTCTAGGTTTTTATTTACTTGTTTATGCATTTGTAATTGGAAGTGTGTACTCTCCTTCATCTGAGAATCTTAGGCTGAGAGAGCTGAGGATGTTCAAACTTAAGAAGAGAAGGCTCCAGGGAGACCTCAATGCAGCTTTTCAATACATAAAGGGGGCTTATAAAAACTTTTTGCTCAAGCAGATAATGATAGGACAAAGGGGAATGGTTTCAAACTAAAAGAGGGGAGAATTAGATTAGATGTTAGGAGGAAATTCTTCACTCAGAGAGTGGTGAGGCACTGGCACAGGTTACCCAGAGAGGTTGTGGATGCCCCATCCATGGAGTTGTTCAAAACATGGCTGGATGAGGCCTTGGCCAACCTGATCTAATGGGTGGCATCCCTGCCTATGGCAGGGGGTTTGGAACTAGATGATCTTTAAAGTCCCTTCCAACCCAAACTCTTCTGTGATTCTGTGATTCTATGATTCTATGTTCTCTTTCCTCAGAGTACTCTACCAGGTGCTTGTTCTTCTCTCTGACTGTCTTCCTCTGTTGGAATTTGTAAGTGCTTGAGTCTTGTTTCCTGAGAAATCTGTCAAGAATGGAAGTGTTTTGATCACTAGTATGGAACTGAAATAAGAAATCTGACAACTTAATTTGTGATGACAATGATCTTCCTTTTCAGCACCAGAGAGAGTGATAAAAATCTGTGGGCAATTCAAGGAGCGCGAAGCAAAAGACAATGAGGTCTTTGATTCTTTTGAAGATTTCAACAGGGAATGGCTATCACAACTTGGTTTGTCACTCATGAACTCTTCATCATGTGAAGATTTTAGTCTTGTATAGAGGCAAAATGTCAGATTTCTTCAACAGCTTAATAAAAGATCTTTTTAAAATTCACTTGTCCTAGTATCACTGTTCCTCTTAAACCCTCATATCTTTATTTTGAAACTTTGACTTTCTTCTTTGGCGGAAGTATCCTAGATTAGCTTGGACAGTTTTGACAAGACTATAGTTCGGTTCTAGCAATTTATCGGTGTGCCATCAGAAAATACCATAATGTTGAAATTTGATTTATATATGGCAAGTCCGGTTTCAAGGTCTGCTTCTACTTGTGATGTTTGCACATTTGCCCTACTTAAAGAAGACCCTGAGTACAGTTTATCCTTTGGAAGTGTGCCCATATGCTACAAAGCACTCAGTGCTCTATAGACCAAGAAAAGAGACTCCAGAAAAGAGTTACTGTGTGAAACCCCAGCTTTGAAGATGCAGTTATGTTTTGGCATTCTTCCTCTCCTTCTGCTTCCCTAAACTTGAATCCTGCTCCCTGATATATTCTTTCTGTAATGCTGCAGGTTCTGACATCTCAGCCTGTGGTCAACACCTGGATCTTCTCCCTACTCACTGTCCTCAATTCACATCCACTGCTGTCATGTTAAGCAATAAGATACAGGACTTTGGCCAAACACTGGCACTATGGCTTCTTAAAACCAAGGCCAAAATTGTGGACTGTAGTGTAAACTGGCAGACTGATGCTTTTCTAACACAAACAAAAATGCAAGTGCTGAAAGTGAATGTTTAGTTTCATGGTCAAACTAAGGTCTACGCATCAAAGACAGTTCAAGACACACATTTGTACCAAAAGAAGTACTTCTAGGATTCTGAATCAGAAGATCCTTTTGAGAAAATAATTTATTTGTTGTCAAATTATTTAGAATGCTTGAAAAATAACTACAATATTATTAAGCGATTTAGGTGATTTATCAACTTTAAAATCAAATTCCTGCTTCTATTGTTCTGTGTTTTTTACAAGTAACAGCATGTTGTTTTATAATCAAGGGAGAAAAAAAATATCTTTTCCGTCTTCTGAGTTCTTCATGCGTTTATTGCATATTGACAGGTTCTCCATGATCAGTTTTCCTTAATATTTGTTCAGATCACTGAAGCGAAAGTAGGAAAGAGAAAAGAACCTCTGTATTAGAAAAAAGAAAAACAACCAACCAACCAAACAAACAAAAAAAACCCACAAACAAATAAAAAATAAACAAACAACAACAAAACCCTTAACAACATCTTGGTTTGAGACTCAAAAAGTATCTTGAATCTAAAATGATTCATACAGAAACTTTAGCCAACATGGATAGAGTAACTTCAGATTTAGGTGGAATAACAGCAGCCATTGCTTCATTGATTGGTTAAAGTGCATGAACCTGGTACTGCTAATATATTATGGGATTATATTTATACTCCTATTCATTCTACATACACAAAACCTTGAAAAGAACCCCTTTGTAGTCCAAAACTCCTTCTTAAAGCAGCATCGTGGGGGAAAAATGATCCTCTTTATCTCCATTCTGAAATTTCTTATGTCAATTTATGTACATTTTCTCTCATAATCCTTCCATGCACTGTCTCTGGTAGGTGTTGAGGGATGCTGTGACACCCCCCTCAAAGTCATCGTTTCTACAGGGTGAACAAGCCCAGATCCTGCAGCCTTTTCTAACAGGGCAAGTGCTCCAGTCCTGACCATCATGGGAGCCTTCTGCTAAACTTGCTCTAGCTCCTCCATGTCTCTCCTGTACTGGGGCGAAACTGGATGCTGTATTTTAGATGATGCCTAACAAGTACTGATTAGAGGGAGATGATCAGTACTTGGTCCTGTTCTTACAGACCCAGATGTTGTTGGCCTCTTTTCTGCCAGGGCACTCTGCTGTCTTGTGTTCAGCCCGCTGTCAGCTGAGATGCCCAAGCAGTTCACAGCAGAGCTGCTCCCCAGGCAGTGCATCACCTGCCTGCACCGTAGCCAGGGATTTTTCTCTCCCAGGTGCAGGACTTGGTAATTGTCCTTGCTGAATTTCAGAAGTTTAGCTCATTTCACTAGCCTGTCCTCTGGGTGGTAGCCCTGCTCTTGAGCATATTTCCCTGCTCCCTCCAGTTTGGTCTCATCTTCCAGCTTTATGAACATGCTTTCAAATCACTGTTAAAAAGTTGAGCAGTACAGGTCTCAGAATAGTCCCCTATGGTATGTGTATGTACAATACGTAGAAAGCACAATACTTGCATGGGAATATCACTGACTGGGAGGACCATTTCTGAAACTTTTGCATGTAAAATAATGAACCACTAGTGCTTCAGCTAATATTTTGCACCTGCTTGTTCCAAAGCTGTAGTAGGCTCCTGACTGTCTGTAAGATGGAGCAACAGTTAAGGGTACCCAGGCTACAGAGAAGAGTGACGTGGAAGCGGGATTTGTTTTTATGACCTGAAATACTGTGACAAATTGAATTAATCAGGGTAAGACTCTTTTTAAGTCTGATGACAAAACCCACAACCAGTTCAACAGGAATAGAAGAGATGATATTTTACTCTCAGGAATAGAAGAGACGATATTTTACTCTAGAACTTTTTTTTTTTCCTTTTTCTTTTTTCTTTTCCTTTCTAATGCTGTCAGAGGACTGCTGCTCCCTGCTCCTTTCTGGGTCAAACTTCATCTTGTACACACAGAACAATTATTCCATCCATTTTTATTTGGAAAGCCCATGAAAATCCCTGAACAGTGAAGAATCTGAGCTCTGATACTGCTAGTTTCCCATCTGTCACAATGACTTGCTAAGAAGGATTAGAAAATAAAACTAATTTACTGGAATTAGAATGAATTAAGTAATGAATGACAGTAAATTATGGATAAAAACAGGGAGCGCTGCAATTCTGTGAAGTAAAAATGCAGCTTTATTTTAAAAAGCATTTGTCTTCAAAATGAGAATGCACTTTTTAGATTGCCAGCCTTTACAAGGGTTTTATTTTGGGCATTTCTTCTAGTTTAAATGATTATAATATTTGCACCTTGAATAACACATACCCCTGGCACTCATCTGATATCATTTAGTGTGGCCCAGTTATTTTCAGTGATGAGTCAGGGGCAACCAAATGTGATGTGTACATCCAAAGACTATACTAATACTGCTTCATTAGGCACAAACTGTATGCCCAGGGACACTTAAGGCAGTTAAGCATCTGGGCAAATACAGGCATTCATGTTTTCAAAACTTCTTTAAATATTTTGCATCTCTTCCCACCCTTCTAGCAGTCTCATCAGAACATGGTCCTCCATCTTTCAGTCCCACAGTGCAGAATACGTGTTAGCATGTTTAGAATATAGGTCATTGTGAATTGATTTTTACAAAGCAACTTGAACACTGAGGGATATGCAATGCTATTTTAAATGTAGACACATTCGCCCATGTACAAAGCCTGTTTTTAGTAAAGTAAATATTTTGTCAAGTGAAAATGCATTGTAGGCTAGCCTCTGAAATCTAGAAGCAATACTCCTATACTGCTGTTTGTTTAGGCTTGAATTAAAGCATAAGTACACAAATTCCTTGCATGTGAGGGTGTGTGTATGCAGAGCTAGTGTGAGGCTGCAGCTAGAGGAGATGTGCAGAAGAGAATTGTTGTTCCTACACCACCAGCCCTACAGCGTGCAGGGGAAGTGTTCCCCTTTGATGAAAGTGAGCTCTGTGCATGTCTATGTGTGCACTCAGCTGGATATTGCTTGCATGTACTGCACATGCACTTTGTGTATTAGGACTACTGCTTATATTTGAATTTGGTATATTTGAACCTGATTTGGTACCAAATCATGGACTCAGTGCTGGAAAGAGTCCAACAAAGGACAACCAAGATGACAAAGAGGCTGAAGCACTTCTCATGAAGAGAGGCTGAGAGGTCTGGGACTGTTCAGCCTGAAGAAGGGAAAGCTCAGAGGGAATCTCATTGATATCTATAAATAGCTGAAGGGAGGGTGCAAACAAGGTGGAGCCATGCCTTTAGTGGTGCTAAGTGCCAGCACAAGAGGCAAAGGACACAAAAAGGAAAATAAGTGGTTCTGTGTAAACATCAGGAAGCACTTGAGCAGGGGGTTGGACGAGATGGCCCCCAGAGGGGCCTTCCAACCTTATCCATTCTATGATTTTGTGTTTCTTAGGCTTTTGAAAAGAGACGAATTTATGCGGGGTGTTCAACTTTAGTTGATTATTCATTGTTTGTATCATCAAAAGGGTAAAACTGATACGTTCCTTCCTCTGTATCGTTTGCAGTTTAAATACTGATGAGATGTTTTGAATTTCTTCTTTAAGCATCTTCATATGGGTGTAATATATAAACGAAATTTTCTGATTCAGAAAAAGCAATTTAAAATAGGTTGTACATAATAAGTGAAGTAATGGAACAAAGAAGTAAAGCATAGCAACTGTACTGCTGTAGGACTTTTCTAATGAGGAATGGAGCATGCAAATGTGACATACTTGTATAATCAGTCATTTCGAGTATTTATTATAATTAAAATTGTAGAAATTATGTGGATAGTAATCAGTTTTCATTATAGTTCTTTACGCATTTCAGTGCTATAATTAGATTGTGGCATCTGTCATTGCTGATTAATTTGTAGACAGCTCTATCTTTCCACTAAGATTTACTGTGCACCAGTCAAAATTTTTATTAGCTAAAATTATGAATAAAGAGTAGTTTGTGGGTATAGCTTTTTTACTTTGTAATTTTGGAAAGAAGAAACTGCTGTGTAAAAATTTTCTGATTAGTATTTCTCCTTACACTCTCTGAATTGAGAATATCCCAGCAGGATTTGTGCAATCCTGCATGAGCAACACTGGGTAGAAGAAGCCCCAGCAGTTCTTTTTGGGCTTAGAAAATAAAAGCCATTTCTTTCTTAAAATCTTTTGCTGTAAGCTTACACATTTTGGGCTCAGCAGCCTATGAAAATCTGTTTTAATGTTAGGAAGAGAAGAGCTGTACAAAATCAGGCTGTGAAGAATAACAGTCTATTCTAAATTGCAAAAGACTTAAATACCTCTGATGCTCCAACTGTGGTCTGCAGAAGCTTGCTTTTGGCCTCAGTTGTACTAGGATTTATTTTACCCACATTTGTTATACTGTCTGTTGTCTTGAAAAGCTCTCTACCTTAAGTAAATTAAAGCTATAATGTCCCTGATCTGTTCACGCTGCTGCTGGGTTGCCAGAATGCTGTGCTTGCTTAACTTTTGCAACAACATATAATATATCTTATCCTCAGAAAGACTAATACAGCTGATTGATGACCTGGGATAGGTCTTCTTAGCTACTATCTTGCTTTTCTTGTGGGCTCTGTTTGGGCTGTTCTTCATGATTTGCTGGATTTAACAACAAAGGTAGTTTACGAAATAATTTATGAAGTGTATTCTCCTACTGGTTGTTCTCACCTCTATGCCAGATTTCACAGTCTCCTTGGCTGTTCTGTCAATTTTCTTCTGTCTTAAGTGAAAACTGAATCACTGAGCTGATTTAAGTTAAAAGATAACCTTCTGGAAAGAAGGCACAGGCAGCAACATATGGGCAGAAATGGGCAGATTAGATCAAGAAAGATGGGAGCTTTTCAACCAGTTTCTTTGCCAAAATTATCATGTTGGGACTGTATGACTTCAGTCAAGTCAGCTGCATACTAAACCACAGGGAAATCAGATAGGCAAAGGCATCAAACCAAGGCAAATCTTGCATTTATCATTTCATGACATTCACACTTACTACAGCTTTCATATCTGCTTTATGGTGAAGGACTTATTTGGACTAATTTTGCCATCTGTTTCTTAACCCTGTCAAAATTTTCACTTTATGGGCAACCTTCTTCCCTGTACTGAAAGCATTTCTTCTAAAAATGAGTATCTTCATACTAGGGAATCAGGAGTCAAATGCTAAATGTCCCTGGTGTATGACAAAAGAATGATGATAACTTTCAGTGCCTAACACTGATGAAATGACTTTTAGCATAGAGAACAACCATATTTGTAGCTGATCATCACAAGCATCCAGGAAGACATTTCATAGAAAGCGAGAGCAGCCTTTTCCCAAACCAGCTAGGGTATTGGATTATGTTTGTACTATTACTATGGTGTGAGAATTGTATGGGATGACTTTCAAATTTGTATATGACTTGTCCAAGTCTCATATATATTTTTTCCCCATCTAAACTTTAAGGTTACAAATAGCACAAGTTTATGGGCAGCTATGAGGATCAAAACTCATGTTTTGGTATCTGATACATTGGTAAATTGCTTGTTGAAATGAGATGAAAAAAAACCAAAAACTTACACAGCATCAGGGAAAGAACAGGATAATGAACTGATTTTGCCATTAACTTAAACAATCTGCTAAGTTAAACCACCTGTTTAATGTTCAAACTTGATCCCAGCTTGCCAGCTGCAAGAAATAAAAAAGAAGGGAAAACCCTCTTGAAGAAAGAAAAGTGAAAAGCTCAGAGTGGTAATGTTAATCATGATGATCAATTCTCTGCTACTAGTGAACCAAGCGTTAGCCAAAAATATACTGGGCTATATTAATAATGTTAGGACATCACATATTGCAAGTCCTGCATTGGTATAGATTTGTTTTGAATCAAATGCTCTAATGAGGTACAGTCCAAGTACTACAGGACAAGCAACAGAAGTATGTAGAAGTCTGTCCTTGAAAAGCAGAAGTCTTAGGATGTCAAGATTTCTGAGCATGGAGAATCTCAGGCACAGCTCTTCATTAATGCAGCAATTTAATTTATTATGCTAAAGCTCACTTGTTTGCATGTGCAGTGAGTTACTTCTCTGATTTTGGATGAGATAAATCTCATGCAAATATATATAGATATGCATCCACACAAAAGTTTTAAATCAAAGATATATATATTTTTTCTAATTAAAAATAAAACTTAAGGCATGCTAAGCAGAGAGATTACATTATGCAAAAAGCTGAAGTGAGTTATATGGTACTGTGGCTGATTAATATACTGTAGGTGTCATAATCATAGCCCCATAATAAGCAGTTCATGAAGAGCAACAAGAGCAGAGGAAGGAGAAAGTAGGAATTGATAGAACAAGGGGAATTTAATTGCATTTACCTAAGGCCAGTGAGGAGTCTGGAGAGAAATCAAAGATTCAAAGGTAGACAAGTGAAGTGGAGAGAAATTTGTAGCGACTGCTGTTAGGGATATGTGCTGTTCCACAGATATTCCCTGTCAGACTCAGAGTTATCCTAAATCTGGTGTTAGGATTCTTCTAAAACATGCCTAAAAGACAGATGCGATATGTAGTATAAAATGATGGATGTCTTTCTCGGTCTTGTAAAGTCTGTCCTCTTGCCAACTTCTGTTTTGTCAGAAGTACTTTCTCTTTCAGATGACCTTTGTTTCTTCCCCATCTTCAACATTATTGTGCCTTTAGTGAAACAAAAGTGATCCAAGTGTAGGAGGAACTAGAGTCTCTTCCAACTCACCATTTTATTGTTAAAGTAGTGTCACATGAATTGTTTAGGGTTGCCCTGAAAAGCTGGAATCCTGCTATAAATTACAACCACAAGTCAAAAGCAGCTACTCCAAGCAAAGTGTCTCATTTTTATCTTGGTGCTTTGTGACCTGTTATGATCTACATGGTAGATAATCAGGTAAATAGGAATGCAAGCATAGATGTTTTTAAGATTTAATTAATTAAAATGCTCAGTTTTTAATAGGACTGATGTAAAGCTTTTTCTCAAAAAGGAAAGTGTACTGTTTTGTGTTCTGATAGTAATTTTCCCCTTAGGTAGCCAAATAGGGATTGTACAGCTTTTAGTCTCAGGAATTAGATAACTGTTCTTCCTGGATTCCTGTAAATAGCAAAATGCAGATTAAAATAGCAGCAGCAAGAGAATTAGCTAAACATGTGCATTCATCCTGTTCACCCTCCAGAGCTTCTTTGTAAATGAGACTAATTTTGATTATCATAGCTTAGAGAATTTTCCTGTGTGTAACTAGATTTAAAACACGTTAGAACAGCTGTTAATGCCCAGGCTCATGCAGTCTAAATTGATTGCTAGTATCAATACAATATCTGGCCATTTGTTAGGATCCTTAAAGGGTAAAGTTTGAGTAGATTACTTGGAAGAAGAGCTTGTCCAAAGCAATGTATTTCTTCAAGGATTCACTTTATTTTCATCTCTGAGCACTAAAACCAACAAAACAAAACCTCATGTGCTTCTTTGTTCTTCCAAAGTTTTGTGACCTCTTTATTCCCGATTAAAGGAAATTTAAAGAAAGAGTATGATGTTGAGAGAGATGAAACACTGTCTTCAACTTATTTGCTGCTACTGTTTACTTCTACCTTTTTTTGGAGGGGGGGATGGGTCAAGGTGGGAGATTATTTGACAGTTAGCCAGGAGAAACATTACATTGGTGATGTTCAAGAGTATAATTGCTTAGTATTGACTACAGAGTTTAAAATTTTCCTTATGAATATGATCCTCAGAAGAGAAGAAAGGTATCATTTATTGCTAACTCTTTGATGAAGAATTGATTACAAACTGTGGTATTGAAGTTCAAATGCCTGTACAGTAACAAAAGCTAAAATCCATAACTGTGCCTGAAACATTAAGGCTGTCACCTTGGACTAATGATATAACAGCATTAAACATCAGATTGACACCTAAGCTTAAATCTGTGCAACTACTTTAACTCGCAGAGTTGTTCCCTTATAACGTGAAAAGTGTCCACTCGTTAGTGAGAGACATGATAATCATGTATGGCTCTGCTCTTCTGTGACAAACTAAGCAAACGTGTAGTAATGTATGTATATCCAAAAGCAAATATTTTGGAAACAATGATGAAGTAAAATTAATTTTAATCAGTGTCTGAATAATTTATTGATGGTAATAAGATTTTAATTTGGGACATCTCATAAATATTTTCCTGAATAATTCAAAGAAAAGTATCTTCAGGATAGTGCCTAGATGAGATAATTCAGCTATGATACATTTAGATGGTTTTAAAATTAGTTAAAAGCTTATTAAGCTGTGTTTTTATGAAGTATAAGGTAGAATTTTTCATTTCTTTTGACTCTTTCAGTAAACATATATATGCTTTAGATGAATATTTCTATGTCTAAAAAACTTGAAAGATGTATGTTTTTAGCATGCAGCGAAGGAAAGATGAATGTCTCAAACTGCGTGTATTGATAATCATACCAGACTGGTCTTAGACACTATATTTACTTAGAAATTAAGAGGTATTGTGAACATAAATTTATTTACTGTGTGTAGGTGAATGTCTGAGGTTGGAAGGGACCTCTGAAGGTCATCTGGTCCCACACCTCCTGCTCAGGCAGGACCACCTACAACCATTTGCGCAGGACCATGTCCAGACAGCTTACGAGTATCTCCAAGGAGGGAAACTCCACTACCCCCTCTGAGGAATGTGTGCAATTATCCTCAAATAAAAGAAATGCTACCTGATACAAAGAGGGTTTTTTGTTTGTTTGTTTGTTTGTTTGTTTTGGTCTGAATACTACATTCTCTGAGAAGGAGTGACAAAGAAGGTATATGTGTAAACATTCTAGAGTCAATATCTCAGTATCTTTTATTAGGCTGATAGGTTAAATGAGGAAAAATTAAACAAGTTTTGGGAAAACATCAATTTTTCTTTCAGAATTAACTGACATAGAAGAATCTTCACTCATTTCTTGACTTTGACCTCTCATCTAGTAATTTCCCTTGTGAAAATCATCACCATTTTTCTTTCTTTTTTTCAGTACTGTCTAAAAGTGATTTCCATTCCATGAATGTTGTAAGTGTACAGCATAATTACAGCATTCAGCATAATTACTGAATCCTGTAGTTATGCTGTACACAGATGATGCTTGCCAACATCTGACAGCCATCCATATACATGTACTCTAGCAGGAGGCAAGGATTATTACATGGTTTGTAGATGCTCACATACAAGTCCAATATTTTTACATAGCCCCATTTTTATGTAGCTGCTCAATGAGAGATACTGTTGAATACTGTTAGTCCTGAATTCTGTGGTGCCCTGCTAAGGCTGGTTCTGAAAGACTTTAGTCAACTGTTTAATATTATGAGAACCCTACTGTTAAGACAGTAGTTTTATTTCCTCTGTAGAAACAGAGCTTGATATTTTTTTTGTTACTTTATAAATGCAGCTTCTTTAAAGGATATAAATTTTATATTTTATGCAAGGAGCTCATCAAAAGTTTATTAAACTTCATCCTAAACAAGTGTTCTACAGAGAAAACTGTTTTGTCAAGAATTCCTGAAGAGCATCGCAAGATAATATCTAGTCTATCTTTCCCTCCCTCTCTCTCCCTCTCTCTTCCTCTCTCTCCTTCTCCCAGAGTGTAAAGAAACTTCTTTCCTTGAAGTTTTTCAGAGAGATTAAGGAAGAAGACCGTAAGATGTTATCAGGCCAAGCTTTACTATTGCATACAGTGGAGCAGCTGCAGGAGACAAAGATTAGTAGCTAGTGGTAAATTCATTTTCTGCATGAGCAGAAACATCTGTTCATTGCTAAAAATTTCATTTGTCCAGATTTTCAAAAATTTTGGTTACATATACCCATATCTCAGCACAATGCGTAATTTGGTTTGTGGGAGGGAAGATTAAGAGTGTGACTGCTTGAATTTTATTTATTGTACTTTATTTGCAAAAATATGAGCTGTGTGGAAAGTACTTTGCTGCTGAGAATGTACGTATGTTGCATATGTATGCCAGTCTGTAGTCACATCATACTTTACACCTATGTTGTAAGCTGCTGATCGCAAGACTTCGTGATTATGAGATTACAGTTATTCTGTCGTTGTCCCATGGGCCATATTTAGTCTTGGCAAAGGCAGTAGCTGCATGAAGCACAGCCATATCTTGTTTTGGCCACTGTAGTGGAATGCAGAGTAGGTATTTCTTGCCTCCAGGGTCTGAGGCTTACTGAAAAAGTTGCCCTTGACAGGCACTGATTTCCATTTGGTCTACTAGATGATAACTTATAGCTTTGCTTTGCTTTCTATTTTTTTTTTGTTTGTTTTCTTTTCTGTTTCCCCTTTCACAGTATATTACTTACAGTGGCTTGTAGACTGAAGTGATTAATATTTTTTTTCTTTCAGTCTAAATCAGATTTTCCAAAGAAACATTTTGATTTTTTTTTTTTTTAACTGATACATAAAAGTGAATCTGCTGCTAAGAGGCTAGTACTGCTAATTCTGATGACCGTTTAAATCATATTTTAAACAGAATACTTCTAAAATAAAGGTCTACAAGGAATGTATAAAATCCATTAACAATATTGGAAGAGAACAGAATTCCTGTACTTTTTGGATTTACCATATTAAAGACATGGAGAGACTTAAATTAGTATTAGAAACCAGTGAAGTTAAGTTGCAACAAGAATGTGTTATGCTTATCACTTAGTATGTGAGTTCACTTGTAAAGGTGTGATGAAAATGAATTCTGAAAACATTCTGTAAATATGTTACTTTTGATCTTTGAGTGACTGTTTGCAACATTTGCTAGTAGAAAAGGCAGTGCGCTTCTGAGTAACTAAACCACAAATATTAAATTGCCTTCTTTAAGATACTTTAGAAATGGCAAGTTTTGCCAAAATTTTCACTATTGCTTAGGAAATACAGAGTATGATATGATATTCATGGTCTTAATTAACCTTTTCTACTTTTAATTTTGCATTTGAGTTAGGCTTATCACCACTGTATAAAAAGTTGCTTTGGCAATTCAGTGGATCATCATTCTCAGAGGCTGATAATTCTGTCTTAAAAGTTAACCCTGAATAAAATAACAAATCACATTTCACAGAAGCATTTACCCTTGATAGCTTGAAATGATGATGAATTACTTCTACCTGTACTCACTTTTTTTTTTTTTTTTTTTTTTTTTGTGATTTTCACCCTCTCAGGCTCTCTTACACAAGTTGTGCTTTATAAAACAGAAGTGAAACAAAGTTTATCAGTATCATACCACTGCAATTTGTGGCAGTGAGGGGGAAACTATATTTCTAGGCCACTGATCAAATTATTCCTTGATTTGCAGACTTCAGGACTTCCAAGGAAAGCTGCAAATTTTGCTGGTTTTACATGTGATTCTCTTATAAAACTGAGATGTGTAAAACTGTTGATGCATTTGAACTAGGTATTATATTTTTTCACTTCTCTTCATTGGCTTTATCTGTTTTATTGCACAAGATTGGGTTGCATGGTTACTTGGTTTCTCGCTCCTTTACCTCTGTTACTGGGATCCAAACTTGCAGCATTAGCTTTCCTTTTTCCTTTGGAAAGAATTTGTCTCACAGGTATCAGTGGGATTATTGCATGTGTATCTGAAGACAAAATTTGGCCTAGTGACTTGAGCTTGTTTGCATCAGGCTTAGCTGCAGAGAGCTGTATAGGGAATTGTTCATAGTACTAGGCAAATATTGTAATTGCTAGATTACAGACAAGAGCCCCACAGCAACAGTACTGAACAAAGCAGTTTGAGCTTTGCATATTTAGATTCTCCTGCTACAGAATTCAAGTTCTGAGGCGATCTGTGATTGTTTTCTTTTGGGACTGTTAAAGCTAGAATGCAAGATCTTAATTATGTGCAACCCCAACCCTGCTTAGGATAATTTACTACTGCTCATTTGTGGCAGTTCTTTTCTCTGGTTTATGTAAGGAAGCATGTCTTTCAGTAAATTTCTTGCCTCAAACATTTCCTGCACTTTTTAAAATTCCTACCTGATCATAGGGATATCGTATGAAAGTACTAATTTGTTTTGACTTTATGATTCCTAAAATATAAGGGTGGAGAAGTTGCTTAAAGCTTGTGTATTCTTCCTTCTGCCAGTAAAATTTTAAAATCTTGTGGTACTTGAACACTTTTAATGTACTAAGGTGTTAGCAGATAAAGAGAACACAGCATCATAACTGTTTTCAATTTCTAATCTTGAAGAGCAATCGGGATGTGTTACAAACTTAGCAGTGATCAGCCCAGTCGATATTCTTGAGCTAACAGAAATGGCTATAGTTGGCTATAGGACAGAATGAATACCTTTATGGAAATTTATTTTTTAAAATATGATGTATTCTAATGTTTACAGTGACAGGAATTTGTGGCTCTCATAGACAGTAAATCTCTTTCCTTTTGGGAAGCCATTCAGTAAATTACATCACTGAGGGGGCTATTAATTATTTTCTTACAAGAGAAAATACAGATCAGCAGAGATTATTATGTCCAAGCTTCAGTCAGAATTATATATATACATTCTGCATCAAAAGCCTTCATTCTTGCTGATGCACTGAAAACTCATTTTGAAATATATTCTGAATGACCCATTAAATCATCTCTGTATATCCTGTGTAGTTTAACTTACAAGTGAACTAAAGATAAATAAACTAATAAGCTTATACACATATATTAACTCCAAGGTATAAGGCATAAAGAAAGAAGTACATACATACTATTGACTTGATTATTGCTTGATGAACAATCCTTTTAGATGAAGGGGTAAGGGGAGGAGATGTCAAATATTCCTTTTTCTTTTACTTTTGAGGAATATAAATGATCCTAATGAAAATGCTCAAACATTGCCAAAAATACAGTCTACTTGATCAAGTTAAAGTCTAAATTTAACACTGCAAAAAAAAAAAAATAGTATAAAGACAATGTTTAGATAAAGTTTTTGAGACTGGGAAAGGGAGAGTAGCTTATAAAAGTAGCAATGGAGACAACCTGTCATGATGTGCCTTGCAAGAAGTGAAGAGGTTCTTCCACATTACATGGAAAAGTTTTTTTTTTTTTTTTTTTTTTCTCTCTGGAGGACAATGCAATTCAGTGAACAACATCAGAATTTGCTAAGAATTTAAGATGTAGCAAATTTAATGTACTGGAGAGGCCAGAAAGAATAGATTTTGGAAACTTTATTTATTTACTTGCTTACTTTTCCTTAAGTTGTTTCTTGTGTTTTGTTGTTATTTGAAACTTTTGACCTATTTTCTAATAATGCAGTCTCAAATTTCCCAGTAAAATGATTTCATGAACAAGACATCTTTATAAAGATCTGGTGATCAGTCACCAGAGTAGGATAGTAACCGCTGATCAATATTCACCACTGCAGCTTATGGCCACTAGTTGAAACGTATATGCAGAGAATCAAATTGTATTTAGCCAAAGGTTTTTGCTCTGGTGTTAAGATCTGATTTAGGTTCTATTTTTTTTTCTTTGATAGCTGAAAAAAACATGATTTGGCAGTGCAAGTCTGTACAGGGCTGTAGAAATAACTTCCCTTAAATGAGGATTTACATTACTAACTGTTAAATCAAAATGAAATGGAGGTGCTCCAAAGATCTTCTGGTCTATAGTGGTGGTTCCCAAATGCTGGAAGTTAAGTAAGTTCAACTCTCAGAAAAAACGTATGATATCTACTTTATAAAGTCTGTGTTGTTAGAAGAGTTCTCTTGGGGCTTGTTTAGAATAATAGTGAGCTTCTTAACTGGTTCAGTTGCAACAGAGTAGAAGGCTGTTTGGATGGTTGTCTTTTGTTGGTTTAAGTGGATTTGGACATAAGCGTAAGCTGAATAGGACTTTCTAAATGTAGATGTGAATCTGTATAGGAATTTAAGTTAAATCACTGCCACTTTTGTAAGTAATACTTAGAAACATCTATGTCTTCTCCCTTTGAGGGTTTCCATTCTTCCCACAAATGCAACTTTTGAGCAAGTTTCCTAATCTGATCTGTCATTATATTTATTTTATTTTATTTTATTTTATTTTATTTTATTTTATTTTATTTTATTTTATTTTATTTTATTTTATTTTATTTTATTTTATTTTATTTTATTTTATTTTATTTTATTTTATTTATTTTATTTTATTTTATTTTATTATTTTATTTTTTATTTTATTGATTTTATTTTATTTTAGATTTTATTTTATTTTATTTTATTTTACTTTATTTTATATTTTATTTTATTTTATTTTATTTATTTATTTTTAGTGCAGCTGATTCTTGTAGTTGTGTGCAAACTGTGATGACATCCCGTCATAGACAGCATAATCTTCAGATCTATAAAATGAATTGCAGATTTCTGCTCATATCCACACTGCCCTGTCCCTTACGTACACAGTGTCACATTTCTTGCAGTCATGTAGGCAAACTCCTGGTGCTGAAAGGACATACAATTGAGTAGAGGCCCACAAATTAAATACTTACTATTTCTGACAGCAGTTGGAGAATTGTCCTCATCATGTACAAGTGTCACAGCTTGCTCTTCTCTCAAGTGAATCTTTCCTTAGCAGAGGTGTTAATGTGATGTTATGCAGATGTAAAATGGTTGCTGCCCATTCCAACAGCCATGTCCAGATGCATCATGGAGTACATAAATTTCCCAGTACATACCACATATCCTGTGGTATACATAAAGGGAGTCATTTATTTACAGGTCATTATGGGTCCCAGTCAGGTATCAGTCCATTGGGCTTATCTTGAGAAAATTTCT
The DNA here is from genome assembly GCF_964034855.1 of Anser brachyrhynchus. Lineage (NCBI taxonomy): Eukaryota > Metazoa > Chordata > Aves > Anseriformes > Anatidae > Anser > Anser brachyrhynchus. Next base: position 133,929,082 of record NC_137695.1, read on the forward strand.
ACCCCACAGTTTGTAGAGTATAAAGTTTTGAAGCAGAGCTGCTGTGCTGAGCAGATTATGGACTTTGTGTGCAGAAAACACTGACGACTTTAATTTTGTAATTAAATTTCACAGAAAGAGCTCTTCACAGAGAGTGAGAGACAAATATTTGTGACACCCAGAGTATCACTGCTGCTAGCAGTTTTATTTTTTTTTTTTTTCCCTATTAGTGCTGGCTTCCAAATGTTGTTGTTTGTATTCACTGACTTATGTCTCTTTACCTACTCTCCCACCTTTCTCATATTTCACATTTTAAATATCTTGCTTTCTGGTGCAAAAGACATGGAACAATTGCAATAAAGAAATAGGCTCATTCCAGGCAGGTTTTTTATGTCTTTATTTTGTGAATGGCAGATATGATTACTGTGTAAAAGTTTATTATTTATTCTCTGGCTCCCTCCATGTTATTCTTTCTGCTCTGATTTTCTCCTGCTATTAGTAGTCAGTCACGTGTCTTCCATTTTTCTCAAAGTTATAATTATCTATACATAAGACTTGGGGCCAACTGGTGTCAGGTGCATTCCAGATCTGTACACTCAGGAACAGCCAGCATGCTATATTGACAGATGCAAAAACCATATCCTGAAGAACGCTTCTTGACTATCTGTGTGACTTGAATTTCAGCCATTTGCAATTGATTCTATCCTCATGTCTTTCCATGGCATACTGATTATTAATGACTAACCTGAGGTGTTTGGAAAGGGGAATTGCAAATGATCCACAAACTTTTCTAAAGTCTTAGTAATTGTCTCTGGCTGTGGGCCACATCTTTCCTTCCCTCAGAGAAAGAAATACAAAAAGTTTTTGAGATATGGAATTCTTGCATATGGACAGGGAAAAGGAATCCCAAAGCTTAATGCATCCTAATTAAATTAGCAGGGCTTGCTATTTGTCCCTCTGAAATACGTCCTTCCAAGCTCTTGGAATCAAACTGCTGTTGGTTCATCCAGTCCTCAAAAAGAAAAAAAAAAAGAAAAAAAAAGGAAAAAAAAAGTGTTGATCAGTTCTGAAAGAGTACCAACCATTACTATGTGATATAGACTGAATCATTCTTCTAGGAATTAATTGATAATCTGTATTTTCTTGAAGCTTGATTTGTTCAAAGTCCCAAGAATTCTGCCAGTTCTGAAACATATTTACATAAAATACCTTCTTCTGAAATAACACCTGTTCATAAAAACAGCCTGTACATGGACAAGATGATCTGAGTTTAACGAATGCATTGTTGGCTAAGAATACTCAGGGTCACTGACTCACTTGTTTACATGTTATCTATTATTATTATTATTTTAGTCAACTGCTGTTGCCTTCTTCAATGCCTTTGCAGTCATGAAATAGATTTTTTAAAGCTGTATAAGTTACTTGTACAGATTGCATTAACTTTAATACTTTGAATATCTCAAAACTCCCTGATTTACAGATGGAAGCAAAACTGGTGAGCTATAGTAAGGGAATCTCATTTGAGTCCAATTGCATAGGATAGTTTAATGTATGCTTATGTCAAAACTTTTCTGTACGAAGGAAATATTTCCAAATAATCAATTTTATACTAACACTGGAAAAATTACCAGGTTTTATTGGAAAAGTACACAGTTGCCTACTATACTTTAAACAGTATTTTTTTGGATCATTTAGTAATTTTGGGGCAATTTGAAAATAGCAGTGTTTATGACAGAATAGAATACTTTAAAACTGAAATAAATGTTGACATGGTAGCTATACCACTTTATTTATATCAGTACTATTGGCAGGTATTTTCGTATTCAAAATTGAAAGGCTCTGATGAGGAGATTGTATTGAAGGTTAAATTAATTCTGATATAGTTATAGCGTCAGTAGTTGATAATTTCTTTAATAGTGATGACTGCATGACAATTTAACTGATTACTTTAAAATAGGGATGCCTTTTCTTGGGGTTTCTGTATCTTCCGTTCAGCCTGCATCAATCTTTTTTCATGTGTAGTTATTTCATTTCTTGAGTATTTGCAGATAGCGTATTCTAGTGTACCTTTATCAAATGAAACACAAATTATGTTGGCACCACTGGACATAATTTTTTTTCTTTTTTAAAGATGTTGAAGAGCAGTAATACAGGAAATAAATATTTGTGGGAACAGATTTATTTCCCAAGTGAGAGAAAATAGACTAGCTATCTCTAAGGGTGGAGTAATGTTTTTGTCTGTGGTCCATATACCTGCAAGCAAGGCAAAAGTCATAGCCAAAATAAAAACAATAAAAAACCAATAAAACAATAAAAGAAAAGCCAGGCTGAATATATAAACATCTGATTATACTACCTCATTTCTGGCTACTCAGTGCCTCTTCTTCTATTCCTCTTCAGATTAACACTGGATGCAGAAGTGGCAGTTATGTCAATCAAGTAAAAAAAAGCAAGAAGGGAGGGAAGTCTTAACAAAAGTTGTGGAGAAAGAAAAAAAAATCTCCTTTAGAATGCCATACTGTCTTAGCCAGCCTGTGGGAAACGGGCAAGCTTACAGTATGTTCACTTCAGGTTTAAACTATGATTTCAGCATGGTAGCCTTCGGGACCATAGAGTCTTGCTTGTTTGGCATTCTGACAGCTAGAACCTTATCTATTTAATCTATTAAAATCTATTATCATCTCTAATCTATTAGAGAAAGGAGCTTCTCTCAAAAATTCTATTTGAAAATTTTAAATTATCTCCTCATATATATATATTTTTTAATTTAATCAAGAGTCTTCCTTTCATAATAATAATGTCCTGATGTTGCTCCAATTTGCTGTTTCCTATGGACAAGTGACAAAAACATGATGCTTTTACTTCTCTTTTTAAAATTGTGACTTAATGAAACACATATTGTTAACACTATAAAATGTCAGTATTTTATTAGCTCACAAGGTAATGCACATTTTTTAACATTTTTATAGGGAAGTATATATTTTTATGTATTTTGAAGATTATACAGTGGTCTTAAACAGGAAGTGAAAGGTTGTTTTAAACAAAAAGGAAGCATTTAGGAATTATATATTCTTTAGGAGAATGCTAAAATGTGCTGGCAATACTTGAAAAGAATCATGTTCCCATAAATCAAACTTACAGGCCATATAATAGATTCTACATGAAAATGGAAAACACTTTTAAGTATAATTCTCTTCATAGATCTGGCAAAGGTTATGCAAATAGATTTGTAAGCTGTAGAGACCGTGCTTTTGATACCATTGCAAAATGGATCCTGAAGGAGATCTTCAGGCCTTGCCTAAAAGTGGGTATTAAATAGCAGTGATAAATTATAAAGTTGAGGGAGCCCACTTCAATTTGCAGTTATCAATATTTAGATGTAAATGGAAAATGAACAGAATTCTGAAGAATAAAACTTTCATTGTCTGGGGGGTCTGATATGCCAGAGAACTTCTCATGAATGTAATTTACTGACTAGCCACCAACATTTTCAAAAAAGACAATTTCAACCATGAAGAAAGGATTAAAAAAAAAAAAAATCAACTCAAAATCAGTTTATGTAAACGTGTGAGTGGGTGAAGCTGAGGCTGGTTCTTCTTTCCTGAGGGCTTCTGTCATAAATTATGTGGTGCAAGGTGGATGTAAAATGCTGCCTTGGGAACACATTGCGCTAGATGTGTTCAACACAGGACCCAGGGTGTTATCGGGTAAGATGTGTGCACTTCAGTGAGCACAGACTAAATCTGAAGATCAACAAACTTTGGCATTTTCTGAGGAAATACTTTTTTTTTTTTTTTTTTTTTTTTGTGGCTCCTGTAACAGGCTGACTTAGAAGTGTGTTTATCCATGTGACTAGAAGATTTAGGGAAGCTTAGATTAAGGTCTGAGTTTTACAGTCAGTGTTAGTGCATGTATTGCAAGGTGCTCAGGATTCAAGAAGTCCATGCTGTCATGAGTCTTAGAAATAATTCAGAACCGATCATTTATGTTTACTATCTGGCTGAATTCTTAGGCTGTGAAATTCACCTAAATTGTTTGTTTAAGAATCTTGTTAACTTCTTCCTAACATACAAAAACATGATTTAAGTTTGTGAAAAGCTCTCCAAGGCACATGTGTAAGGAGCTCATGGGTGGTGGTGATGGTGAAGATAACAGAAGTGAACTAAGCATGCACTTTTCATCAATGTTGGAGTTACATTTTGGAATTACAATGTGGAAACCACATTTTTTCTGTTACTGATAAAATAGAGGTATTGTTCTCCACCAAGAACTGTCTCCAGGCCACCTGACTGGCAGACTGTCCTGGCAGTGGAAATGCTTGGTGTTTTTTATGCAGAATGCCTGAAGGAATATCTTGAAATTTGAGCTGATGGAGCCCTAAATAGCTAAGGATCTGTGAGGTCCACAGTGAAGCAAGCAATATGATCCAAATATAGCTGAAAGCCAAATCTCCTAACACACAATGTCCATAGGAGGAAAAACAGTGAAAATAATTGTAGTCCCGTAGAGCTGAAACAGATGTATCATTTTGCTCCAATGGCCTGAGAAGAATGCTAATAAGGCAACCTCTCAGTAAGACTCACTGATAAAAATCTTCTTATTATGTAGTTGATTTAATTTGCCTATACAATTTAACTAGTAAATACACTATTAACACTTTAAGTTCAAATTGCTCAACTTTTAGGCCCATACATGCGCTGCACAGCATTCTAAGGGACATATCTTGCCTGTAAGCTGTTTCTGGAGCAGATAAAGCTGAAAGTAGTTTGGGGCAAAAGTTGGATGATTTTGCTTCACTGCTGTTTTCACTGAAGAGAATTTTTGTGTCTGTTCCAAATTGCTCATTAAAGAAACTAGAATTCTTGTAGAAATGCATATATGTGTATATCTATATGCATATATATATATGCAACTCTTTCAGTGATAACTTTATTTATATGCTATTAGAATTTGCAGACTTTAAATAGTTACCGAAGGGTCTTTAGCAGCCTAAGGTGTATACAGCTCTATTATTTTAGGTGCTTGAGACAATTTCTTGCAAAACTCTCATGCTTTAGGGCAACAGAACTGTCTGATCAACTGGTGGATGAAGTGGTATTCTGCCTCCAGAGGGCAGACTTTGGCCTGTTTAGAGATCTAGTTGACAGAGTGCTTTGAGAAGTTCTTAAAGGAGTATAGAAAGGCTAGTCTTTCTTCAAGAAAGGTAAAAGGCACAGGAGCAGATTTTCATAATGAAATGACCATCCTGTTGGATTAGGGGGAGCAATGGATATTGTCTTCCTGGACTTCAGTAAGGCCTTTGACATTGATCCTCATAGGAAGTTGTTTAAGTATGGCCTAGAGAAACAGACTGTGACGCAGATTGAAAACTGGCTGAATGACCAGAGGTTGGTGGTCAGTGGTGCAAAGTCTAGTTGGAGGCCAGTAATGAACAGAGTTCTGCAGGGATTAATACTGGGTCCAGTCTTATTTAACATCAGCAGCAGCCCTGAGGAGAAGGGCGTGGGGGTGCTGGTTGACGAGAAGCTCAGCATGAGCCAGTGATGTACGCTTGCAACCCAGAAAGCCACTCATATCCTGGGCTGCATCAAAAGCAGCGTGGCCAGCAGGTTCAGAGGAGTTTTTGGCTGCATTAGGCAAAGTATTGCCAGCGTGTCAAGAGAAGTGATCCTTCCTTTCTTGTCATGTTGGTGAAGCTGCACCTGGAGTGTTGTCCAGTTCTGTGCCCCTTAGTGCAAAAGAGACCTAGACCTTTCCCTATGAGGAAAGGCTGAGAGACCTGGGTCTTTTAAGCCTTGAGAGAAGAAGACTGAGAGGGGATCTTATTAACATTTACAAATATCTTAAGTGTGGGAGACAGAGGGATTTGGCCAACCTCTTTTCAGTGGTTTGTGGGGACAGAACAAGGGGCAATGGCCACAAAAATGATCACAGGATGTTCCGCACCAACATGTGAAAGAAATGCTTCACGGTGAGGGTGATGGGGCACTGGAACAGGCTGCCCAGGGAGGCTGTGGAGTCTCCTTCTCTGGAGTTATTCAAGGCCCGTCTGGATGCCTACCTGGGCAACTGCTTTAGGGAAACTGCTTTGGCAGGGGGGTTGGGCCCAATGATCTCTCGAGGTCCCTTCCAACCTCTACAATTCTTTGATTCTGTGACAGGTCTGGAAAGAGTCCAACAAAGGACCACCGAGATGACGAAGGGGATGAAGCACTTCTCCTGAGGAAAGGCTTAGAGGGCTGGGACTGTTCAACCTGAAGAAGGGAAAACTCAGAGGGAATCTCACTGATGTCTATAAATATCTGAAGGGAGGGTGCAAAGAGGACAGAGACAGGCTCTTTGTAGTGCTGCCCAATGCCAGGACAAGAAACAATGGGCACAAACTGGAAGACAGGTGGTTCCCCCTGAATGCCAGGAGGAACTTCTCTACTGTGCATGTGGTGGAGCACTGGCACAGGTTGCCCAGAGAGGTTGTGGAGTCTCCGTTCTTGGAGATCTTCAAAAGCCACCCGGACATGGTCCTAGGCAATCTGCTCTGGGTGACCCTGCTTGAGCAGGGGGTTGGACCAGGTGGCCCCCAGAGGTCCCTGCCAGCCTCAACCATTCTGTGATTCTGTGAGAGTGCTACTGCTGCCCTTGTTTGCCAGTCTGTCTATGCTGAGCTGCATGTATGCATGCTTTTGTAAGGAGGTGGGAGCCATGCAGGAAGGTGTGTTAGCAACTGTGTATGCATTTGAAGGGGTCTTGTTATTTCTAATGTCAACTGATTTAATGTTAGTAAATTTGACTTAGCAAGTGATGAGGAGAGTGAGGTGCAAGAGGAACAGCAGTGTTTGCTTTGTTTATCTTGTAACTTCAACAGACTGTCAGACCTGTGGGTTCAAGAGTACAGTCTTACCTAACCTCAGAAGTTAGACTTCTCAACTGTTTCACTAAAAATGAAGTACAACTTCTCATCCATTTCAGATGTGGTTAAAAGGGTGTTTTGTGTTTGTACAGCTTTGCTAATACAAGTTACCTTCAGGATACATGAGTGATTTCTGGAACTAGAAGTGAATGAGATCAAAGATGCCCTTTGCCTGCTTCCACCTACCATTTCTATGACTCTCCTGGAGGTTTCTAGCCCCACACATCTGCTGACATACCTAGTTATTGTGTTGCTTATTCAAATGTCTGTGTGAAATGCTCTGTGTAGAAAACAAGATTTTATTTAGGATTTTTGCTTTCCTTAACCTAGATCATTTCATAGATCAGGCTTAGGGAAGGGTTAAGCAGTTGTCAGTGTAACTGGCAGGAGAAAAGTGTGGGAACAAACAGCTGACAGTGGGTGCGAGGTGGTAATGATTCAAACCAGATCTGCTGCTGAGAAGTCTCTCTTGCAAGTCCTTGATGTAACCAGACTGTTATATTCCAGAGAAGGGAACACAAAAATTCTTGGAGATGTCAGTGTTCAATCAGAACAGAATTTCATATTTATACAAGTTCAGTAGCAAATTACCGTTGACTTCAGTGAGCCTGGATTTCATCTATAATGTTTTCTGAATGCAGACATGACATGGAATAGTCAATAGGTACTTTCTGCCTCTTTCTGTCAGATATTTCACTGACCCTAACTCAGTGTAAATGTGAGCTAGTATTAAAAGAAACTTGTCCTACTTCTTCCACTCCTGCTTTTGGCTGCTAGTGTCCAATGTTTCCCTTGAGTCAGATCCAATGACAGAAATTTAGTCCACCACTAAAAGGATAAACCCAAAACAAACAAAAATTAGTTTTCCGTTAGATCGGGTTGCTGAAGTGACTCATCCTGCAGCTGTGGATTAGTTACATCTGATGCAAAGGAGTGAAACAGCAACTGAGCCTGGGGAAGAGACCACCCCTGTCAGTGACAGCTCAGTTTCTCCAAACATGTTGTCATCTTCTGGAAGAAGCGACTTCACCCTCCAGCCCACTTCCTTTTCCTCCTGTCGACATAAGCCTTTGTGTGGCTATGACATGGAGCTGGAGAACTGATCTGTGGTATTACTCACCCATATCAACTTTACACATAGTAATGACACGAACTCATTTATTGCCATAAGGGAAAGGATAGTACAAGAGCAGGGTTTAGTGGCCAGGGCCGAAGTGAGGCTGCTTCTCACAATGAGAATGCTTGCTTGAAGTGCATGTGAAGTTCTAGACATAGAATATAGCTTTAAGGTATCTTAAACTGATCTAAAACATGCCCACTGCACTCCTGCATCATCATCCAGTTATCTCCTTTACATCTGGGCTAGTACTCTTGCGATGTGATGGCAAGCAAATTTCAAAGAATAAGCTGGTCAAAAACTGAACCTGTGCAAAAGATTGTTGTTTTTTAAGCAGATGACTTCCCTAAATCACATTATTGCTCTGCCAGATGGATCACAATGGAGAGAAGGAAACACTGATTGTGGTAGCTCTCTTTTTAAATCTATTCAGACAGCTAGTGAAACTCATCCTTAAAGATGTATGCTATAGGTTGATGTAAGTAAGAAATGGTGCTAACCTCATGCTTTCCTAAGGTCCCAAATGCAAATAGATGTTCACAGCTCCATTAGGGAGTGGAAGAAAGAAAAACCTGGTTACTTCTTGCCCTTTTAGTCCCATGTGTCCTCCCCCTGCTGCCTTCCCTCCTCCTTCCCCTCCCGCTATCCTCTTTTGACACAGGATTTTAGCCCTGTATTGGTAATTGGTGGTAATAGAACTGAAACAATTCTTATCATCTCTCTCCTATTTACAAGTCTAGCACAAGTCTAGTATTGTCAGAAGAATTTTTTTTTTTTTCTCAGTATGATTTCTTTGTGCAACCAATGATAGGATGTAGAAATAAGTTTCCTGGTAAAGTCTATGGCCAAAAGAATACTATGATAACTGCAGCTGTGAAAATCTATTTTTATTACAAAAAGGAAGCTTTGTTTTTCTCAATTGTTTACATTATTTCTGAATAAGTTTCTGTTATTCTTTTGGAAGGGAGATGAACTCATAAACGGTCTGTGAAAATATTCAGCTTGACCCTTCAGTGGTTATCATAGATCTGAAGATCATTATCTTGACACGAGGCTTTCTTCAGGAAAAGCCTCCAAAGAATCAGTCCCAGGAGTATGGTGAGTTGGCAGTTCATGCTCCTGGCCTGGTGGCTGCAGCAGGGAGGATGGGTCACACTCTGGTTCAGGAGTTTTGGCCGCTGTAATCTCCTTGGTGCCATATGTAACCATGGCTGGTAGATGCTGCTGACAGTGCTATATGTGTTACCCAGGGAAGTGAGGGAGGCTTTCCTTAGCAGATCATCAGTTATCTGCCTGCAGGCTGATGCATTTTATTTCCTTCCCTTTTATCTTAACACTCTTTTTAAGATTTTCCTGTCCTGTTTGTACAGAAGAGACCAATACTTAATGGTATTTGATGAAGATCAGCTATATGTGCATTGTTTGAAGGCTCAGCCTGTGTTGCAGACCACATTCAGTTTCAAAGACAAATTAGGAAAGAGAAATCTCAGAAAATTCCATGGCATGGATCAGTTTTGCCCAGTACATGCACCTTGACTTGCCCTACAATGGCTGATACGTTTGGGTAATTCTCTGAAACCTGGGGTTAGACAGCTTGGCTGTATGCTTTGCAGGTTTTTCAGAGATAAACACCAGAAAAAAAAAAAATTAAAAATGCCTACTGGAAATACTTTCTTTGAGTCATTTTGTTTTGTTTTGTTTTGTTTTGTTTTGTTATCAAATGCCATTTTAATTGTTATTTTAAATTTCTTATTTTAAACCAAAATGGAATTTTGATACAAAGACATGCAAGAAAAGGTTTCTTTGAAACTTCCAGATGTTTACTCAGAATACAGTGGTGGTAAAAACATTGTACCTGTATATTTTTTCTTTCCACTGAAACTATTAGCTAAGTTAAATCCAAGTTTGTGATTAATTTTGGATCTCTGGAGCTCAATTTTTTTCCCAGCATAATTTAATATTTTCTCAAATACTTTATACTGCTCCTCAGATAATTCATGAGGCACAAATACATAACTGCAGCAAGGCTGGCTGGTCTCAACCCTTGTTCATCCTTGTTCTGGGAAGAAATGTTTGCCATTTGTGGCATGGCTGGGGAGAGGATGGCAGTGCAGACCTTCCTCAGACCAGGGGAACAAAGGGGAGGTGGAAAGATAGTGACAAAAACTTGACAACAGTCTCAGCCCATTTCCACATGTGAACAGAAAAGACGAATAGAGATCCTGGCAAAGTATCCTTCACCATGCTGACAGCAACATATAATTTGGAGCAAGGTAACTTCCGTTATATTTGTGTAGCTTCTCTGATGTTTTTTTGCAGCCTACTCTCCTCAAGGTGTTGTATAGAGGCTATTGTCTATGCTCAAACTTGTTTAAAGATAGCTTGTTTATTTGCTGCCTTATCATTACAAAGCAGACATACCCGGTGACTTAAAAAATGTTGGAAGTGCAAAACAAGGTGAGACCAAGGTAAATAGCTCATACACCATCTGGAGTATTAGACTTCTCAACAGCTTATCAAAGTTTACCTATGGAAACTTTTATAATATGAAGAAAATAGGTTCTGTCTGTGTAGTTTTTAAAACAACAAAACAGAAACTTCATTCCATGACTTATGAATAGATTCACAATATATATAATGTGCAATTACAAATTAATTACACTGGTCAATTTTCTATGTTCATATAGTTGTCTTACTGAGAGCTGTAGTTTTTGTGTGGTGTTCTCTTTTGTTATAGTCTAAAACAAACAGATCCCCGAGGCAAATATTTACTCAAAAGATGAAAATCTCCAGAGCATTTTTTGGTGCTGTTCTACTTAAAAAAAAAAAAAAAAAGTAAAAAAAAAAAAAAGTAAAAAAAAAAAAAAAAAGAAAAGAATTGCATATTAATTTTGCTGTGGGCACTTGGACCTCCACTCAACACATTCCCAGTTCTAGCATGTGAATAGATCCATTAAAGTTAATAGTAAGGATATTTTCAGATTTCATTGTCAACCTTCCACTTTTCTTTTACTAATTTTGGCTGACACAAAGTTGGATTGTGCTAAACACTTCTGGAAATCTTTCCTTTCAGAGGACTCAAATAGCCTGAGGCAGTGATGTTTTCAGAAAATTACACTTATTATTTTTACCAAAATTTCCTCATCAGCAAATTTTACCGACGATGTGGTTTTTGACTCCCATGGACAGAAGGGTGAATAAGAACTTCCGGATTTGACCCTGTATATTTCTTTTTCTTTGATCTTACAGTATTAATTTCTGGTGATATTTATCCTTTTTGCTTCTGGCTTCCTTTGGTAAATGAATGTATGTGGAGCTCTTAAAAATATGCTTCATTGGAGCTAGTAGAAAAAGAATTAAACAAAACCATTTTCCCCTTGAACACAACAATCCCCTTGAAACAGCTAAATTTTACTGTTTGTAGGCATCTCATGCAGTAAGACTTTTCTGACTCCCACAGTCCTAGACCATCTTAGTTTCTGACCACCCAAGCAAATGATCCAGTGGAAATGCAATGTCAAAACATTTCTCCTTGATCTCTTGGAAAAGCTTTTTCTCTTCACAGTTTCAAGTTACTCAGCTGTAAATCTATTAATAAAAAATACAGATAATTAGGATTATATAAAAGCCACAAAACAAAAAACAAACAAAAAAAACAACAGAACAAAAAACTTTTAAACAACTTTGTGACAGCAACAGAAACGACCTCTCTTTGTAAATTAGCTAATAGTAGTGAAGGATTACATCGTAGTATATTCTTATAAACAGAGAAGCAAAAAACAGTAATAAAAAATCATTTTAAATATACATGTATCTGTGTATGAGTGGTTCTTTTTTCTAAGATTGTAAGAATAGATTTTCAAAACCTCCAGAACTCAAACTCAAAGACAGAATCAAAAAGGTGAGTTACCTCACAGCTTTAAAATCAGTGAGGTAAAGAAATATTCATGAAGTAACAGTCTGGGTAAACCAGACTATTTACCCATATGATAAATAAAACATAGATTATATACAAGACAAAAAAAAACAGTCTGTCTGTATAGAGAATGTAGTAGGCATATAGAGAGGATAAATTTTACTTATACAGATTAGAGGACTTGGACAAATCCTTATTATGTCCTGTCTATGTTGTACTATCCTGGCTTGAACGCTGGGCCTCTGAGCATTTTCCTCAACAACAAGAATGTGCAGTTGGCTTGATGAAGCGCTTTAATGAATCTCTGGTTGTTGAAATGGGTAGTTGAGAATAAACCAGGGCTAATACACTATGGAATAAGTGTATTTATAGCCTCTTTTTACCGTCCATACCTTCATGCTTTCATTCTGAGGTCTTGCTAGTGCTACCCAAGCATCACCTCATTTCTTAATTACTTAAATTGAAGCACTATAAAATGAAGGAGATTTTTTTTTTATTTTTTGAAATTAATCTTTTTCTAAATTTTTCTAAATTCACCTCTCTAATTGTGATTAAAAGTAAGAAAAAAAATTACCAAGTGGGCTGTCTAACTTCTGATTCTAAGAAATATTAATTGATTGGTTATGACTGAACATAAGCAATGTTTTAGGAATTTATGGTATTTGCCACTGCTGATGATACTGAAGTGAATGTTTGTAAACACTGGAATTTTGAACATGGCTAGAAAAAAGTACAATCCTTAAATTTGCCAGTGACTTAATAAATTCAATAAACTTCAAATTACTGTAAAGAAAATGAAGTAATGAAAATATTTCCAGTGTTTACCATCTCCTCCATACCTCCTTCTTAATCAGAGTTAATCTATGATATTTTTTTCTGCCTGAACTCCTTTCCCAGACAATCAGAAACTTCACTGTAAAAATCCCTTCTCGTACTTCCCAATATGGAGAATGACTTGGCAATACCTTAACCATGATAGTTTGTTTGACTGTTTCTTCTGTCCTGTCCTCTGCCCTCCCCTCCTCTGCCCTCCCCTCCTCTGCCCTCCCCTCCTCTGCCCTCCCCTCCTCTGCCCTCCCCTCCCCTCCCCTCCCCTCCCCTCCCCTCCCCTCCCCTCTCCTCCCCTCCCCTCCCCTCCCCGCCCCTCCCCTCCCCGCCCCTCCCCTCCCCTCCCCTCCCCTCCCCTCCCCTCCCCTCCCCTCCCCTCCCCTCCCCTCCCCTCCCCTCCTCTCCTCTCCTCTCCTCTCCTCTCCTCTCCTCTCCTCTCCTCTCCTCTCCTCTCCTCTCCTCTCCTCTCCTCTCCTCTCCTCTCCTCTCCTCTCCTCTCCTATGATTTTGATGAGGGTTTTAATTTTTGACCAAAATATTATGCCCAGGTTTTCCTATCCTATGTTTTTTTTTTTTTCTTTTTCCCCTGAGCTTTAAACCTATGGATCTGCTTATATAGTCCTGAAGTCATTAACATCTCTTTTTATTAAAAAAAATCAGAAAACTTTGATAGTCTTTCTAAAACTATCTATGGAAAAACTGGGGGAGGTAGACCAGCTTGCTTATGAGCAGAGAAAAAAAAAAAAAAAGGAGAGATTTTACACATCTTTGAATTGTTATTCTGGATGAGCATACTAGCTAGAGACACCAGAACGTTCAGTACAGTTGTTCTGAAGAGCATCATCCAAAAATCAGTCTTTCCCACAGCCCAGGCGGTAGTCAGCTGTTCCCATAGGGTGTATTAATAAAATCTTTCCACATTAGCAAAGTCTTTAGAACAAATTCCTCTTCTTCAAAAGTTATCTGACACCATCACTGTCAAAAATCTCTTACATAACTGAAAGTAGATTTGCACATATAGGTCTGTCATTTGTGTCTTCATGAAATCTTCAAGCCCCAAACCAAAAAGCACAGTAAAAAAAAAGTAGGATTTGAAAGGGAAAATTCTCCTTGTAGCTTTCCTCTATTAAAAGAAAGGTAAAACTGAACTGAGTATACAACAATTCTGAATACAAGGATGTATTAAGAACATCTGGTGTGGTTCTCGTGTGTGTGCTGGGCAGCAAACAAATCTGATGGGTGGCTGTGGAGAAGATGAAGGCATTTGGGTTATCCTGAGAAACGAGTTCTGGAAATGGCTTTTTTTCCCCCTTTATATAGAATTTGCAGTTCCCGATGTATATTCCATAGAAGTATTAAGAAGTGGTTCCTTACAGAAATAAGACCTCCTGACAAATGCAAAGAATATGACTTAAGTGAGTATGACGTGTTAATTTCTGTAAGGAGATGAAAGGAAGTTGTCTGTCTACTTCTGTAATCTACTTAGATTGTTTAGATTTCTTTCATGCAAATACTGTCTCTGACCCCTTGTTAATGGTATGTTTTTCAAAGTTTTTTGCCTACAACACAAGTTCAGTTCGCCATGATCCTTTAGCCCTTAAAACTCTTTTGTTAGCTGGAGTAAAAGCTTGGATTTCACATTCACGGGAATGATAAATATTAATACTATGAATCACATGAATCTAGCTGATCCCACTGGTGGATATTATATTAGAGGCTTGATACTGTCATTATAGCTAATGTGGCTGGAGCTGTGGCTGCAAGATGATAGATGACCTTGCCTGCTAAATTGTTGTCACGTATATAGACTGGACCTAAACCCAGGTTTAAACAGAAAATGGAATGTCATAGCAATATTTTGTTGACTGTAATTAGCAGTATATTGGTTATATATGTGACCTTTTCACATAATCCAAGTTTCCTTTACTTGTGTAACCCTGTGTAACTGAGGTGGTTCAGTATGTGGTGGGGAGGAAGAATCATGCTTAAAATTTTAGCAATTTAAGGTATTCTTCCCCATGTAATACTAAAATTTTGCAGTCCATTATTACAAAGTAGGAAAAAATTCTCCTTGGATTGTTTTGAATTTAATTGCTTAAGAAAATAGTGGAATATTCCATGCCTGCACCGGGACAAATGACAGTAGCAGCTGACTCAGGTAGTTAAACCCAGCTTCTGGTGATCAGCACCAACAGAGCCTTGTCTCTCTTGCTTTTCAGAATTACTGTGACCCCCCTCTGTTGAAAACACCTGTCTGTCCAGCAAACAGACCCAAGCAACTAAGTGTGCCATGCCATATGCAAAAATGCTGTCCCATTTGCATATGGAAGCATATGTGTTTTGAAAGGGAATCATTGACAGAGCAACAATTCACAGTAGGAGCAAAAGTATTTCCTTAATATCACCTTTTTTTTTTCTTTTTCTTTTTTCTTTTTTTCCCCACTCATTGATACTTTGGGCAGATTCTTTTAATGATACACATTAATAGACCCAACAGACAGCGTGACATTTTGCCAAAATACTAGTAAAATGCTTATTTACTTAATTTTTATTTCTTTGATACTATGTTTGTTTTGTTAGGCAAGATTCTGATTGCGGTAAATTAGATGTTGGTGGACAGGATACCATATTCCATGTAATTATGGGGAGAAGAGTATTTTTATACCATATTTTAAAATTAGAAAACTTGCATTGACTTATGCTTTATCTAGCTTTCCTTTGAAGGTTAATATTGGTATTTCAATTTTTAGGTTACTCATTACAAATTTTCATTAACAATTCTGCTTTATAAATAATGTCAAACTAGAGAAACATGCATCAAATCTATTGTTAGACTTTATCATGATTTATCCTTAGCTGAGCAAATTGCATTAAGTTGTTAAATTTATTCATTTATCAGAATTTATATAAAAATGAGGAATGCTGCTTGTTACTTCTTTATCTAATGTAAATCAGAGTAAGTCCGTTGACTTAAATAGAACTCCTGTCAAGCTGAAGTCTTTCTCCTGAAGTCTTGCAGTCCTGTATGAAATGTACATTGTCTCCTTCTGGATGAAGTGAAACATACAGGTCTGAGCATTCAACAGACTTTGGATATGGGTGGCTTAGGTTTGGAACAAAGCTTTACGTATTCTGTAGTATGTGCAATACATATTTTTGCTGTAAATGCTCATGTTTCAGACAGACTGATCAAAAATAATCATTCTGGACTGTAAATAAGCTTTTGAAAATATGAGGTAGTGAAAACAAAAATATGAACCACCATTACTACAGTAGCAATGACTCCATGCACATTTAATGTTTCCTTTTTTTTTTTTTATAAAGTCAAGAATCGTCAATTTCTATACTATGTTGTTGTTCTGAAACTTCACAATCACAAGAGAAACGTCACCCTTACTTTCAGTTTTTCTTCTGAATATTTGAGCTGAAGAATCCAACCAACATGCTTATCTCTTACTTGCAAGCAGCTTTCCTTGCTTTTTCAGGTGCCAAAAATTCCAGCTGCCCAATCTCCCACTGTGAAAATCTTCAGTTTCCCCTGGCAGCTTTTATGAAGCAGTTACATTATCATTATAAAAACTTTATAGCAGATCTTAAGTTGAAAATGCCAGGGACAATCTAAAACCAACTGAATAAAAACTTAGGGTTTGGCTGCTGTTTTGATTATTCATGCTCAGATTCATTTAAGTGAGAATTCTCTTTTCCTGAACAAGATCTGAGATTGCTGTGAGTTAGTAGAATTCAGGGGCCTCAGTGACATTGGGGATATTTCCCTCCAGTGGCCACAGACTTAGCTGTAAATGATTCTCTAGGAAAAGCAGCAGCAACAGAACCCAATGTGGGGTTGTTGGCTTTAGAAATGTTGGGAAACAGAGAATACATGAAATTTCCCAACACTAGTTAGAACTTCAAGGACACTTCCAAAGAAAAGTATATAAAATGTGTGTGGGGTTTCAATTATTTATCTTTATTTGGCTTCTGATTTTTATTTCTAGGCTTCTTGCATACAGGAGTTGTCTCAAGTGACTATGCTCATCATATTTCTACACACACACAGAATTCCAATTCCAAGTCTCTTATGAGACATTTGCACTAAGTAGATTTATTTATTTTTTATTGCTGATCCAGCAGAGCAGTTTCTATTATCAAATTTACATCTAATTGCATGAAAGCTCTTTGTGATACACTGTTCATGTGCTTAAAAAAAACCAAAAACACACAAAAAATCTTATTTTATTTTATTCTCTGTTACTCTAAGTCTCACTGTGATTGTCAAAAAATAAAAAATATATAAAAAAAACTGAAATACATAAACTTTGAACATATGATGGCACTGTTGCCCCTAAACTAACTAGTGACTACATGCCCCTTGCCATGTGTGGTTTTGTTCTTCAGTGGAAAACACTGGGAAGTAGCCTCTATACTTTGTTTTTTAAAGAAAACATTTCTCAATATTTATTGTATTTTTACTCTGTTAATGACTTCTAATCTCATTTATCAACTAACCTCATTTATCAACTGACTTCTTGATCTCTTTTAATTTATTAATATTAACAGTTAAGCACTCCAGGCACTCCTTTTTCTTCTGTGTGTTTTCAAAAGTATAAGAAAATATTTGATGTGTTTTTACCTTGTTCTGGTTGTTTACCACTGGCATAACTTGTTTCTAGCAGTTCATGGAGACTGATTCCAAAACCAATGTTCCTAAGAGATTTCTTTTTATCAGATCATTGGGTCTGCAGATATATGTGCACACCCTGGCGAAACTCTTGTAGCCATTGGGGTCCCCTTAAACTTTCATTCTGGTCACTAGCTCAAGAACAATAATAGAGGTATATCCTTCAGGAAGCAGAACAGAAAGCTTCCTGCCTCCTGTAAAGGTGCAATTAAATGGGACACCAAAGGTCAGGGTGTTGAGGAAGGTCAAGTGATGGGATATAGTGTCCTTTCATTTTCCAGCAAGCTGAAGCTGGCAAAACTTTGAGTGGATTGTGTTTTCTTTGGAAATTTTGTTTGAAAAGAAAATTTATCTTAAAAGAAGAAGTTTGAGGATTCATGCTTCTCAGAATCTTTTTATATGTTCTGAGTCAATACATATAACTGCTGGTTTGCAGTGTCAACAGCAGTAACAGACAAAGATGACTCAGTTTGCAGCATTTTGCAGTTTGTTTCCCTCCACTGAAAGAAGAAGCAAGTATAAATAGTATTCCTTTCCTCTCTAGTTGGCTCAATAATTCCATGCAAAGTTCTTTTGTTTTTATTTTTTATTTTACTTATTTACTTACCCGTGGCATACTTGTCACCCTCTTAGAAGCTTATCTTGTTGTCTTAGGTATCTATAGCTTTCTGTCTTTCCCCTACCATGTGTAAAACCAAAATATATGTTTGCGTGAGAGGTTGCTGCTGGAATGTCCATGTCTTTAGGGTAAAATTCTTATCTACGACAACTGGAATGTTATTTCCTGGTCAATAGGTGTTTTATTGCATGTTTTATTTGGTATCCAATTGCTTGACTGGAAGACAGTAAAAATGGCTACTGTTGTAAAATTATTATGGAATTACAAAATGAGACATGTATGAGTAGCAGCTCCTCAGGAAGCAGTTAAAGTACAAAGGACTACAAAGTGAACAAGAGTCAGCAATCTTACACGATTTTGAAAGATGACAGAGAACAGAAACATAAGTAGAAACACAGCTGATGAGTGAAAGTGATCTCTCTGGTCTCCTGAGCTGAGATAGTGTCCAGTTTTTATTGCTGTGGCTGAAGGGAGGGAGATAAACTGCAGGATTTCTAGAAAAAAAGTCACAAAAGTGATCACTGAGGTAGGAAATGACTTATGAGTATAACATAGGCACAACACAGGCATTTTAGAGTTGTTTAGACAATACAAATAAATGCATACCACAAAAAGGAAAGGATCTAGGTGTTCTGTTTTCTGTTCCCATGGTGGATAATAGTCCAGTTGGAAGTATAGCAGTCACTATACTTTTTTCACCCTTATTTTTCAGTTGTGCTTGGATTTATCCAGCAACATCTACCTGACCCTCTGGATCTGGTTGCAACTAGGAGTAACAGAAAGAGGTGTAGGTGTGCGATGCTTTGAGGAAAAGAAAAGCCTGAAATGCAGGGAAAACTGCATAACATCATCTTAACAACCATTTCAACAATCATCAATGAAGAGAGGATCGATGCTTTTCAGGAAGCGTTGAAAGAATGACAGTCCCCAGTGGACAGTACATTCAATCAGGAGTTCGTGCTGATCATAGAATCATACAATCATTTACGTTGGAAAAGACCCTTAAGGTCGTCTGGTCCAAGCATCAACCTAACGCTATCAAGTCTGCCACTAAACCGTGTGGATGTGGATCCACATGTCTCTTAAATACCTCCAGGGATGGTGACTCCACCACTTTCCTGGGCAGCCCATTCCAATGCTTGGACACTCTCTCCGTGAAGAAATTCTTCTTGATAATCCAGTCTAAACCTCCACAGCACAACTTGAGGCCTTTACCTCACATCACTTTGCTCCTGAAGCTGAGTGGCAGGAAGAAAAGGCAACTCATCTCAAGTTCATTTCCATCAATGACAGTAATTATTCTTGTGTGTGAATCCATAGGCTGCCCAGGGAAGTGGTTCAGTCACCATCCCTGGAAGTCTTTAAAAGACGTTTAGATGTAGAGCTTAGTGATATGGTTTAGTGGAGGACTTGTTAGTGTTAGGTCAGAGGTTGGACTCAGTGATCTTGGAAGTCTCTTCCAACCTAGATGATTCTGTGATTCTGTGAGTTTCCAGTTTCTTTCATTTTCAGTCCCCCTCCATCCCATCCCACTCCCCCCCCCCCCCAACAGATTTTGTTAAAGTATCAGTGTGGAATCTTTGGCAGAGATTTACCTAAATCTTTAATCACTGAAATATCTGCATTACATTAATGACTTCTACTTTAGATAGGAAATTTCCACCCCACATAAAAAAAAAAAAAGGCAAACAAAACCAACCAACCAACCCTAAACACCCATGGATCAATTACACAATTTGAGAATTTTGCTTGAGAATTTTGCTTGAGAATTTTTTCGTCATCTCTGTGTGTGCTGCTTTCCCCTCTCCCTGCTCCCCCCACCTCCTTTTCAGGGTGTTGATAGTTTTGTATATGCAGATTGTGTTTTTCATTTATTTTAAGACCTGTCTAAGAAGAGAGCACTGGATTTGTTTCTCAGATATATGCTGGCAACATTCCTAAATGCATTTCATTTTATATTTAATCTCCTGCAGTTCCTATGATGTTGAAATATTGAAATATGATTTTTACTGCCTTCATTGTTTTTGTTTGTTTGTTTTTTCATATTGATATGAGTATCCTTTTTCAATGTGTCTCAAACTTCAAAATTTCATTATTTGCAAAGAAACTATTTTAGTTTTCTACTTCATTTCCTCTGTGGAGGATATGTTATTACTCAGATGTAGTTCTTCTGCCCTTGCTTTAACATCTAGATTTCAAGGAAAATCTAGTCCTCTAGATTTTAAGAGTTGCTCTTCTCACTTTTCTGATTCAGCTTCACTTAAAAAGCAATTTAATGGTGCAGAAATGAAAGAGTTAATTCAAACACTCCACAAGTGAACTGCTCTGGCTGTGCTTTCAAGCCCTGTCAGGTTAAGAGGTCTATTGTAGCCTATGTAACACTAATTTTGATTGGACTTATATCCTTGCCCTTGGGCAAGGTCTCTGGGCCCCTTGTAGGGTTTCAAAAACGTATTTGCAGTCTTTCTTTCCATTCAGGTTATGCTCTTTGATAATCATTCTTAAATATATGGAAACAAAACTTCATCTCCCTGTGTTGATTTTCTGCTTACTTGGTAAAGAACACTAAGGAGTTTCCTGTTGCTTTTAGAGAACAGTTAATATTAGTTAATATTACAATATTTAACACTGGATACAATTGTCCAAGTAATCTTGACAGGATAGCCTCTATCTCAGCTTCTCAACCCTGTGTTTCAAAAAAGGTGCTGCAGTGAGAATTAGGATACTTTCTCCAGACAATTTAAACACAAGACCTTTTCTAATTCTCACTAAAGATGCTGGATTATGACTCCAGTATGGAGCTGCTCAGTTCATTAAAAAATGTGAAGAAAAATATACCTATGAGTATCAAATTATTAAATCTCCTTCTAGCTAAATATTACTTTTTTTTTTTTTTTTTTTTTTTTCATTTGGAGCTGTCACATTGTGCTATAGCTGGCAGAAATATGTGTTTTTATTTTCAGCCTGGTTTCCCAAAGAAACAATGGTTATATGAATGAACTGAGTGCCTTTTAGTTTCTTATGGTAACTTTTACATCTATTCACTAATCTCAGCTTAATTTATTTTACAGTTAGTCAGAAACATGTGACGTTTCTACATTGCTATTTCTCTTCTCATTTTCCCTTTGGTCATCATACCACATGTCAGAAAATGTGAGTTTTTTTTCTTTTTTTTTTTTTAACATCTGTTCATTTATACAACATCCTGTCTAATCTTTTGCTTGCTTGTTGGCAGTCAGAGAAATAATGACCACAATGTTCTATAATGAACATAACACTCCAAGTCTGAGATTTTAAGCAAATAGCAGATTATTTTGGGCTGTCTGCCAGAAAGAAAACTTTTGAAAATCCTGATGTTTGGACAGAACTGAACATCAATTTTCTGGTAGACAGTCTCCAAATAATTACATTTCAAATCAGTAGAATCAGTCTTAAAATCTTAACCAACATTTGGAGAAATATGTTTCTATAGAAACATATGTGATTAATCCTTGAACATTCTCTAAAGACTTCCTATAAGGCAAATCTTCATTTTTTCCTGCATCAGAGCTGTTGCCAGACATTGTAGTTCTCTTAGGCTTTGTTCTTACCTTTCCTGTCTGCATTATTACCTTCCTGACCCCATGAGAATACGAATGACTGCAAAACTCTAGGCTGGGTTTTGACTGATTTTAGGGACTCCATCATGAGTCTTTTGTTGTTTGTTTGTTTGTTTGTTTTGTATGTGTGTGAATTTTAGGAAATGTAAATGGGAGCTATAGGATTTAGCTTTTACTCATATCTCACTCTGTGATAATAGGAGTTTCTGGGCAATTATTTGAAGCAGAAAAACAGTCTTTAATATTCCGTATTAGAACCTTCCAAGTAAAACTGGAGTCATCTTATATCTGATCTGCAACCATAATTTTACATTGTGTGAGTTCTGAGATACATTTTAAATGCAACTACTCTTTTTGTGAGTACTAAAATTTCTAGATACTGTAGAAAGACTCAGAAAGAAGATGTTATTTATGAAGTTTCTGATATTTCTGCCTATTGCACTTACAAATTTTTGTAAATGTTATTTTTCTGGTTATACAATGTTATAATTCTGGTTTGTTTAAATTATAACATAAATAATTGAGTATATTTTATGCATATTGCAAATTTCAATTTCGAAGGTGTCTTGGAACATGTTTTGTAATCAGAAAGATAAAAATGAAAAAAAAAAAAAGGAAAAAGAAAAAAAAAACAACCAGTACGCCAACATCAAGGTACTGCTCAGTAGAAGTAGTCTCGCTTGCCCATTAAAACAATAAACAATTTTTTGATTAAGAGTAAAGAAAATATTCTAAATTTTCTAAAGAAAATATTACAAGAATGGCTTACATGATGGATAAAAAGAATTATTTTGATGGAGTACCTCAAGCTTGAATAACCAATAACTATGGTTGCAGCAGAAGACACCTTGGTATTGCATCTGATGCTTGCACATAATTATCTTGGAAATTTAATAATGTCACTGCACTAAATGAAATTAATAAACCATGGAACCAGTTTGGTTGATGATATGACAAAATCATAGAATCATAGAATATCCTGAGTTGGAAAAGACCCACAAGGATCATCAAGCTTAACTATTGGCTCCACACAGAACCATCAAAAACCAAACTGTGTCTGAGAGCATTGTCCAAATGGCTCTTGAATTCCAGCAAATATGGTGCCGTGACCACTGCCCTGGGGAGCCTGTCCCAGTGCCCGACCACCCTCTGGGTGCAGAACCTTTCCCTAACCCCCAGCCTGACCCTCCCCTGTCCCAGCTCCATGCCGTTCCCTCGGGTCCTGTCACTGTCCCCAGAGAGCAGAGCTCAGCGTCTGCCCCCTCTCTCCCCTCATGAGGAAGCTGCAGGCCACCATGAGGCCTCCCCTCAGTCACCCCAAGGTACAGTTCATTGTACCCAGCCTCATGGAGCACAATGAAAGATCTCACTAGCATGCAGTCCCTCAAATTTTGATGTACTGTCCTATAGCTTATCACTGGTGAGCCTGCTTTTATCCGTTTCCCTTCTGAAATCTAGCTTAAAGCTCTATCAATCAGCTCTGCTAGCTCCTGTGCAAAAATCCTTTTCCCACTCTGAGAAAGGTTCATCCCATCGGGCACCAATGGGCCTGGTGTTTTGAAGAACATCCCATGATTGAGAAACCCAAAATTCTGAGGGTGACATCAGCCTTGGAGCCGTGTATTGATCTGCTGGTTCTCCCCATTCCTTTCAATGTTGTTCCCTGCTACTGGAAGGATAGAGGAAAATCAGTATGGTTTTGTTTAGTCTTTAAAGGATACAGAACAAAGCAATGAAGCAAAATGAAAGAAATTTAAAAGTGTTTACCAGGTTTACTCTGTAAGCAGTCTGATGTAAAATCTGATAGCTCCTAAAAGTTGTGTAAGTATCCCTAATTTTGAGAAATAGAGAAGACAGGAAACTGCCCTTTAAAAACATATTTCTTTAAAATTTAGTTCAAGAAGTGAAAACTGTTCTTCTTATGTACAGATTTATATTTTCCTTAGCATATTAATGTTAATATCATGGTTCACAGCTCTGAGACCTGTGGTTCACAGCACTATCCTGTTTAGTTTCATGTAACTACTCTAGATGGCATCTTATTTGGAAGGCATATCAGTATCTGTATTTTGAAGGTTGGTTGATCTATCTCTGAGTGAGATTTTATTTATCTATCTATCTATCTATTTATTTATTTATTTATTTTGGTCTCAGTCATGTTTTCCAACTCTTTATTCCTTGGATGGAGGCTTGAGGAATGTCTATTGGCAAGTGGTCTATTGGTACACTCAGGGATTTTTCTTTAACATTGTCCATGTTATATTTTTTCATGTATTTATCTAGGAGTGTATGACATTTTCACTTTTCCTTTTAACTTAAGTGCTGAATTATTATTTTTTTGACCTATGTTTTCAAATATTCTACTATAATAGCACAGAAGAACACATTTTGTGAGTGTTGTGGTTTGACCTGGCCGGCAGCTAAGCACCACACAGCTGTTCGTTCACCTTCCCCCCTCCCTCTCTGGGATGGGGGAGAGAATCAGAAAAATGAAGCCTGTGGCTTGACACAGAGACAGTTTATTAGGACAGAAAAGAAAGGAAAATAATAATAATAATAATTAATAATAATAATAATAATAATAGTACTACTAATAAGAATGTGTACAAAGCAAATGATGCACAATGCATCACTTGCTCACCACCTGCTGACTGATACCCAGCATATCCCTGAGTAGCTGTCCCCCCAACCCCGACCAGTCACCCCTATATATTGTTCAGCAGGATGTCAGATGGTATGGAATACTTCTTTGGCCAGTTTGGGTCAGCAGTCCTGGTTCTGTCCCCTCCCAGCTCCTGCTGCACACCCAGCCTGCCCACTGGCAGGACAATGTAAGAAGCTGAAAAGTCCTTGGCTTAGTGTAAGCACTGCTCTGCAACTATTAAAACATTAGTGTGTTATCAACATTATTCTTATCCTAAATCCAAAACACTGCACCATACCAGCTACTAGGAGGAAAATTAACTCTATTCTAGCTGAAACCAAGACAGTGAGAAAAACCTTTTATTTTTCGTTTCCAATTAATATATGCTATGAAATTACATAGTATAAACTACTGAAAACACATTTAAAAGTCATTTTCAGCTTAGTCCTTTCCTAACAAGCAAAACTGACATTTATCTTCCAGGAAATTAATCCAACATCCCTTATCCAGGGTCCCTGGTTCAGCAGAATTCTTAAGTGTCTGCCCACTTTTAATAGGGTTGACTATTCACATACCCTCAGTTATACATTTGGTTATGCATCTGCCTAAATTAGGGATGAACTGAGGTCTTGCTGTACAGTTTTCTGTAGTCTGTTAAAGACAACTGATTGGAGTGCAGTATAGTCTCAATTCAATGGTTTCTTTAGTAGCAAAGAACAAATACCCCATAAAATATTGGCCGGCTCATAGGCTTATGCATTAGGAAGGAGATTCTTCCAGTTCAATTTGTGATTTGATAAATATGCATTTTAAAATAAGCTGATAATAGTAATTTGGTGATTAAAGTCAACTGAACATTTTCTGTTCATTTAGTTTGTTTAAATCAATTTTTAATTGATCGTCATACATCAAAATATTGTATTGCACTTTGACACATTCATAAATTCTGTCATTAAGAACTCTTGTAACTATTTATGCAAATATCTTAATCAAAAAGTATATTTTGTTAGTCAAATTTTAGTTCAAGAATCACATTAACATTTTAACCATCATTTTTTGCAGTCATGAATAACAAGCAATGTTAATTACATCGTGAGTTGGAATCCTTAACTACTGTCTTAATTAGCAAACGTTTTGTTATTAGTGTTGCTTGATGTCTGATACTCCTTAAAAAAAATGTCAAAGCAAATTTGTTTGAATTTATTCTTTTTTTAGTTGTCCACCTTTCTGTTCCAAGCTAGCTAGATCTATTCTTAAACTCAATGTAGTTAATAGTAGTGTAAAAAAAATTAAACCACAAGGAGTCAATATACTTTGTTGCATACTTGGTGGTTACTCTAAAAATAATCTCTTGTAAAAGCATAACCATAATGAAATTTTAGGCAATTGCATGCTAATGGCTTCCCAGTAAAAACTTCTGGGAAGATCATATACGTAAAGGTTACTCCCAACAAAGTGTTTATCTAAAGTTAAGGAGAGACAATTTTTCTAGTCTTGATCTTCCTTTATAATTATTTATTTTATTTATTTTTTTAATATGCTATCTGTCTAAGAAAGAAAGCTATAATTTTGCAGACTGGAAGAAATTCATTTTAGTGTAGAAAAAAAAGCCAGAAGGCTACATGTCTACAAGTCCCACCTTTGTCTTACTGTGAGTGATAAATGGGACATAGAGAGAAGTAAATTTTTGGCTTCTGTATTCTATTTTGTATTCTGTATCTATTCTATTCTGTATTTAACTCCTACCATGGAATCTTTATAATTTCCTTGAATCTCTTTTAAAATTCCAAAGCTGATTTATAAAACCTCAGTTGTTCTTTGTAGTCTTATTACTGTACTACCATTTTTTCATGTGATGTTTGTCTATTTTGTTTCTCCTTATTAAGTTTAGATAAATGGACTTGTTTACTTTCAAATTCCATATTATTCTATCATCATCTTTCCAGATTCATTTCCTTTTTTTTAAAAAATTATTTTATTTAAGTATTCTTTCTTTATTATTTATTTTATTTTATTTTATTTTATTTTATTTTATTTTATTTTATTTTATTTTATTTTATTTTATTTTATTTTATTTTATTTTATTTATTTTATTTTATTTTATTTTATTTTATTTATTTTATTTTATTTTATTTTATTTTATTTTAATTTTATTTTTCTATTGCTGCAGTCATAATTGTGGTACACTTAATTTAAAGACAAAAGCTCCACCTTGGCTATGAGTATTTTTCAGCAAAGGCAGAAAAGGGAACGGGCTGCAGTTCTCTTACATGCATGAAGATGAACATAGTGGAAGTCAAAGAAGCTGACAAACTTTATGTGGGGCCCTTGAAGAGTAAAAGTAGCAAAAATTTACTTTGTCATTTTATTTTTGTGCTCCGATATGTTTAAAGTATTTGATGTATTCCAGTACTAAGAAACTCCTTGGGAAATGAAAAAAGGAATCCCTAATTCATATCTAATTGCATAATATTCCATGGCATTTATTTATTTTTCTACTTATTCCAAATATGAGTTTGAAATAATAATTTTGAATGTGTAAAGCATACAGTCTGAAAATTTTTCTTGAAGATATATTTTCAGCTTTGCTCCTTATTTAAGTGACAAGATAGCATAAGACTGAATAATGTTTCATTTTAGTGCTTGATACACATTTTCCTGCTTTCAAAAAATTTTAATTTTTGAACCATTTTCTTTCAGATCAGCGCTTTTTTTCCCACTTTTTTCACCTTTTTTTTTTTTTTTTTTTTCTCCCTGCTCTGAAATATACCTCAATACTCATGGTTCAAAAAGTTAGATTATCAGTATACCCCATTGTACAAATTCTGATGTCTAACAACTTAATGTAGAATCAAATTTGATTTCATTAACCTAAAATCAGAGTAATGAAATAATGATTTTCCAGTGAGCAGATCTATAAGACCACTGAAGAAACATCATATTTCCATAAGACATATCACACCTTTGTTTTATCCAGTAGAGTTTTCTGATATTTTATTTTCCTAACTTGGAGTGTTCTGTATCCTTCTTTGCAATATTAACATATACATAAAAATCTACTGGATGTGTTCCCTTTGTTATTGATAGGTTTTCCATTAAATTTATATTTCATAATTGGTTTAATTTATCACACAATGTTAGATTAGTGATCATATTTTCAGACCACATTTATATCAGGGGAATGAGTAGAGTGGTTGACTGAGTGAGGTAATTAATCTCATCCTAAATGCCCCAAATAGGTTGGATAATCAAACCTTAAAACAGCCTGTCTTTCAGAATTAAATGAGGATTACAACAACTTTTTTTTTTTTTTTGGGGGGGGGGGGGGGGGCGGGTATTCCTATGTTTCATGTCATATCGTCTAATAGTTTACCTGTTGCACATTCAGTGGATGTATGTCCAGATTTCTCATTGCAAGAGAAGAAACAACATGAACCACACTCTGAAGAAAAAAGCTAGTCCAGGGAAGAACTGCCACTATGCCTGCCAAAGAAAACCCTAATTCTTTAAGTAGAAGAGGAGAAGAAAAGGAAAGTATGAAAGGGAAATAAACCTTAATCAAAATACTTTTGCATTCTGACCTTGCCTTCCTGAGCCAGGGAAATATTCAAAGATTTACTAATTAATTACTCCATGTAAATCCAGTTAACCTCAAAAGAATCTGTAGTGTTTTAAAGAAATACTGACAGAAGCTGGTGCTAAATAGCTTCTGAATATATTATCTAAACAATTTTGTGCAGATATTTCAGCAAGACAGTTTTCCCCAACTTGTTTGCAACAGCAGACAAGTGCTTTCTAAAAGCAAGATATGTGATGCCAGCTATTTTTTTTTTCTATCCATAAGGAAGTTAGGCTTGTTTAATATGATTGTTCTTGGCAAATCTGTGTTTGTTGTTGTTCATCCCTTGTTGAATTAATTTGTTTTGGGGAATATGAGGCATGAGGAAACCTGGTTTTCTGGATTTATTGACAGGATTTGCATTATTATTTCATTAGGCAGGCTCTTGTTTACACAGAGATATAGACAGCTGAATGTTTTACTGAAACTCCACTCAACAATTACATTTGGACTGAAGGTCCAGGTGTCCAACCTGATTTCTTGTGATGGTCTTCCTTCCTGCCTGACCCAATTAACTTCTTTCACAGAGCAGCCACTCATGCCTTTTTACATTTTTCAAAGAACAGATGTTGAATGAACCTCTTTTTCTCTTGCTGTTTAAGCTATTCACAGGTACAATATTTGAAATGTTAAGAGCAGAGTGAAGTCTGGCGGGCATCCATCCTTTGTCAATATTGAGTTCTTATTTTCAGTAACAAAATGTAAAAATTCTGTCCAGAATCCCATGTTGTAGAAAAACATGGTGTTTGCTTAAGCTTGACAAAGATAGCATTTTGCACACAGGGTGGGAAAAACTACCTTGGATATCCCAGAAGTGAAAGCTCTGTAAATGCCAAGGTTATATATTTTATATGTTTGAAGTCTATATATTCAAAAATGTGAATATTTTTTACATTTTTTATCATTTTCAGTCATCTTTCCTTCAAATTGAATTATTATAAGGAATGAAATGGATCCAGAAAATAGATATTTCATGGTTTATCTTGAAAAATTTATCAAAGAAACATTTTATGTATGAAATTTGTAGGAATTCTTTCATAGATAATATTTAAACAACAACAAAAAAACACAACCAACCAAACAACCAAACAAACAACAACAATAAGATATTTCAAAGATAACACACCTATTACAAATTCTTCATATCTCTTTAGTGGCAAAAAACCAGCATATACACATTTTGAAAAAAAATATATTTGCAGATGGAGCCTTCTACTTTACCAGTAAATAGAAAATTATGAGATCCCAGAATTGGTAAACTAATCAAACTTAAAAACAGTCACAAAAATTGCTGGCATTAATGTGGGATTCATTTTCGTCCACAAATCTGTGCAAAATAAATTTAGACCCTTTGTAAGGTGTTTTAGCATCTTGAAATAGTTGCTAGACTAAGAGATGCAAATTATTAACTTGCAAACAGTAGAATAAGTAAAATTTCATAGTAATTTATAACAGCGTTAGGATTTCAGAAAATATGCATTAGCAGCTGATAAATCAGACTTATTGGTATGTTAAGCAAGTGCTGTTTAGTCTTTGCTACTTGAAGCAAAACTACCCAGCTTTGTCAGCTACAAAATTAAATTGTGTGATTTTGTGTTAATTTTGCTGAAGAAATTTAACAAAATATTTATCCTTTTTTAAACATGTAAAATGTTGGGAGGATTAGTGATTGGTTCCCTCTACACTGTCAGGTACTGGCTCACTGTGAAGAGGGCATGTGTCCACTACGGGAAAGTCATTCAATTCTGATTTATTTCTGAGAAGGTGTGGACCTTCCTTTTGCTCAGAAGAGTGCCCAGACCATCAGACTACAGGCTTTTTGGCCCTTATGAGGGAAGAATAGATATGGGAGTGATACTAAGGAGTGACAGTTTCTGCAGTTGCTGCTTCTCCATTTTTATATGAATAATGAAACTCTCTGGAACAGAAAATGGCATTGTACCTATATGGGAAATGTTTTAACCATAAAACTGAGGTGGTATACTTTGTCTTAGGTTTGGTTAATATTTAGGGAATATTCCATGCAAAACAGGATTCAAAGTAAAGGAACAAAAAGGGGTTTTATTTCAGCCTAATGGCATATACCTGGTAAATGAAAGAAAATCCAAATGTTAGGTCTTAGTCAGCAGAGGGTAATTTTGAAACTTTATCTGATATAGTTATCCTAACTTCCTTAGTAGTGGTGTATGCCTTAACCAGTTCAACCCTTTCACTTTTTGACACCCCCCCCCCCCATTATTTTTATTTTTTATTTTTATTTTTAAATTAGGCTAGAAATCAAACAAATGGGAATGACTCTCTACTTGGTATGGGAAAGCCCTGGAGTCTAGTCCTGCTGTACAGGCTACTTGATGGTTTACTCAGGACCAGACCAAAAATATTGCAGAAGAAAACTTGTCTCCTAACATTCTGAATGCCCCCCTAATGTGCTGACTAATCGACTCTCCTGGCACATTGAAAATGCAGGTGCATATAGTTCAAATGACAACTGTCATGAGTATAGATAACCTCTGTGCTCTCCTCTTGAGAGCATTTCTCTTCCTAAGACTGTAGAGGATCCAAGTGTTTTGCCTCATATTAGATGAAACACTTCTGTGGGTAGACTTTAAAACATCAAATTTAGAACCAAGCAATTTCGGAACTGGAAAACTGAACTGAAAAATATTCAAGTCTCTTTACTTCTGCTACAAGCCAGCACAGATTAGCCCAAAGTGCATCTTGCTTTTTCATAAGACTGTCAGAACAGTAATAGACCCTGTTTTAGTCAATCAGCTCTATTGTGTAATATCATTTCCAAGCATGCCAACAGCTCATGGGGTAAAGTAAACAAATTTAGACCCAGATTCATCTAGATTTTACTTTTAATCTTTTTATTCTACATCTTGGTTCTTTAGCATTTTTAATGTTTTACATTTCTGATTATGAAACTTCTTTTTCTCATGCCCACTGACACACCTCTCTATCCAGAGAGGAAGCTGTCAATGCTTTTAACAAGCAAGAAACATCATACTTAAATACTTTCAGTTGTATAAAACATCGGCCAACAGCCTGAAGTGACATATTCTTGTTATAACAGATGTGACATTTTATTTATGTCTTATGGACAAAGACTAAGAAAGGATAATTATGGATATATTTTTCCACTCTAAAAAAGACAGACAGTTATAAATTGATAAAATGATGGGAAGAACATTTCCATTTTTATGTTATTTGAAATATTTCTTCCTCTATGCTCACTATTTAAAGACTGCCAATATTTCATGGAAACCTGTCCTGCTTTTCAGCAGTAGTTTGTAACCAGACTTCAGTCACCCAATTCGTATTGATGTTGTCTCAAATAAAAACTGAAATATTGTCAATGTATCTTTTTATACTGAATTAAAGGAATTAATAAACAAACACATCTGTAAGTGTTATCTATTAACATATGCTAAGCCTCCGCCCTACCAGTCCTCATGCTTCTTCTCTATTACTTGGTGCTGCCTTCAAATCTTATATATTAACAAACAGAGCCTGGTCCAGTTCACTTTAGCGGTGTCCAGGCTCTCAAATCTCCTCTCTGCTTTCGTAACAGAAGCCTTGATTTGTTGGAAGTCACAGAGCTTTGATAACAATATTGTCCGGGAATTCGGATATTGCAGTCTGGTGGTTTGAGTGTGGCAAAGTAGGGAAGGAACCCAGGGTCAAAGTCATGTATATTCTTTACAGAAAAGTATACAAAAATAAAAGTTGTTTCTGAATTAATCTTAACACCATTTTCTTGTTTAAAAATAGCAGTAACAGCTACATGACTGGCTGTGAAAGTATTCTGACTACATATTAATTCTAAATAATAAATTAATAATTAATTTAATTATTTTAATTAATTTAATTTAATTAATTTAAATTATTTAATTTAATTTAATTAATAATTAATTCTAAATAATATTTTGTACTATAACTTTATATAAAAACTGGAAGCCTAAATACTTTCTGCTGTTGCATTAAAAAGGTAGAGAAGCAAAGTAGCTAGAATTGGTAGTCATTGTAGTCTGCAGTCATTGCCTGCTGTGGGGAAAATTGCCAGCACAGTTTAGTTTACGACAGAGGAAATAGGATAAGCAATGGTATTCAGTGCAGTTTTCTTGGTCTGGGATAGTTCTGCTAAGCTAGTGATTTGTTCTTTGGAGAAAGATAAAAAGATTACAGCAGCAAATGGGAGTGGAGACTTGTATTAACGCAGAATCAATACTGCACTATAAAATCAAAATTCATTGGACTGAGAATTTAACATTTTCTGAAATTTTAGCAATTCCCTGTTGTAAACAGTTTGCATGGGAAGTATTGAAGTATTCTGATGATATATAATGCTGTTGGTCTACTGACCCATATTGCCACAAAAAAAAAAAAAAAGTTTCACTTACTGTGTAGCATCACTATAATATTGTCTAATATAGGTCAGTTATATCTAAGATTAAAGGTTATGCTCCTGCTCAGCAACACAAATTGTTATGTGGGTAATCTGAGCACAAGAGTAATACCCAATTCTACAATTGGATCCACAAGTATAGACTCTTGAGCAAATTGTTAAAATTAAAAAAACTAATGCTTATTAGTGTAGTACTCAAATACCTTATAATTAGAAAAAATAGAAAAATAGCTTAAATCCAGTGGCCTTCAGGCTGACAAGAAGTTACTTTTCTGATCAGGTCTGTGAAGACTACATCTGTATATATATATATATATATATATAAAGAGGACCAATCTCTGTCCCCAGATAGCTCTTACCCATATAACTGATAACTGTAGCAATGTTTTATTGGAAGGAGTTGCCTGCAGTAGTTCAGAACAGAGTCGGGGTGCATTAACTACCAAGCCATGTAGGCAGTAAGAGGTTAAGTGTCTGAGTTTGCTCTCTGATCTTTTATCTGGAAGAATAGCGCCCCTCATTCCTCTGGGGGGAGATTGGCAAGTACACCTGAGCACTTGTACATGCATATGCATGCTTTGTTGTTGTTGTTGATTCTGTTCATTTTCTGTATTACCATTTTAATGTTCCCCACTTTTAGTATCTAAAGCCAGATTTGTGTAGCCAGCACACTATTACACATTCTCCCCAGCCTTCTGCTCTTAGACACAGTCTTTCCAGTATAAACATACAGACTTAAAGTTTTCCTTTTTTTTTTTTTTTTAAGAATATTATTTCAATTATAAATTTGGCACATATTTTATAAAAAGTACATTTTTAAAGAGGTGTGTACTACTATACTGTGAATTTATATAGATGAGTAATTTTTGTGTCATCAACTACTTATGTCATAGCAGGATCAGCCTTATTTTTATTTGATTTTCACTTGGCAAATATATGGCAAGAAAGATGCATCTGGATAAAAAGTCAGTTTGAAATTAACCCTTAGTAATTGTATGGCCTACACATATACTTATGAGATTTCTTATGATTTTTTTTTTTTTCTTTTCTGGCTCTAATAAGGGTAACCAACAGTTCCTGCACTGTATATTAGCCCTAAATCTCCAGGGTTAAAATTTTAATGGAAATACAACACACTATAAGCAACTTAATAATGTAACTGGAATATGAAATTAGATGATAAGCTCAAGAGTATTAAAAGATAAAAAATTAATACAACAAAAAGTAGAAAGTCAAAGGAATTAAGAAGTTTGTTTATAAGTGACTTCATGTTTTTCCTGTCCATGAACATATGGAAAAGATAACACTCAGAAGTATGATTACTCAGATTAGAGAACTTCCCTCCCTCATTTCTAAAAGTAGGATTACTGCTTCAAGTCTAGATATAAACCATGCTCATAATAATGTAACCATGGTAAATATATAATACAGCTTTTTGCTGATGTTGAAAAAATAAGAAACAACAGCAACAAACAAAAACACTAGGAACTTTGGTGTGCTCTACTTTTTCAGTCCCAGATTTCCAGATTTTTAACTCTCAGAGATAGCTGTAAAGGAAGACCAAAAAAAAAAAAAGGGGGGGGGGGAGGGGATAATTTTGTCTTGTGCTTTGAATATTTTTATTTTACTCTCCTGATTCAGCACATTTTGTCGTTTATGCTACATCTAAAATTTTTTCACTGCAACCAGTGAACTAGGATTTTTGTGATTGTTCCTCTTAACTGAAAGTTGAAACTCATGCACAATCACTTACTGCCAAGAGCTGAGCTTTTACTATATATGACAACTAGCATCAGACTGACAACAAAAAAGTAAGATTTTCCCTGAGCCTTCTCTTCTCCAAGGTGAAGAGTCCCAGCTCTCTCAGCCTTTCTTGACAGGGGAGACACTCCAGACTCTTCATCATGTTTGTGGTCCTTCACTGGACTCTCTCCAGTAAAGAGTCTCTCTTGTACTGGAGAAGTACCCAGAACTGGACTCAGCACTCCTGGTGTGGCCTCACCAGTGCTGAGCAGAGGGGAAAGATCACCTCATTTGACCTGCTGGCAATATTTCACCCAATGAAGCAAAGAATATCGTTAGTCTTCTTTACTTCAAGGGCTCATGTGCCAGGCATGGGCCATGACATGCCATTCTTTAGGCAAGATTTTTGAAAAGTTAAAGAAATACTCTTTAAGGAATGCTCTCTCTCATCAGACTTGTCTGTAGAAGTCATGTTTCCTACCTTCTGTACTACAAAATAAATCTGAGATTCATTTGTATGCAAATAAATATACCTAGTTCAAATCAGAAATGACAAGACCTCCCACAGTTTCCACAGACTACCTCTGAGTTTTCTTTTCTAAGGGACTTAAAGAAAAACCCTGGACACTCAGTCTGACAGTCACAATGTACACCGAACAGACTCTCTTCTCTTCTGGTTGAAAGTCAATGTGGTTACAGCACCAGACTTTTCTTGACCTGCTTTATGTCAGCAACCATGATGTTGACCTACTAGGTGACTATGGCCAACTGTGTGCCGTACTGATCTTTCCTGTAAAAGAGAAGTACATACATCTCTTTCTGAAGTGCTTTGGAACATACTAAATAGTGAAATATTTTTTCCTGTTAGTATATTTTCAATTAAAAATTAAGAGAATATTCTTTATTTTGGAAACTATCTTCCATAATTACGAGTGATAATTTTTAGTGGTAGATGTAGAAGTACCACTTGAGTTACTGAACATCTGGTCAAAACCTACAGGACATTAGCAGTTACTGAAGCGAAGGCAAAATAAATGTAGAAGCTTGTACATTAATCATAATTAGGTCACAGATAAAGCAGATATAAATATGTTTCAGTCAAGTTTTCAGTGGCTGAACTGTTCCTCAGACACATTTAGAAATGCAGGGTGATGCCTTTGGAAGTGCTGAATACTCTTTATAGAAAAA
This sequence comes from Anser brachyrhynchus, assembly GCF_964034855.1. NCBI lineage: Eukaryota > Metazoa > Chordata > Aves > Anseriformes > Anatidae > Anser > Anser brachyrhynchus. The sequence goes on from NC_137695.1 coordinate 133,964,327, forward strand.
AAAAAAGGAAAGAAAATAAAAAAAAGAAAAAAAAGATAATTTGCAAGATGGTAATTCATGATATTCATAAAACCATTTAATTTCATAACATAACTTTATGAATTTCTCCTTTATTTAGGATAAATTTAAAGACAATTTGAACAATGTTTTTATGTGAAGGTCTAAAGATACAGGATGGTACTTTCTTAAAACAGAAGGTAAATTCATATACCTATATTTATTAATGGCTAGATCATTTCATTATTCATTAGATAATAACAAATCTTGTATGTTCATCACCATTTTCCTTAGTATGTTATTATATATTTCATTAGGACAAATACTTCAACTAATTCATTTTTTATAAAAGCAACATTTTTTGCAAGTCACTATCACTATGTCTTACGGTAGAGCCTAGTGTCTCTGGATGACTCAGACCTACTCTTCTCCAAGCTTTAAAAAGAACTGTCATTACACCAAATAGTTATAGTGCAGGCCCATCTTGGACACATCCTGAAATGCTCTATTTGCCACTGCTAATCTCCAGATCTAAGAGCACTCTTTAGGCTGAGATTTTATGCAGCCCTATACTGCAAGATCAAGATCAAGATTTTCTGAAAAACAAAACAAAACAAAACCGAAAGTATGCATCCAGGATGAAAATTCTGACAAAATCTGGTAGATGGAAAAGGTTGAAGGCAGCAACATACTTAGAGACTGAAGGGACTACAAGAAGGAGGCAGTAGGACCTGCAAAACTATATATGCTACAATATATTTCTGTTTAATTGTGAAAGCATCCAAACTTTTCTACTTTTCTAAAGTTTGGAAAAATTCCCTCTTTTCCTTGACTGAAACCTCAAGAGGAAACTTTATCTTCCTCCTTCCTGCTCTTTTGCCCTCTGCCACTACCAACTTCCATTAAGGAGCCTTAAGGGAGTAACATTATTTTTATTATTCTAGACAAATTACCTAGGTAGGTATATCTAAGTATAAATGTACCTGGCTCATGTTTGTTTAGGACACTAATGGTCTAATTAGTAGACACAATTCTTTAAATTCCGGTTGTCACTATTTTTGCTAGAGAAAGACAAGCCAGAACTGGTATATCAGCTGCATAGAATGCAGAGTAGATTTTAACAATCTTGCAGAGATATCAAAGCAGTCCAACTGTTACAGCTCTTTTGTCCTAATTGTCAGCAATACCCACACTAGCTCATTTAAAGTTATCTTGGTCATCCACACACCAGAGTGCAGACTTGCCCTTAACTAATGTTTTCACATACAAAACATTCTGTTAACACTTATTGTGCTGTGTGTCACAGCTAGAGCAATTCCACTCCATAGCAACATTAACATTTGGTTTTGTTCTACCTTGGAACATGACCAAAACCTTTTGGAACACTCTAGCAGAAATGAAATTATCAAAGTCAATGTTTATGTATCAAAACATATGGATGTGGTTAAGGGCCTGGCCTAGCATTGTAGAAAACCAGGTTCAATTAAATTGTTCTATATGAATCAGAACAGATTTCTTTCTTGCTAAAACATGCAAGATCAGGCAGACTAAGGACTTGAACCTTTACTCCATTTAATAATTTGTCTCTTTTCCTATTCTCTTTCATCAAAGATTTTTTTTGAAAAGCATCTTCTTGTGACTTAAAAGCTCATTTGATGAAATGTCATATAGTGAAAGGATGTTCCAGCCAAAAATATTCACGATACCCATAGTTGAATAGTCAAAATATAGCAGCCTCCAGTTTATAAGCAGAGAAATGCAGTCTCAGGTGTCAAGTGATATGCACAGGATCATGATGCAACTCAGTAAAAAAAGTTAATTTAAAATTGAGATTTGTTTGTGCTTAATACGATGGACCACAGAGTTATACATGAACTACATTATTCAGACCTTCTGTGTTTCCATTTTGTAAAATATAACAATGGAATGCATGAAACATGATAACAATCAATTTAGAATACCAGAAATTATTACTTTAACTTCCAGAATCAGATTTATTACCATGAGCACACACAGTGGAGATTCTCACATTAAAGAATGAAAATGCATGAGTGTTTCTTTACCCAAAAGAAACACTTTCTTTACCTGACCTACATGGTACAGTAAATGTCTTTCTTGAAGCTTGGATTCTTGGCCCAAACATCACTCTGCAATTCAGGTGCCCAAGCTGGCATATAGATGGTATATAGATGTATATAGATGACATGATCATATTACAGTTGGAAAGGCAAAAGAAACAGAGCAGGGATTAGGGGTCTAGTAACCTCATGGCTTGAACTTCCACCAAGGGAAGGAGAAGCACATGTTTATTATGTTCAGACTGAGGAAGTCTGGACCACCATTTCCAGATCCCCAGCACACTGCAAAAACCACCAACCTGAATGAGATTCTAGGGGAAAGCTGCCTCATTTCATCTGTGATTGATACTGGGTCACTACAGAAAGAAACAGAATGTTATACAAAGAGTAAACAAGGATGCAAGGATGGCTAGCTTAAGGAAGAGAAAGTAGTGCAAAAAATCCTGGGTTTGAGTCCAAGCTTCTAATTTTTTAATGCAATTTTTTTTGTAGTGCCTTGTTGTTGCAACAGACTGTTAGCCAACACAATTAACTTTTCTTCAGAAAATTCCAGTAAATAAAAGTTTAGTTAATTAAATATGCTTTCTCAATTATTGTGAAAAACAGAAGCTTTCTTCCCTTCCCTTCCCTTCCCTTCCCTTCCCTTCCCTTCCCTTCCCTTCCCTTCCCTTCCCTTCCCTTCCCTTCCCTTCCCTTCCCTTCCCTTCCCTTCCCTTCCCTTCCCTTCCCTTCCCTTCCCTTCCTTCCCTTCCCTTCCCTTCCCTTCCCTTCCCTTCCCTTCCCTTCCCTTCCCTTCCCTTCCCTTCCCTTCCCTTCCCTTCCCTTCCCTTCCCTTCCCTTCCCTTCCCTTCCCTTCCCTTCCTTCCCTTCCCTTCCCTTCCCTTCCCTTCCCTTCCCTTCCCTTCCCTTCCCTTCCCTTCCCTTCCTTCCCTTCCCTTCCCTTCCCTCCCCTCCCCTCCCCTCCCCTCCCCCTCCCCTCCCCTCCCCTCCCCTCCCCTCCCCTCCCCTCCCCTCCCCTCCCCTCCCTCCCCTCCCCTCCCCTCCCCTCCCCTTCCCTTCCCTTCCCTTCCCTTCCTTCCCTTCCCTTCCCTTCCCTTCCCTTCCCTTCCCTTCCCCTCCCCTCCTTCCTTGCATTTCTTTCTTTTTCTTCTTTCTTTCTTTCTTTCTTTCTTTCTTTCTTTCTTTCTTTCTTTCTTTCTTTCTTTCTTTCTTTCTTCTTTCTTTCTTTCTTTCTTTCTTTCTTTCTTTCTTTCTTTCTTTCTTTCTTCTTTCTTTTTCTTTCTTTCTTTCTTTCTTTCTTTCTTTCTCTCTCTCTCTCTCTCTCTCTCTTTCTCTCTTTCTCTCTTTCTCTCTTTCTCTCTTTCTCTCTTTCTCTCTTCTCTCAGCTCTCTCGCTCTCGCTCTTTCTCTCTTTCTCTCTCTCTCTCTCTTTCTCTCTCTCTTTCTCTCTTTTTCTCTCTTTCTCTCTTCTCTCTCTTTCTTCTCTCTCTCTCTCGTTCTCTCTCTCTTTCCTTCTTTCCTTCTCTCTCTCTTTCTTTCTTTCCTTCTCTCTCTCTTTCTTTCTTTCTTTTTCTTTTCTTTCTCTCCTTCTCTCCTCTCTTTTTCTCTCTTTCTCTCTTTCTCTCTTTCTCTCTTCTCTCTTTCTCTCTTTCTCTTTCCTCTCTTAACTCTTTCCTCTTTTTCTTTTTCTTTTTCTTTTTCTTTTTCTTTTTCTTTTTCTTTTTTCTTTTTCTTTTTCTTTTTCTTTTTCTTTTTCTTTTTCTTTTTCTTTTTCTTTTTCTTTTCTTTTTCTTTTTCTTTTTCTTTTTCTTTTTCTTTTTCTTTTTCTTTTTCTTTTTCTTTTTCTTTTTCTTTTTCTTTTTCTTTTTCTTTTTCTTTTTCTTTTTCTTTCTTTTTCTTTTCCTTTTCCTTTTCTTTTTCTTTTTCTTTTTCTTTTTCTTTTTCTTTTTCTTTTTCTTTTTCTTTTTCTTTTTCTTTTTCTTTTTCTTTTTCTTTTTCTTTTTCTTTTTCTTTTTCTTTTTCTTTTTCTTTTTCTTTTTCTTTTTCTTTTTCTTTTTCTTTTTCTTTTTCTTTTTCTTTTTCTTTTTCTTTTTCTTTTTCTTTTTCTTTTTCTTCTCCTTTTTCTTTTTCTTTTTCTTCTCCTTTTTCTTTTTCTTTTTCTTCTCCTTTTTCTTCTCCTTTTTCTTCTCCTTTTTCTTCTCCTTTTTTTTTCTCCTTTTTTTTTTTTTTTCCAGTACAAACTGTTCATCATTCAGTGAAGCACACCAGAGAGATGATCAGTTTGTTTTGCTTGGTTGTGCTACGGGACCCTCTGGGCCCTTTCAGCTGCTTTGAAAATACACAGCAACTGCTGGTCTCTCCTTGTTGGTATCATCAGTCACACATGGGACCCAGCTTGGAGGAATTGTGGAATGTTATGCTGGCTGATTTGCAAATGAGAAAAATTGACTAAGTGAAGGGAATAAAAAGAAGAGTTTAATGAATGTTTTTTTTTAAAAAAAACACAAAACAAAGCAAAACAAAACAAAACAAAACAGCTACATGTTACAGGAGTGAAATTCGTTTCATTGTGCCAGGTCAGCTAGGGTCAGATGTGTTACATATTTGGTCATTTTGGACAGTAGCAACAGATCTCATTTGATTTTTGGGGACACATTTCATTATCCAAAAGCTTTTGTCTTTGATCTTTCTTACACTGATCCAGATGGCTTCCATGTATAGGTACTAAATTGTAAATGTGTTTACTGTTGTTTGATGCTTACTTTCATTATTTCAAAAGCAGGAAAGGATTTCTTTTGAATGCTATTCTAACTACACATAAATAACTCACAGCTTCCAGAAGAACACATTAGAGGCAATTATTCCTTAATTCAAATTATCATGGCATTAAACATGTGGTTAATTTTGCTGCAACTACCTTTGCAAAAATGAGAAAATTCATTGTTTTTCTTGGCCTGCTTTTTGTGGCTTTTGTCCTTATTCCTTGAATTTGGATAAGTGGGGTAGTTTAATCTGGAATTACCAATGGTATCAGGCTAATTTACTTAGTCTTTTCTTGAGAACAGGTGGTGGAAGCTGTACTGCAATATGTAATGGAAACTGCACTGATACAGAACTAATGTTCCACAGATTAAATTTTTCCTACACTGCCAATGTGTATCTGACAAATCTGTAAATACTTTTACAAATTGTATTTTTTTTTGGGGATTCACTTTGCAGTTAAAATAATAAATTTATGTGTTCCCATATCACTTAACTTTTAGTCATTGTCAGCCAGGTGCCAATATAGTGAATCAGGTCATCTGAAATAAATATTGACTACTGAGCTGAAGGACTCTGTAGGCCACACTGATTGACTACTTTTACTAGATCTTCTCTGACTGTCATGCACATTTAGACCCAGCAACCTTTGCCCTGAAGAAGACATTTCTTCTCAAGTGTTTGAAGTGTCTGAAATACATTTCTTGAGCTTTCTTTTTCAGAAATACAACACAAAGAGTTAAGCTGTGTATAGCATTCTCTTCTGCAGTATCCAGTGAGCCAAACTTACTGTCAGCTTTAGCAGACTTTTTTTATTATTATTATTTTTTGACCTATAAGCAAGCCTCACATTTGTCTTCTTTTTCTCTTTTACTCTTGCCCAAAGATTTTAAAATGCAGATACTCCATTAAACTGGGGGAGAGTAGTTGTATTTAACATTGAAGAATCAGTATGTGAGCTTGTTGAGCATTAAAGATTCAGATAATAATCTAATTTCCATTAATTTTCATGGTTGTCTACCAAGTGAACCTGACTATCCTCATGGACTCTGAATTCATCTTCAAATTGAGTCTGTTTCTAAAATATTTATCTTAGAGACAGATCTGACATTTACTACCAGGCAAATGTGGTTAGATAAATAAAAATCTGCTATCTGTTCTGTATTTAATGTCCTCTCTTCAGAGAATACAGGTTTCTCTTTAATGTAGTAACCAAGAAGTTGAGGAGTTCAAGATCCTGAAGTGAATCAGGAAAGCGAGTGGCAGAGTACTGACAGTGGACTTTTGGCTAACAGACTTTGGCTTATTAAGGGAGCTGGTACGTGGAGTACTGTGAGAGGCAATTCTGAAGGGAAGAGGAGCTCAGGAGAGCTGATAGCTTTTTTAAGGACGACCTACTCCAAGCACAACAATGGGCCGTGCTATGCAAAGGAAAATGGGAAAACATATCAGGAAATAAGGTTGCCTAAGAAGGGAACTCCCAAATGAGTTCAAATTCAAAAAGATTGTATATGTGACATGAAAATAAGGATGGGCTGGTGTACACACACACACAAAGTGGGATGAGGAAGAGAATCAGAAGAGTAAAAGTGGGCTCTTCTGGGCTGAGATAAAGACAGTTTAATAGGTAAAGCAAAAGCTATGCACATAAGCAAAGCAAAATAAGGAATTCACTCACTAATTCCCATCAGCAGGCAGATGTTTATCCATTTCCAAAAAAGCAGGGCTCATCACATCTAACAGTTACTGGAGAAGACAAATAGCATAACTATAAATGTTTCCCCTCCTCTTTTCTTCTCCCATTGCTCTGCACAATATCATATGGTATGGGATATTCCTTTGGTCAGTTTTGACCAGCTGTCCTGTCTGTGTCCCTTCCCAGTTCCTTGTGTATTCCCAGTAAACCAGCTGGTGGGGCAATAAGAGGAACAGAAAAGGATGTGGCATTGTGTAAGCACTGCTCAGGTATAAACCATACATTAGTGTGTTGTCGGCAGTGTTTTCCATGGCAAATCCAACATACAAGTTACTACAATGAAAATTAACTCTATCCTAGCCAAAACCAGTACAGCTACAAATAAGGAACACAGAAACCTTGCCTCATAGGGGTAGTGCTAAAAAAATTAAAAGTCAGCTAGAGCTGAAACTAGAAAAGGGAATCAAGGGCAACAAGAAAAGCTTTTAAAACTACATTAGAAATAAAAGGATAAACAAGAAAAAATGGATAGAGTCAGAGACAAGCAACCAAAAAAGCAATATATTTTTACTTATTATTAAAACACTTTTTTTTGACAGTAAGCTCATGTCACAACAGAGGCTTTTTACTTTCTCAGTAGAATCTGCAGTGAATAATATTAGCTAAATAATTAATTAAATTCTTATTTTTTAACATATTTCTGGAAGTTTTCTTTATCTAGATACTTCAAAGTCTTAGGCAAAGGTATTATACCATATATCAGAACACAAATGTACATCCAGTGAATTCCTAAAAAGTATTTAAATAATTCTTACTCCAATAATTGTATCAAATAGGGAATGCTGGGTTGCTCTAGAACATTAAGAAACATTTGGAGGATGAATTTTAACAAGACTCAGTTCAGTTTACAGCACAGCTTTCTAAATGGTTATATTGGCAAAGTGAGGCAACGAATTCTGTCACAGGTGTAGGAGCAAGTGGCTTGGGAGGAGCAACTTCTCAAGATCCTTCTGAGCTGAGACTGAAGCCAGTCATATTGAATTGCCTTGGCTCAACAAGTACTTTTTTTTTTTTTTCCTTCTTAGCCTGTCTCAATGCAGTTTCTGTTGAGCCTATATTTTCTATTTAGAGTTTCCTTAGGATGGATACCTTTCAAATTATACTGTCTCCCTAGTGGACTCATGAACCCTCACAATGTAGATGACTGTAGGTGAGCATATGTGCTTGTCCTGGCACACTTAATAGAAGAGTTACTTTGATAAATATTAATTTAAATGGATATGGCTCTATAACATATAATTTCAGCATGATTTTATAACCATATGCAGCAGTACAATAAAGGCAGATTTTATTACCTTCAGATAAAGACCAGTCATGAAAGCAAATAGAAAAACCTTTGGGCAGTAGGGATTTACTGATTGACTCCTAACCGTGACCCTTAATTTAGCTGTGAAAACTTAGTCTCAAATATTAGAGGAGAGAAACACTGTTTTTTTTTTTAAGGAAAATTAAGGTTAATTTAATGACAGTGCATTCAAATTAGCATTTATCTTTTAAGTGTCAAACTCCATTTTTAGGAAGCATTTTCTGGTGCTAGCCCATAGCAGCACTTTTATCTACTGTACACAATATTCACTGATGCAAGATATTTGATCTGATGGTTTTACATTCTCATAATCTGCCCCACTGAATTTCTAAAATGTGGAAAATATCACTGTCATGCAGCAACCTCGGGAGTAGATCCACTCTGGAACTGACCTTCTGGATAGTCTACATGCTAATTAGTAGTGAACCCTTTCAGTTTTATTCTAGCCTTTTACTCTAGCATTAGCAGGTTGTGGTAATGATAGGTATTATCTAGTTTGGCCCAATATTGGAATATAAATCTAATATTGTTTTGTGTCCTTTTAATTTTGTTTTTCTCATTGGACTTCATTTTCCATTTTCTCTAAATGTTTTTTAGCATAGAAAATTCTTTCAAATATCTCATAGTAAATATACTTGCCTTTTCTTACTGGAAATATTATCCTTGAGACAATTTTGACCAGGTTGCTCAGGTTAGAGTATAGCTTCATTAGTGTTAGTGTTACATGCTTCAACAGCAAAGCTGTCTTAAAAAAGAGGAATTGCTATTGGCAATTTGTTCCCTTGTGACAAATATTGATTCTCTCATTCAATAGGTCTGAGACACCTGGTTTGGGTGTCATAAAAACTAGATTCCTTAGGAATTCCTTAGGAATCTAGAGGAATCGATAAAAACAAGATAAATAAAATAAAATAAGATAAAATAAAATAAAATATAAAAAAAAATAAAAAAGATCAAGGAACGGCATTTTTTCACCCTTGAGAAAAGAACACTGAAAGGATACATGATAAAAGTCTTAAAATATGTAAACAAGAAATGGATGAAAGAAAGTGAGTTTGCATGGCAATAATTTTTAGAATAAGATTTTTACTGAAAGCTCAGAATGAAAATTCATCTATGTCATTTTTGGGGAAAAAAAAGTTACGTAGTTATGTTGCTTTTTCACTTTCTGAGCAGGATGATAAACCATGAAGTATAAATTAATTTTTATTACTTACATATATATATATAACCCTAAGAAGTATTTTAATATGATTCATTATTGCATTAATTAGTGATTAATAATAACAATAATGCCCCAAAGTAAAAATTGCAAATGAAAACAAAAAGGTCTATGAACGTCTAAATAAACTCAAATTGTTTAAATTAATACCATCCTGTAATTCCAAAACTAGTAATTTCCTATAGTTTTCCTGTAGTTCTAGAAAAACAAATTAGGTAGCACATAGACAAAAATAAGCAGTACCCCATCAACTTTCTCATGATGCTGTTGTGGTTTGGTAATACCAGAAATATCTCTGTCTTGGAGACCTCAAAATACTGTTCAGTGAAGACAGTTAAACCCAAGATTACTTGTGACAGGATACTCTCTATCTTTCAGAAATTATACTTTGACTGCTACAGCTCTTGCATAAAATATTCAAACATTTTGTTTGTTTGTTTTAATTTAATAATGGTTTTATTCAGAATTAGGTCTTGTTATGTTAGGAAAATTGTTTTCTCCTTTCTAAATATATTTCTACACTGAGTCATGTTTAAAAAGTCAAAGCAATTTCATTGTTCAAGATTACAAATTATGAATTGCCACTTCTGGTTAGCTAGGGTGCTGGCACCACTTCAGTTTAGAGCGAAGTAGAGCATCTCCTCCCACTACTGGACATAGACCTCTCTAAGAGTTAACATTGCTTCATATATCTCCCTAGTAGAGAGAAGTGTGATTCAGAGGAACCTTGTTGTGGGTTCAGAACTGAAACTCTTCATATGGATCTTTCCAAATATGACTGATTTTTCAATACAGTGCACTGTGTTTAGTTTTGGGAGAGCTGACAAGGTACTGAATATGGATGCTGGAGACAGCAGTTTTCAGCAAGCATGTGGATATTGTCCTGTTGCTCTAAGTAGCTGATTCTTTTTTTTTTTCTTTTTTCTTTTTTTTTTTTTTCTTTTGTACTCCTCAGTTTCAACCTGCACTTTAACTTAATCTACCTCGGTTTTGATGTAATAGCTACAAAAAAAGATCGAACGGTTTTAGCATACAGAACACACCTCATTAACGATGAAGACTGATATGAACATTTACTTTGTGACTGTGTTAGCTTCCCACTCACTTCAAAGCAGAGCTCAAAGTCTTGATCCTAATAAAAGCACTAATGACAAGATTGCAAAAGTGTTCAATGCATGCAGTAAAGGCCAGATTTTCTAACACGTTCTATTCCCATTTGGGTGACAGATAAGTGGTTAAATTCTCAGAAGAGCTCACTGTGCTGGCTACTGAGCTGTTGAAAATCTGGAGATTAATGTCACTGGATGCTAAACAATTCTGAGTATCTGGTATTAATTCACGGGGGTCTGTAAGGGAGCTGAAGCCTTGTGAAAACTCACTCTCTTATTATAATTTTACTAGGCAATCCCTCAAATCCCTTCCAGACCCACTTTATGTTATTTTTATGCTTTAAAGAAGACTAGGCCAAAATGAAAATTTATCTCTAAACAGTTTGGCACCTGTTTGCCTTCATGTGTTTTTTTTTTTTTTAATATATGTATAATATAAGAAATCTGAAAAATTGTTTTATTTTACCAAAGTAGTATTTTCTGTTTGGCAGATATAACCGCTTGAAAGTTTAATCATTTCCTTGTAATTTATTGTCTATAAGAGAGTGTTTTTAATGAAGATTTTTCCTACTTGACATAATCAAAGTATTTCTCACTTTAATATTAATATACTAGTGATTATTTAGGTGAGATTTGCCTTTGACCACCATTTTACAATAGAATATAATCTATTTCCAGTCTTTTCTATTAACATTGCCAAATTAATTTCTCAGTGGAGATTAATCAGCCCCCCTACCCCCAACCCCACCATCCCTGATCTCATGTGCTGTAGGAGGAAATGGGCTTTAGAAAATTCTATCCAATTTAAATGGCAAGTTATTCCTAAATTTGCATATTTGTCTTTGCTTTAATTTTGCACTTCTCACATAAGAGCTAAAAATTAAGTTTTTGATTCTCATACTTGGCTGCCAGCTTTTGTGCCAGTTATTACATGAATGAGGCATAAGCAGTGAACCCTTTTTGGTAAAAGGGATAATGAGAGTCATGGTAATTTTAAAATGAAAGTACAGGGAGGAAAACGCTCCAGTAACCATTATGTGGGCAACAGAGCTGCATAGACACTCCAGGTCACTTGGTTTTAGCAGGGCTAATTAGTTCAGTCACTGTGATGTTGGTAGTGCATGCATTAATTTTTGAGTAAGCATAGCCCTGGCAAGGGTCTGTCAAGGCTTTGGGAGACCTGGAGTGATTCCACATGGTTCCCAGGTATTTGTGTACCAACGAGTGCAAGCCTTTGAATCCTTCCAGGAAAAGAAAGTATGGGACAACTAGGGGCTAGAAACAGTACAAAAAAATATTACTTGTACTATGACTGTACCATATATTTAAGCAGTCACTTCTCTTAGGATTTCCAACTCCATGTTATATTGTCTAACAAAAAAATGATTAATCTGATGTATGTACATAAAAATATGTTAATGTTAGTGCGGCAGTTCGCGCAGGCAGCACGAGCAGGGAGGGCCCCTCACCACTCTCTTGCAGCGGTCTTTCCCTTCGGCACTGGTACTGGTAGCCTGCTTGCGAGAAACCTGGCCACGGTATCGACCAGGCAGAAAAACATGGCCTCTGCATCTCTTGTGGTCTCTCCAGCCGCGGTCACCGATGTGGCTACTCAGACGGAGGACTCAGGGAAACACACCGCTGTCCAGGTCTTGGGCTGCAGGGTGTGCCCAAGTCTTCTGTCCATATCCAACAGCAGCAGCGAGGGGTATGCCTGTGGGAGGTGTGCCCAGGTTGAAGAGCTGCTCAGCCAGGTAGCAGAGCTTCGGGAGGAGGTGAGCAGGCTCAGGAGCATCAGGGAGTCAGAGAGGGAAATTGACTGGTGGAGGTGTACTCTACCCTCTCTGAGACAGACTCTGGAGCCTGCCGCAGCACAGGTGCCTCCTGCTACACAGAAGACAAAAGTCCCCTCATCCCATCAGGCAGTAAGAGGGGACCTAGGCCAAGGGGGGGAATGGAGGCAAGTTCCTGTTTGGGGTGACAGGCGAGCCCTATCCCTTCCCACCTCACCTTCCCATCTACCCTTATGTAACAGGTACAAGGCTCTAGAACACCATAGTCAGAACAATGAAGTAGACGAAAGCCCATCCCAGTTGGAGAGGGTGCCTAAGGCAAGGCAACCTACCCCCCGCATTGCTACATCGTCTGTCAAGAAAGAAAGAAGGGTTGTTGTCACAGGGGACTCCCTTTTGAAAGGGATAGAGGGCCCGATATGCTGACCAGACCCAACCCACAGGGAAGTCCGTTGTCTCCCCGGGGCTCGGGTGAGAGACTTAGCTAAGAAAGTCAAGCGCCTGGTACAGCCCACCAACTACTACCCACTACTGGTCTTTCAGGCTGGTAATGACGAGGTAGCAACGAGAAGTCCAAGAGCAATCAAAAGGGACTTTAAGGTTTTGGGGCAACTACTTAAAGGATCAGGGGCACAGTTTGTGTTTGCCTCTGTCCTTCCGATAGGGGCGATCGCTGCTGACAAGCGGGCTCACCGCATTAACATGTGGCTTCGGGACTGGTGCAACCGACAGAACTTTGGGTTTTTTGATCATGGGAAGGTCTATGTGACGCCAAGCCTGCTGTCACCAGATTGGATGCGCCTCTCTCAGAGAGGGGTAAGGATTTTGCCTCAGGAGTTGGCAGGGCTGGTAGATAGGGCTTTAAACTAGAGTTGAAGAGGGAAGGGGATAAAATTAGGCATGCCAGTGATGAGCTAAGGGAAAAAGGAGAACCAAAGAAAACATAGGTCCGCTAATTGACGGGGAGAGTCTCCTCACAGACAATGACATAGGCAAAGCAGAGACGTTTAATGCCTTCTTCACCTCTGTCTTCAATGCTGATGATGGGCTTCGGGACCCTGGGTGCCCTGAGCGGGAGGACCATGACGGTGGGAATGACAAACTCCCAGCCGACCCTGAACGTGTGTGGGATTTGCTGCTCCACCTGGATCCATACAAGTCCATGGATCTGGATGGGATCCATCCCAGGGTGCTTAAAGGGCTGGCTGACGTCATCGCGGGACCTCTCTCAATTATTTTTCAACGATCTTGGGAATCTGGAGAGGTCCCATTGGACTGGAACCTGGCAAATGTTGTGCCAATTTTCAAGAAGGGTAAGAAAGAAGACCCTAGCAATTACAGGCCTGTCAGTCTCACATCAGTGCCTGGTAAAATTATGGAGAAGATGATTCTTGAAGTTATTGAGGCACACCTGGGGGACAATGCAGTCATTGGTCCCAGCCAACATGGGTTGATGAGGGGTAGGTCCTGCCTGACAAATTTGATTTCCTTTTATGATAAGATCACCCATCTAGTTGACCAAGGGAAACCAGCTGATGTGATCTTTCTGGACCTCAGCAAAGCTTTTGACATGGTTTTCCATAGGATCCTACTGGACAAAATGTCCAGCATACACCTAAACAAAACCATCATACGATGGGTGAGCAATTGGCTGACAGGCAGGGCTCAAAGGGTTGTGGTTAATGGGGCCACATCTGGCTGGCAGATGGTCACTAGTGGGGTCCCTCAAGGCTCCATTTTAGGGCCAGTCCTCTTCAATGTTTTTATAAATGATTTGGATGTAGGACTAGAAGGTGTTTTGAGCAAATTTGCCGACGACACCAAACTTGGAGAAGTTGTGGACTCGGATGAGGGTGGAAAGGCCTTGCAGAGAGATCTGGACAGATTGGAGAGCTGGGCGATCACCAACCACATGAAGTTTAACAAAAGCAAGTGTCGGGTCCTGCACCTGGGATGGGGCAACCCTGGCTATACGTACAGATTGGGTGATGAGACGCTGGGGAGCAGCCCCGCAGAGAGGGATCTGGGGGTTGTGGTTGACAGCAAGTTGAATATGAGCCAGCAGTGTGCCCTGGCAGCCAGGAGGGCCAACCATATCCTGGGGTGCATCAAGCACGGCATTACTAGTTGGCCGAGGGAGGTGATTGTCCCGCTGTATTCTGCGCTGGTCCAGCCTCACCTCGAGTACTGTGTGCAGTTCTGGGCGCCACAGTACAAGAAGGACATTAAACTGTTGGAGAGTGTCCAGAGGAGGGTGACGAAGATGGTGAAGGGCCTAGAGGGTAAGACATATGAGGAGCGGCTGAGGGCACTGGGCCTGTTCAGCCTGGAGAAGAGGAGGCTGAGGGGGGACTTCATCGCAGTCTACAACTTCCTCGCGAAGGGGAGTGGAGAGGCAGGTGACCTATTCACTGTAAACACCAGTGATAGGACCCGCGAGAATGGTGTTAAGCTGAGGCGGGGGGAGTTTAGGCTGGACATCAGGAAGAGGTTCTTCACCGAGAGGGTGGTCACACACTGGAACAGGCTCCCCAGGGACACAGTCACTGCACCAAGCCCGTCTGAATTTAAAAAGCGATTGGACTGTGCACTTAGTCACATGGTCTAAACTTTGGGCAGACCTGTGCGGTGCCAAGAGTTGGACTAGATGATCCTTATGGATCCCTTCCAACTCGGGATATTCTATGATTCTGTGATTCTACGAAATATATATGTTTAATCACCACTCAGAGATCAAGAGATCATAGATCAAGAACGGGATAATAGAACAAGAGTTGTAGAATGGCAATCTCTTTTTCAGCCAGTGCTTGGCCTAGAAGTAGGCAACTACAAATTTACATTTTATATCTCAAAACTGACAGTCAGAGAAGCAAACATTCTAGCAATTTGTAAGATGTTGGTAGTAATAAATGCATTATTAGAGATCTTTAAAATATCGATGATAAAATAGAACAGAACTTACAGATAAATATTGTACTGGAGAGAGGAAAACTCCAAAATGACCCTTTCACACATCCACAAAAATGTCATGAAGCAAAATTAATTATAAATCAGATATCAGGTTTCTTTGGGATCCTCAGGCTTTAGTCCTCTTTGGAAAAATGATGACCCACTCTTTCTGCAGCGCACTGGGGTAGCTTCACTTGCCTTTTGACTTTAGCAGGGAATGACAGAAGTGGATTTGTCTTTTTCCAAATGGGGAGTTGCACCTTGCCAGACTGACAGAAAAATAAATAAATAAATAGATAGATAAATAAATAAATAAAAGGGCTTTTTTGGGTACATCTCTTTTTTGTATCTTTCTAGCTGTTTAATTATTACTGCTTTGATGAGATATAAGGAGATGCTTTTTCTTATCATTCTGAAAATACCTTATGTTTTTGAAATTGAAATCTGAAAGGAAAGAGAACATACATTAGGCAGCCTTTAATGGAATAACTGATACAGGATTTTAGTGGACTAAACATAAAAGAAGCTATCAAAGCTAAAGTATGTGTGTAAGAACACATAATTACTTCAGTAATGAGTACAGTGCAAGATGAAATATTTTCTGGTAACAATGTAGTATGCATTTATAATATATGTATAGTATATAAGATATGTTTATTGCTGAAAATGTATTTCTAGTTATGCAGTTCCATCAAATCTCTCCGATTATTTGAAGAAAGCAGATTCCTTAAGAAATAGATACTAATCAGGATATAAAATCTGTGTAAAAAGTACACATCTGTGTAAAAGGAAGAGAAGAACTGAGCCCCAAAGCAGGTTCTATCTTTTGCAAGGTAAACTGTAAACATGTTGAGCTAGGTTTAAAACCATTTCTGAAGTTGTGGAAACCACAAGAAAAATGTGCCAAGGTCTAATAAGGATCATAAACTCCTCATTCAACAGTACCCAGACTGCAGCGCAGGTACTAGAATAAGTGTCTGCCCTAATGATGCTCATTAAAATTTCTAAGGTGATGTGCTGAGTACTTCTGAGTGTCTCAGGGTCTGAAAATCGCTTAGCTGATTATAAATTTGTCATGCTGAGAAGATTTGTGATATGTTTTTAATTTGAAATACATCACATTCCTCAGGTAGAAGGGAAAGGTGATGATTCCAAGAACATTTTGACTGCAGGGAAAAAACACAAACACTAAACATCTGGGTTGTGAGGTACTGTAAATATTGTATTCCTGTTCTAAAGCAAAGACTGCAAGAATTTGTCAGCTAGTCTTGTCTTACAGGGTAGCATAATGTTTGATAAACTGTGGTAACTGGAAATATAAGTTTATTTTCTCATCCAGTAACTGAATCTATTCCATAATCTTGTGAAAATGACTTAGCTTTTTCAGGTGATTTTTTTCCTATTTATAAAAAGTACTTTTTAAAGGGATTTTGAAGGGACACACAAGGATCATTGAGCCCAAATTCTGGCTCCACATAGGACCATCAAAAATCAGGCCTTATGTACGAAAGCATTGTCCAAATGCTTTTTGAACTCTGGTAAGCCTTGGTTGTCGTGACCTGGGGAGCCTGTCCCAGTGCCCGACCACCCTCTGGGTGCAGAACCTTTCCCTAACACCCAGCCTGACCCTCCCCTGTCCCAGCTCCATGCCGTTCCCTCGGGTCCTGTCGCTGTCCCCAGAGAGCAGAGCTCAGCGCCTTCCCCTCCGCTCCCCTCGTGAGGGAGCTGCAGGCCCCCATAAGGCCTGCCCTCAGCCTGCTCAGCTCTGGGCTGAACAAACCAAGGGACCCCAGATACTCCTCATACGTCTTGCCCTCTAGGCCCCTCACCATCTTCATTGCCTTCCTTTGGACACTCTCTAATAGTTTTATGTTCTTATACTGCGGCACCCAAAATTACACGCAGTACTGGAGGGGAGGCCACACCAGTGCAGAGCAGAGTGGGACAATCCCTTCCCTCAGGTCTGAGGCACCCCAGGGTAGGGTTGGCCCTTCTGGCTGCTGGGGCATGCTGCTGGCTCATGTTCTGTTGCCGTCAGCAAGCACCCCCAGATCCCTTTCCATGGGGCTGCTCTCCAGCTTCTTGTCCTGCAGTCTGTACATATATCTAGGTTCAAAAAGATGGTGGGAGGAAAGTAGGGGATTAGGAAAAGGGAAGAGATGTGGGAAATGATATAAAGCTACACCAAAAAAAGCCCTAGAGATTGTAGTTGATACTTTTAATTTAAAGTAGAAAGCATGTAAAAGAATTATGAGAATTTTGGGAAATCACTTTACATATATCTTAATAGGCTTTGTCACCTTATATCACTATTTCCTAACCTTAACTTATTCATATATTTCTATTGATTTGTAAGGCATATTAATGTAATATAATCTACAGAATTTCAAAATATAGCTATTTCTAAAACTGCAATACTTACTCCTCCGCAAATTAAGAAGGAAAACAAATAGAGGAAAATAAAGCTATACATGTTCTTTTAAAATATAAGCTAATATTATTGTCCAGGAATCATTAACGTAGCACTTCACAAGAAAAGATTGTTTGAGAAAAATGAATTAATCCTTGATGCCTTGTCCTCACTCCCTTTCCCTTGTCCCTTTCATTTGTTCCCTTCCACTTGTCCTCTCCCTGAAAAACAAAACAAAACAAAACACAAATATGGTATTGTTTAGCTTTAAATTTGTTATATGATGAAATTCTTATGTGTATAGCACAAATAGAAGCATGTAGAAAGTATGGCCAAGGATTGACAATGTGTCGTTAATGTGGAAATTTGTTGTTGGTGATTTTTTTTTTTTTGGTTGTGATTCTCTGCCATCTAATCCAGTTAGAGTTTTACATACATATCAGAATAGAAGGAAGTGGATTTTCTCAGAGTTTTGGACTGAATTGCTGTGTGTTATAAGGGAGTAGAAAGTTATACCTTTGTCATAATAAGCTACAGACAGGGAAACAAAATGAGAAGGCTAGAAGGGTAAAATATGCAGAGTTTCAAATAGTCTTGTTCTGCCTTTTAGTTTGCACCACAGCAGAACTCTGGATCTTGCATTTGTATAAAGGTGTTGCTAATGCCTTCTTTAGAAAGTTGGCAGAGCCAAACGGAGAGGGAACAGGAAGCTTGATCCAGTCCCTGGGATTTCTTCCAGGGTAGAGAGTGATAAAGACCCTGGCAACACATAGCTTGCAGAGTGTGGTCAGAGGAGAAGATTTGTGGCCATATTTCAACCACAGCTTGATGTTCTTTGGAGGACAGAATTAGCCGCTGTGTTCTGGAGAAGCAGATAAGTTTTGCATGAGTTTCAAGGCTGCTATAAATTACATTAGAAGTCAGACTGGACCAACATAATCACCAGAATGGTTGTGCCTTAAAATCATTTTGAAGCAGACACAACAGCAAAAAGGATAACACCCTGAATATTTCTGTCCAGTTCAGATATAATTCCTGAAAATCCACTATATATAGCTACAATTTTATTTGGAGTGCATTAATATAATTCCTTACATAGATCAACCAGAATTTTACTCTGGAGCCTGTAATGTCAATAGGAGTTTTCCCGTGGATCCCACTGGATATTTAATCAGGCTTTAATTTCTTGTCGATTCAACATTGTGCCTTGGTGTTTTAAATATGTATATATCTGTAACTATTGTAACTATGTACATAATTCCTACTGAAGTGTGGCTGTGGTGCATCTCATTGAATGAGAACTGAGCTGGATATATTTTCATTTTTGTATTTGTTTACCTTCTTTTGTTATTCCTTAAGGAAGCAAAACTTACTCTTTGCTTCTGTCAGTGAAGCTGCTCTTTGTTTTTTTTCCCCTCAGTTTTGCCTCTTGCTGTTTTTCCTCCAGTTAAACTGTTTAATGCAGATAGTTCCTCCCCTTGGAATATGATAGGTGGGCTGCTCTTTCCAGCCTCACTCTTCTACTCTACCTATCAGAAGATAACCTTAAAGTTAATGAATACAAAACAGCAGGATCCAAAACGTTGCTGGCAGTAACTCTCGGTCTTCATTCCAAACCACGTTGGAAAAACACTCGTATTATCTGATACAATTTGATAGATTGATTTACAATGTGAGCAGGTTGCATCTACGTTTCTGCAGTCAAAAGCAGTTAATCCTGAGTGAAATCATGTTGACTATATGCAAGGTAGGATTACAGTTAATTTTTATTCTTTTTTTCATAATCACAAGAAAAACAGAGGAGCTATCTAGTGTAGTGAATGCAGGTTTTAGATAGAATGATTAAGCCACAGAGGATGATCTACTTTCCTATACCCGTGGATCTAATAAAAAGTCTGTAAATTCATTCACATCAGCCACTGAGATTTATAA
This sequence comes from Anser brachyrhynchus, assembly GCF_964034855.1. Taxonomy (NCBI): domain Eukaryota; kingdom Metazoa; phylum Chordata; class Aves; order Anseriformes; family Anatidae; genus Anser; species Anser brachyrhynchus. Next base: position 133,983,638 of record NC_137695.1, read on the forward strand.
CAATGAGAAATTTCAACCTGAATATAAATACTACAGAGCTCCTGACCCTGGGCACTGTTTAATATGGGCTCACTGTGATAAGACTACAAACCTTCATAGCACACTGAGAAGAATTCCCTATTAAATCTCCGAGGTAGAGCGCTATCCAAGTGCTCTGACATGTGTGTGCTTGCCCTCAAGGCAAAGAAAGTAACAGCTATTTACAGTGCTAGTTTGCTGACCAAAACCAGAAATGTTACAGTTTATGTGTAGGATTAAATTATTACTTATTCTTCTCTGTGAGAAAGAGGAAGAAGCAAGTAAGCTGTTGGTCTCAGAGGATTTTTTTTAAGTCAAGTCAGATGCTATTCATGCCTGCTAGTGAGTGTACAACAGATATTTTCAGTGGCACAGTGGCACTAAGAACAATATGTCAAACATAGAAATAAATGAAACCTGAAAGGCTTTATCTATCTATCTATTTATTTATTTATTTTCTGCCTTTTCCCTTCTCCTTATATTTGAATACAGTAAAACAATCCAAGAGAGAAGTTCAGTAAATTTCACTGATTTCTATTCTATAATTCAGACTTCAGGCCTTATTCTAAAATGTGCTAAACATCCACAAAAGCCTTCAACTCAACAAATACTCCAGATGCTGAATAACTTTAGGACTTGAAGTTATATGCTAACTTCTGTCCATTCCACTTCATGAAGTGTGATAAGGAAAAGAATGTAGAATTAATTAAGTGTGCATGTTGTAGACTGCATGTCATATAATATCATGTAATATTAAAAATTAGTTGTCAATACCTATAAAGGCACCTAGAAATTTCTTTGCATTGGACACAGTTATATGTTATAAATTGCAGACAGCGAAGTGAAGTCTAGTTTTCATATAATTTTGACGCATAGTTGGTATATTGCAACTCTTCACTACTTTAAAACTCTAGATCTGTCAAATGGTATACACATGAACCTGAAATGCAGTTTCCTTTCCCAGCCATAGACACTCATATTTTAATCTTTATTATGCAGTCTTCTCATGCTCCAGTATTTGGATGGATAAAAATTCCACCATATTGTGTTTATTTTTACCTTAGTTCTGGCCTCAGTTCATTTCTGCTTTTATAAAACTGTTTCAGGTTTTTCCACCTTACATTTTCCATATTTTTTTCTTGCATTTTTATTATACCTATATGCATATGTATATGTGTACTTTGTTGTAGACTGACCTTCAGAGTGATAGAGAGGTCTGGGGTCTGTAATGTCCTAGCCCAGGCACTCTACAAATGGAGAGGTGGGCATTTACTCAGCATATGACACAGTCACAGTGATAGCCCTAATTTAGTCAGGCATCAGTGTTTATTGCCCCATTACCTGTTTATTTATTTATTTTTTAAAGTCTGAGCAGACACTGCTTAAAGATTTTATGTGTATCCATACTCCAGGACTCCTCGAGAGTTTTAGCATTGGTTATCGTTGCTCCATAAGAAAATCCTTATTGAGCACAGAAAAAGTTAGGGGTAAAGCTCTGTTCTGCTAGCAAACCTGTCCAGGCCAAACAAAGGTGCAGTCCATTACTGACAATCCTTTAATAATTATCTATCTGCAGATAGAACTGGATCATCTGTGTACATATGTACATATAAGCAAGGTTTAACATTTTGAGGTCTAGAAAAAGGAATGATATCACCTCTTTGCAGCTTTGTGTATGGTTTTCATTGTTTTGCATTTTCATATATTATTATTATATATTTCCATATAGATTTATTTATTTATTTATTTATTTTTCCAGAAGCACTATGCTTTGGTGGGCAAACTGGTTCAACTGAATTCAGAAAATCAGGGTTGTGCTTCTAGTCTTTCATCCTACCTTAAATTGGGTGAGAACTACCACTTTGGTAAAGGTCTTAGAGACTAATGAAATGGGCTATGTATTAATGAACTTACAGCATTATTGCAAAGTAGTAAGTTCTCCTCTGATCTAAAGCCTAAGATGTCTTCATTTTATTTTGATTTTATTTGACTCCTATATCATAGCAGGAACTCAAAAATTAATATAAAATTCAGAGTGTGATTGTACTATAATACGAAATTTTCATGTACCTGTATCGTGGCATTTTGAAATCTCAGAAATGTATTGACCTATTTTTATGTTCATTTCATGTTGTAAAACATCTTTTATTTTTTGTAAATACCATTAAGCTTTAAGAGTTCTTGGATTTGGTTGGACTATGTATAAATGTCATACTCTCTACACACGCTGTTTAAATAGTTTTGCTCAGTGAAGAAATTGTGGCATTTGAAGTTATGGGTCGTTCTTTTTTCCCAGATTTATTGAACATTTTGGAGCAAGAAGCTTGCTTCTGTAGTTCACACAGACTTTGACATTTAATTCATTATTCTTTGAAAAATTCTTTGTAATTCTGGAATAGTTCAATGTGCTATGTAAACTTCATGATTATTATTTTTGCCATATAGGACTCAGTTCTCAGATACATGCTCAAGTTACCAATGTTTAATAGCTTTCTACTGTTGAGTGAAGCTATGACATCTGTCTGCAGTACGAGCTAAGTATTACATTCATTTCAGACTTAGTCTTCAAAAAGAGAGGTTTCAATAAATCTATAGCTGTGGGGCATGTCTGTAGATTAAGACAGGTAGCATCATAATACTTTAAGTCTCAGATAAAGACAACAAAAGTAAATGCACGACTAGTGATGATATTTTATGGAAAGTGTATGGTGTAACATATTGCCAAGATATACAAGCTAGTTGATGTTTGGCACCCATTCAAGATTAGTAGACCTACTTGTGCTTAGCTTGAACAAAAATTAAAATATATGATTTTTCATGCATAATATTTTACTTGATCCTTATTCCACTAATATTAGATATGTGATATTCTCAGTTCTTTAATTTGCCAAAATACATTAGATTTTGTTTTAACCTGTGGCTTGTAATTTTTCCAGTTGTCCTTGGCTTGTGTAGATGTTTTCTGATAATCCATGTGTTCATGTGTTATTGCATTATAGTCTCTGATGATACCATGGATCATAGGGACTGGAGAACCTCTCCTGTGAGAAAGCTAGCACTATTCAGCCTAGAGAAGGAGAGGCTGCGGGTCATCTCATCAGTGTATACAAATACTTGAAGGGAGGGTGCAAAGAGGACACAGCTAGGCTCTTTTCAATGGTGCCCAGTGACAGGACAAGAGGCGACGGGCACAAACTGGAACACAGGAGGTCTGTGTTCACACTTCTTAACTGTGCAGATGACTGGGCACTGACACAGGTTGCCCAAAGAGGTTGTGGAGTCTTCCTCCTTGGAGATTTTCAAAAGTAATCTGGATATGGTCCTAGGCAACCTGCTCTAATTGTCCCTACTTGAGCAGGGAGGTTGGACCACATGGCCTCCACAGGTCTCTTCCAATCTCAGCCATTCTGTGATATATTAGAGATCTAAGCTGTTATCTGGGTCAATAACACATTACTTATTTAGCTTTATTCTATTGGTACAATGTGCTTTTTTGTTGCCAGTCTTCAGACTTTAGCTGTTCCATATATGTGACTATTTCTTGGTGATAAGTAATGGTGTGGTGATAGATAAGTATCCTTCAGAGTTTAATGTTTATGAAGGAAACTTGTTTATCAGCCTTCTGTCCAGTGAAGTTTCATACAGACCAAGTAGCATCAGAACTGTATCTTTCTGTGAAAACAAGATGAGATTTTTTAATTCAATCCGCAGATTTTACCTGAACAAGTGTCCCACACCATTTTCCCTTCATACTACTGGATGTTGTAACTCTAAGAACCACAAGCTGCAATTCATGTGTCATTATTCCCAATTCAATGGAGTGTCTGGAGAACTCAGGCACTTCTGACCTACAAATTAGAGTGGTGTGCCCCTCTGACAGTGAAGGCTAAGTGCAATTGTTTTTTATTAACAGACATCAACTGTGGGATGTGATTATTGTGATTACCCTCTGTGGTGGTTTTACTGGGGTGGACAGCCGAGCTCCACCACAACTGCTCTCTCACTCCCCCTCCTCAAAGAGGAATGGGGAGAAAATATGATGAAAAGGGCTCAAGGGTTGAGATAAGGACGAGGAGATCACACTAATTATCGTGACGGGCAAAACAGAATAAGCATAGGGAGATAGTAAGATTTATTGCCTATTACTAACAAGCTAGAGAAACGAGAAACAAAGGAAAGAAACCAAAAGCACCTTCCCCCCCATCCACCCTCTTCCACCTCCTCCCCTCGAGCGGCACAGGAGAACGGGGGAACGGGGGTTATTGTCAGTCTATAGCCGCTCCATCTCAATCACTCTCGTCCCCTGTGCTGTGGGGTCCCTCCCACGGGATGCAGTCCTTGCTGAACTGATCCAACGTGGGCTGCCCACAGGCAGCAGCTCTTCAAGAACTGCTCCAGATATGGGTCCATACCACGGGGTCCATCCATCAGGAGCAAACTGCTCCAACCTGGATCCCCCACGGGCAGCAGCTCCTGCCAGGTCACCTGCTCCTGTGTGGTCTCCTCTCCACGGGCTACAGGTCTGGCCCGGAATCTGCTCCGGCAGGGGTCTTCCCCAGGCCACAGTCTCCATCAGTGCAGGTCCACCTGCTCCACCGTGGTCTCTTCCATGGGCTGCAGCATGGAACCCTGCTCCACCGTGGTACTCCATGGGCTGCAGGGGGACAACCTGCTTCACCATGGTCCTCACCACAGGCCGCAGGGGACTTCTGCTCCAGCGCCTGGAGCACCTCTCCCCCTCCTTCTTCACTGACCTTGGCTCCTGCAAGGCTGTTCCTCACTCCTCTCACTCTCCCAGCTGCTGTGTGGCGCAGCGTTTTTTTTTTCCCTGACTTAAATATGCTCTCACAGAGGCGCAAAACAACATCACTTATTGGCTCAGCTCTGGTCAGCAGTGGGGCCCTTACCTAACATGGGGCAGCTTCTAGATCCTTCTCACAGAAGCCACCCCTATGGCCCTCTGCTACCAAAACCTTGCCACATAAACCTTTTGGCATTTGACAGACTAAACCTGGACTGTTGTGTGCGCATTTTGTCTTCCCAGGACTGGAAAGATGCTGAAAACCAGGAGCAACCCCAGCAGAGGGTCAGCAAGAAGAGAAGGAGACTGGAGCATATCACATGAGAAGCTGAGAAAGCTAGTTTTGTTAGGCCTGGAGAACATAATGCTAACCAGTGAATCTAATTGCTGTCCTTAGCTATCCGTTGGATCAACTGGCATCAGACTGTTGTTGGAATTATGTAATAATAGGATGAGAGGCAATTTAATCTCATAAAGATGAATTTCAATTAGATTTAAGAAAAAAATCTCCAGATTTAAGGAGTCAAGCATTAGAATGAGTTGTACAGTCTTGGAATACACTCCTGAAGGTGCTCACAACTCAGCTAATAAGGTCCTGAAGAACCTGATCTAACTTCAGAGTTCTGTTTTGAGAAGAGGTTCAACCAGATAACTTATAGAGGACTATTCCAACCTAAACTGCAATTCTGTTCTATGAATGTCTCAGTTGTTTTTTAAACTCTCATATACCAGAGGAAGATTTGTACAATTCCACATAGTGCTTTTTTGATTTACCTTACAGGGCAAAGAATTATTTGTACATGTCAAAGATGACAATTCCAGAGGCCCCAGCATGCTCTGGATTCCAGCAGTTTACCTGAGACTGAAACTGAAGTCCATAGCACCTTCTTTTTCAAAGACCCTTTTTACTATTTCCCTTTGTGCTGTATTGCTACCACATTAGTCAGTTCATCAGATCCAAGGCAAGCATACTTGAAGTTCTGATCTGGAGAGTCATGTGACTCTCCTAGCCATTTTATTGAGCCAAGGCTAAGGAAAGAACAGAGTAGCAGCTCCACATGCTGCAAGCTGGGGATTAGAGAAGAAAAATAATGTCATACAGGATATACAATTCTTTCTCAGTTGCTACCAGTTGAAATTCTTCCCCAGGGTCCCAAATCTACTGATCACAGCAGCACCAATCCTCACCCTGAGTGATCAAGTGAGCCCCTGAAAATAAGCTTTAGTTAATAGGCATAATTAGAGAGCTGTGCTCTGCTGTACATGGTTACCCCTAAAAGATGTTCTTTTAACCATCACAAAAACAAAGATGGTAATAGTCTTACTTTTCTTATCCACAGGTGCTGTGTGGATAACTTCATTAATCAAGAGCTTGGATAATGTGGCAAAAAGGGCAATGTGACTAGGAAATGTAAGCAAAGATCACATAACACTTCAAGAAGTTCTTTCGAAAGAACTTCTGAATAGGTAACAAGGCAACAAGAAACCAAAGATACGGGGCAGGTCTTGAAAGCTTGAAAACTCTGTTCTAAAGAAAAAACACATTTCCTGTAATATCTGAACTATTTGCTTTGTGAATACATATGTATCACAAATGAGAACTGAGATAAATATGCTTCATCAATTAAATATTTTATTCTTATGTAATTGTCCTTAGTAAGAATGTCAAGGTAAGCAAACTGAATCAAGTATCTTTCAGGAAAGCTGTCTGTTATTTCCACAAGGTGAGTGGTTGGTATCAGGTATCCTGAATGTCTGTTTCAAAGGGAAGTTTTTTTTTCTGTAGACCTGTGTTACCCACTAGTATTTAAACACAATGTATCATTAGTTTCAAAGAGAATTTAAGCTTAATCGTTTTTGACGTGATATGGTACTGCACCAAGGGAATTTTAGAAGACCTTTTACTTGTCAAGATTCATACTTTTCAGTTATTTGATGAACTGTGATCAAAAAGGCTCCTGCTGTCTGTTGCATCCCTGGCAACAAGTCTCCCTCTCAGCTAGATATCCAGTTGTCTGCTCCAACAGGTCTTAACGTTACTTTTAGTGCCCCGTGCTTCTGAGATGTCTGAACACTGAGGTATGTGCTCTGTCTTCAGTCCCTTTGGAGAAATTTCAGCATTGTTTAAATTTCACATCTTCAGACTGTAGCTAAGAAATACACGGGCCATGTAAGGGTTTCATAATCACTTGCTATTTTAGCCAGTACAAGACATTTGCAGATGTAGACAAATTAATAAAAAAGGCTTCAATGCTATTTTATGCTCTGATTTCCTAAGCTTATTAACATGTTTCAATCTTTGTAATAGCATCCCTGATGGAATCCAGGAATCTGCCTGTTTTTCACTGAATTGTCTTTAACCTCATGGAGGATGTCCCCACATTTCTATTTTTCCACCCTCCTGTCTAAGCTTCTAACACGTCTAGCAAGAAATATCACCTTTAATATTTTCTGCTGCTTAATTCAGTGATTCCTTGCTCAGCCACATCAGGTAATCAGAAATACCTCAGTTACCTCCATTACAAACTTGAAAAACTGGATAGACAATTATTCACCTTAGGAAATTCCAGTGGATTGAAAAAAAATAAAAAATGAGTGATTTTTCCACTGTTAATTGTGCCCACGGTATGAGAATTCCTCTTTTAGGATTTATTTCAGCATAGAGACCAAAGAGGGGAGGAAACGCAATGACATGTTATGTTTAAAATTGAGTCTACAACCTAAGTATAGAATCATAGAATCATAGAATGGCTTGGGTTGGAAGGGACCTTAAAGCCCCATCTAGTTCCAACACCCCTTCCATGGTCAGGAATACCACCCACTAGATCAGGTTGCCCAGCACCTCATCTAACCTGGTCTTGAATACCTCCAGGGATGGGACATCCACAGCTTCTCTGGGCAACCTGTGCCTCACCACCCTCTGAGTGAAGAATTTCCTCCTAACTCTAATCTACAACTCCGTCTTTAGGTTAAAACCATTCCCCCTTGTCCTGTCATTATCTGACTGAGCAAAAAGTTCCTCTCCATCTTTTTTATAAGTCCCCTTTAAGTATTGGAAAGCTGCAATAAGATCTCCCATAGCCTTCTCTTCTTCAGGCTGAACATGCCCAGCACTCTCAGCCTTTCTTCATAGTACAGGTGCTCCAGTCCTCTAATCAACTTCGTGGCCCTCTGGACCCATTCTAACAGATCCACATCCTTGTGCTGGGGACCCTAGATCTGGATGCAATACTCCAAGTGGGGTCTCACAAGGGCAGAGTAGAGGGGAAGAATCACCTCCCTCAACCTGCTGGCCGCTCCTCTGTGCTGTTGGCATGCCGTTGGCCTTCTGGACTGTAAACATGCACTGCTGGCTCATGTCAAGCTTTTGGTCTACTGGGACTCCCAAGTCCTTCTTTGCAGGGTTGCTGTCAATGAGTTCTTCTCCCAGTCTGTACTCATGTCTGGGATTGCCCCGACACCAGGTGCAGAACCTTGTACTTAGGCTGGTTGAAATTCATAAGTTCAAGTAGAGTTCAAATAGAAGTTTTGTTGTTTGTTGTTGTTTGTTATTTTCCAAACACATTTCAGTGGGACTTTAACCATCATTATTATTATTATTAATTATATTATAATTATTAAATATTATAAATAAATATAAATTATTAATTATTAAAATAATTAATAATAATAATAATTTGGAAGAACAGCTGGACATCTAGCAATATTTTCATTGGAAAAACAAACTCTTTTCTCTCCACCTCTCTCTCTTTTTCTCATTCAGGATAGATGATCCTTAGAGACTACTGACTTTGTCTACACTGGATCCAGGATGTGCCATGCAATTCAGATGCCTGATCCAAATGCCCTATTTTATTCTTGAAAGAGAGGTGAAATCTCTAATTTTGCAGGTAATTTCTGTGTTTGATTGTGAACATAACATTTGAAAATAAGTGTCTTAATGTATGTCTAGTGATTTGAATTAGTCATTAATATTAAGTGACACTTTGTCAAGTAGCTATGAGCTGCAAAAGCTGGAGAGTAGCAGCTACTTTATTAAATGGATAACAAAAAGCTGTATCCTAAGTGAAAACCCTTCACTTTTCACGGAATATGTCTGATGAATCAACATACCTTTCCTGGCTTAAAGGCAGAGATCCAAACTGATTTTTACAGTTAAAAAATCTGACACAGGAAAGCAGAGTCCAGTTTGTATTTGAAAATTTGTAGCAAAATGGTTTGGTGAGTTTTACTAAACCATTCTTTTATAACTATACACAAGATTCATGTTAAAAAAGAGCAATTGCAGCTCAGAGAATTTAAAAAGTAAAAAGAGAAATATATTCTATAAGCCAAAACCATTAAGTTTAACTTAGACACTTCTCTGAGAAAGGTCAGAAGGAAATATATTCATGAATGTATAACAGAATATAACCTTTATTATAGTATCTTTTAAAATTATTCCTTGTTCATCAATTTAAGCTTAAAATAATGGTACCTCTGCTTCTCTTCACTAACATAATGTCTATGCAAGCATTTTACAGTGGAATGCAGATGTTTCTGAACAATTATGCTGGCATGTATTAATAACTGTAGTCCACAAAGTGGTGGATAGTCATTAGATGCGTATTTAAAACCTAGTTGTAGCCCTCTATGGAAGTACTTTTTATGTAATACACTCAGATATTAGAATGGGGTTAAAATAATTTTTTTTTTAATGTCTATTTCAAAAGGACACAAGCAGCAAGATAGATTTCCTGTAAAGAAACAAAACTCCCTATCTTAATAGGCTTAAAGTGGGGGCAGTTATATCATGATAGGGATTCCTGAAACTTGAGGTTTCTGTTTTTTTAAATCAACTGTCATATAATCTTGAAGTTATATTTGCTTTTGCCTTTCTATGCCTCGAACTTTGTCTTGTTTTAGAGCAAGAATTGTTTTAGAGCAAGACCTGTTTTCAGGCTTTCTGTAATTAGAGATTTTTGATGATGTCTTAGTGGTTAAGATAAAGGCCCTGATCTTGGCTAAAATCTCTGAATCAAGTATGCAGTTTGGAAGGACTAAGATTGACAATTTCTGCATATTCATAGATCTCTAAAAAACTATATTATGTCATTTGCTTGTGTCGTAGGTATTATGGAATTGAAAAACATTAAATACTATAAAATAATATATTAAGAAATTTGTTTCTTAGGGGACAGTTTCAGACCTAGGGTCTAAATCTCTATACAATTTTATGATTGCTACAGTATATCAGAATTATTTCTGCCACACTCAGTCACAGCATTGAAAGAAAGAAAATGGATTCTTCATTTGAGACATTAGCTGTAGTGAAAGCAAAAGGGCTCTCTCTCTCTCTCTCTTTTTTTTTTCTTTTAAAACCATCTAACATAACTTTAATAAAAAGCTGAAAAAAAACAAACAAAAAATAGTTGCATTCCATACTTGTTGCTTTGCTGCCAAACACTTCATTTGCAGCTTAAGCATTTAGTAATGCTTAAAAAAAAAAAAAAATTTAGTAATTTGTATAATTTATATATTGGGCAGTTAGATATTTAGCAGTATAACAAATAGAGAACTGTAATCATTCCTCTAGTATATTTTGCAAATTCTGACAATCCATTGTTCAGGAACTTTCTGTGCTATCAGTTTTTTTTATCAATTTGTTACATCCAATTTACAAAATAAGCTGTTTGAATGCCTACCAGTCTGTTAAACTAAAAATCTTGTTATGAGCAAGAAGAACATACTTCATATGCAAAGCCAAAAATTTATTGCTAGTTTAATTAAAGTCTTAATAGTCTCATCAAAGAATTGTTATTCGTCCAGTTACAATGATGACAACATTTATAGTTCAGCTCATATGCAGTTAAAATGATATATAAACAAACTTACTGATATTTATTCCTCTCTCTGGTATTATGCTCACTCACATCAGGCTGATGTCTTTGTACAGGTAGGTGGATTGCTGTGTATGGGTGAATCATCAGCAACCCCAGGCCTTTGCCTGCAGCAAAGTGATTTTGGTTTTCATGTATTCTTCTTCCTCACTCAAGGACTACTTGGGTCTTGGTAGACTATTCATGTCTACCAATATGTTCCATGCCTCATGCTCTACCTGATCTTTCTTCATTGCTCTGCAATGTTTTTGTTAACATTTGTCCTTTTTTGTACATCTTTGTTCTTTTATAGCTTCTAAAACTAGTTTTATCCAGCTTCCAAGATTGTGATCCTTTGAATTGACCATTGGTGTGTTATTAATAGAGGAGGGGCCTCAGTACCATCCATTACAGGATATGACCATCAAGAGGCCATATTTCAAAGGCCTCTGCTATCCTCCAATGACTTTTCTCATCTGTGAAGTATTTTATTCTAGGGTCATAGATTCTACAGAATTCTGCAGAAAAAAATTACTTCTTATTAGTTACAAAACATATAATGCATAGTGTTACACCACACTATTATACAGAGATAAGCAAAAGCTAAAACAAAGTATGTAATAGGTACCTGGTTTTTAGATTAATTTTGTTGCAACCTAAAGAACTTCCCAGGTAGGACAAGACCACTCCTAGGTCTTCAGGTGTAATGGTCACTGATGAGCCTATCCCATAGTCCTTAATCTAATCACTCTTGGAACTCATTTGTATTTCTGCTCTCCACTCTGTTCTGTAGTGTTGAATTCCACAGTTTAATTGCATATTGTGAAATCAGACCTTTTGTTTTCATTCTACTTTTGCACTTTCTATATGCTGACATAGGTAAACAAGTGCACTAAAACTAAAAGGACTGATAGTTAACAAGTGATTCCCCAAAGAATTCATTATTTATTTATTTATTTATATATATATATAAACATAATTTTATCCAAAGTAAAAAACAAAACATAAAAAACAACTATCCTATTAAATGCATTTCAGAAACCTTTTCATGTCTAATTGTTTTGCCTCTTTTTCCTGTATATTTATTACTTTATCTTTTTTTATAAAACTGTACACTATATGCAGGCTGTGGATACGCCATGCATTTATACAGTTGTATTGCAACTTTTTCTGCTTTGCTTTTAATATTTTTTTCAGACTATTCTTAGCTTCTTTGTGTTTTAGTCAATGCTTAACACCAACCTGCAGCTTACAGAGAACATATTTTCTCTTTGACTCTTCATGCTTTTGTTGGTTTTAACTGGGTTTTAAAATCAGCAGTTATGCTTCTAACAGGGAGTCCTCAGAATATTTCTGTCCATGAGGCTTTTAAGATCTCTTTCATGAGAGTCAATCATTAATTTATTCAGCATTCCTGTGTTTGAATAGTTAGATTTATTTGTGTGTGTATTGTCTTCTGTTTAATGATATTAACTAGACTAACCTGAGCACTTTTACATCATCAGGAAACTTTGTTGCTTCACTGTCGACCCCTTTGCCAAGATCACTCATAAATATGTGGAGCAGCATAGTCCCCGTGAATCTTCTTGGGCAACCCTTTTTCTGATCTAAATACTAACCAGCAGTTTTATTTGTTTCCTGAGAGCTATTAATTCAAAAGGACTTTCTCCTTCTCATACAAGGGTTTAATTTCCTTAAGAGTCTTTAGGGGAAAATAACTTATTGAAAGCTTTTTGAAAATCTAAATATTTTTCATTAATTAAAACATATTTGTCCACGTGCTCTTTAAGCAATAAATTATGAAGCAAGATTACCCTTTTCTTAGGGAAACAGTCCCCAGTATACTTTGTTTGTATATGTATCTCCTTGTTCTGTCTCTTATTATCTTTCAACTGATCTGCTTGGTATGGAGGTCAGCATTCAAGGCCTATCATACGTTGGATCTCTCCTAGGAGAATTTTATCAGATAGAGCTACATTTGCTGCTTGCCAGTATGGAGGCTGACTTAAGTGATAAGCTATACACTGCACGCAGAAGTTCAGCAATTTCACATCTGAGTTATTTTAGAGCTCTTGAGTGAATACCATCTGCTCCTGGCAGTTTGTTATTGTGCAGCTTGTTCTAAATCCACTTCTATTGACAAACCATTTGGAGACATTTCTTCAGTCCCCCCTTCTGTAATGAATGACTCTGTTATGGAAACTTCAGCTCAAGGCCTTGTGTGATCTTGCCTTCCTTGAATGCTTCCTATACGTTCTGGTAAGGTGATCCTATTATATTACGAGTAGTTCAGATCAATCTGTAGAGTGATATGGCTGTTGCTGAGGACCTGCTACTCCATACTTACATTTCAAAATGTATCTTTTAATTATTTTAGAAAATATATAAATAAATAAATTTTGGTGTACCTCTAGTCTGGCCCCATGGACTGATAGCCCACCTGGCATGTATTAGGTAGGTGCATTACCTTCCAGTTTAGTTTTATTTGGAAGTAATCCAATTCATGCACTCCATGACTGCTACTCAGCATGGAACAATGGATGATGAAAAAAGTTCACATTCACAAAAATTTGTCAGTGGGGTATGTAGCTGATGTCGTACATTGATTCATACAGTAAACTTTATTTCCTGGGGTAAATTAAACAAAAGGAGAGAGAATGACAGTGAGAGAGAGGAAAAAGGGAAAGAAATAACTTAATTCAGTGGATGTCTGGGAAAGAAAGTGGAGATCTGAAGGCAAACATACTCCCTGAGCAACACAGTCCCTCAGTAATACTTTTCCAATGGCAACTATATAGTTTTCATCAGTACAAATTCAAACTCCCTATTGTTTTGTTGTTGATGTTTCTGCTTATAATGGTACAAGCAATGATTGAAGCACATTTTTGTCAGGAACAGAGATGCATGCTGACTGGGTCTTAAACTTTGTGCGTCCATTTTATTGGGTAATGTAAATTAAATTAAAACCCTAATGCGAAAGCTACAACTCAAGAATAGAAAATGGAGGAAAGAAGGGTTGAATCTCACGCCAGTACCAGTCGCTTCCCCCTCAGAACTGGCCATAAGAGTAATGTTGGGATTTGCAGGTTAAAAGACCATAATAATAACAGCATTAGTCACAAGGAAAACATACTTACCCCACAGGTTCTGGAAAATATTACCACGATAGCTTGGCTGAAAGTGTAGAGAGAGGCAGAGGAAAGGCAGGCTACCAAGCTGCAGACAGAAGTGGTACAAGGGCACTGAAGGAACAGAACTCACCGGGACTGGGGATGGCATAGAGAAACTGCATTTGTGATCCAAACTGCAACTTGCAGTCCATGTCCAGCATTTCTGTCTTTAACCAGTACCCTGACTCTGCTTCTGAAAACAACATTACAAGCAAGAAATTATTTGATATGTGATATTGTCATTTTTTATTTAACTTGTTATAGTTGGCAGTATTTTTATTTTCCCATTTAGAAATAACTTTTATTTTAAGGATGTGTTTCTACTCCTCTTAGCATTTTACTTTTGTAATGAGCACTTTTTTTTTATTATTATTTCAAAAACTTTTCCGATATCTGACACATATTTACTTACGTTTTGAATAGTCATCTTGTAGTATATAAATATTTTGTCTTTTCATGAAACACTTTTCATTGCCTTTTAATACACCTTTTCTTTGTTTGTGATTTCCTTTTTAAAAGTTAAAGATGCATTACCGTCCTAGGTTTTTCTCCATTATGAGAATGTTGAATTGGAGTATGTATAGTATGATGAAACATATGGTGTAGTAGTGTACAGTATTCAGAAAGAGATGCACAGAGGTACAATTAGTTTCCAGTTCCCATTGGAAAGTCAGTGAGAGCTGGTTGGTTTTATCCACTTCCTACTCCAGCCTTGGGGATCACCTGCCTGGTGTTTAAGCAGCATGACACAAAAGCTGTGAAGCATATTATAGTCCTTACTACCTAGACATAGGGCTAAATTAGATCACTTAATTTCTGCTTACTCTTTTATAATTTGATTTACCATAATTCACACAAAGCATTTACAGAGCCTTGATGTATAGTTTCCAAACAGAAAATTGCTTTATATGTAAACATTGGGAATGACACACTGTGCACCCAGAAAAGCTGTTCAGAGGGAATAAGTCTTTTAAAATTTAATTATTTTTCTGTAATTTTTTGAAACAGAAACTAACTCATAAGGACTGAAATAAAAAAGGCCATTTCATACTTGAAAGGCTCCAAAATGTGGTACTGTCTCTTTCTGTGCCCATTAAACACTTTAGGTTAGTGCATATCTGACAGATGTATCTTTCTTGGTATCTCCCTTGGGTTTTCTGACATTAGAGGACACGGTGCTCGGTACATTGCTCACCAGCTGGAATTACTTACTGCTAATAAAGAGACACCAAGGAGGTATAGTGGCATTCTTTAAATAAATTTGGTGAAAAGGGCATAACTCAGTATGACTTTCTTTTTTTTTTTTTTTTTTGCTAAAGTCATTTGGGTAGGAAAGAAAATACAAGTAATGGATTTTTCTTGACTTTTGTGCATTCACTGCATTGTGGATTTGTTTCTGTCTGCCTTACTTATGTTGTACTTCTATCAGAGTGGTAAATTAAGTAAGCAAGAAAGCAAGACTCTTAATTTCTAATAAACAGTCTACAGATGTGCTAGCAAAGCAGAAGAAATGTAATAAACCTCCAAGAAAAGTAGCCCTCTTTTCTTTCTTCCTTTTCTTTTTCAGTTAGGCAATGCTGGTCTTGAGACTTGTCAATTTTTTGCATTGATAGAGCATCACAGGAGCAAACTATGAGGGAAGCATAGGTGTTGACCCAATCTAAAAAGTGTCCTTGAACGTTTTTCTTTGGTTAGGTAATTGAATAAAGTTGTACAGTGTGTCCACAGAGGGAATGGATGTGGTTTTGTTGTTATATTCCAACACAGCAGAGATAGCAAAACTCTTTCTCTGCTTCTTAATCACTTAAGGTTCTTTGATCTTTTAAATGTATTTTGTCCAGTAGCACTTTATAGAAAGATGAGCAGATGTTAGACTGACACTTCATTTAGCTGGGAACTGACAAAAGTTATTTGAATGTAGAACACTGTAAAAATATGAGTACAATTTCACTTAACAGTAGCTGTTATCATCTTTGGCAAAGTGGAATTCCTATTTTCTAAATTGTTAATTTCTCCCATGTCACCTACTGACTATATTCAATGCTGCTCTGTTTGTCCTGGAAAGCTGTGAATCATATTTTACACTATGCTGCTCAACCATTTCTTAGTGATGGTTCTAATCATGCCAGGCATAATAGTAAATGAGCAGAATATCTGATCCAAAACAGGCAAGCTAATAAACCCAATGAAGTATTTAAATTCTTTCTGTTGAAATAATACTTAAAGAATTCTAATAGAAAAATCTAATATAGAGAGATTGCTATGGCTAATCACTATTGCTTTTTATTCCATAGCTCGCTGGATGATGCATTGTGTGCCATCTCCCAGTACTATTTTATTCCTGTGTGTTTTCCAGTGTTTCCAGTAGCAACTGAACAAACACAGTCTGTTAAAGTTGATTGAAACTGAGAATACTATATTTATTCAAATCTGGATGTGTTTCTTAACATTAAAGATGGTTTGCAAATCTCTTTGCAGATACAATGACATACAGCTAGCACAGTGTCATCTGCAAGAGAAATGTAGCATTAATAAATGAAATGAATATTCTATACGGTATTTCCTATGAGTGAGCTTCAGAGAGTAATGGCATTTATATTGCTTTATTCATAGCCTTCCAATAGTGTGAGTCAGGTGGGAAATCTCACAAGAGGAAGCTGTTAGGATTTTCAGTATTTCTAGCATTAGACCGAAATTCTGTGATAGTTGATTTTTTCTCTCCTTTTGAATACCATTAAAAGAGAAAAGAGCTTTTGATCAAAGCCAGGAAGAGCAAGGTGTGTGTTGGGAGGGAAATTTGTGAGTCAGTCTCTTTACAGTTTTCAGAAAGGCCTTGACTCAACTTTAAGTGAAAGTCTCAGGTATTCCATTTTTTAGTATCAAATTGTCTCTTTATGAAATTACTTTTTAAAAATAAAGCTGCACAATATATATAAAGAATGTACTTGTAATAATGTCTGCAAGCTCAAGAGGGGTGAGCTGCAAAACTCAAGATGACACTGCCAGATGTTAAACCTCTGAGAGGAGCTGCAAAGGTGTCGAGGAGAAGCAACAAGACTGACCATGAAATCTGAGAGATATCATGGGCTCCACAAAAAGACTTTTAAACTCTGGTTTGATTTGTGCTAAGTTTTTTTGATTTTTGCTTTTGAAAACTAATGTCATCTCAAATTGGATGGGTAAAACATATGTTATAAGGTGTGATTTCCAAACAACAGGTGACAATGCTGTATCCACATGAAAGATAATTTTCATCTGCAACCTGCATACCTGGAGATGTTTCCACTGCACAGCTTCAGCTGGTATCCTGGAAAGTTATAATCTCATAAGCATTTCTTGTACCTGAACTATGTACCTCTTCAATCATTATAAATGGCTTTAATTTTGTAAATGGTTGCCTTAGGGTGTTACCAGCATTGAATTTCACACCCTGAAGCTGAAGTTGAGCTACATCTAGAATGGAGAGCTCTGCTACTCAACATCAGTTAGTAAGGTTCAAACCTCCTTTGTGTTCTGAGGTTCCTGAAGAAAGTCTCATTATCATTTCTTACTAGAAATCTTTTCATGTTAAATTTACTTCACAGAACATCATAGGACATTTTACTCTTGCTCCTTCAGGCTTAGTAATTCATTTTTACTGAAAAAGAAGTGTCTTTCTTTGAGCGATTAAGACATAACAAGGTTGCTAGACATCCAGTATATAAAAGTTGGCTGTGAATTGTCCATCTCAAAACACAGAGCATTTGAACATACACTCTCAATGCTCAAGTAGTTTTTTACTTTACCCCTCGGAGAACTCAGTCATAACTAAACTTCCATAAATGTACAATGACAGGCATTTTTGTTCTTCTTTAAATGTCACCGAAAATGATTCCAGGTTTGAAGAGTACTTTAGAAAGGGAAAAAAAAGCACATTCTTAGGAGCATACCAACCCTCTTGCACTAAAACCTGTTAAAACACAGGCATTTTCTAGTTGAGCTTATGTATGAATCATGGCAGAGTCCAAATCCTTTTCCTTTCTTGCCATTTAAACAGTTTATAAATTATTTGAAAAACTGATCTTATTTTACTCATTTACTAAGAAACCTCTGAATCTGATTTTACATCTCTCGTGCTTGCTTATATATTTGATTGATACTGTTTTTTACTATCAGAATTTTAGGATGATGCTGTTTTTTTCTTCTTGTAGGCACTTAGATTATGATAGTAATTTTTGTTAATACTATTATAAATGTGCTATTACAGCGCTGTTTAAGGATGAACAGTTAAAGGATCTGCAAAGGTCAGTTTTCTCCTTTGCATTAACAATTAAAATTTACCTATTCTCTTTGCGATCCCACTTTATCTTCCTCAGTTTGTCATACATAAAGCCCGAGATTACTGTATAGTTTTATATTCAGTAAGGAGAAATGACAGTACCAGAAGACTGCATTTCCAAAATACACTCCTACCAAAAAAAGAAAAAGAAAAGAAGAAAAGAAAAAGGAAAAAGAGGATTTTTTTTTTTTCTTTGAACATAGAATAAGCTGAGTGGCTGAAAGATAGTTTCTCTACCTTGTGCAGGTCTGAGATAAGTTCCCCTTGAATTATACAGCTCTATACAGCTCTACTGTTAGATGTATGTATCCTGATTGTATGTATCCTAGATGTCTTTCTCCTCTAACAAGAAATACTAATTTTTAATCAGCTTTATTTTGAAGATTTGTATTAGAAAATACACTTTCGTCCCATAAAAGAACATTATTTACAGGGCTTTGTACTGAACTAAAGTTTCCGCTCTATTGCCTCCAAAAGGGCTCTTTACCATGGCAACATCACCACAGAAAGCAGCTGTGCCAAAACCACTTGCCATTAATAAAACAGAGAATTACATGAACTTGCTGTTCACAACGTTTGTCACAAAAATGATGTCTCACAATATTAACGTCTGATCTATTCTCAAAAATTTAGTAGTGTAGCATTCTGTTTTCACCTTTACACATTTTATGTGACTGGTTAGCTATTTCATTCTTTTTATTGTTGATGGCCTTGATAATTTGAGGGGAAAGGTGTAGTTGCTAGTCAAAAGATAAAATGCTGAAAGGTTAAGGCAATAAAGCACATTACTATATTTCATGGTAGAGAAAATTACTTACCTATAATTGTTCAGTGAAGAAGTGAAACATCTGAACGTCCGTTTCTTAATGGCTTTCCTTGACAGTGACCTGGTGTCTCAGTTCCAGATAAAACAAAACACCGGGCAGATTTTCTGATAGATTTTGTCTCGCTGCTTAACCCAAGTGGCTTTTTAAAGTCTAGCTTGTGAAAGGATTCTTGAGAGTTTGAGGGAACTGTTAGAAATTATACAGTGTTTAAGGTGAGAGGAATGTATTATTGGTGTGCAGCTTTTTCATTTTTCACTCATCTTTATAACATTTAGGGCTTAATTTTGCCTGACAATATTCTGATAAACACCTGCCACTTCAACGCACAGCTATGTCTCTCATTGCAGGAGATGGACATCTAACGGTTCATCCTTACATGTTTTTATTCCTTCAGTTCTACATCTACTTAGTGAACTGTGGCTGACTGCTCTCATGGAAAAGTAGCCAACAGATTCCTTATTCCTTTTTCTTTCTTTTCCTTTCTGAAACTTTGCTAAATTTTAATCTTGTCCAAACAGAGAGCCTAGCAGCACTTTTTTTTATTATTTTTTAAGCATTCTTCTAGATACAATTCTTTGAATTCCTACTCATCCAAGAAAGGACAGATTAGAAATCAGGGGAGGTACGTTGTCCTTGGTAACCTGCACATCTTGTACCTCTGTCCACTGCTTGTGCAGCTGGAAGGAAGGAAGGTAGCTTTGTGCAGGGCACACAACATACTAAGTGATTTAAAAGGTGCATTTATTTACTTGACGCACAGTTTGCATCGTATTTAGCGTAAAATTATCTGCACAGTGTGAGCATTGGAAGGGAAAGTTCTGGAAAATTTTGTTTTCAGAAAAATTACATAGCTTGACACATCTGCTGGCAGGACCAAGCTATTCATGGAACTTCTACTACAAACTAGATCATACAGATCATTTACTATAACCTGCAGTTTGTTGTGACCATTTTCCTTTAACAATCCATGAACTACCTAAGTCAAGGGTAACTACCTTTACTCTGAGAGTAAAATTATTGCATATCTTCTTCCCTGGACTTGTTTATTCTGATTAGATTAGGAAAATCTAGTGCTTGCTTTTAGAGCAGGTTACATTCAAGCCCTGATAGTGCTGGCTGTAAACCTTGCTTGGGGGCTGCTTTTTGATCTCTGTTCTGTATGAACTAACTCAGCTTGTAGCCAGTAGTGACTTACTATGGAAATTGATAAAACATATTTTATATGTTTTATGTTTATTTTATGTATATGTTTTATGTTGGGTATATTTTTACCCAAATATATTTGGGTACATATTTTATGGTTGTACAAATCTGTGGTGTTTCAAGGATTTATCATGTGACATGATGAAAGAGATTGTCTCCCAGGTAGAGAAAGCTGTAAGATTGGATAAATTTTCAGCCTCATGCAATAAGCACTGTAAGACACTATAATCAGTGCCTGTAATTTAGTCAAGAATTCTTCAGAATATAAATGTTAGTACACTCTGCTGTGGGATAACTGCTTCTTTCAGGGTGATGGGCATTGGCTCTGAAATGTCAGCAGGTAGCTGCACTATGGGAATCAGATGGCAGCTGTGAAGACTAGATTTGTCAGCAATACAGATCGGTCACTATTGGGAATCAGATTTGAAAAAAGTGAAAATCTAAAATTATAGAAAGCCTAAACATTAAAAAATATATAATGTTTCCTAAGTTGCTTTCATGACAGACACATGGAATAATAAGAAAATTACAGGTCATCCTTCCTTATGGTTAAAACCAAACCAGTTTTTTATATTATTCATTTTAAAACTGTCTAGCAGAAGTAGCCTGGCTTGATGTCCAATACCAATATGGAAAGCTCCAACTAAATGTCCTGTTTCTATGATTTTTATACTCTACTTCAGATATTCATTTTATAATCATTTCTTAATCAGTAGTTAACACAAGAGAGTGTAATTATTATTGGTGGCAGAGATCGCTTTTAACAAAATTACTTCCTTACTTATTATCATATTACCATAGTTACGTTATTATTACAGAATAACCTTTACTTAATTACTAGCCACAAGCAATTATGGAAAATGATTTGAAAATTCTAATTTAGTGAAAATATCTTTCTTTCATTTATGAACAACAAAATATCACAGTCAGGTAATAATTCACATATATCAATGTACACTTAATGTAGTTCATAAAAATTCCTTAGGCCAGAATATTCATTCCTCCTGCTCCTTCAAAGATGAATGAACACAATAAAGAGGTTAACCTCAGGAAAACTAACTAAATAAATAAAATCTGATTCTCTTGACTGGCTGTTAAATCTGCTCTTTATACCATGCTGTAATGATAGTTATAGTAATGCACAACACATTGGAGCATAGCTTTGGATTAGTTTTTTTTGAAGACGGGTTACAAACTGAAAATTTTCTCTGCAGCTCCAAAGGTCTTTAACATCTGGACTTTATAAAGGTTTGTCTCTAATTGTTGCACATTACTATTTAACAAATTCCAATTTCAGCTTCATTTTGGTAAGAATCTTTTCAATATTACCTTTTTTTTTTTTTTTTTCTCCCTGCAAAAAGGTAAATTATTTTGTATTGCATTATATTATTATATTATTTCAGTTTATGCAATTGTTGAGACATCTAAGAATAGAACAGGAAATGATCAAGCAGCTGTAGTACTGGGATTAGATCAATATACAATAGCTAAGAATATACAAAAAGAGGTTGTTCCAAAAATTCTAAACATCTAACAGGAAATAGATAAGAAAAGCCTATCAAATAGTGGGATTAAAGGAAAAGTTTAGAGAAAGCTAGGAAACCAATTACCAAAATAACTATATATAAAGAAAAGCTGAAAAAGCAATGACAAGTTCCATACACAGGTTCACACACGGTACATTTGCAGATGTTCATAATTGCCACATTGAACAGCTTTACAATACTCAATACCAGGGAGCAAGAAGGAATAGGTCCAGGAGCAAAAATAGTAACTATCCTAATAAAAGCCATGGAGGTTTAGGAGAGAAAGTGCCTTATGTTGTGCAAAGGAAATAAAATAAACTTAAGCACCCTCAGTAAGTTTGCAGATGACACCAAGCTGGGGAGAAGTGTAGATCTGCCAAAGGGTAGGAAGGCCCTGCAGAAGGACCTGGACAGGATGTGTTGATGGGCAGAGGCCAGCGGGATGAGGTTGAACATGGCTAAGTGCCGGGTCCTGCGCTTTGGCCATGACAACCCCATGCAGCACTACAGGCTTAGGGCAGAGTGGCTGGAAAGTTGTGCAGAGGAAAAGGATCTGGGGGTGTTAATTGATGCTTGCCTGAACATGAGCTGGCAGTGAGCCCAGGTGGCCAAGGAGGCCAACAGCACCCTGGCTTGTGTCAGGAATAGCGGGGCCAGCAGGATCAGGGAGGTGATCATCCCCTTGTACTCAGCTCTGGTGAGGCCACACCTTGAGTACTGTGTTCAGTTTTGGGCCCCTCACTGCAAGAAGGACATCGAGGCCTTGGAACCTGAACCCAGTACACTGCAGGCAAAGCCTCACCAGCACTGAGTAGAGAAGGATCACCTCCCTCAACCTGCTGGCAACAATATGCTTAATGCAGATAGTGAATACTATTAGTCTTATTAGTAGCAATGGAATGCTGCAGACTCATAGTCAGTTTGTTGTTCACCAAGGCTAACACATGAAGGCCTAACAAAACTTAGCTGGGCAAACAGAAATACCAGGTCTACTGCATGTAAGAATTTTTGTAGTGTAGTCAGGATATGCCAGATGTGTTGCAAGTGCTCACATAGACCTGAAGTGTGCAATTCAATATTTTAAACCTGTGTTAATAGAAATTTGTAAATCCAAAGTAGGTAGTGCTTAATAGATCTCTTAGGAAAGTCATTGACCGGCTCATGAAGAAGGGAGGATAATTTTCCTTTAGTTTTCATAGGAAAACAAAACAAAACTAAACAAAACACCAGAGAAACCAACACATCTAATCTACAATAACTGTTGTCAAGTATTTAAGCAGTCTTTCATTGCAGCCATCTAATCGATAGGCAGCCTGAATATAGAATGATTGATGTTCTTTAAAGTAAACATGCAGACATTATGCAAAAGGAAGCACTGCCTTGAAATACTGATATAGCATCCAGGACTGATGCTGTGTTACATGTTGTCATCTAGATGAAACATTATTTCACTTCTCCAAATGTCCTGATCATAGTACTGAGTATAGTACTGATCACAGTACTTCAGAATAATGGAGATAGATTTCATGCTAGGCTGCAGTTCTGTTCTTGAAGGTGTGGAACAGCAACGCTTAGAAGACTTTAACTGTTTACAGTACATTTTGCTTGAACATTATATACACAAGGAAGCTCTCAAGATTAATTTAACTCTGTGGACATTATAGGAAGAGAAAATATTTGATTAAGTGTCAAAAGTCTTTTAGCCTAAATATGGTCATTGTATAGGTGCACCTAAGGCAATTATATATGTCTATTAGCCCATGTCTAGCTATATCTATCATAGCATCCTGTTTATGCTTACCACTGCTTTGCATTTTATCAGATTATTCATTGATTTCTCCTTAAAGTTGCTTAGCTTTCTTTCCACAGTGTTTTCAGCCACTATGAAACTATCAGTATGTATAGCAGATATAATTAATTGTTTCCATGTTTTTCCTTGCCAAGGCTGATACTGATTTTTATTATTGTACTGGCCCATTTTATTCATTCTTTGTACCTTAGAGCCTGCAGCATTGAACACCAAAAATAACTCCTCTTGAAAAGCCTCTTTTCCAACTTCCTTTATTTAATTCATCTTTCAAATCACTGTTTAAATATGTTTAACAATCCTTACCCCCAAAATCATTATACTATTAAATTATTTTCATTCTGAGAGTTACTCTTTAGAAACCTTAGGGAGCTGTTCTTGAAGTAAAATTCTTTTCACTCAGAAGCAGCAGCATAATTATTTTTTCTTATTCTCATTTTATTTTTTGGTGAAATTTCTAACCTATTTTATTCATTATATCAGTAGCTTGTAGTATTAATCAGTGATTTTTCAGTCTCATATTTTAGTAAGTAACTTATATTAAAAACTTTAAAAATGTCTGAGTGAATTGAAGCTCCCTGGTTTACCTTAGATCTTTTATTCTTAAATCTTTAATTACTTACACAGAGAAATACTGAAGCCAGAACTGACATCTGTAAATTGTTTCATATGGACTAGACATCCACACAATAGCCTTATCTTACCTAGTGGCAATAAAACTCTGTTTTTTAAACATGAATAATTGCCTGGTTACTAGCCAAGAAAATCCTTTTTATATCTAAACAAGTATTGCACATATGGGAATCGGGACAATAGCTGAACACTGATTATGGCTATTCTTGAATTTTCCCACAATTTTGATAGCTGATAATAAAAACATAGTTCTTCTAGACTCACTAAAGTTATAATAACATTATTGTAATTTTTAAAATACTTGGTTTCCTTCCTTCACATCATTTAAAAATATTGTTATATTGGAGTAAATATTACCTGAATAAAAGAGTATATTTACACAAAATATAAGAAGTATATTTTAAATTAGATCTCCAATCAAATGTCATTTTCTCTATTTTTTTTTTTTAATTATATTACATAACTATTGCATTAAGGCATATGAGAGTATAAGGTAACACGCTACTTATAGTTTATGTTACACAGAGCTACCCCTAATGGAAAGTAAGTGGAAATTTATTTAAATTCTTATCTTTGCAGTCAAAGATGTATACAGTCCAAAACAAGCCATAGTCATTTTCCTGTATTTCATTCTTGACTTTTTCAGCATTAATGAAGAAGAAGCAATATACTTAGATCAGCAATGAACATAATTTTTATGACGCACCTGATTTGTTCTTACAAAGTAGTACTTAATGCAAAATGCAAGCACATGTGGTAATAGTAGCCAAGGCCCAAAAATGCAAAGTTGAATTTTATCTGAATGAGAGACGGCAAAATAAACAGAACATTCTGAACATTATTATTTGTTTATGTCATTGAATTTTTGCTGCAAATAAATCTTTATAGTTCACAGGGCAGGCTGTCAGATAAGGTAGGTTCTGGATGCCAGAAGGCTATTATTGTGTTGCATACTTACAGTAACATACAGCCATGAAATACAAGGCATTAGAATATGTCCATTCTTAAGAATATTCAAAAGCTTTTCTTTCTTAATAATAGCACAGAGAGACATGAAGCCATATCTGCTGTAGCATACTGTAGGAGTCTGAAGAATCCAGAACTGACTTTGATCACCAGCCGGGCTGCCAAGAGCTGTCACACAGAGCACCCTCTGCAGTATGGCCTGGCTTGGTGTAATCTTTTGGGTGCTATGCTGTCACTTTCTTGGCAAACCACACAGTTTATGTGTTGTCAGGTTACTGATAGTACCTTTACCTCTCCAGACATCTATATAAAGTCCTTGTATAAACACAGAAACATAGAATCATAGAAACATAGAATCGTTAAGACCTTCAAAATCATCTGGTCCAACCATCACCCTACCACCATCACCCACTAAACCATATCCCTAAGCACCATGTCCAACCTTTCCTTAAACACCCCTAGAGACGGTGACTCCACCACTTCCCTGGGTAACCCGTTCCAATGCCTGACTACTCTTTCTGAGAAGAAATGTCTCCTAATTTCCAATCTAAACATCCGCTGGTGCAACTTTAGGCCATTCCCTCTAGTCCTATCACTAGTTATCTGTGAGAAGAGGCTGACCCCCAGCTCTCCACACCTTCCTTTCAGGTAGTTGCAGAGAGCCATAAAGTCTCCCCTGGGCCTCCTCTTCTCCAGACTAAACAACCCCAGTTCCCTCAGCCACTTCTCACAGGACTTATGTTCCAGGCCCTTCACCAGTTCCGTAGCCCTTCTCTGGACACACTCCAGGGCCTCAATGTCCTTCTTGCAGTGAGGGGCCCAAAACTGAACACAGTACTCAAGGTGTGGCCTCACCAGAGCAGAGTACAAGGGGATGATCACCTCCCTAATCCTGCTGGCCCCACTATTCCTGACATAAGCCAAGATGCCCTTGGCCTTCTTGGCCAACTAGGCACACTGCTGGCTTATGTTCAGGAGAGCATCAATCAGCACCCCCAGATCCTTTTCCTCTGCACAGCTTTTGATCCACTCATAGGCCTTAAGTTCTTTCAAGAAAGAAAGTTTTGGTACTTGGAATGCATTTCATGCTTTTGTCTTTGTATCTTGCTCAAAATCAACTTGTTTAAAAAATCTGAATCACCAGATAGATTTTTTATTATTACTATTCTCTTTCTTTTCTGAACAGAATTTGATTTATCCCTCCTCTTCCCCAAAATCTCTAATTTACTTTGTCCTGGGAATAACCTCATTTGTTCAGATAGTAAGTATTTGATCAACAGCAGTCTCATTTACTGCTTTTTTTTTTTTTATTATTGTTTCCTGAAACTATTTTCTTAAAAAGGCTATATTATAAGTATTATAGGAGAGGCACCATTCTTTTATAGGCAGTGGTGTCTCATTTTAAGAGCATGATAAAGTGCTCAGGAGGCTACTTTGTGGTTCTTTCTGGTTTATAGAGATCAGTTTATTGCATATGTGTTAGCTACTGCAATAAAGCTGAAATGTAAAGCAAATTCAGTTAAAAACCCTTATTACTTTTCATTTTCCTTATTTTGTAAAATAAGACTTCCAGACTCTCTGCTTGAAACTCACTCAAAGAACAATGTATGAAAATTTGCTAAACAACTATTCATTAATGAGAAAAATGAAAGGATGTACAGGACTCCTACTTCAAAACAGTTATTGTTACTTGTTTTTCCATATTAATAATTGTACCCCTGACTCAAAAATAGTTGAATTTTACAAAATAGTAAAGTGTGGGGGAAAAGGGGTACATTCTTAAGCAATGAAAAACCTGAGTTAAAAATGCTTGACTGTGTCTGGGGTGATTTTTACCAAATGAAATCCTTATCTCCTTCTGTGACATTTCAGTACAATCTTTTCTTCACAAGATACCTCACAGAAAAAGAGACACTTGATGGTACAGTGGTGTGAAGCATCAAAGTAGAATTGGGGAGATTCTGTCCAAATGTATTCATGACCTCTTCCAAGACTTTTTTTTTTTTTTTTTCCTGGTGATTGGAGCTGTCCTTTTTCCATTTGTCCTTTTCCATAGCAGTGGAATGAAATTAGAAAGGTCTGCCATAGGTTGATGCCCATGATACTTGGATTTGTGGAGGCCAGGGATAAACTCCCTCTTACAGTTTCAGCAAAGCAGAGATCTGAAAAGGAATTTCCCTCTTCCTGGATAACTGACTACTGGGCTTCTGGATGTAAGCCAACGAGTGATTAGACAAGATCTTTTGAGGGAAACTTAATCTGATCAGTGTACTCTGAGAATACAATTGAATTGGGCATCATGGATGAAGTAAATGTGGCATCCAGCACTCAACAGTATTAGACTTTGTGTAACTGGGCTCAACCATGGCGTACAATTTTATATACCAAACACATTCATGCATTTCTGAAGTTAGATACAGCTAGATTAGGTTTACACTGGTGCCAAAGCATCCAGCTTGATTTTCAAAAAAGAACAAAATTGTTTGATTTCCTTTTAAGTATTGGTTCATGTACTGAACCAATGAACTTAGGAAGATAGCTGCTGTTCACCTACTTGACATTTATGGATGCAATTAATTACACATGCAGCTATATGTGCATCCTTACTGCAGTAGTTGCTGGTGCTAATTAAGAGTAATTTTTGTAGACAGAGGCTACAAAAACTAGTGTGAGAGATGAATGAAAGAAACTGCACTGACTTGAAGACTGGAAGCTTTACAGCAATATCCCTTTGTGTATGGTTGTCCAGATCATAGCAGATTTACAAGTCGTTAGAAGATAACCCATAGAACTACCAGTACTTAAAAAATATATATACATATATTTCCTTGCAAGCTAGAAAGGAAGGAAATGGAGAGAAATAGAAACAATAGATGAAACAATTAGTCTAGCCTAATATCTGTTGGTTTTCAAATGAAAACAACCACTGTAGTAACAATATAGAATTTTGTCTTTCATTTCATTTGGTTCATTTATGCAATTATTATATTCTTGTTGATTATAATAAATAAACATTGAAAAGTACTGTGCAGAAGGAGTGGTTATGCAATTACTATGAAGGAAGAGGGTCAGGTGGGTTAGAAAAGAAAATGGAATATGAAGAAGGTCTATGGTTAATTATACCAGTTTTGATTTATGTGGAAAAATGTATTTTTAATTGACTACTTTTTTTCTCAGCCCCTCAAAGACTTTTTAATACTTGACTATGTCAGAAATTGAGACAGAAATCCAATATATGTGCCACAGACCAAAGAAGTAAAAGGTTTTTGAATTTGTCTTTGTAACTTCATAGTACGAGTAATATTTTCAGATAGAAGTAGAGATATTTCAATTTGCAAAGAGCTGATACAGATGCAAGTTTAGTTTCCCAATCACTTTTTAATAGGAAAATTATGATGAATAAAAAAATTACTTTTATAGTCTAAATTAAACAGCACTTTAAGATCAATATTATTAAATGTGCTTTTTAACTATAATTTAATTTTCCCTTTCTGTTACTTTTTTTTTTTTTTTTTTTTTTTAAGGAGAAGAGACTGAAGAAACATTAGAAAGAAGCAGAGACAGGATGGGAGATTTTTTACTTAATAGGAAAAGGATGCATTGGTCAGTAAGCATTGGCACATACAAGAACACATACTTTACATTTAAATTTCCTAATAAAGGTGTAGTAAATAAACATTATGGCAATAGTCCATTGCTTTGTTTCTGTTGTTGATAGTTAAATAATGAAAATAAATGTGTTCCTTTTTCTGTAAGAATCTTGATACTCTTGGCAGACATTTAAATGTTCACTTTGAATTCTGTAAGCTGAATTATACAGTCTTCTCTGAAGCAAATAGCTGAGTAATGGCTCAATATAATTAAAAACACCTAAAAGAGCTTTTCAGTTTAAATATCTAAAAATATTTAAATATATAAAAATATTCCTGGGACATTAAATATTAAATATGCTTAGGAACACTAAAGCTTGTTTGGCTCATTTGTTAAAGAAGATTGCTCTTCTTCGGAGAATCTGGAAACTGCCCATGGTAAGACTGTATGATCAGTTTTGCAGTGTTTGTTATCATTGTGAAATTGCTTTAGTCAAGTGTTTCATGAAGACAAAAGCTTGCAAAGCCCATAACGAATGAGGATACTGCAAAGTTAATACTGCAGAAATGATCCATGATTTAAACATTAGATTTAATGGAACAGCTTTGAGATACATTAATTATTATACTAAATAAGTAAGCTGTAACTCTTGTGCAGCATACACAGCTTAAACGGTAAGTTTTGCAGAAGGCATAAATAACTGCTTGCATATTTGTTACAAGATCTCATAGGACAAGATTTCTTTTATGATGGCATAAAATGGATGGCCACAAACTGGCAAGGTAAAGCTCAGCTAAATAGCAGCTCTTTTGCCATTGTCAGACCTAGTACAAAGCGTAGTGTCATTAACTGGAAAAATCTAGTTCAAGCAGTATTGTCCACTTTGGTTGAAGTAACTTTTCTTGGAAATTGAGTTTGACTCCAGGAGTACAATCAAAACTATTGGACATCATTGTGATAATAAATTAATTAATTAAATGTGAACTTCCCAAATGTTTTATATATATTAAATATACGTAATATACATATTACATATTATATATATATAACATATAATGTATATATGTATATATTAATACATATGAATGTATTAATAAATTGTGTTGCAGAGCTGTTCAAATAACTGCCAAGGAATATGTTAGTGCATAGCATGGTGAAACGTATTTCTGCCATAAAAGTTCATCATTCTGATGCAGAACAGGAAGATCTCAGCATGCATAACATCAAGGAATACTGAGAAAAAGGAAGCACAAGTAGCAATATAGCTATCTCGCTGACTTTATCACTAGGTTATAAATCAGTAATATCTTGATTTTGCAGATGCCGAAACAGTTACATTCTCTCTTTTGTATGTGATGTCATCTGTTAGAGTTACATTTCTGAAAACAAAACAAAATTGTATTCCTGTCTTTGTCTTTCCACAAAAACAGAACTGAAGATGCTGTCACATTCTGTATTCCTTAAGAGGAGAAAACATGGATTATCATATACAAGAAAGAAGGTAGTTTAGACATAGAGTTTAAGTTCTAATTCTGTCAGACTGAATGAAAGAAACTTGCAAGACTGCTTGATCAAGAAATGTCCTCTCACAGAACTTTCTAATTCTGAAGATCGGTATAAGACTAAGAATAGAAAATACTGCTCAGACTTCTAAATTCTGTCAAGTTGGGTGACTCACTGTTGGAGCTCCAGCTTGATAGTTTTCTATTCTTGTTTTGTGTTATGACACTGTTTCCACTCAGAATTATGCTTTAAAAAGAACTGACATTTTTTTTTCTCTTTGCCTTCCCCCCTGAAATTACCTACTAGTTTCAAGGAGGAGAAATTTGGAAAAGCTATCTTGTTTTATTTCATGAGATAATAATGTGCCACTAAATCATTGCAGATTCAGTACTGCTGGGTGGTGTGCCTGTTTTCTACATAGAATTTATTTCTTTTAAAATCATCAAAAATTTTCCTATAAATTCCTGTAAACGAAGGCTGTTTTGCATTGTACATGGAGGACAATAATTTCAATGATGTATAGCTTTGTCACTGCCTTTATGATGAATAACACTAGGCAACGTTGTTCAAGTGATGGATAACACAAAGAGCCATGGCTCTGAAGACATGTTCTAGTAAGAGGACAATCCTGATGTAAAATACATAATAAGAGCAAGTTGCTTGGAGTTACCTATCATCACAGCAATAATTGTCAATTCTATATGCTGTATAGATAACACTGCTCTGACAGCACATAATATCAAATCGAATCTCTTTATATGTGGTGTGGATGACATTTGCTGCACAAAATAAGGATGAAATGAGAAAAGATGATCCCTGTTTCTCGTTTTTGTTCTGTTTTTGAAAGCAAGCCTCTTCTGAGACAATATAGTTATAAAAATTAGAGACCAGTGGTTAATAAATCTGTTGTCTGTATCTCCAAAGTTTAGCACTGACTGGAATATACAAATAAATCATGCTTTCTGTAGACAAAATGAGGCTTCTAACATTAACATTGCCTGTCTAATTGAGGAAGATATCTCACTGTGATGATGTACAGAATATGATATGTCTTCTGTTGTCATTCATGGCTGCACTAGCCAGTGACTTGAATTATAGACCTGTGTAGGCTATGGTCATAGAGCTGTGCACTACTGATGGCATGATGGGCTTATCGCTTCAGCCAAGAGACCATATTGGATTCTAAAGATGTATCTAGGTTTTATATGGATTATTTGGATGAGCATTTGCAATAATGCATTTAAAGTAATTATACAAATCAAAGTGTGAAACTCAGAAAGAAGATGCTTACATTACAGCATTGCTATGTAATTAACAGGCAGACTGAACTAAGACGTTAGAAGGCAGGAACTACATTTGCTCAAAGATATGGTGATAATGAAAAGGACATACGTAAAGTCATAACTCATGACTCAAGTGACAATCATGAAAGCCAGCTTCTTGATGTAGTGTTCACATTTGTGAAAATTAGGGACTTAGTTGAGAATTAACCTATAAATCTTGGTCACCGGGACATCCATGTTATGTTAGATGGCATGCTTTATTGATTTTTGTAATAGCTAATTCAGAACTATGGTGTAAAATAGTGTCAAAAACTGCTGATCATGAAGGAGTGTTACAGAAAAAAAAACTAATTTTAATGACTCACTGTCATATTATGTCTTGCAGATCAAGCTATTTTACACCCAAATGCAATCACTTCCAGTTCTAAAATGAGACTAAACATTTTCAGTCTGATCTGATGCTATGACTTCAAAATAAACAGTACATTGATTTTATGCTAAGTGAAACAGGCTTTTTAAATTATGCTTTTTAATTTCCAAAGAATATTTCAAAGAACAATTGAAGAGAGCAATATATTATTTCTGTTATACACCCCAACATATTCTGTGGTAAGGATTTCCATACTCATTTGTTTCCAGGTACCTTTGAGAGAAATATATTTAAAATACATGCAATTAATGGGATTATTTCTGTGAGCACTAAATTAAAGGCAGATATTCCATTGACTTCACTAGATAAGGTGATAGGGTCCCAAAAGATTTATGCAAATACAGAGCCCTAAAAATACAAAGGAAGATCTATAACAAAGCAGTCACTAATTTATGGCAGGTGGGGCTGATAATGGACTAAAGTTTTGGGTCACAGATTCATAGAATTATTCAATGATTTAGATTGGAAGGGACCTTAAAGATCATCTAGTTCCAACCATCCCAATGCATATTTTCTTATGTCTTATTGTGAAGTATTCCCTTTTCTCTTACTGTTGACATAAAATCTAGAATCATCCACAGAAATCTTCAGGTAATTTTGGTGTCAGAAATTCTGAGAATACAATGAAAATTTGGAAGAAAAATGAGTGATCCAGAAACAGATGGGATTGGCTCATGCAGAAAAGCGGGCTTCTTTTTTATGAGAAAAAAAAATAATGAATGAGAAGGACTGAAACTTTTTGAAGAATGTGGATGATAAAGAGGATAAAGAAATGTGATACATGGAATCTAAACTAGAGCAATAAATGGAATTGAGGTAAAGTTTCTTAAAACTGGTTGCTGTTGAAAGGCTAATACCACTAACCTATGCCTATGATTTCTATAACCAGAGAGGCACATTTAATTTAAGAAACAAAATGCAGGCTGTTTTATGACCACAAACAATCTTTTCTATCACCACAGCCACTGTTCTCAATGCTGTTTAGTAAACTGGTTTGTTTAAAAAAAATAAATGTGTGACATAAGGCATAATTTTCCTTTTACAGAGAGCTTCTTTTTTCTTCTTGGTATTTCATCTCTTGTATTTAGGCATTAGTACATTGAAACAAAACAGAGGCAGAAATATCTTCCAGCAAACATTGATGTAGTAAAGAAGGATGGGGATGAGTACCTTATTTATACCGTATTTATAGGTGTGTTTCATACAATTTACAAGCTAAAATAAATTACCATCCAAAGGCTTGTCTTAAAAACAAAACAAAACAATTTATCTCATTAATAGTTTAACTTGTAATTTCACTTTTTCCTTGCACTTTTGCCTTTACTAAGCATTCAAACATTACAAGAATCATATTAATTTAGGTATAAAATACTCCAATGATTACATGGCAGCACCATTAATCTAAGGTAAATGATTTAGTAATCTTTTTTTTTTTTTTTAATTGTATGTAAAGAAATTGCATTCTTACTTGAACAAAAATCTACTATAACATGTCACCATAACTTATCAAGAAAAGATGGAGTATCAGTGTTAAAGCAATCACAGGATTTTGGGTGCAGGGTACCCTGTACTTTTTTTTAGAGCAATATTTATGAACCTCAATTAAAAATAAGAAAAGCAAAATTTATTAGACCTTCTGCAGGGGATATTTATGCTGCAGGTAAATTTTATAAGTTTATTTTATGCTTATAAATATATCTTTTTATATCTTTTGTGACGGACTTCTTACATTTGCATTCTTACATTGTTTTTATTATTATTATTATTTTCATTTATTTATGTATTTATTTTATTTACAGCAGCAAATGTGAAGGCAGGCAAATGCATACAGTAAGTCTGAACATAACAGCCTGAGAAATTTAACTCATCTTTATTCCAATGATTGGAAACAAATGTTTATACAAAATATTTGAAGGCTCTGATACACCTTGAAGAAGTCTTTGTGTAAACCCGTTTTAGATAAGCAAATTTCAAATTGCTTATTTTAATTAAAATTTATTTGTTAATTATTTTCATAGATTTTTTTTTCTGTTTTTAATTAAAGCTTCTAGCATCATACAAGACACCTATACTAATCTTTTCAATATTTTTTTTTTTTGCTTTTTGTATTTCTTCCTCAATAGAATATAGGGTTAAGTTTTATATCCTGTAACACAGTACAACTTGTGTAGTTACTTATTCCAATAGGTTACATAAAACATGAGCTTACATGTTCGGGTTTATCCCCAGTTTCTCATTTAACGAACGAGTCTAATACATTGTAGCCTGTTTATTATGAGAAATAATGTGCTTCCTACTTAACCACCAGTTAAAGGTTCATGTACACAAACTGAGCACGCAGAAATTACTGGGTGAGTAATGCGAAGATGATTTATGAAAATTAGAATTGCCTGTCTTTATTCTTTTGTCATCTGAATAGATCTTACTGACATTTGGAGGCTTGGGAAGTTGTTTGATTTTGTGTGGATGGCCTTGTCACTTCCAGTAAGCTTACATCAACCTGCTGAAATTGATGCTATTTAGCTTTCCTTCAAAATGTGTTAGGCATTATTGTCACTCACATATCTTGTCTCATCAAAACAAACAATAAATGAATTCTAAATGCCTTCAGGTCTGAGAGTTAATGCCTCAAAAAGAGGACATTGAGTTTCCTTGATGCCATCTCACTAAAATAAAACTTCTGACCTTGAAAATAATGTAAGGAGACAAGATTAATTATCTTTTACTTATTAACCAGTCCCTTCAAAATTAGATCCTCTTTGCAGATTGCAGGCTCTATGCCAATTGTGTGGGTTTTGTTTGTTTGTTTGTTTGTTTTACTTTTTTTTGTTTTGTAATGTCTTTCTTTGTATGTTTGATGATAGTCCTGATCTGATGCTTTCTTTTTTACACTGAATGAAACACTGTGCCATTCACGCAATCTAATAAGTATAATTTTACACTTTACGTATTTAGATGATAATGATTAGTGATTTTTTGAACCCATTTATTTTAGGACCAGACATTATGTTTCCCATCATTTACTCAGAAGGAACTTTGACTGCTGTCAAGTGAAATCACAAACTTCCCAGCAGAAAACCTGAGAGAAAATAAACAAATGATAGATAGATGACAGAATATATATATATAATTTCCTGCTGGCAGTACTGAAAATTAGATTACAGGACTGAAGAACTTCTCTTTCAGTTCTTGGTTGTTCAGTTCTGTTGCAACAAACTACATTTTAATTTGACATCACTTTAAAAAGTTTTGTTTCCTGGTAATTCGTTCTTAAGATCTTAGAATTGGAAACTTGGTTTCATGTCTAATTTTGCTAATGGCCAGTTTGCATAAATAAATTTCTGACATTGTGTTTTATCTGAGATACTGCTTATTTCTCTTTTTTCTTTCTACTCCAGTGCATTCATAAAGAGCAGCCATCTCCATCATAGCATGTTTTTTTCTCCCTAAACTAGACTAAAAGATGTCTTTTCTAGTGTTATCTCTTAAATTGACTGTCCATAATCCTTCGTTACCCCTTCAGTTTGCTCCAACTAGAATTACTAGGCAAATATAATTGTACCATGTCTACTGTAATGATACTAGTATTCTCATGTCCTCACCAGAAACCTCTCTCATGATGCAGTCCTAATGTTGGTAGTATATTGTTCAATGTGTTTTGGCCTCAAGCCAATCCTTCTGTGTTATGGCCTCCTGGAAATGGATGTTTGTAACACTAATACTGATAGATACTTTAAGGAAAACATTCTACAAGAATACACTTGAAAAAATGAGAGCATTGATTTACAAAACAATTTATTTGTCTTACAATTTTCTGTATAACCTATGCTGTTATTTAAGAGATCTCATGTTTGAATAAGACCTTGCTCCTTCCCACTCTTCACATCCTGCAAAGAAAGGCAATTTCTGTGTTAATCTGTTAAAAAAAAATGCATGTGGATTCATAAATGTAACTATTACTTTCTGTAGGTTTAGGAGTTGAACTGATCAGCTGCTGAATGCCTTAGCCTCAGTTGACTTCAGGCACTCAGTGGGGGCTCTGTTTCTACTTTTCCTGTAGTTTATGGCTCTTAGTTCTTCAGTGTACTAGGCTGTTCTGTAAAGAGAGGCCAAGACCTAGAGCAGGGCAGTTTATGCTTAAATAAAAACATCATTGATAGCAGGAATGTGGAGAAATGAAATAAAAATAAAAATAATAATAAAAAAAGCAAATGCAATATAAATAAATGAATTAGAATATAACTGAATATATCTCTTGGTATTGAAGTCACTTTGATTAGATAAAAGCTGATGAACTGTGAGGACAAATCATTTAATTTGCTTCTGTTTTTAGGAATACATTCCAAACAAATACAGTGATTAGACAAAATATATGTATCACATCTAAAAATGAAGAAAAATCATTCCTCGTGTTTAAAATTATTCACTCTTTCAAGGTCTGTGAATCTTATTTTGGAATTAAAAGATTTATGGCCTAAAACAGATATTTGGGCTTTCTAGTTGGAAACTGAAGTTGATATTGAAACTATTTAACATCTATACATATATAACATCTGTGAACATTTTTAAAATCGGTATATACAATAAAGTAAATTTCATACTTGCAAAACCACATGGATGAAATTTAACCTATTTAACTGCTAATATTTTGTTTTTCTAACTTCTCATAATATAAAGTGCATGTAGATATATAGCCAATCATTTTTCATAATTTAAAGCAGCACATTTGCTTGATTCAACACAAATTAAGCAACATGGGTGTTTATTAAACTTTGCGTCTCTTTCGAGCTCTTCAGTTTGAGCAGGTTGCATGCTTCAAGCAAAATTACTGAAAAATCCAACCATGAATTACTTACTTCTTTCTGATGTCTGCACTCTCAGCACTGGAAACACACACATACATCATGGATAAACTTGTAATTTCACCACCACATTATAAGCTTATCTACTTGAATGAAACTGAAGTGAATGAAGGGTGATTGAGGACATAATTTTAATGCCTCAGCCAAGATAAACAGTAAACTGAAACTGCATCTGTGTTATGGTACTGGGCTGAATGCCATAAGCCGATTTATGCACCTGCTGAGCAGTTGGAAAACTATTTCCATACTAGATGGTGAGATGCATTCAAGCTTCAAGACTTCAGAGAACTATGGGCCATCAACCCATCAACCACAGTGCCTTGCCCACCTTTGTGCTTCATGGTAGGCAGGTGTGGTACTTCCAACCTTCCCTGATGTGCCAGGTCTGAGCAGAATAAGCTGCAGAAAGCCAGAGGGCTTGGATGGCCAGGAAGTTAGGTAAAGGAGCTCTGACATCCGCTCTGGCCTGAACGAAGGAAAGTCTCTGTGGAGAGGCAAAATTAGCTCTACATGTATGGCTCAGAAGAGGGTGCTGAATTGTCACCCAGGACTGCCATAATTCCCCTGTATAAAGCCCAATTTACTTCAGGTTTGAAAAAGGAGAGGACACATTCCCTACTGGATGATTTTGATGGGAAATGTGTGTAAGCCTGTCTTACATATAAAAATGAAAACAGCAGTACAAGGACAGAGTAAATTTTAGTTCTTCCCAGCCTTGGAGGATATAGGATATAAAATCATTATTACATTAAAGAACTGCAGTTTTCCATTTGTGGCATTTTGTGATTTATTGTGCACATTAATTAAACAGTGGGACAAACTCACCAGCTACATGGTACCTAAACGTGTATTCTATGAGATAAAGACATATTAAGAAGAAAGAAACAGAAAATAATTTTCATGAAATAACGTAAATCTGTTAACCACAGACAATTCAACAATAAAGCTTAACAATAAATTCATTAACTCTAGGGGAGCAGATCTTAAAGCTATAAGCAGTTCTGCCACTGGATAAGCGCCATTGACTTGAAATTTATCACTGTCTCTGTATCATTGTATTCAGAAGTTACATAGAACATTCACATTTACCAATGCCTAAATTTGAAGATACCACAGCTTATTCAAAAGGAAATCATAGTAGTGTGTGTGTGTGTGTCATTTTTTGCTGTTTCTTTTTTCCACTGTCTTTAAAATTTGCCAAAAGGTAAAGAAATGATCCATTTAGAGGAACATTATTAAGCAAGAACAATTTTTAGTCCTTTGCATACTGGCATGCAGGATGCTAAACACAGAACTTTTTTAGTTTAAATGTATAGATGTAAAGAGCTGCACAATGCTCTTTATTTAAAGAGCTGCACAATCTTGCTCTTTTATTCTGTGTGGGGTGGAGAGAATAGCCCTAAACTTCCCCAAAACAGTTGAGTAGGAACAAGTTAAGTAAAAATGAATAATCTAAGAAGTAAGTGTCTGGGGACTATGGATATATGTTTAAATACTCTTCCCTTCCCTCCATGCAGAAGGGAAGAGTAGCACTGTGATAGTAACTATTCCAGTAGGTCTTATAATACCTGTACAACAGCCTGTGAGGGTATTTTTTCAGGCATATTTGCCATGTCCAGTTTTCATATTCCTACTTGTTGGAGGAGGCAGAATAGCCATCTGGATCCATCTGTTTTAGGGCACCACTATAACATATAAAGAGTGTGCATGCATCGCCAAATATTCTGATAATCCTTGCAATTTTCCTCCATTGTAGGGAGCTGAACCCATGGAAGTGAACAAATATATTCTTCAGGGATACTGAATCTGTTAGCGTATATTGAATATGTTTACTACCTTCCATTATAAAATACAAGACAATAGTACATTTTATTTTATTGATGTATATGAAATCTGTTTACTGATGTTCCTTATTGAAATAATAAACAGAGAATTTCATTTGTACATATTTAATCAATTTAAATTTACTACTACTGTGTCATTGAAAAATCAGTTCAGGACCCAAACCTTATGATCATCAAATAATTTCAGTTTGAAGATTTTTCCAAACATCCTGTTTCCATCCCATACTATTAAAAGAGAATGTTTCTATTCCGTAGGGATTTTCTTTTGTTAGGGAATTCTCTCTCATTTCTTCTTTTAAACAATATTCTTAATGATATTTTGCAATCTAAAAAGCAAAAATCATCTATATATCATTTATTTTCCTCTCCCCAGATAATAAAGCTATATAAGATTTAGAACAGCAGCTGGTGTCTGTTAAAGAGAAACACCATCAATTTCTATTAAGTTTTCAGTGATAAGTAATGTGTACTTCATTTTCTTCCAACACATTCTGTTAAATCTTTGAGGACTTTGAATCAAATTACTTTGCAGCAGATGTTAGATTATTATATTTGAGGTTTTGTATTAGATTACTGTTTAATGGTGTTTTCTTAAACAATAAATGGATGTACTTGATAACGAGTGTGACAACTCCTTCATTCTCATAATGGCTTCTTGTTAGTAAGGTGATGCTATCGCGGAGTAATATGAACCTGCTGTCTGTGGCTTAGACTTTTGAGGAAGGTACTGCCATTTGAAAGAAACCACAGCTGTAGCATTCTCATTTAGCGAGATACTGTTGAGGAAGAGGAGGCAAAGAAAACAAAGCAGAGGGATGCAGAAGAGTGATTAATTACATATAACAGTGCTTGAACAGTGTTTTTTCTGTCTAACCTTTGTTATTCCTTCCAAAACACTTAAATCCCTGATGAAGTCAAGTTATACTTGTAATAGAGCCTTAATAGACTGATGTGTGAGTTATATGGTCCTTTCCTATAGAGACACATTAACTACTTTTAGGATAGTCTCTCTGCTGACTACAATTCATGTATAGCATCTACTATGTTGTGGCTTTGTACTGTACTAATCTCCATAGTTGTACAACAAAAGCTTGCTCATTAATTAATTCATACTCCTTGTTTCTTAGATGAAGAACGAAACAGGAAAATCATCCTCATCAGTTATGATAAAAGCTATTTATTGTGAAACACTCCTTACTACATGCTTTTATGGCTTTCCTTGCCAGTGAGTTCTTATATATTCTATAGTTGTAGGATAGTACTGCAAGTTATATGGCCGTGTGGCCATAGCTTTCATCTCATTAAGTTAAATACTAGAATACTAGCAGCAAAGAACAATCATAGGCACAGACTAATCTTGCAAGTAGAAATTTACAATCCGAAGCAAGCTTATAAGGTTTGGGGCTGCAAATCTTATCCAGAATCACAGAATCGTCTAGGTTGGAAGAGACCTCCAAGATCACCGAGTCCAACCTCTGACCTAACACTAACAAGTCCTCCACTAAATCATATCACTAAGCTCAACATCTAAACGTCTTTTAAAGACCTCCAGGGATGGTGACTCAGCCACTTCCCTGGGCAGCCCATTTCAACGCCTAACAAGCCTTTCAGTGAAGAAGTTTTTCCTAATATCCAACCTAAACCTCCCCTGGCGCAACTTTAACCCATTCCTCCTCATCCTGTCACCAGGCACGTGGGAGAATAGACCAGTCCCCACCTCGCTACAGCCTCCTTTAATGTACCTATAGAGAGCGATAAGGTCACCCCTGAACCTCCTCTTCTCCAGGCTGAACAATCCCAGCTCCCTTAGCTGCTCCTCGTAAGACTTGTTCTCCAGACCCCTCACCAGCTTGGTCGCCCTTCTCTGGACTCTCTCGAGCACCTCCATGTCCTTCTTGTAGCGAGGGGCCCAAAACTGAACACAGTACTCGAGGTGCGGCCTCACCAGAGCCGAGTACAGGGGGACAATCACTTCCCTAGACCTGCTGGCCACACTGTTTCTTATACAAGCCAGGATGCTGTTGGCCTTCTTGGCCACCTGAGCACACTGCTGGCTCATATTCAGCCGACTATCAACCAATACTCCCAGGTCCTTCTCTG
Organism: Anser brachyrhynchus; assembly: GCF_964034855.1. Lineage (NCBI taxonomy): Eukaryota > Metazoa > Chordata > Aves > Anseriformes > Anatidae > Anser > Anser brachyrhynchus. Next base: position 134,024,378 of record NC_137695.1, read on the forward strand.
CCAGGCAGCTTTCCAACCACTCATCTCCCAGCCTGTAGCACTGCTTGGGGTTGTTGCGCCCCAGGTGCAGGACCCGGCACTTGGCCTTGTTGAACTTCATGCAGTTGGCCTCAGCCCATCGGTCCAGCCTATCCAGATCCTCCTGCAGAGCCTTCCTACCCTCGAGCAGATCGACACATGCACCTAACTTGGTGTCATCTGCAAACTTACTGAGGGTGCACTCGATCCCCTCATCCAGATCATCAATAAAGATATTAAAGAGGACTGGCCCCAGTACTGAGCCCTGGGGTGTGCCACTAGTGACCGGCCTCCAACTGGATTTGACTCCATTCACCACAACTCTTTGGGCCCAAAATACATGGGGCTTTGTTTTTGGTATTCTAAACAAATAAACAAACAAACAAAAACAAACAAAAGAACTTGAGCATATAAAATCATGCTGCAAGCATTATGTAGTGCAGAATTTTCCAAAGGTGCTGATATATTTTAACCCTGTCTCTATACCTTTACATTGTTTCCCCAACCTTCTTATGTCTGTTAGCAGGAAACTTAAGGAGCATTTTCCTCGTGTAGCAATATGCTAAGGAGATAACACTTACAGAAACCTCAACTACTGTGCACTGGAACTACACAATTTCTGATTTCAACTTTTTTTTTTTTTTTTTTCAGGGTCAGAAAATATCTCTGAGAATGAAAGAATTTTATTTCATACTTAGTAAGTTCAGTGATACAAGGATAGCTAAAAGTATTTTAAGACCTATTATAGTATGTATAATTCTGAACTATTTATACAAGATCTGAAGCAGCAATGTAGATTATAATTGCATTTTTTTGCCATTTATTCTTATGGTCCCTAAGCCTTTAATTATACTGAATATTGTCCAATTTATTCAGCAGCCTCGGCAAAATTAATGGCACTGCTTCCAGAATAAAGTATCATAAATACGACTGAAAATAGTCATTGTTGTAGTTTAACCTCAGTTGGCAGCTGAGCACCACACAGCCAGCCAATGCAGACCAGAAAAGCAGCTGTGTGGTGCTCAGCTGCCAACTGAGGTTAACTCACAAAAGTCAGTTTTTGAGTCCTGTCAAATGACTTGAACTAAGAATTGTTCACAAGTCTTTGAACAGATCAAACAGGAGACAGACAGTTTGTGCGGTAGCCCTTGGGCCAGTCCAGATAGGACCAGATGTGAGAAATGTGCTTTATATATCACAGCTGGGGAGCACGGCACCCAGAAAGCACACAGAGGTTAAACTCTAGGGCTGTAGAGTGAGGGGTATAGAGGATACATTAGAGCTTGACTACAGCCATAATGAAAAACAGATATTAGCAGCATGTGAGGGGCACCAAGCCATTTCAGAAGTTGGTACAGAAGTGCAGCTCCTCTTGGCATCATAATCGCGTGTGATGTTCAAAGGAAGGCTCCCCTCTACACATCTTGTAACTAATACTATGTGGAGTAAGTGAGTAGTACCGGCCATACAATGGACCTGAATGGAGAACTCCAACTTCCCTGGTGTCCTGGAAAAGACGATGGCCAGAAGGCAGAGTTTCAGAGCATCACCTGAGGAGGTAGTCTGAGCTGAGGAGGCCCCACTGTATAATACATTACCAGGCTATAAAAAGTAAAATCCTCTGTTTATTGATGGGTCTTGTTGTATTGTGGGAAACCACTAGAGGTAGAAAGATGCTGTGTGGAGTCTCAAAAAACAAGTTGCAGAAACTGTTAAAGGAAAAGGCAAATTGATTCAGTTTGCAGAAGAGAAAGCTACCCAGGTGGCCCTAGAGATTGCCAAATGAGAAAAGTGGCCCTTGCTCTTTCTCTATACTGATTCATGGTTAGTGGCAAATGTCCTGTGGGTCAGCTACATCAGTGGAAATGGACAAACTGATGACAGAGAGGTAAACTCATCTGAGCTGTTGCATTCTGGCAAGACATTGCTGCTGAGGTAGAGAACCTTGTAAAGATATGTCATGTAGATGCTTGTGTGCCTAAGAGCTGTGTGCCTGTGAAGAACATTAAAACATTAAGCAAGTAGACTGGGCTGCCAGAACTGAAGCGGCCCTGGTGGGCCTGGACTAGCAATGTAAGTGTGTGCTATTCATAGTCTTATGGGGCTATGTAACATTTGCACATGTAGAGAGAGATGCAATGTGCCCATGGGCTTATGGTTGAGGAGTGGATCTGACCACCAAAGCCATTGTATAGGTTATTCATGAATGTGAAACATGCCAGAACCAAGCAAACCAAGTAAAGAATTTCTGGTGTAGAGGACAGTGGCTACATTATCAACATCAGAAGGCCTGGCAGGTCAATTGTATCACACTGCCATGAACCCACTAAGACAAGTGTCATGTGCTTACCATGGTGGAGGTAACAACCACAAGGCTGGAAACACCCTGCAACCCATACCGGTGCTCAAATCACCAACACATCTCAAAAAAAAAAAAAAAAAATCCTGTGGTAGCATACCAGCCCAGAAAGGATCAAACCAAACAATGACACTCATTTCTGAAAAAATACTCAGAACTACTTGGGCCAAGGAACATGATATTGACTGGGTGTATCACCTTTCCTAGTCATGTACCAGCCTCCAGAAGGATGTAATGATACAATGGACTGATAAAGACTATGAAGAAAGAGATGGGTGCTGGAACATGAAAGAACTGGGTTGCAAATTTAGTGGAAACAACCTGGCTTGGGAGCAGATAATTGACCTGGCCCTGCCCAAACAAAACCCCTCCATATTATAGGTGGAGATAAGCTTCCAGTAATGCGTGTAGGGAAATGGACGGGAAAAATATTGTGGGTTGTTCCTCCCTCAGGAAATGGCAAGCCCATTTGTGGGATTGCTTTTGATAAAGAACCTGGGTGGGTAATGTGGGAGAACATTTGATGTGAAATGTGGGAGGATGGGGAAATCCAATGTGTACTTCAAGGAGATTTAAGCTTAGGGGAAAATAAACCATGGTTTGACTTGTGTGTTATAGGAAGTGCTACAACAAGAATCACCTGAACCAACAGGTGCAGTGCAGTGCAAGAAGCAGTGCAAGTGCAATAGTGCCTCGGCCTGAGCTGGTTTTAGCACCCAATAACACAATACATCATGTCTCCTGTCCTGGGTGAACACTGTGACAGATAGAACCCAGGACATGGACTAAATGAGCTCAATGGACATTTTATGGTCATTTTATGGGTATGGACCATAGCCTAAGGGAATGATATCTGTGTATACATCAAAGGACAGGAAAGGGGTATGTTAATGAAAATGTATCGGAAAGTTCATGACCTGAGAATGACACAGTGTGGAATAAAGGGTGGAGATTTCACTGGGTCTGGCAGGGTGGAGTAAATTTCACCAAATGCAACCAGTAGCCCACAACAGTTTTATTTGAAATCTGACCCTATAAGGTACATATTAAATTCTGATAAAAAAGAGGGAAGCAAAATACTTCTACTTTCTACATTTCATTTCCTATAAAAGAAAAGATCCTAAACATACTGAAATGTAATGGTTACCTAAAAATACCATGAATATTCTGCAGATGTACTTCACAGTTGTCACAGGTAGACTCTGTCAGAGTGTATGGGGGAATGGTTAGAACTGCCAATAGAGTTAAAGATGAAGGACACTGTCCTGCTTACAGAAAAAACATGAAACTAAACATAAAGCTAACTTCAAGAGACCACTGTGGTGTTTGTGATGATGTCAGCTGGTGATGTCTGCTTTATTTAAAACAATGCTTTCAGAAGAATGATATCTTGATTTGTTTTCAGAATAACGTAAATCTTTGTGCAGTCTCCTTCCCTGGAGATATTCAAAAGCTGCCTGGGTGTGGCCTTGAGCAACCTCTATGTTTCCCTACTTGAGCAGGAGTTGGACCAGATGATCTTCAGAGGCCCTTTCCAACCTCAAACATTCTGTGATTCTGCAGTTCTTTTCTACCTTACAGATTCTGGTTGTGCCCTCTCTGAGCTTCCTCAGAAGTTCTGGAGGCCTGTTCTTACACTCCTATCAAACTGGGTATAATTGCTCCTCAGCCAGGGTGCTGGGGGTAATATAGCAATTAGCATTTGTCTCTCTCAAGCTGATTGTCACAGTCCTTTAAAGATATGCACAGTTGTAGACCATGCTTAAAATTAGGGAGGGAGTGGAAGGGAGGAGGGCCAGCCAAAAATAAAATTAGTGAAGTAATACAGTATTACTTGAGGAGGTTACTGGAGAAAACAAATGTCAGGGTAAGAATTTCTGTGAGTTGTTTGGAAAGTATTTGTTTTGGCTGAGTATCACAGGTTGCCAGTAGCGGGGAATAGTTGACTATAATAGGAGGATCAGTTTATTGAAAATGAGAGAATTTTTAGGTTTGCCTGTCCAGAGGCTTGAGCAAATCACACACAACCCACTCAGATTCACTTAGCCCAGAAGATATCTGTGACTGAGGGAGAGGTGTGGAGAGTGTGCTCACTTATGTGATGCCAGAACTTGAATTATTAGGATTATTCACATCATCTGAAATATGGGAAGCTGGTTTCAATCCCTCTTTGGCCTCTCTTGAAACAGAGGTTGGGGCCAAGGGGTTTTGCAGTCAAACGGAAGGCAACAGACACTAGGATACTGGTCATTTTAAGATGCATGTTTAATTTATCTATTTTGATTCATATTAAATTTATCTATCTCTGTGTATGGAAAACAGTTAAGTATAAGAAAGAATGTAGGATCTTAAATGGAAGAAGATTCTGTCATGGCCAGGTGTAGGTACTGCTTGTCCCAGTGAGGGTGCCCTATGTCCTGATCAGCAAAACAAACACCTATGTCGCAAATGCCTATATCCCTTAATTTTGCATTTACCTCCTAAGTAAATCCAGCTGATTTTTGACAGTATTGTCATAACTCAGAGAAATTACAAAGGGAGGCAAAAAGAGTTTGGCTTCTCTGACATTTAAAAAAAAAAAAAAAGGAAAAAAAAGACTGTAAGATATAGAAGTTCCTTTTAGAAATGGAGCAGGAAGAGAAAGAGAAATGTAAATAGAGGGTAGAAGTATGTAAGCCAAAGGACAATAGTGATATAAAAGATGAGATAAATACTGGACTCTATTGATTTAGATTGTAAATTAGGAGAAGGTTCCTAATCATCAGAACTTTTTTCTGGGTCAGTCTTTCAGTGGGAGTAACTGGGCTGAAAGTATAACTGTTTTCCAACCATGCTTATTCCATTTATGGAAAGGATTATTGCACCCTGGTTCACTATGCTTGCAGGAGTTACATTGTGTGAATGAAGTGGCCTTTTCATTTGCTGTGCTGAAAGACTGAGTAACGAGCATGGATAGACTCCTCTTTCAGGATGTACGCTGATGTTAGAACTAGTTATTTCATCTAAACATCTCAGATATTAGCAGAACATTGCAATTATCCACTAGATTGTCTTTATGCATATATTAAGTATCCATGGGAAGTGTTAGCCATCAAGTAAATAGAGACAGAAGAAAATAAATGCTGGCATATTAAAAAGTGAAACCGAAGCTGTATATTTTAGCAGTATCTTTAAATTAGCTATTTAACCTATGATGTGGGTGAGTAACTGAAAGTTTACAATTGTTTCTCAGGTCACATTTTAGATATGATTACAACAGCAAGAGTATACTTCTCCTTACTACTTCAGTTGGTGGAATAATGTTTAATTAACCTCTCAGCTGATGCTGTCAAACGTTGGTACTAAAAGATGTTTTACTTCTCCCAGTTGTTTCTTCTAATTCCTTACATATATATATGTTTTTGTTTCAGAGAAGAGTAAGCACATTCTGAGATAATTTCCAAGCTATCTGTTTGGAGCTGATGCAGCTTTTTGTGTTGGAGAAGACACCAAGAGGAATCTTTTATATTCAGAAAAGACTTTATATCTTTGAAAGCTCCCAAAAGAAACAAAATCATGAGTAAACTAAGGGTCATTTTATGGAAAAAATAAATATACTAAACACCTTTTCTGGGACATGTCAAAACTGGTTTGATTAATTCACTTCAATAAAACTCTAAATATGTATCTCTGTGGAAAATGTAATGTTTTCTGAGAACCAGGCAAAAGTTCTAAAATAAAGTATAACGAACTATAAAGAAAACAGTGAAGGGTAGCTACAGTAGTGGGTTATATCAATGTCCCTAATAATGCAATATCCACTCCAACATTTCTGTCCAGCCTGGCCATGTCTTCTACAGTCCACCTGCAAAGGCACAGTGGGACTAGTGCTTCAGGGAAGTGGCACTTGCTGCACATGCCCAAAATGATGGCACTGCAAGTGGGATAACTTTATGACACAAGGCCTTTCCTGAGTTGCCACAGGAACTAGAGCACATTCCCACAGCACAAAAAATTCATACAGCCAGTTCCCAGATGCCTGCCTTCCAAAGAGCATGGTGAATTGTCAACTGTAACAATGCTCCTGGCAATGTGAGTGCGGAGAAAGCCTTTTTTTTCTCTGTTACTTTTTTTCTTTTTCTTGTGGGACTGATTTTTCAGTATTATTTTTAAAGTGTTTTAGGATTTGGTTTGACTCCATGCTATTTACTGTAAATACTTGATATGCAGCGTTCTGCAAAAAAGTTGTGTTGATTCAATCAATTTTTTATATACATCATTGGTATAATTTTCTGGTCTTGATTCAATAAATATAACTCTTCTACTCAGAAAGAATTGAAGAAAACACCAAAGGTTTCAGTTCTGGAGGGAAAGACACTTTCGTAATAAAAGTACAGGAGACATGAAGGAAAACTGGATTTTTTTTTTTTAAATAAAGTTTATATTCCTGTTTCTCCAAAGCAGTGAAAGTAGAAAAATTAGTTTTGCAGGAAGCTCATTGACCAGATATAGAATTTAAATTGCATTTTTCTCTGACACCAACGTACAATTAATACATGCTCATTTATGTTCAGATCCTTGTTTAATGCATGCTCAACCTGAATCATGTCGGCAATAGCAGGTTTGCCATTGGCACTAACAGAAGAAATATTTCAGTCTTTAGTGTTTTTATTTGAGGGATCCAAAGAAGCATTGAAGAATCAAAGTGACTAAGCAGTGTCCTGTAATCTCTGAGATTCACTTTCTCTAACACAAATATTAAATTTCAGAGGACTATTATTTGGAAAATTGATGTGGAATAGGAACCAAAACTAAAAATGCTTATAAATGTGTTTATAAATACAGATTAATAATGTTGATATTTAAAGCTAAATCAGAGTATGAAAAATTTCTTTTTGCATTTTCATAAGTTACTTCAGAAGTGCTATCTATTTCTGAAAAAGACTTTTATCTGTTCTGAGGAAAAAAAATTACTTGATTTTAAATATTTAAAATGTAGTTTAAATTTAGACCAATTTTCAGACATATAATTTTGAAACAATTTTTGATGTTTTTATATATTCAAATATAAGATATATAAATATAATTTTTATATATTCAAACTGAATTGATATGGAAATTTGGAAATATAAGAAAAATATTAGACATTTTAAAATAAAAGTATTTCAAATGAAAATGAGAGTTTTTAGTTTGTTTTACCAGTTGTAACAATGGGAAAGGAAATAAAGCAGGAAGCACAAAAAGTTATTACTCATTTAGTTCTCCTTTTTAATGTTCCCAAACCTCAAACAATTACTTTCAGTACCTTTATACTTAAAGTAACAGGCAGTTGTAGTAGTTTATTGTGAATGCAGCATTTAAAACAGAACCTTTAGTTTTACAGAAAGTGTTTACTGCTTGCTGAACTTACTTGAACATTACTGCTGATAATAGAGCAAATGGAATGAGAAAAGGAATTCAAAAACAGCTAATTCTACTTATGTCGTAGCACTGTGACATTCTGACAATACTGACTTTTGCAATTTCTGGAATCATGAATATACGACGAGCTGTTGTCTCACTTAATTAGGACTACAAAGAATGCTACTTGGAAACAATTGTCCAAACATTTTTTTTAAAAAAAGTTGTCCTTGTTACACTGTAGTGTTACAACTGCCTATAAAGGTTAAGTTTAAAAAAGCATTAAGCACAAGAGTGTCTCCTTACAATCAAAAGAATCTGATATATTTAATAAATATAGATGGAGATTCCTATCCTTGCCAGTGCTGAAACTTTCTTAAAAGTTTTGACACTCTCCAACAAATTGCAGAATCTGATGAGATGAGATTCATAGACAGTAGTTACTGATAGTACAGCAGCTTCATAGTCACTTCAGGAAATGTGTAACTGTACTTTATTATGGCTAACTATGAGAGCACATAGTGCAACACAATCTGTACTGTGAAAGAGCTGACAAACCATCATCTACCCTACACACATTTTAGGCCTTTATAGTCCTGATAGGTCTGATGAGCAGACACCCATTAGCAGGTAGAGGGGCATTCTCCGAGCACCTAATGTTCCATCTAAAGGGTTGAGTTTTTAATTCTCCAAGACTGCTCTACAGTATGCACTGAAGCAAGGTAGATGGGAAAGATCAGGAGACTATCCTCAACAGAGTTTCTCATCTGAATGAAACAATAAGGGAAACAACCTTACAGAAATCAGTCAAGGAGGAATCAGTCAGATGTCAATAGCAGAGAAATTAGATTGTTTATTTGTTTGTTTGTTTGTTTTTTTCCCCAGCAGTTTCCACTGTTTCTGAACATTTGCTTCAGTCCTTAATGTTTACTGGCTTTCACATAATTTGAGAACCAGATAACTTCACTCTGTATTTGTGCTTGTATTTAATTTCTTATTTAAACAGAAATGGTAGTAATTAATTTACTTTTGCTTATTCAATACAGATATGCTCCATGATATACATTGGCAAAGCTTTTTGATTTACATCATCCTGAGTTTTTGGCATATTCTTCCTGGTGTCTCCAATAGTCTGTCTTGCGTGAACACTTTTGTATGTTCTTCCAGAAACAATCTTCTGTTAAACAGAGGAGATATTTAAAACATTTGCAAAGAGATCCTGCACAGAGTTTGTTTACAAAACACTGTTTCAAAGTGAACTTCATTATCATACTATTCTGATAATAACATCACTAATTGCCCCGTGATTACATGTTTAATGCATAAAATATCAGTCACTGCCAAGCAGTATAACTTGGCCGTGCTTTCCAAAAGTAATGCACTTCAAGACTTAGACACAGAACAGAAACCACATCATCATAATGGCTGCATAAAAAATTCTCAATGGAAGTGGTTGCCCAAAAAATAATCTATTTTCGTTGACAGCGTAATTTACAAATAAGTAGATAAAATTACCTGTGTTCTTTTTAGCTTTATTTGTTTATCTATCACTACAGAAGAAACTTTGAAATTCTTAAAATTTCTTGCTCAGATTATCTGAGAGTGACAGAAGTAAACTACAATAATATTGTGAGTTTGGGACCTTTTAGTCATTTTCTCTCTTTTACGTAGTTTATCTGAAAGCTTTGATATGTCTTTTTTATTTTACTATTATTATTATTATTATTATTATTATTATTTTAATTTCCATTTACAGTCTCAGATTCAACCCACCTATCTGAAGCAGGTAAATAAAGTTGATTCAAGTTACATTTAGACCATATGCTAAATAGCTCAAAATCTGAGGTCGCAAACATAACCTTCCTTCTGCTCACACTGTTAAAATCCCAAATCCAAGTTTGAATTCCTGTATCCAGACCTCTGATATCCATCATCTGCTCTGAGATGTATCCTCACCCATAGGTTATTACAGGCTATTTCTACTTTGAATTGATTCTGCTTTCCTGCCAAGCACATTAACAAGACAACACCTAGTTCTCAACCTCATCAGTACTCACCTGACACCTCACAAATTGTCAAATGTCAGCTCAGGCACTGAAAACCAGAGGTCCCTGTAGAGTTTTAACCTAAGCTGAAAATTAACAGTAATGTGCCTACCTGTAGCTGAGCAAAAGACATGAAAAATTAATGTTTTATTAAGTGTTAAGAAAGGTTGGATGAAAGGTTGGCTAGTTGTTCCTCATTCCCCAGCTAAGCTTGAACTCATGAACTTTCTGATTTAGGTTATTCTTCCATGTCCCTTTTCAATGGCAGCAAAGTTAAAGACAGTTCCCTCCACTTATCTCCTCTCCTCTTTCCCTGCCCTGTCCTTTTTTCTTTTTTTCTCTCTCTTTTTTTCTTTTTTCTTAAGTTAATTAACCCAGGTATCAGCACAGTCTCATAAGCATTTCTGCTGGCACAAGTGTAAGGAGAATGTAAACATGGCATGAGATTGGAGTCAAGCAGGAAAGGCTAGGAAAAAGCAAGAATTTCTAAAATAGAAAGAAAAAAATATCACTGTATTTTGTCCCAGGGTTTCAGGTATAATACACTGATTTTTCATTTGGAATTTAACCTGGTTCATGCCAACACAATTCCAGACTCTCAGATCCAGGTTCAAAACCCTTCAGATTCCTCACAGTAGAAGACCATTTGGGAAATAATGTTTTAAACCCACTAATATGACAAAAATAAATAAATAAATCGATGTGTAATAGTAACCCTTTAAATTATTTGTGTTGAACAGGAAAATGCATCTCATAGCAACAGTTTATTAGTCACTTTTTTTTTTAATTTATTTTTTTACTTTCAGGAAAATATACCTCTTAACAGTGGATTTGTAGTCACTTTTTTTTTTTTTTTCTGAGCTGAATTATTGTACAGTCAAAATATTCACTGTGTTCAAACAGGAGATAAGACTAATAACCAGAAACAAACAAACAAAAACCAACCAACCAAACAAAAAACACTATGGTTCACTTGGTAAATGTTTGTGTGTGCACAAATATGTTAGTCTCCTCTATGCTGTGTAGGTAGATTACTTGAAAAGTTGGCAGCACAAAAAAAATAGAGACATCATCAGTCAGTCTCTCAGTCTCTGTTTAGGAATATCCCGCAAGACAGATATACGATAAGATAAAGTGGCTATACAAGTATTCCAGGTAAGAAGTCTTCCAAAGTGAGTTAATTTTCATGTTTTAATTTAATATGGAGTGCTATTTTATTATTATCACTATTATTTTTTATGAAGGAAAGAAATGAACTCCATCCTTAGCCATATGGAGATACAGCACAGGAAATAGTGTGAGATCTTTTCTCCTTAAAAACTGGAAATACAAGTACTGAAACTCATAGCTGCTCTTGCTGCTGAGGCCAAGTTGGGGTGTCACCTAGCATCTTGCTCTGATCAGGTTTCTGAGAGAATTTTGCTGGTGAGTCCTGAAAGAAGTATGCAGGCTGACTTCTCAATATCACACCAAAGCAGAAAATCAATTCCAAAAGTTGGCGTCATCTTATGATTTTGTAATTCTATATATACAGAGGGTGAGTATCATTGGAAACCTAAGAAAAGATACCATAAGTTCCCTTACAACAACTGTTATTCAATAATGTGCACAGTGCAGTATTTGGACTTTGGCAGTAAACAGATAGGTTAAAACTCAGTCAGTGGACTTTACACAAGCAATAATATACTCTTGTAAAAGAAAGTCTAGAAATTGTAATAGAATAGAATAGCCATTTCTAAAGAATGAAATGTGGAAAATATCAGTTGCTGACCTTCCGGGATAGCTGGAAATCAATAACCGAGACTGATAGACTGAAAAAAGATTTCCTTTCAAATAAAGCTCAAGCTTTTTAAAACACTGCATTTTTCCTGGTTTTCTTCCTATGTGTTCTACTTACCATTTCTAGACTTTTTTTTTTTCTTTTGACTTCTGAAAGTTGTTATATACTAAAAGGTAAGATAATGACTGATGGAGACAGATCAAACGATAAATTTCTTTTCAGATTATTTCATATCATCTTATAATTAATATATGTTCTATAATATAACACTACGATGTTCTTTGGCTCCCTTTTCTTCATACTAGACCATAAAATTTCTCAAACTCAAGATCAAGCCATGTATAGTGATAGGTGACTCTGGGGTATCATCAATCATATCATAATGTTTAAAAGATCTCAGTACTGAACCCCTTTTAAACTGTGACCAAATAACATTCAAAAAATACAGAAATATACCCTGAATGTGATATCCCTTTTAGGTATCATTTTGTTGCTTCACAGGTCACCTATTTTTGATTTGCTAAAACAGAATCTTAATACTTCAAAGGATCAGCATATTTACTGAGACTGACAAGACTGAATTTTGTATTTAATTTCTGCAACAGAAACGGGATTTTAGTAACATTTTTCTTCACTCAGGAAAAAAAAAAAAGGCCCCAGTCCCCATTGCAGCAAGCAATTAGGAAAATGAACTTCAAATCAGTATTTCTCAGGTTACAATTACTAACAGTTATTGGTTTGGGCTATGCTCTTGTAAAACATTTTAATGTTCAACTTCATGCTTCTGAAAACTTTCTTTGTTCTACAGAATTTTAACTAAGCAAATGGTATGTTTTCTTGACTGGCTTTTCTTTTTATGCTAGCTTTTTTTTTTTTTTTCGTTGTTTCTTTTATATATTGTCTACTGTTGAACATCTTTCAGGAAGTTGCTAAGCGTGAAGGAGTTGCTAAGGAAGAATTAATTTGGAACTGTTCATGTTATCAGGGCCAACCACAGCTGCATATACTCCAGTTAGCACCTCATTTGCAATGGAGACAGTTTCCTGCAAGCTATGGTTAGTTAGTCTCATTCTGTTTTTTTGGTAAGTTGTCAATTCATAAAAACAAAGTTGCTTTTGTGTGCATCCAGAGTAAAATAACAGATTATGCATAATTAAAGAAGGAGGCCTATAAGCTTTTGTTCCCTTACACTATTTTTTCAGTTATTGTTCATTCTAAATCCACTTAAAAGTGCAATATAGGTGTAATTCAGTGAGATTGTCATTTATTCAGTTCACACAAAAACTGAATGTGTGAAGCTTTTGATCAACTAGCTGATACTGGAGTGAAATATATCTATAATCTGCATTGAAATGAAAAAGTAGCAACTTTATCAGAAGTTTTTGATTAGTTAGTCATTAAAGTACTTATAATCTTATGCATAGCAAAAATGTTGCCCATTTTGATTTATCAAGTTCTGATAAATCAAGTATCTCCATCTTTGTTTATATTCAGACTCTGAATTTTTAGGTGATAATAGATTATTAAAAACAATCAAAAAAAACAAAACCAAAACAAAACAAAAAAAACACCACACAACAAATTAAATATTCTATATAGGGTATGCAATAGAACCTTGTTAGAAATCCTTCTGTTAGCGTAGCAACCACATAACCACCAAGTGATTATATGAAGGTGCTTTATTCAGCGCTGGAAGCCGGGGCAGGTGCCCAAATCTGGCTTCAAGTCCCGTTACTTCCCAGCCGTTATTTATACATACAATATTGCGTCAGGTATACATATTCATTACAGGTTGCAACATCAGCCTCGCTTTTCATTCTAATTAGCTCCCCTCCCCTTTGCACATGCGTGGCGCACTCTGGTGGTCGTCCAGGTGGTCGTCCAGATGAAGTAAGGAGTCTTCCTCTCCGCTGAACTCTTTCACCTTTCTCACTCGACGCATGCTCCCTCCGCTCCTTGGTTCTGCTTCAACTCATTTCATCATCTCCAGGCCCTTGTCCAAGGTCAGGTTGTACCTATTCCCTCCCAGGGTTCCCCTTCAACGATTCCTTTAAATGTTCAGTGTACTCCCTAGGTTTCCAGTATACATAGATTACTTGATAATGTAAGTACATTTAATAATATTTAATTATACCGTATGATCCATCACCTGAGAAACATTAATAGAACATCCATTCGATTCTCCCCAACACTAACATTTTGAGAAACATTAATAGAACATCCATTCGATTCTCCCCAACACTAACATTTCCCCCCTTTGAAAATACTTCACTCACACCAAGAGCAAGTATTTTCATTACTATTAAAACATAATTATATACATCCTGTTTACCGGTAACATGCATATTCGGGTTCGGTTCAGGAGACTCATAAGGTTTTCCATACATGATTTCATAGGGACTTACTGACATCCCACTTCTTGGCTGGCTTTATTCTAATTCTTAGCAAAGCTATCGGTAAGGCCTGTGGCCACTGTATCTTAGCCTCCTGACAGATTTTGCTTAATTGTCCTTTTAAAGTTTGGTTCATCCTCTCTACTTGACCACTAGATTGAGGCCTCCATGGGGTATGTAAGTTCCAGGTAATTCCTAGTAACCTACTAACCTCCTTAACCACATTGGCAATGAAATGTGGTCCCCTGTCTGAAGAAATACCCAATGGTACACCAAATCTAGGGACTATTTCCCGTAGTAACCATTTTACCGTTTCTTTAGCTTGGTTGGTTCGACAGGGAAGGGCCTCTGGCCATCCTGAAAAAGTATCAACCCCTACCAATAGGTATTTATAACCTCTTGCTTTAGGCAGTTCTACGAAGTCTATTTGCCAGTAATCTCCAGGCTCTATCCCAGCTCTAATTCTTCCCATCTCAGCATGTTTCCTTGCTACCGGGTTATTCTTTAAGCAAAGCTCACATTTTGACATTACTGACTTTGCCATTGTTAACATGTGTACCGAGATGACACCTCGTTTCAAATAGGTTACCATTGCTCCTGCACCCCAGTGACATTCATTATGTTTTATTTGTAAGATTTCTCGCATTACTATAGGAGGCACTATAAGTTGTCCTGTCGCAGTCACATACCAGCCGTCAGGATTCTTCTGGGCCTTCATCAAATTTGCAAGTCTCTCATCTTCTGCTGAATACTTTGGGTTTTTAGGTAATTTAAAACAAGAGAGGCCTACCTTCGATGGAATTAGAGCCATTGCTTTCCATACTTCACGCGCAACCTTCTGGGCCGTCAAATCTGCCAGTCTGTTACCTTCTGCAATCTCTGACGCCCCTCCTTGATGGGCTTTACAATGCATTATGGCCACCTGTTGGGGTTTCTGTACAGCTGTTATTAATTTCAATATTTCTTCCTGATATTTTATATTAGTCCCTTGTGAGGATAGCATTCCCCTTTCTTTCCATAATGCCCCATGTACGTGGACTACCCCGAATGCATATTTTGAATCTGTCCAAATATTCACATTCTTACCCTCGCTTAGTTCCAGGGCCCGCGTCAGGGCGACTATTTCTGCTCGTTGGGCTGAAGTCCCCGGAGGTAGGGAATTTGCCTCGATCACTACCTTTGATGTAGTTACTGCGTATCCTGCATAACGAGTCCCATTTTCCACGAAGCTGCTTCCATCTGTGAAAAGTTCCCAATCTGGTCTCTCCAGAGGCTGATCTTTTAAGTCTGTTCTGCTGGCATAGGTATGTTCGATGATCTCCACGCAATCATGACTGAGGTCTCCTTCCTCCGCAGTTGTTCCTAGAAACACTGCTGGGTTCAATAGGTTAGTAGTTCTTAAGATTCATTTGGCTGGGCGATAGCCAATGGCCCCCCTTTTGCCTGTATTAAAAGGACTGTGGCTGCCACGGCCCTTAAACACGAGGGCCATCCGGCGCTTACCGCATCCAATTGTTTAGAAAAATACCCCACAGGTCTTTTCCAGCTCCCAAGTCGCTGGGTCAGTACTCCTAGTGCCAATCGTTGTCTCTCATGCACAAACAGCTGAAAGTCCTTTGATAAGTCCGGCAAGCCCAAGGCAGGCGCCTTTATCAGGGCTTTTTTTTAATTTCTTAAAGGCCTCTTGTTGTGGCTTTCCCCAGGTAAATGTACAGGCCTTTTGGGTTTCATAGAGGGGCTTTGCTATGAGTTCATAGTCCATTACCCACAGTCTACACCACCCGGCCATACCTAGGAAAGCCCGTAGTTCGTGCAGATTTCGCGGCTCGGGGATTTCACAAATAGCTTGTATTCGGTTAACTCCCAATTTTCTTTGTCCTTGAGACATTTCACATCCCAAATAAATTACTGTTGTGCACGCGATTTGTGCCTTTTGTTTAGAAACCTTGTACCCATTTAGTCCCAATTGATTCAAAATATCAATAGTTACCTGAATACATTCTGACTCTCCTTCGGTAGCTATTAATATATCGTCCGCATATTGTAGCAGCAAGTATCGGTCCTTTGGTACCTGAATCTGTTCTTGGTTAATCCAGTCTTCTATTTCTTTAGCTAGTTGACTGCCGAAGAGGGTCGGGCTATTCTTGAATCCTTGAGGCAACCTTGTCCAGGTTAGTTGCATCTTTCGTCCGTTCCGTGGATTTTCCCATTCAAAAGCAAAAAGCTTTCTACTTTCCTTGTCAATGGGTATGCAGAAGAAGGCGTCTTTTAAATCAATTACCGTAAACCACTTATATTTCTCTTTTACAGATGTTAACAATGTATAAGGATTAGCCACCACTGGGTGAATATCTTTTGTTATTTCGTTTATTGCCCTAAGGTCCTGCACTAGCCTGTATTCCCCATTAGGTTTCTTTACTGGGAAAATTGGGGTATTATATTCAGATTTGCATTCCTCCAGAATGTGGTAGCTAAGAAATTTATCTATAATCTTTACTATTCCTAGCCTAGCTTCTAGCTTCAATGGGTACTGTTTAATCCGTACCGGTCGGGCCCCTTCCTTAAGTTCAATTTTTACTGGCTGGGCTAGTTTTGATTTTCCAGGCACGTCTGTTTCCCAGACAGCAGGCATTACTGCATTTTCTACCTCTTTTGGTATATGAGGAACAGCCTTCTCTTTAATCATTAATATTTGTCCCACTTTTGATTCCGGGATTTTCATAATCAATTCTCCATCTTCAAACATTATGGTAGCGTTTAGTTTAGTTAGCAAATCCCATCCCAAAAGAGGAATAGGGCACTCAGGTACATATAAAAATTCATGCGTAATTTCTTTGCCTCCAAACCGTAAATCAAGGGGTTGTAAGAACGGCCGTATTTCCTCCTTCCCGGTGGCACCTACAATAGTAGTCTTCTTTTCCCCTATTTTACCACTTAATCTATTGAGCACTGAATATGTGGCCCCTGTATCAATTAGAAATTTTACTTCCTTATTTCCTATTTGAATTTTTACCAAGGGCTCTTTAGTTTCTACTACCGGATCTCCTAGTCAGCTGCTATACTCCCCCAGAACCATCGCCCTAGCTGCCTCTTGGTTTCGGAACAAATTTCCCCCACCAGTAGTTAGCTGTCCACGGAGAGGGCACTCGTTTTTCCAATGACCCTCCTCCTTACAATGGGCACATTGGTTAAAACCCAGCCGGTTTCCCCCTGAGCTCGGGTAGCCTCTCCTTGTTCCTCTACCTCGACCGTTAATATTTCCTCTTCCCCTATCCCTTAGATGTTCTCTCCCTTGAATTACTGCTAATAAATTCTGTTGTTGCCTTTTTGTTGTTTCCTTTTCTCTGTTATTATACACTTTCCAGGCTATTTCCAACAGCCTATCCAAATTTCTCAAATCTGCACCTTCTAACTTTTGCAATTTCTTCCTAATATCTTCTTGGGCTTGTCCCAAGAAAATGAGTGCTAATTGAGCTTTAGCTTGCTCAGTCTCTACGTCTAAATCTGTATATTTCTTAGCAGTTTCTTTCAATCTCTCTAAAAAAGGCGGAAGGTGATTCCGCTTTTTCTTGCCTGACATTATACAATTTTGACCAATTTATGGTCCGGGGCATGGCATTCTGTACCCCGATTTGTACCCAATCTTGATATCTCTTCAGCCTCCTTATTCCATCCCCTGTGTTATAATCCCATTGGGGATCCTCGGTGGGGAAGTTTTGATCTAGATTTCCAAGCACTAATCCATTACGTATATCTTCTCGGGCTCTCTCTCTGGCTGCCCGTAATACCATGTCCTTTTCTGTTGAATCCATCAAAGTATCCAGGATCACCTGGAGATCATCCCAATCGGGATTTTGGGTTTTAATTATCATTTTCATTATCCTAGCTACTTTATCTGGGTTTTCCCTGTAGGTGCCGGCTGCTTGCTTCCATATCATTAAATCCCCAGCTGAAAAAGGCACCTTGACATATACCGGTCCTTCTGTCCCCACTCCTTGCCTGAGGGGAGCGATTATTTTCCTTCCCTCTTCATTTATAGTTTCCCCTGCCCTTCGCTGTTGCCGGGTCCTATGTGACACAGGGGAGGCTAAAGTCGGGGATTCTCCATCACTACTGCTATCTTCCTTTTCTCTTTTCCCTCCCTGTCCTGGCTCTTCCGGCGGAGCCGACGGCGCAACTTCCAGATCAATATTTCCATTATTATATTATTATATTATATTATTATATACATTATTATATTATTATATTATATTATTTCCCATAATACTTATTATTCTCTATTGCCTGATGCTGTATACAGCGTCCCTCCTTAGTACATGCACAACAACGTTCCTCAGTTGAAACTTCAAGCACCATTATTCCACAAGCATGCTGCCATTCAGGCTTTCGGCGCAAATAAAAGAATAATTCCACATACGGCAGTTCATCATATTTTCCTTCCCGCTTACAAAATAGCATCAATTGTAAAATTGTATTATATTGCAATGTCCCATTCTCAGGCCAAGTTTCTTGGTCCTCTAGTTTATACTGTGGCCACCAAATGTTACAATAATCAATCAGCTTTCCTTTCCGCATTTCTTGACCAAAACCTCCCTCTTTCCAGTGTGCTAGCAAACACCCCAGCGGGGATGTCCGCGGGATAGGTACATCTTTTCCCAGAATTTCTTTAATCTTTTTCATTTTGAGCTTATAATACGGACCCAAAAGCTGCCGGAGCAGCAATACACTCTCCCGGAAGCTGCCGGAGCAGCAACACACTCTCCCGAAAGCTGCCGGAGCAACAACACACTCTCCCGAAAGCTGCTGGAGCAACAACACACTCTCCCGAAAGCTGCCGGAGCAACAACACACTATCCCGAAAGCTGCAGCAACACACTCTCCCGAAAGCTGCAGCAACACACTCTCCCGAAAGCTGCTGGAGCAACAACACACTCTCCCGAAAGCTGCTGGAGCAACAACACACTCTCCCGAAAGCTGCTGGAGCAACAACACACTCTCCCGAAAGCTGCAGCAACACACTCTCCCGAAAGCTGCAGCAACACACTCTCCCGAAAGCTGCCGGAGCAACAACACACTCTCCCGAAAGCTGCAGCAACACACTCTCCCGAAAGCTGCTGGAGCAACAACACACTCTCCCGAAAGCTGCCGGAGCAGCAACACACTCTCCCGAAAGCTGCCGGAGCAGCAACACACTCTCCCGAAAGCTGCCGGAGCAGCAACAGCACACTTTCCAGAAGCTGCCGGAGCAGCAGTGTGCTTTCCCAAAAGCTGCCGGAGCAGCAGCGTGCTTTTCGCAAAAAGCTGCCGGAGCAGCAGCAGCACGCTTTCTACATACCAATAATACCTGGTGCTGACCCTTCAGCACAAACCAATACAGTTACCAATGCCGAACCTGCAGAGCTTTCGCTCTGTCTAACGGACGGCGCCTAGGCTTACCCCGGGAGCTCCCTGCCCAACCGAGCGTGGCTTTCGCCGCGTCTGACCGGCAGGCTTTCCCAACCAAATCGGTACCGAATACCCAAAGTTAAAAGCACCTTTGCTTACCACTCCAGTGGTACGTCGTGAGCAGCGGAGGTCGGTCGTGGTCGACTGCTCCCCGAGAATCCCTCGGTGCCGGCTGGAGCGAAACCGAGACACGATCCGCCTCAGCAGTGCCCACGCTGTCCCACCTGGGTCGCCAAAATGTTAGCGTAGCAACCACATAACCACCAAGTGATTATATGAAGGTGCTTTATTCAGCGCTGGAAGCCGGGGCAGGTGCCCAAATCTGGCTTCAAGTCCCGTTACTTCCCAGCCGTTATTTATACATACAATATTGCGTCAGGTATACATATTCATTACAGGTTGCAACATCAGCCTCGCTTTTCATTCTAATTAGCTCCCCTCCCCTTTGCACATGCGTGGCGCACTCTGGTGGTCGTCCAGGTGGTCGTCCAGATGAAGTAAGGAGTCTTCCTCTCCGCTGAACTCTTTCACCTTTCTCACTCGACGCATGCTCCCTCCGCTCCTTGGTTCTGCTTCAACTCATTTCATCATCTCCAGGCCCTTGTCCAAGGTCAGGTTGTACCTATTCCCTCCCAGGGTTCCCCTTCAACGATTCCTTTAAATGTTCAGTGTACTCCCTAGGTTTCCAGTATACATAGATTACTTGATAATGTAAGTACATTTAATAATATTTAATTATACCGTATGATCCATCACCTGAGAAACATTAATAGAACATCCATTCGATTCTCCCCAACACTAACATTTTGAGAAACATTAATAGAACATCCATTCGATTCTCCCCAACACTAACACTTCTCCCCCCATCTCCCCACCCCATTTGATTTATATAATTACTTTATTGTGTGAGCTTATTCTGGTAATGTTTTATAAAGGCTCCCATTAGTTTTGGGACACGCAGTTACCTAAATAAACCAGTTAAGCTGGATGTAGATATCACTGATCCACATCATTGATCAAAGAGAACTTGTTTAGACTATGGACATAGGATTTTTTCCCCACTCTTATTTATTTACATGGTAGAGAAGGAAGCTCTGCAAGGACGTCTTCCATTATTTGCCAGACTCAGACCTGAACATAACTTTTAAGTATGGAAAGCATTTATAATAGTATTTATGTGTTCTATCCATCAGGTACTCTTTTTATACTGGGAAGTAAAGTTATTAATTTTTTATTGTGACTACACTCAGCAATAAACAAACAATAATCACAGTGAACAATTAGAATAAAACTTTAATTTGTAAACAAGCTAGGATGAACCACATTACTCCAATATTCCCTGCTTTTCTTCTTCTTGGCTCTCCACAGATCTCAAGGCTTTTCCAAGCCTTCCTTCAAGATCATGCCCTCTTCTCTGCCCCAGGACAATGCATCCCACATCACAGACACCCACACACATATTCTGCCCAGACCTATGGCTCCTTCAGGACTCGGCTCTCAGGCTGCCAGTCCTAATCAAGGACTCTTCTGGCTAGACATCCATTAATCACTCACTGACACACATGCCCTCACACACTTCAGTTGCTGGACCCTATTATTTATGGTCTTACTCCAAACATACTGGTTGGCAACCTTTTTATATACCACCAAACCTTTTCACGCCCTTATCCTCTATTTTCCAATGCTCGTTCCTCCCCAAACCACCTTGTTCCCTCGCTTTCCCCTTTGTTTTCTTCCCTAAACATCCTTAATACCTCTTGTACAGTCCTAAATGCTCTTTGTGATATCTCATAATGTGTCCTGTGAAGCCTAGGCAGTAATCCCCTCTGTCTGTAAGGTGCTTCAGATGACTGCTCCCATTTTCTCATGGTGCTGGGTATGACTCCTGGCCCATGGGGTTGATGACACCACTTTGATAGCCCTGAGAACAGCTGGGCCAGGGTTCTGTTTCTCTGAGTGGGTAATTGCAGTTTGCCCCCCCACAGCCATCTTGCCTCCTCGGGGATTCTTACTATGTGTGGAGAAGACTTTCACCACACAATCTAACAATATGTGCAGGGTCAAGTGAAAACACAATGTCATGTTACAGTAAGCAACTTTGCAATTTTTTTTTTTTTTTAAATCTCTATCTCTTTCCACCTATGAAAATACAGGAAAAGATTGTCTAGATAGAAACAACTCCTTTGTACACATATATTTTTAGAACTTTTTCAGTTTTTATATATGCCTTTATTGGTCCACATTAGCATTCCTAAGGCCTTCCAGCTGAGCAGAGAGGACACTTATTTCAACCAGGCTTTCCTAACGTTGCAAAATCTTGGCCAAAGGTTACATTTTGTCTTCAAGTTAAAGCTGCTTCCTACCACTAGGGCTCAGCAGTGCTGCAACAATAATTTTAACCCCAGGCACCCCATCTTGCTGATTGCAAGTCTTCCTATTAACACTTTTTTTTTTTCCCCCCCTCTGAAAACATACACCATAAAATTGTATTGAGAAGGAGCTGTGATTGAAGCACTTGGCCTTTCCTATTAGATGATTAATTTTAACAGTATGTGAGCAACACGGTATATTTCCTGCTAGAAGCTTACCAAGTGGTTTTAAAATCATTAGTTCATCTAGGGTGCAAGCAAAAAATTCCCCCTTATACATATCAAGCAGCAGCTTGAAAACAGGAACATGCTCCTGGTTCTCATATGAAAAAGTTTTTCTTTTTTTTTTTTTTCCCCTATAAGAAATGAATAACTTGGGAGGAATGCTTGCACGTATTAGACAACAAATACTGCAAAATCAAGAGCTTCTTATAAAATAAAAACCACTTGACATCATTTACAAAGCGTGGAGCCCAGGCAAGCACAGTTGAATGTGTATAGTTTTATTTAGGTTACATAATTCTGCATTCACCTTGCTCTGTTCCTTTACTAACCTAATTCCCATCTCTACCTGCTGTCTCTGTGCATCTGCCCCTCAATTAAAGCTCACACCTGCAGTGGCTTCAGTTTACTGACCATTGCCATTAACCCTTTCCACAAATTCTTGTTTGACTTACAAAAAAAATAAAAATCAGGGTCATTCATTTGTCACATATATTCCCTGTAGACAGCACGTCTAAGAGACAGAACAATCTCTCAAATACCTTTGCTGTTTAACAAATCTGTAACAAGATGTAAACTACTACTCTGTATGATCAAACATCTTTAAAATCATGACTGTCATTATTATATCACTTCACAGACAGAGAGAAAGTGAGCACACGTATATACAGGTTGAGATAAAAGGGTTACTTTTTTTGAGAACCAGGTCCTAACACTTAATATTTTTGATTGGGAAATATGGAAAGTCACAAATTTTTAATACTGGAAATGTGGGAGAGTATATATTTTTGGCAAAGACACAGTCTTTTCAAAGGATTTTAATGAAACTGTATATAGATTTATGGCTAGAACAGCATTACATTCTATTGGAGGAGATGTGTAATTAGTTTAAAAAGCAGGTTTAATATATTTAGTGTCCCTTCAACTCTGAGCTGTTAGCTTGGCTTTCATCTTCACTGTGGGTATTCTAGACTGTACTCAGACAAAATAAATATATTTTATGGGTAAAATACTGAGACTATAGAAGAGTACTGATACCAATGTCATTCTGGAGTAGTATTGGTTTTCTGCAAAATTTGGAAAATTCCTGTTATTTCTTGTGAGATTAGGACTTTGCC
Source organism: Anser brachyrhynchus (assembly GCF_964034855.1). NCBI lineage: Eukaryota > Metazoa > Chordata > Aves > Anseriformes > Anatidae > Anser > Anser brachyrhynchus. The sequence goes on from NC_137695.1 coordinate 134,047,506, forward strand.
TAATGTTACTGTGAAAACTTTCCCACTGTGAAATAGAACAACTTGACTGTTAGCTGCTGCCCTTTTCCAAATGGGCCTGCTGTGATTTAGCTTTGCTCTTGCAGCCTAATTGGTCAAACACCAAATGTAAGGTGCTACACAAATATCAAATATTATTGCTGTACACTCTACTTAATTGAGATAGGTTTTTTATTGAAAACCTCCCTGGTAACTAATTTAACCTAGTGATAGTAGATTGTAATTACTTATTTTAAATTGGCTGATATTAGCATAAATTCTTCAGGATAGCTATACGTACATATGTACCTAATGTTAAGTAGTTAAATAGAGATTTGACAAAAATGAACTTTAAAAAAGTAGGGTGGGAACCTGTACCCTTTATAGTACCCTTCTAATAAATAATACTGTATGGACCTGTATTGTGCTGATAATTTTTGAGCATGTCAACTTTCTCAAGTTAAAATGGGAAAACCTTCTGTAGGGCATAAGGGAGACTGTTTTCTGAAGTCCAACAAAAGACAATGGAATTTACTGACAGTATTTGCAGTTTCAGGAGTCCTTATCAGTATGAGATAGAGAATTCAAGTGTTCTTTCCTGTTTGAAATGCTTCAGACACCCTGAGCTCATTCACTCCAGTGACACTTTCACACTTACCATGCTTGTTACCATGCCTCCTCAGGTAGGTCTTGAGAGCTGTAGGGGGGTCTAGAGTCATAAGTGCTATGCTGCTAAGTGTTACTATGCTGTTCAAAAAAAAGGGTGAGTCACAGCTGAATTTCTCAGTGTGCCAGCTGAATGGAAAAGCTGATTTAAAAAGCTCTTGTCACGTGCTGCATTTCATTGTTCACTCAATTGTGCTGGTATAATTGTATATGGACCCCATTGTAAGCAAGGCTACTGAAATGATTTAAGTTAAAAGAATTCTGCAAAAGGAAAAGGTTGTTTGTAACAGGGATTAAGTCACTCATCATCCCTGGAGTCCTGCAAGCAGTTGTATTGACACAGCTGGTCTGATGATGAATCTCAGTGCAGGCATGAGCGATTTTGGATGGCTATGTTGCTGAAGTTACTGTCTCGTGAATCAATAGCCTGAAAGACAACATAGTAAACTGTTCCTGACTGCTCTTCGGAGCTAGATATCAGTTTCTGGATGAGATGAGAAATAATTCTTTAATGGAAGGCAGCAGGCACCTGTAAATGCTATGATGAGTGCTGATTGATGCTGCCTTTTAGGAGGGGAAGGAAGTGTATTCCTGTAGTTTAGGCTCAGGATTCAGCTGAGAGGCAGGAGCTCTCAATGTTTTTGTCTTAGTTCAAATCAGAGTAGAGCTAGCTGACGCTTTCCTTTCCAGTTCTACCTAAAGGGAGTGCCAACAGCACGTAGTCTCAATTGAAAACAGAATCTGCTTTGCTCCCAGAAATGCTTGGTAAGAAGGTTAAGACTTTAGTGTTATCTTTGGGGGTCTTAATGTAAGACCTGCCTCTTTGGTAACACTACTGGCAAATTAGTATACTCAGTGAGACAGATTTTAGGCTTAAAAACTAGTCTGCGTTCAGGGTAAATTTAACCCTGATGATTGTAATTAGCTGGTATAAGCATCCTTTATAGCCGGCCCTTTCCCCAGTTTCTGTGTGTCTGTGACACATGAACTCCTTAAGGCAAGGGCCAGCCCTTTGTTTGGAAGAATGACCCCCTTGTGACTATTGCTATGAACGAACAAGGGTGTTTTGCAATAATCACAGCTCCTCCACAGGTTACACACAGAATTTCTAGCTAGGACAGAGCAGAAGGAAGTGCTGGAGAAGAACTTGTCTGAAAAGGTAGTTTCAGATCAGACCTGAACTCTTTGTGTTTCTGTTTGTTTCTTTGTTTTTGGTTTTAAGTCTGATCCATAAAAAAATATTTGTTTTGTCCCTTTCCTATTATGTTAGCTTGGATGGGAATGGGTAAGGGCACAAGATTTCTCTTAACTAACAAAGTAAATCATACGTTAGCCACAAGAGCTTCATTTCTACTTAAAAATATTATGTAATCCTTCAAGCAAGTTTCGTTTTTCTTTTTTAAATACTGATTAAGTTCTATAATAGAGATAAATATGATGAAGAAATATCCTCAGGTCAACAGTTTTGAAGTACTGAGCGCTTTTGATTTGAGATTATCTCCACTGAAATGATTCTGCAGCTTAGACGAAATTTAAATAAACACCCAAAGGTCTCATAAAAATGGGCTTCCAAATGAAAATGTTCTTATAAGAAATTTAAAATAGAGTTGCATTCATTACTCTGGAGGACAGCTTTACCATCTCCTGAATTGTTTTCACTATATATTTCTTTGGCATATTGAGCCAGTTCAGCATACACAGACCAGAAAATGCTTGGGTTATTTAAAAGACACGTATAACCATAGTTTACTTTTGTTATTCATTATTTTTTTTTAGTTTCCTGGTGAGGAAATAAACATTTCCTAGTCAATAAATGGTCTGAATCCCAATTCTGCACAGAAAACAGAATGTCACGCTATTGTGGCACAATGTGCTGTACAGTAAAAGATCAGTCTTCTCCTTCTGTACCAACTTTTGTAAGGAATAGTATACTAATGGGTCTCAAGGTCTTAAGCAAGTCTAGGTATTTGTGAATACAAATGTAGAAGACAGAGATTGAGTGAAATATCTCTTACAAACATTGCCAAATCTGTGGATTTCCGTGGGACCTTGACCAGTGAGAAATCTGCAGATTTCATTTGAATATCGCCTCTGTGCTACACAGATTGAGACTTTCCCTTCCCGCAGTTGTCTGTTTTACTGGCAACAAATTATATTTTTGTTGCCAGTGATAATTCTGCCTAATATAAAAGATGTCATTGTCCTTCTTTTCATAGAGTATTTCAACTGATTCTCTGTAAAATGAACGCATTTATCCATATTTGTCTTTTTTCTTCCTTATATTTCATTCTGTTCCTTGTTGCTTTTTGTACTTCCTTTTCTCAATGCGCAATTCAATTTTACTGTTTGTATGTGACTGGAGGTGATCCCTAGGGAGATCAATAATGTGATGCTTTGTGTCTTCTTTCATGCTTTTGTACCAACATTTGGGAAAAGAAACAAAACAGAGTTTCTGATCATCTCAAACTGAGAGCTAGCAGATGAGGAAATAATTATTGTCGCTCTGCTTATTGACAGAACCATTTTTCCTGTAACCTTCTTTGTCCTTGATCTTAGAGAGGATCAGAAGTGTATGAACTTCTCTAACTTCATTTTCCAAAACTGAATAAAAAAACGCATCAATGAAGTGAAGAAAGCATAAGAGCTGGAAGATGAAGCCAGGAGAAATGTAATGACTAATATATTTGTGTGCCCAGGCGGTCAAGAAGGCCAATGGCATCCTGGCTTCTATCAGGAATGGTGTAGCCAGCAGGACCAGGGAGGTGATCGTCCCCCTGTACTCTGCTCTGGAGAGGCCACACCTCAAGTACTGTGTTCATCTTTGGGCCCCTCACTTCAAGAAAGACATTGAGGCCCTGAAGCATGTCCAGAGAAGGGCTACGGAGCTGGTGAAGGGCCTGGAACACAAGTCTTATGAGGAGTGACTGAGAGAACTGGGGTTGTTTAGTCTGGAGAAGAGGAGGCTCAGGGGAGACCTTATTGCTCTCTGCAACTACCTGAAAGGAAGGTGTGGGGAGCTGGGAGTCAGCCTCTTACAGATAACTAGTGATAGGACTAGAGGGAATGGCCTCCAGTTGCACCAGGGGAGGTTCAGGTTGGATATTAGGAAAAAATTTCTTCTCAGAAAGAGTAGTCAGGCATTGGAACGGGTTACCCAGGGAGGTGGTGGAGTCACCATCTGTGGGAGTGTTCAAGGAAAGGTTGCACCTGTTGCTTAGGGACATGGTTTAGTGAGTGACATTGGTAGTAGGGTGATGGTTGGACCAGATGATGTTGGAGGTCTTTTCCAACCTTAATGATTCTATGATTCTCTCTCTCTATATATATATACATACAGATATAGTAGATATAAATAAAAAAAACACAAGAGTGATTGGCAATGTAACAACACTGTATCAAACAAAAAGCTACCTTCTCCACTGCTTATTCTTCCTATCCAGGTATGGAGACATTTTTGCAAGACTAATATAATTTGACGGACTTTATTAGGCTCAGGAGTAACAGAAGAGAATTGGAAGACTATATTTATGTAGTAAATCAGCTGGGCAGTGACGGTGGTAAATGGTGAAAGAATGCAACTGCGATGGTATTCTGTGTGGAATGGTGTCAAGTCACTGTGGTTTGAGGTTGTCTACTGGATTCAAGCTTTTCAAAGGAGATGAAAGAGCATGATAGTTTTGTACATATTAACGGGGTTTAAGGATGAAACTCGCATTTAATTGCTTTATGATGTCAAAGCTGAAAAGCAACCATAGACATGGGAGCATGAATTCAAAAAACAAAGTCTTAATATGTTGTTGGTAACTTCAGATTTAAGCACATACAGATTTTTGAGTCTCTATGTTTTCAGCTGAGGTGCTTTTATTTGTCTCAGTCCTCAGTAGAAACCTCAGTAGAAAGGATGTCTCTTATTACTCAGCATATATCTTTACTGGGAAAGTGGAGTGAAAACTCTCTTCCAAAATTTTCTATTATATCGATCATTATACATGTAGCTTTGTCTTCATAACTTCTCTGTAAGTCTGCATGTGGCCACGACACTACTAATGTCATTCTAATTCTGTTTAACTGTCTTGAAAATAAGAATTTTCCTGTGGGCAGACATTTAAAATGTCAGGTGCTTTTGGTGCTTTTTTTCTTTTTTCCTTTTTTTTTTTTTCTCTCTTTCTCCACTGTTTCATCTTGATAATGGTTGGAAACTAAAATCTAATGTTCCTCTCACTTTGAGAAAAAAAGCTTAAAGAACATTTTAGAAGTTTCAATACTTCACTGCTTTTCTGTTCTTTTCTGAACTGATTTTTCTTTAAAGAGCTTTTCTACGTTTGATACTCTGTTAGGTCACCTTGTTATATTAATGGCTGTGGAAGGAATCCTTTAAAAAATGAACCATTGTGCTATATAGCAGCAGATATGGAATCTCTACCATCTCAATATCTCCAAAATTAGAATAATTTCCCTTAGCAGCATATGGTCTCCTCATAACAACACTTCCTTTTATGTTGTTTTTTGTTGCTTACTAAGATCCTATGTAAGATGTATATGAGCAACACTTTGGAATATACAAGAATTGGTATAAAAACAGATAGGAAAATCTTTTCTCTTTGGAGAAAAGGAGTTGTAGACTCATTAGTTTCAAATGGATTAAATTGCTGTCTGCTCTGATTGTATCTATTAACAACATATTTTATTTAAGTTACAGTAAAAAATCTGTGGAAGCCAAAGAGTTTAAATCCTGGACTGTGTAAATTATGAAATATTGTCATCAAGATAGCTGTACTCATATATTGATGCACACTTAGGGACAAGTTATATCACTTTGTTTTTACCTTGATGGTCTTGATGCATCAGAAACTGCATAAATCTGACTATTCTGCTGAGTTTTGTTTAGTGTTACAAATTGTTGCAAATCCTTATTGTGCTTTTGGAATGTCTTGTCTTCCTTAAAATATATATAAGCAACCTTGTTAAAGGTTACATATGTGAAACCTGATGTTTCTTTAATCAATATTCTCTAGAAAATGTACTAGCTGGGCCATAGAATATATCGTAGACAATTTTAAATGTTCTGCATCCATTTAATTCCTCATATAGCTCTATTGATTTCAGTTAGGATGAATCTCAATGCTCAATCCAACTGCAGTGTGATTAATTGGTAAAAAAGAATAGCAGAAAACTCATTAGAGACCTAATCCTGTTTATTCATTCTGTGAATTGTATCTTATCAGTTTACCTGGAGCATTGTTGGTTTCCATGAGACCATATAGCACAATGGCCTGCATGTGTGGACCCATTTATAGAAGCAAAAGCCAGAGTGGTTTGTTCTGTGAATAATGACAGAAATCCTAAGGTACCCTAAGGTGGTATACTTGTAGACAAATACAAACCATGGAAACTGCAACTATGAGTATTTTCTTTTTGAGAGCTACTTACGTGTTTTGAGTGTGTTTAGTTTGACTTCCTATATAAAACAGTCTTACAATTTTCTTCTAGTGTTCCATCATCAAGGCCAAGAACAAGTGGTTGCACCAAATGTATTTCTTTGGTTTAAGAAAAGAGATATGGTATCTTTCAAACCATATATGTAAACTTTCATTTTTTTCATATGAAAAGGATGATGTTCATATTATTATATATCTTCTTATTGTGTTTTTTTTTTTTATTATCTCTTTTTGCTAGACTGGTGTAAATGACCGCGAAACATCAGAGTTTTTGTCCTGATGTCTTTAGAAACACATTAATTTGTTGGCAGTCTACCAAAGGCACATGTAAGTAAAAACTTCCTCCTTCTAACAGCATAGTATCATGTATATATTCCAGCCTCTATTTTTTAAGCAACTGCTAAAAACTTACTGATTTATTATTTTTATATATATATATGTGAGTACATATATATATATATATCTATAAAAGAACACCTAGGCTGGTAGATTAAGGAAACGCTAAATTCAATAATGAACACTGAAAATTCTGTGATTAATATGCTGTGTCACACTTTGCAAATAAACATCTGTTTAATTCAGTAAAGTCTTCAGTTCCCATTGGGGATTATTTTATAGTTTTGATCTTGTAATAGTGTCATAATATTGGGGGGAAGAGGAGGGAGGAAAGTTTGTAATACATACACATTTCACTAGTATGTAATAATCAGCCATTTATAATTTACCTGTCCTTGCCATGTATCATACAGAAATACAAGGCAGCTTTTACTATTTTTCTTCGTGGTGAACTAAATGGAGTCTTTCTTTTTTATTATTATTGTTATTTTTATTAACATGCATTTCCTGCTTTGAAGCAACTTTCCCATTACATTGTGTAGTAAATGCCATGCTGCTTAGTCTCATGCAAGGTAAAATAGTTTTGATACCTTTTTGATACTTACCCTTAAAGTGTTTCACAGAGGTCAATTTTAGGTTTATTCGTTACTAGCAGTGTTTGGCTTTGTCTTCATATTTATGCTAGCCAAAAGGCTTTCTCAGAACACACCCAACAGACCAAGTTTTGTGTAAGATGCTGGGGGCCTAATGCAATGAACTTATAAAAACTCAGAAAAGTTCATGGACCAAACACATGCTCATTTACTAAGAGTACTTTCAGTTCTTCACATATAAACAAGCAAATAGTCTTGCTGCCTAAGATTATATGTATATAACGAATGAGACAAGAAGTCCTGCCATTGATGAGTCTGTTGAAGATTGGTGCTACTTTTGATGTGATAAAATGGAGAAATAGAGGTTAAATGAACCACCATTAGGGTTGTAATCTTCCACAGGCACTAAAAGTGTTTGTGCACTTAATCTTCACCAAATCCTATATCCTGTATGTTTGCTTCACCAAATGCTAAATTATAAATATGTGTAATTAAGGCAGACTGAAAACTTTGTTCTTCTCTTACATTTATTTGGATCACTTTTTTTTTTTTTTTTTAATCTAAGCAACAGGTCTCTGATTTATCACTTTCAGGGAAAATATTTAACCGTCACAGCAGCTTAACTTTCAGCTGAATCACACAGATTATATTATACAGATTTACACAGAAGAGCCTTTATAAAGACAGCCACTGTAGCAGGTGCCCTTCTGTGCATGTTCTTAACATGATAGTTACTGGCACAACGAGTCAAAGATGGGGCAGTCCCAGCCTCAGAGAAGAACCGTTATGGACTGACCAGAATCCACCCCCCCATTACCTACCCCCACTGCCAAGGCAGGGTAGAGGAGTCAGGAATGAAGCAGAAAGCGAATGAAGTGAAATTGAGACAGGGAAGAAGGGGAATGGTAGAAAAATGGTGTTTTAGATTTTGTCTTTGTTATTCAACATCCAAGTCTATTTTTAAGTGGTAATAAATTAATTTCTCCCAATTCTGTTTTTCCCATGATGACAATTTGTAACTGGTCTCCCTGTCTTTATCTCAATCCTTAAACATTTCCATTTTATTTTCTTTCTGTGTGCTGTTGAAAACGAGGAGCAAGGGAGCACCTTGGTGGGCATCTGGCAGTCAGCCAAGGTCAGCCCACCACAGATAGTTATGTCATTTACATCAAAGGGTTTTATTTCCTGCTCTAATAGAGCATTTATACAAAGTTGTTTGGTCCTTATAAACCTTGGTGGCAATCCATTTTGGTTTTCCTTTGGATTTTTTTTTCTCCTTTTTGGAATTTGCTTTGTCCTGAAGAGGACAGGTATAAATGTTTTGTAAAAAAAAAAAAAAAAAAAAAAAAAATCTGGGGAGCTCAATATGCCAACTTTTTCTATTCTGTTAAAAGCCTCCCTGAAATATGAATGTCTCTAGATCTTACTACTGTGCTCTGCAGCAGATCTCATTCACCTGGATTTTTGTGAAGGTTTCTTGGATGTAAATTATTTCAGACAGAATATGTTGACAGTTGAATGAAATTTGGCTTGATCTTGAGTGCTTATATAACTAGCTTATTGCCAAACTTGTCACAGTGTTTCTTCCGATATATCAGATGTATGTCTGCATCTGACATGTTTACCCATATTAAGTTCATTTATATGGATGATGCTCACGCACAACCTCTGAACCAACAGACAGTAACTGTCTTTGAGAGGCACGGAGGATGAATGCCTTGAACAGTTTTTTGAACTGCTTCTCTCTGTGAACACCTACAGTCCATTTCACGGCAAAATTAGACATTAGTTCAAACCATCACTGCAGGTAGTTTGAGACAACATGCTTGCCTTTGCTTTAAATCAAGCACTTACTGCTAAGAGGGATCTTGCTGCCTCTCAGCTGCTCAATGGCACTGGGTAGCTGAGACAGTTCCTAAGTGTGTGATAATCTTTCCTTCACTCTGTACCAGTATAAATTGCCCCTTCCTCATTTTAGCCTAAGCTGCTTCACAGGAAGAGAATCCATGTGACCAGGCACCTCTTCCCCACCTTTGACAGGCACCAGCAGCTGCTGCTCTTCATAGGTGTCTGGCACATGGTGTTGTGGGTGCCCTCCTCACAAATGGGTGGAGAGAGTCAGAGGAAGCTCATGGACACATTGACCTCCACAGCGAGATCACAAACTAACAGCAGAGAAGATTTTTCAAACTGGTCTGGTTAGGTTACATTTTTTCAGAATTTCTATTTCAATGAAAATTCTAAGATTCTCATGTCAAAATGGTACATTTGAGTTATTGCTAGTTATGATACATTTTTAAAATAAGCTCATGTAACAATCACAGCTAGGGAAATGAAATATTTGCAATGATTCCACCTGTTTTGTTTTGGTTTTGTTCTTTTCCATTCTTTTTCTTTTCGTTTTGATTCATAACAGGATAGCCTTTTTTAAGTCTCTAAATTTGTCAGTATGGACATCTAATTTTAAGTGTGTTCTTGGAATTTTGTTAATTGAATTTTTCAATTTTCACATGTTCAAAACTCAAATAAATTTTACTTTTCCTTGTAAGTTTTTGGCTGTGTCATTTCAAACATATGCTCTAGTTCTCATTTAAGACCAAAGAGAACATTAATGAGAATAGAGGTTGAATATACTGGAAAAGATGATATTTCTGGGGGTAGTATACGAAAATGAGGAACTGAAAAACACTAGAAAGCCTAAGCTTATTCTGTATATTCTGTACTGAAATTGACTAGGTCAAATCCCCAAATCATACATATAAGTCTGGAAAACATTATTTGCAATCAACATAGTAATATCTTTTTCAGTTTATAAAAACACAAAATGCAGTAGAAACACAGACTGATTTAACAAAATAACCCCATTCCCTGATTCATTTTGTCATGAATCAAACTAAAATACATTCCACAAGGCTACAGTGCCCTCATAAGTCACATGAAAAGTCACATTAAAAAACAAAACAAAACAACAAAACACAACATATATTTAGCTTCAAAATACTTACCTATTGGGTAGCTCTTCACTGTACCTATTTATTAGTGTTTCAATTTGTTTCAATGGCCTATACAAAGAAATAATAGACAGATACAGCTTTTCTCTCCCAGACTTCCTCCTGTATCCCCAGTGGCACTCAGTCAGCCTCCCTGTAGCAAATTTTCCATTCACACTGTTCCCTTCCATTAGCACCTTTGGGAATACAGAGCTGAAGAGATTTGAGTGTTTATCTGGAAGATACACTGAGGGTGTTGTTGAAGCAGTATTTTAGAATCTCACTGGTATATGGCAATTCATAGGAATTTGAAAAAAAATATCCCAGCATAACACAGTTTACATAAATACTTTGAAAACTTTCAGAACCGTATTTCATTCTGAGGAAATGTCTGCTCTTTCTCGCCTCTGTATACATTCTTTAGTAATTATTTTATAGAATTTCTGACAGAGGATAAGATTATTTTCTGAATAAGCTGGAAAATATTAACAGACTATTTAAAACCAACAATTGAATAGGAGGGGCTTGGGGAGGCTTGAAGCAGTTGTGCACTTTGATAAGAAAGGGTTATACTTTTAATATTACCAGTAAATTACCAGTTAGGAAATTTAAAGGAAATACTCTTTTAAAACCTCTCCCAAGAAAAATAACACACTGTTTTGGGGAGAGAGAGTATGCTTTTAATCTTTCTCAACTGAGAGGCTGATTTTAGAGGAAGAGTTAGTCTGTCCTGCAATGAATACAGTCATCCTCCAAAGTACTAGTACCAGAATCCAAGACCTTCTACACTCCATGCATGAGCTACTCATGCCATGCATGAGCTGAATCAGGTCCTAAGTGTGCTACATGAGGAAAACAGCCAGTAGATGTTTTCAGAAGTTATGTGTAATTAAGATAACATTTCCTGTAATGCTTACCGGGTAAATTCCAAATTATTCATCTGTGAAAGGCCATTACTTTTAATGAAAATGTACCATGTAGTCCAAAGTAGCATAGGCATCTTCCTTTAATATTTTTGTACCTTACTGTATTGAATTCATGGCATCTTTAAAGTAAATGAAAGCACAGACATCTAATCATTGTTTGAAGAAAAACTGATAAATAAAGATGAAGCTGGAAAATTGTTCAGGCCCTAAGATAGCAAAATAGCGTGTTATCACCGTCTTTGAGAGGCAGCTGAGAAGATCAGTAAGAAACATAAATATCAACTGCAGAAGCAAACAAAGCTTGGACTTTTATTCATTCAAAGCCCTGCATAATTTGGCTAGACTTTCATCTACTCTGATTTGACTGTTTACTTCAGTCTTCAATGTCATTCAGAATTTCTTTTCCACGTTTGCCCTTTTATCCTTTTTCATTGCTCTAACATTTCCTTCATTACCTTTTCCTTCCCTTTCATTCCAGCTTCAACTAACTCTAAGTACGCTTCACCCCTATTAAAAATGTGAATTAAAACACTGTAGCCAGCTATCCGATAATGTATTAGATAATTTATTTTTTTTCCCCCCTTCTGCCTTTCTGTGTTTGAATTACTTTAGCTCACAGCCCTTTCAGACAGAAGCCCATGTATTTCTCTAAGCAAAGAACCTAGCACGTTGGGGCTCCATGTTATGTCACAATTCTAAGATGCATGATTAGCATCTATGATAATACTTGGTGTCAGCTTAAATTAAATACACTACAGTCCATGTTATAAATGAGTCCATGGAGACTCATTTTATATGTCCGCAGGGACAAAACTGTCCTATCACATAGGTACTAGAAAGATGAATTTGTTAGTAATTGAAAACAACTTGTTTCAAAACTAACATTTATGGTATCATACATATAACACAGAGCATGATTTTTTTTTTCTATTTTATGCTAAGAGCTGCTTGTGTATATTTGCATACATAAATGAAACCACATTTGAAAGTATAATTTCAGAGTGGACTAGATCACAAATTACATTATCAAGACCTTTCAATAATAGGAGTTGACATAATACTTGCCAGGTGTTATTCTGAACATGTATTCTGTGTTACAGAATGTGGGCAGGTAATCAGATTAGATATAAACTAAATCTGTTAGAATCCACCATACAGTAATTCATTAAGGATGTGGATAAAATTCCCATGAAATGCACAGGAATTTCACCATGGGCTTTCTTTTAAAGTGATACTGTGAATAGTGATATGTTTCCAAATTATACAAATATCATTAGAAATCTGACAGCATACTGTCCTTTTATGAAGACTGCATTACACAAATGATAAAGGCTTAAAACAAACAAACAAACACTATTTGCAATGTAATTAAAAACAAACAAAAAAACAACAGTAGGGTATGTCTGCTTTGCATTTTTTTTCATCATGAGACATGGGCGATAAAAGACCATCTGATGTTTTTCAGTGGTCTCCATCTAATATAAGAGTTTTAGTGGTCACCATCCCTGAAATGGCTTAGCACAGCATTCATGCACAACTAGGCAGTGTATTGTACAGGATAAGAAGAACAGTTTTTGAGCAAATGTGAGCCACTGTCTGGGAATGCCTGTAAGAAGGGTGGAATACAGACAGAACAAACCAGGAAATTTTGGTTTCTTTATAGCTTCTTTGCAGGGACTTCCCCTGTGTTCTAATATCAATGATATGCTGAGTATTTTAATTTGATTTAGTATATCATTATTGGTGGAGGCAAAATAATGACGCATTAAATTCAAGCTGAACTATAATGGAAATCCTGTATTCATTAAATATCATATTTAATATTTAATTATATTAATTTTAATATTTATATTAAAATCATATCAAATATATCAATCAAAATATTATAATCATATTTAATTTTAATATCATATTCATATTCATCCTGTATGTATTAAAAATAATCAAGTCCATTACACCACCAAAATAAATCCCAAAGAAATGTAGAAAGTTATTGTTAAAATGCTATTTTAAAGTGTTATCAGTTGATTCATTTTCTGTAACTAGGGATTGCTGTTGATTTCTTTTCGAAGGCAACCAATCCTTTATCCTTTCCAAAGCAAACACTTAGAAATAAAGAAGTGAGCATTCTCACCTTTCAAAATAGAAGCAAGGTTTATATATATATATAAATTAATAAATATATATATATGTATATATATATTTTTCTGTGAGGGTCACCAAGCACTGGCACAGGTTTTCTGGAGGGATTGTGTAGTCTCCATCCTTGGAGATATTCAGGAGCTCTCTGGACATGGTCCTGGGTGCCTTGCTCTAAGTGACCCTACTTCGGCAGATGTGTTGGACAAGATGACCTCCAGAGGTCCCTTTCAAACTCAACCATTTTGTCATTAAATTAAAAATTACATTTTGTTATTGCAATCACCTTCCCATTCCCTCTAAAATTTCTCAGGAAAATTTATGTATTGCTTACTGTACAAACTAAAGGAATTCATAACTGTAGATCATGAGATTAAATATTTTGGGGACATACTTGCTTTGTGTAATATAGAACGGTTCTGAAAATGGTTTATGTTTCTGAAAATTATTTCTGCTAATTGAAACCTGGGTGAGTTATTATTTTATCTATAAACAGATCCACTGTAAGTATTTTAGAAAGCTGTTAATATCTTCACATGAGGATGTTTTACTGCAGTTTTCTGCATGTAAACATCCTTAGCATGAGAAAAGTTCATTTTTACAATAGCTCATTCTTCTACTACATTAAGATTTTAAAATATTAACCAATGCCATCGTCTGTAATTTACACATCAGGAGACAGGAAAAATTTTGAAATAGAGTGTAGGAGATTTAACAAAGCCCCTTTCTGTGTGTGGTGTTGTACAACAATCAGTTTGACACTTCAAACATGTTAGCTCCTGACATATCTGACATTTATTTGGCCAATTCTTCACTTTGATATCCAGGAGAAATAGTTACTATAAAGAATTCTGTTTTAAAATCTATTTTGCATATGCCACTTGCTACTAAAAAGTTCTTTTTGGCTAAATCAAAGCTTCTTCACTAGCATGCTGAAAGGCAAAGCAGCATGTCTCTACCAGATTTCAGCTTCCTAGCACCATCTACTTCTGTGCTAAGTCTGTATGCAAAAAGTGACAGTTATAAGTATAATGAAGAAAGTGTTTTGTTCAATAATTTTAATTCATTCTGAATTGTTTTGACTCCCCCTTCTCATTTCCACAAAAAAATCCTTGAACAGGTATCAGCTCTTGATATTTGGACATGAGATGGAGAAAGACTAAGAAAGGGTTAGTGGAAGAAATGTCAGGCAGTCTTTACTTTTCCAGAAGTATTTTCACTTAAATATCTGAATATGAGAAATATGCAATGTCCACGATGCCTCCTTTTCTGAAATGAAGACATTGTCCCATAACTAACTTTTCTTCTCCTTCAGGTAGAGAGACAACAAAGTCTCCTCAGAATCATAGAATCATGGAGTGGTTTGGGTTGGAAGTGACCTTAAAGATCATCTAGTTCCAACCCCCCTGCCTTTGGCAGAGACACCTCTCACTTGACTATGTTGCTCAAAGCCCCATCCAGCCTGGCCTTAAACACCTCCAGGGATGGGGCATCCACAGCTTCTGTGGGCAGCCTGTGCCAGTGCCTACCATGCTCACAGTGAAGAAATTCCTTCTTATATTTAATCTAAATCTACCCTTTTTTATTTTGAAGCTGTTACTCCTTGTCACTATACTTCCTGACAAAAAGTCCCTCCCCAGCTTCCCTGTAGGCCCCCTTTAGGTACTGAAAGGCTGCTATAAGGTCTCCCTGGAGCCTGCTCCTCTCCAGGCTGAACAACCCCAACTCGCTCAACCTGTTTTCAATGGAGAGGTGCTCCAGCTCTTTGATCATCTTTGTCTCTGCTAGGTGGACAATATTTTCCAAGTCAGACAACTATTGTACAGTAAATTATATAAAGTAAACAAGCATTTCATATTCTATTCTAATAACCTATAATAACCATAACCTATTTCAGATTGTTTTTTATTTTTCAAGTTACTTTACTGGGTAAATTTTTCTTCTCTTTTTTTTTTTAAATAGTTTATCACTTCCACACTTCATAGCATGTTTGTTGTTATGGAAACATTTGCCATTGGCATGAGTCAAGCTTAGTCATAGCCACATGGGCAAAATAAAACTGGCTTATATAGTAGTTGAAGATTTATGTAAAGGTTTTGGAGATAATAAAGATTTTTATGATGTTTGTGGCTGTGCATATACATCTATGTGCATAGATACATATACACAACTCATGAAGCTGTAATTTCAAGATTTTTATCTGCATAAATTTGAAAGGATGTTGTTGCTCAATGTGTCCTAAGAGAGACTCCAATAAAACAATTTGTTGCATGACCCCATTGTACATTCTGTACATGCCATGCATTTAGAAGTGAGATCTTTTCAAAGGTGTGCTGGGGTTCTGTTAAAATATATAGGGTATATAAGAAATACACGGTAGTACTGCTGTTCCCATATTCTCTTGTTTATTGTATTTATTTAGTACATTTAAGAATAGTGAACCTCTTGGTCACATTTCTTCATGCTGTTCATTCTTTTCAAAGCTCTAGAGCTACATGCTAGGTTGAATGAAAATCAGCACCATGGAAAGAAGTGTGATACAGGAAGGCAGAAGACCCTTTGCACCATTTTCATATTACATAAACAAAGTCCTTTATGAGCTGAGGCTGGCGTTACAATAGATGAAGTAAAGGTAGCTATAGACTACAGATTTAATGTTAACTTTAATGCTAAATATGCGTAGTCTGTGATTAAAACCAAATCCTTTAAAAGTCAACGAAAGGTCCTTGATTATAATATGAATTAATAACCTAGCAAATGGTGACATTTGTATTAACCATGAAAGGCTACAAATGATAATATTTGCATTTTTGGTCACCTATAAAATAAAAGGCATAAGTGAATACAATAAAAAGGTAGGATAACTTAGGAAAACTAGGTACTTACTTGTTTTAGAAATCTTTACTGATATTCAACTCTTTCATTTTTGATACTGACATAGTTCTCTAGACCATCTTTATAGTCACAAGGGAACAGAGTGAAGGGCTTCCTCCAAGAACAAGCATTGAAATTCATCTTATTTATCTAGTTATGGATGGTGTGAATGAATCACCTCCTTGCAGTGCTCACCTCTAGACATGGACTAGAGGTGGAGCTTTAACAGTGAATGTACACTAGCTACCCTATCACAATCTTACAGTATTTGAGATGAATCTTATTTTCCTTGTTTAGAAATTCTAGCTTTTTTATTTGGTTAGATGTTTCCTCAGCAAGAGCTCAAAACCAAACCATTGTCTTCCTCTAAACTAATGAATTCTATAATTGATCTATCAAATGTTGTTTTCTACCACATTTCGGTGAGTTTGTTAGCTTTTTCATTCATGGCTTATGAGATGTAAGTTTAATGGATTTTCTTTAGGTGTTCATCATTTCAAACTTTTGCTTTAATTTGTGCATTGCATCATTTCACAAATGCATCACATGCTTCATTCTTTTCTATTTTTTTCCCCTTACAGTTTATATTTCTTTTTCTGTCTCTATTCATAAGTTTTATATCTCTCCCAGCTTCATGTAGTCTCTTGATGGTTCCCCTGATGCTTAGGAAGGTTTTCTCTACTGATTACATGATTCTCAAAATGATTCCTTTTTATTGGTATCAACACTTTTAGTTCAGCATCAGTTGTTTCTCTCAGTATCAGTTGCAAGGATGTCTTTCAGATCCTTAAAGGAGACTATAGGTGAGTCAGGCTTGTTAAGGACTGTCTCGTCTTTTCTCCCATTAATGGCAATGATAAACTCTCCCTGATTTTAGAGGAGCAGAATTAGAAGCTAAATGTTTTTCAAAAATTCATTCTGTGAAATGCTTAAACAATTGCTACTTTTTTTTCTACTTTTCCAAAGTGATTTAGACCACAGTTTCTTCTTTATTCTTATTTCTTTATTTTGAGAGAGACAAAAGGGGAAGCCATTTTGGCTCTCCAGAAAGCATGCTAGCCCTGGGTCATCTGGCTATTTGAACTTGCTTAAGAACTGCTTAACTCACTGAATAGGAAAACTATACTAGCTATTCATTTTGCTCTCCTATGCCTAATTTTATTAGTTTTCTTTTTTTCAGCTATGGGGAAATACGCTTATTTCATGAAATTTAGGATACTGTTGGTGTGGGGTGGTGTAACTCCACTGGAGCATTGCCCAGTTTCATGACTTCAGGTTTTGATTTAGAGAGACTGGAATAACATAATGTATTTCTAGGCATTGTATGGCTCTTCAACCTGTTTCATTAGTACTGGCCTAATAGCCAATGTAGTACTGGTAATATTGTTTGAATAGTAAAATAAGTAAACAAATAGAGTTGCAAGGATGTCTGTCCAGCAGAATTATGAAATAATTATTTCTCCAATGGCATAGAAGTGGGATGGACAAAGCCAGAATGCTATCAGTAAGCAAATATTTATAAGCAATATTTATAAAAAGGGAGTTGATTGGACTAGGTCTTTTTCTGTCACAGGTTTTAAATTAACTTCAATTAACTTGTACTGGGTCTGTCTGGAATGGAATTAACTTTCCCTACAATGGTCCATACAGTGCTGTGCTCTGTACTTGCAGCTACAACAGCACTGGTATCACACCAGTGTTGTGTCTATTGCTGCACATTACTGGCAGTGCATCAAGACACCCTCTAACTCCCACCCCCCCAGAGCCAGCAGGCTGTGGTTGGGCAAGAGGTGGGGAGGGGACATCAGCAGGGCAGCTGACCTAAACCAGCCAAAGGGATATTCCATGCCATATGATGTCACACTGAGCAATAAAAGGTGGGAAGGGGGAGGGAGGGGGGTGGGGTTCTTATTATGAAGACGTCTGTCCTTCCAAACGTTACCCATATTGAGGCCCTACTTCCTGGAATGTGGCCGAACATCGCTCGTTGATGGGAAGTAGAGATTTTCTTTACTCTGTGCTTCCACACAGACTTTGCTATTTTTTTCCCCTCTTCCTTTTTCCTTTAATTAAATTATCCTTATCTCAACCCATGAGCTTTTTTGAGCTTTTTTTTTTTTTTTTTCCAGCATACTTTCTTCTTCCCGTCTTCTTCTGAGGAGAGGGAGTGAGAGAACAGTTGTGGTGGAGTTTAGCTGCCCAAGGTAAAACTACCACAATGCCACTTTAAGAAAATAAGTTTTCTGTGAGATTAGAACAGCATTAGCACTTTTCTTTTGTCATTGTGGATGTTAGCAGTTGTGGTGTGAAGCAAAGAAAGAAGTTAGAATACTTTGGAATTCAAGTGTTTTATGTTAATAAAATGGTCTTAACCTTCAAGAGAAAAATACTCAAAATGGAAAGAAAGTGTTACTATTTCTTTAGGAGTATCAGTTTGCTTTGTTAAGAAATGGCTTATACCTAAATACATTGTAATTTAACATGTCAATTATTATGTATGTGTATTATTATCACAGGTTTACTGCAGTAGCAAGTCTATACTATAATTATTGGTAAAGTTAAGATACTGACCCTAAATTAATGACATCCTAATGGCTCCCCATAGATATCCTGTAGATGCCAACAGTTGATAGTATAGCTGAATGGGGGTTAATAGAGAATTGATAATATAACTTCAGTGTATATATAAAATGTATTTTCACAATGCATTATAGGTCTTCTTTTTGATATAAGAGAACTTCTTACTTTTTTTTTTTTTTTCATATTGCCTTTCTTGTTGCAGAGCTAGCAAAACCAGCTGAAATAAGTGCATTCATAGGATTTATTAGCTCTGGATTCTGTAATACTTACAGAGAAGTCAAATACTTGCAGAGCTACCACTGGGAAAAAATTTAAGTTCAATAACATTTTGAATCAGTGCTTTACTTGTTTTTGTTTGTTTGTTTCATTTGCTTATTTTTGTTTTATTTTTGTTATTTGATGTTGTTTTTTTCACTGTTCTTCTTAGAACTTTCCTGGTGAGTTTACCCTTGTATTTACTGTATATCCAAAAAATAGTTAAAAAAAAAAAAAAAAAAGACATGACATATTGAAGCAATGCAAGGGATAAATCAATAGTATGTGCCGGCTGGACTGTGCATTGAGATAAGTTTTATAACTCCCAAGTGGAAGGCAATGTGTATGCTGTAAAGGACATGTAAAAAAAGCTGTAAAGCTTTGTGGACATGAAATGGAAGAATATATTCTTGTTAGTAACCACTGTGGAAAGGATTTGAGAACCACGGATAATAAATTTAATTTCAGCATGATTAGCAGGTGGCCTAGTGTGGTCTTTGAATGCATGGAAATAAGAATAGTCATAGATATAGCTAAAATAAATTATAGTTGTAGTAGTCATTGATAAGTCCCATTGTTTCCATTTCGGTAATCAACATATTCAAAATGTTGTCAGTAGCTAATAAGGATTCTCCCTACATCTACCCCTGCCAAAAAGAAAAGAAAAAAAAAAAAGTTGTAATCCAGAAATTACATTATATTATGAGTAAGGAATTTTGAACTACTGGGTTGATCCAAATATCAGGTCATCTGATCAGTTAAATACCTGCATGAAGAAGAGATTTCTGATTGAACATAATTCCTTACCCTGTTGGAAAAAAAAAAAAATCACTTAGAGAAGACTACATTTCAAGACTGAAAGTTAAACTAAAACATGGAAACAAAACAAATCTCAGATTTTTAATGCCTAGGGCAATTAAATAGTGGAGTAATTTATTCAGAGGTCTGATGAATTTCATCCTAAATGAGAACTTTATATCAGCACTCTATAGTTTTATAAGATATATGTAATAGATAAAACAGAAGTTGTGGGCTTGATATGTTAAGGTGAGTTATCCTCTCATATGCAAGATTTGCTGTTTTTTTTTTGTTTCCAATGTTTGAAATTCTAT
This sequence comes from Anser brachyrhynchus, assembly GCF_964034855.1. Taxonomy (NCBI): domain Eukaryota; kingdom Metazoa; phylum Chordata; class Aves; order Anseriformes; family Anatidae; genus Anser; species Anser brachyrhynchus. The sequence continues at coordinate 134,067,412 of NC_137695.1, forward strand.
ACCTGGTATTTCTTAAGGGTATCTATTTACAAGAGAAATATGGTCCATATGAATAGCCAGAATGCTGTTTTGGCACCCACTGTACTTCTCATAAAACAAATAAGGCCAGAAAAGACAGCAGTGACAACGGTAACAGAAGGAATTCCACCTACATAGCAGAAAAGAAAGACATTTCTCCAAAAAGAGTGTAATGGTTCTGTAGCTGGATGCCGCATGGAGGTGGGAGGGTGAGCCGTGTGGAGAAGCTGAATGTTGTTTACTTCACAGTGGCTGGGCCAGCTTAGAAGATCTCCCCGTGGACATCAGATCTGCCACACAAACCCAGAGGGTAATTTAAGAGCTCAGCTGAGCTGGAGGCAGTCTGTGACTGCTGAATTCTTCCAATGTGTCAGCTCATCTGGAAACACCCAAGCATGAGTGATAAGGGTGGGTGGGAGGAACAAGGTGCTTCTGAAGAGTGATGGTATGATTTTAGGGGCCATTGCAGCAAATCTAATGTCAACATATCCATGAAAAAATGGTTCTGTTTTGGAACGAAGTAATAAGGAATAAAACTGATCAAAACAAAATCCAAAACCAGAAACAAACAAACAAAAATGTTAGGGAAATAAAATCCTTTTATAAAATATTTTGAAAAAAAAATGCAAACAATTAACTAAAACAGTCCTAAGACTGTTCTTAAAGTCTTTCACTTTCTAGGATGGTCTCAAGGGATTCTTGCTTCTTTATTGTGAGCTCTGTGGCCTTGTTACAAACAAAAGATATGAGCTCCAGAGGTATTGGGCCCTTGAGTCAGTGCACTCAGAGTTCTGGGCTTCTTGCCTGTTCTGGATAGATACATACGTGAGGACATTCTGAAGTATAGGCCATACATGAACTTTCCCCCTTTTTCCCTTCTTATTGGGTCAATTGGTATGGATTACCCAGAGCCATATTTTAGGATGCACTACTTGCTAAATGATGTCAACAGTTGGTAAATTTGTCTTCAAGCTAGGTGTATAGGCTACTTCTGCTCCATAATTTAAATGTAAACTGTAAATTTTATGATGCTCTAGGTGGTGCCTAGGTCAGATTTGAAAACACTAGTTGCAGAATAGGAATGGTACTGTGCTTGGAGGTACTGGCACAGAAACTTTCTAAGCTGCCACTCTGTCTTCTGTGCAATCACAGGCACCATTTTTCTTTTAAACTTCTCTTAATTTTCTGTTCCGTTTCTACAAATTATGCATGGATAAGAGCATGGAGGAAATTATCAGGGAATGGAGGTGGGGACACAGAACTTCTGTATGTTTGAAAAAAATGTAATTTATTTTTTTTTTTAAATTGTACCGCATTAATCTCTTGTATTAATTTAGGGAGAAGATACATTTTTAGTAAGTTGCCTTCTGTCTTCTGAGTTCATTACATCAGAAACCACGTTCAAACTGGTGCATCTAGATATTGCTGGCCACTGTAAGTGAAATTAGATTTGTTTATTCCCCCAAAAGGACTGTAGCAATATCCTACAGTTTTCAGATGGCCAAATTACACAATACTTTCTCAAAGTCATTAGCTCTATTACTTCAATAACGTTCATAGAATTTATCATCAAGAAAAATAATGCTTAATGTCAAATGGGAAAATATATAAAAATCTGAAATAAAAGCAAAGCTATCAACATTTAATGCATGGTTGGTGCCCTGTTTTGAAGACATCAAATTAAATTTTCAAGAAAAATAATATGAAAATAGATTACTTGGACTTAGAATTGAAATTTGGAAATAAATACCATTTGAATTTTCTCAGGCACAAAACCAGAAATTCATGACCCATTTTCTCATAAAACACTAACATTTTGGTATGTACAATTATCTAAAGTAAATTGTCTTAAGCCCCCAGAATATATAGTATGTATGTATGTGTGAGTGTATATGAATATATATGTTATTCTTTTCTTCTAGAGTGCATGACTTTTTCATAGCTATTGTGTTAAGCTAAACAAAGGACCTTTGTTTCTCAACTGGGTTTGAAAAATAAGGAAGAAGAAATTGTCACCACAGCAGCTGTCAAAATGCGGATTCTCAATGCTGATAACATGCTGAGTATGCAGTAAAGCTTTTGTTCTTGGCATGCCCATTCATACAGATGGGAGAAGCTTAAAGATGTGACTGTTTTTCAGTCCACATAGCTGACTTTAATCACAACATTTAGCCTAGTTCTTCCTCCTTTCAAGGTTATGAAAAAAACTTGATAAGTCTCCCTTTGCATGTCACATAATATTTTTATAGTCTTCCTGTCAGATATACACAATCCTGGTGTCATGTTTTTCTGAGTTTTAGACTGCAATATTTTCTCTAACTGCAATGTAGGAATGAAAAAATCTAAATTTGTTTGGAGCCCTGGAATGAGGTCTCAGCGCAGCAGTGGATGAGAAATAGGCCAGCAATTCAACAGATGGTTAGGACTTCATCTTGCAAGCTTTTCCCATGTCAACTAATTTTATGTGGACTTTTTCCCTGTTACATGGCATTCCCCAGTCACTGTGTTTCAGGTTAGCTCAAAGCCTGTGTAACATTTTGAATGTTTTCAGATGAATATTTACTGGAGGATGGAGTTTAGGGTGGAAGGAGAACTTTCTCTCCTCTGCCCCTCATTGGCTGACAAGGTAAAAGCATCACCTCATGTGAAATGGGTTAATTTGTGCAGTCCCCTGATATTCCCCACTCCATTAAGGCTTTCATCTACTTCTGATATTAATATAGTATAAATAGCGTGTAACAACCCTTGGAACATGGTTAATTGCAGTCACAGAAAATACACAAGATTAGTCTTTTATAATACTGTTTCTGTTCAGCGTAAATAACAACCTTAATTTATTTTATGATTCATGAAGTTATTCATACCCTTGACATCATATTCTCATCCTCAGACAAAAATGATCAAGCTTCTTTATGAAAAGATGACAAATCATCTAATAAATTTTTATAGGTGTTGATTCACAATAAGAGAAGAATATTTGAATGCCACTGCCATTTTGAGATAATTATCTGTTCTTTACCATTGCATTGATAGCTCTTTCTATCATACAGTTGTTTCTCTATACTAATTAGGTTAACTGATGCAAGAAAAATACACATCAGGCTGTTTTATAAAAAATGAACATTTCACACATGATGGTGCTTTTTCTAAACATATATTAAAGTCGTCTTTGCCATCCGGTAGATTCACCCACCGAATAGGCTCAATGATGATTTTTGACCTGTTCAGGTTTCAAATTTATAACTCCCAAGTGGTGAGCCTACTAGGCTCACCATTTTCTATAAGGATACTGTCATAGATTGCACACTTAAAAAAATAGATCCTGAAAAGGGAATAATCTTTGGACCTTATTTACCATTTTATCACAACATCATATAAATACAGTTTCTTTCAATTTCTTTCTCTGGGTTTTATGATTATTTCCACTGGTACTTTTAAATGGACACCTCAGCACTTCGCTGTTACACTGCAGATGGGCATCAGCACTTAGGTGCTGGCAGTGGGGGCTGCAGGGCAGCCTCTCAGAGGAGAGGCCAGGCCTCCGCCATGCCGAACATGGCCAGTTCCAGCTGGTACTAGATGGTTCCAGACAGCTTCAATGGCCCCACCATGGGGCACATCTGAGCAAGGCAACCAAGGTGGTGGTGCCTCTGGAAAAACATAAGAAATGGAAGAAAATGCTGCTCAGGCAGTGAGGAGTGAGGGAAAAAGTGAGAGAAGTAGTCTTAGGAACACGAAGGTTTGAGAAGGAGGGGAAGAGGTGCTCCAGGTACTGGAGGAGAGAAATTTATCTTGTGGGACTGCAGCCTGTGGAGAAGGCACTAAGCTGAAATGGGAAAAGTGTGAGAAGGAAGGAGGGGCAGCGAGGAACTGTTACAGGCTGCCCACCGCCCCCCATTACCCTGCCCCCTGTGCTAATCAGAATGGGGGGCAGAGGAGGTAGTGGAATCAGGAACGAAGTTGAGTCTGTTCTGCCCATGATGGAAACTGGCAAGCAATCTCCCTGTATTTATCCATGAGCTCTTCCATCTTATTTTCTTCCCTGGTCCTGCTGAAGAGGGAAAGTGAGAGAGGGGCTGGGTGGGTGTCTGCCAGCTGGCCAAGGTCAGCCCCACTACACACGAAAATACTGATCAGACTCTCTCGTGTAAGGACATTTTTTCCATTAACAGTGTTACGATTTTGATAGGTGGGTATATTATGACTGCTGATCTTACATTAAGTCTTACCATCTCTGTTCCTTATCCTGTTTCCTATTTGTAACCTGTATCTTTTTGTAAAGTATGATACTTTACATGTTATCAGGAGCTATCAGGGTCTACACACCACTTCATTTAGAATTTAGGTGTTATGATCAAATCTTGCTTTCGAACATTGCTAATCTGCTTTAGATTTTATTAGAAACTCTGTGTGTAACATAGTCATGTAATTTTACTATGGTGAATATTATTTTTACCTGACTTTTTTCAGTCACTGTTCATTTCTCTGGTTTGAATTAAAAATAAAATTCATAGCAAAGTATGTGATCATTTTTAAGTGACATTTGCAATGGGTGATTATTACTTTTTTTTGGTATTTTTTTATAAGTTTGTATATATATATATATATATACATGCAACAGCAGAAAGAAATATACTTGGTTTTTGTCATTACATTTTCCCTCTGAAAAAAAATATTTTTAACAGTAAGGAGATGACAAAAAATTGCCGGTGATGGTTTTGGCACAACTTAATAAAAAGCTACCACACAGCTGAAATGTGGCAGCAGACTACATGAACACTCCTACTTGGGTATAATGAGAGTTAAAACATGTTTACATAAAGTACTGAAATTCATTGATCACAAAAAAATCATCAGGTTGTACCAACAGTTCACCTTTAGATTTAAGGAAGAAAATGTTTATCAATAAATTTAAATTACTATGATCCCCTTGATTCAACTTGTTTTTTACATTCACTTTCACATTTAATGTGTTATTATAAACGTCACTTAGAAACCAGTCTGTAATGAAAGAGTATATTGATGGTTTGCATATGAATCATGCAAGTACTTTGCCCTCATTTAATTAGTCATTTAAAATTGATCATATTTTTTTCTAATCTAATGAATGTATTTGAGTAAATATCTGTTATTGGAAAATCATAAATTCTCTCAATATGAACAAGTATAACCATGTCTTTCTATGTTATGAAAATAAAGACTATAGTATGCTATGGCTCTACAGACTATCTTTGAACTTTTCATTAGCTTTTAATTTCAGACAGAGTAATTTGGTGCCATATTCTTCAAAAAAGAAGACCATAGTGCACCTATGGTAATTAAGCGGTTAGAAATTACTTCTAAAATGACAATATGAGGAGCCAAAGATGTATCTAGAAAAGACATTTCCACTGACAGTCAAAAGAAGGAAGCTTTCCTCATGGTTGGAGCAGGAAAAATTAATTTTGATGTTCTTTTCATGTTGATGTACATATCCCATAGGGTTTGGAAATATGTTAGAAACACTCATCTGCATCCAACACAATATTTCAAAGGACAAGGCATGCTGTTCTGAGTGAATACTCTTAAGCTGGATGTACATTTTAGAAGTACTTTCTTTCCCTCTCTTAAAGCTGTTCCTGAGGCAACTTTGCACCAACACATCTAGGGACTGTGTCTGAATGGTACAGTGTCGGTTGTTGATTTAAGCTTGTATGGATGTTGACTTTATGATTGACAAAGACACCTTGCGCTGTTCTCTGGAAAACTAGGCTTTCTCAGATAGTTAAAAATCTGAATCTCATCAGTGCTTATGTCAATGAAGACCTAATTCCAGTATAACTAAATTCTATTGGTTTTCTTTGAGAGGAGCTGTAGACTGTCAAAGTGTTTGGACCTGATTCTTCTGTAAGAACTGTATTTCTGACATCTTGTGGGAGCATGGCTAGTTCTGTAATGGATTTTGCTGAAAAGATTGTGAAGGTTCGCTTGGTGTCTGTGTCTTTTACTACCTGAAAGTTCTTGTAGGCTTATCAACTGATGTAATTTCTGTGTTGCACAGAAAATTTGGCCAAATATTTTACTTGCTCTCTGTAAGGATTTTCCTTAGTTGCCAAATTGAAATTGCTCCCTAAAACCTAACTTTTAGATTTTCTCTCTCTCCTCCCCCTTAAGTTGCAGTTATTAAAATGAATTTTGATTCTCAGCCTGAACGATAGTTAGAAAATTCTTTTTTTTTTTCTTTTTTCTTTTTTTTTTTTTTTCTGTCACCCAGAATTTTTCCAAAGCTCGGTGTAAACCTCACCACAAAAGGAAATCTGAAATGCAACATTGAAATTCCTGAACTACCAGGTTGCTTTTGAATTTTGAAAAGCAGAAAATCCTCAAAAACTGAAGCTCTTAAAGCTTCTAAAATCTGCAGTTCCAAAGTAGTTGTCATGGAGGAGTCATCTCAGAGTCATAGACCCTAGTAATCTCTGCTCTCCTGGAATTCACAAGGCAATTTGGCAAGAGTACTAGGCAAAGTTTTATTGGATACTTGTCTGTGTTTTGGCAAGCATTAGTTGAAACAGACGTTTATATACAACATTTTTATTTCTGAAACATGCTTCATCTTAAAACTAGCTTGGTTTACTGCCCTTGTTATTCCTATTGGAAAGCTGTTACAGAATCTTCTGGCTCTGAAGATTACAACTTCTAATTTCCAACCCAAATGTATTTATGGCACATATAGAAATATTTTTATTAGGTCAACATTTTGACCTAACAAACAAACAACAAATTGTTGTTTAAATAGTTTTTTTTTTTTCCAAACACTCGTATTTATGTAGAACAATCTTATCACATCTCAGTTCATTTTACTAAATTAAACAAAATAAGATCTTTTTGTCTTATTGCATATGGATTGCAGTACTCTGGGGACCTCATCTCATACTTCTGAGAATTACATTTGCTATTTGATGGACATGTCACATTATTGGCAACAATTAACCCAGCCACATCACTCTTTCTCTTCCAACTGATGAGCTCACAGCTTAGAGCAGTACTTTTGTTTCCTCAAATTTATCAGCTTGCATTAGAGCTCTCCACGGCCATATTGCTTCAGTTCCTTATGTATCATACTCTGGTCTTCTTCATGTTGTGTTACTAACAATTTTTTTCAGGTAACCTTTATGTTTTTATCTACGTGAAATGTAACATAACGAAAATATTAAACAAGATCCATGACTGATCCTTGACTAACTCTATTCGTAATTGATTCCAGCTTGATTATTCTTCTCAGATCTGTCAGTTGCCAGTTGTTTTTCAGCCACTATCCACCACACAATTTTTGCACCAGCTCTCATGCTCTCCCACTTGTTAATTCCCTTAAGTACTTTATCAGATTTTTTTTTACCACATGGCTGATACATTAGGTGTATTGTTATTTCCCCACATGTTATATTGTAGGCTACAGATATCAAGCTAATCTGATTCAATGACTCTTGGATAACTTACTTTGGATTTCATCCCATTTCCACTTGTCATAGATCCTGTGTTACTTCCTAAAATAAATGTATTCTTTAAAATGAATTGGTTTTAACCTCTAATTTATGAAATCATTATCTTCAGATAAAGAATGGATTTGTGTAGGGTAGAGAATTCTATGGGGCCTGTAGGTGACATATGCTATAATTATTTTTCTGTCAGTATAAAGACTTGAACAATGTTTTCTTAACTCCTAAATCAATCATTTTCTTATATAAGATATTATAACCAGAGACTTTCCTATTCCTCCCCTTCTGAATCTTCTGCCTTTCAGATAAAGTACTTTAATAGTCACTGCAATATGGAATAAGAAAGTGGGAATGAGTCTCATCTAATGCTCTTTGGAAAGATGAGGTGCCCTGCCTGCATTCCTAATCATAATGAATATTAAATTATTTATACAAGATAGAACAGACTACACAAGAGAGATTAAGGACACTTTCTCTGTTGTTTTTCCCAATGTATTTTAATCTGTTGGGCCTCTTGGGAAGTGAGAACTGGGGTTCAAACACTCTGAGGAAAATAAAGGAATTTATGTACTATTACTCTTAAGCAATTGATTAAAAAAAAAAAAGTGTAAAATAAGTTCTCTCTCTCAAAATAAGTTCTGTCAGCTTTGTGAATATGGTTTTATTTTATTTATATTTTTTTTTCTAAATTTCTCAGAAAACCAGATATGAAACATACTGTTGTAGATAGAGAAATATGGGCTTTTTCACTTTGTTTAGATTTGTTTAATCATGAGGGGAAGTGACAGTGAAGTGAAGGTTTGTTTCTGTTTGGCAAAAGATTTATAAATAAATGTGGTTGACTTCCTACAATTGAGTGTGAGGGGTGATATTTTCATTTTGGGTTGTTTGCCGAAATGAAAAAAAAAATCAGTGCTTCTTACTCAGCTACAGACAAGTTATTTCTTTGTCCAGCTTCTTGGTTTTCATAGAAATATCTAGCATGTTGAATTGGGCAAATGCTTCTTAATAGCTGGAAAAACAGATAAAGTGCTCTTCAGGATTCTCATTGATACAGTTGCATTTGTCGAGTGTTGTGTGCATCTATGGATTTATATGCACTACTTACACTATTTGCTCTTGAGAGTGTTCCATTTCAGTCATTATGATAATCTGGGATCATGATAGTCGGGGATCACCAACAACCTGTTAAACACAAAACTTAGTTTTATTCATAGATATAATGTGATGGACTAAACTTTAAATATGACTTTATTTTCCTAAAAAAGATATTTTGAAAAAATAGCTAGGGAACAGCCTGCTTTTATGTGTACTTTACAGGACACTGAGTAACAGGTACATTACAAGTTCAAGTTGCCTATTTATTAACAATAGCCCTTGTGATGTAAAAAAAAAGATAAATCCTCACCTCATGATAATTTACACACTGAGAATACTTGTAAACTGTACAGTTTTATTTCAACACATAGTTACTACTTTTGGGAGATATGATTAAAAATAAGCAAGGTAATAACAGTAGGTTATAAGGAAATGTTCTAATATTGATACATTTTTTTAAAAGATATCTCACCTTTTCACAATTGTGTAAAATTAAATTAACAGCTTGGTGTTGCCTTATATTGCACACAATTACTAACTTGTCAAAAATAATCTGTATTTACCCTTCAGAGACTAATGACCCATTGTATTTTTGTATTGGCTTTGTGTGTAAAATGGTGGGACCTACATATGAAATCATTATTTCCTTTAAAATAATCTGAATGAGTAATTATTAAATATAAGGTAATCTGTTTTTCTCTAGTATAGAATAAAATAAAATAACCTTTTCATGCCACGGAAAACAAAAAATCAACAAAAAAAGCCAACACTCTTTTCTGCCTCTGTTCTCAGAAGAATAATCAGACCACTGCAATCACATACATGTAAGAAAAAATAATGCTTTTTACTTGTGCTATTGCACAATATTGAAAAGTACCTGCATAGCACCCAACTGCTGGTAATGGCCTCAGGCTCCTTACTAATAACTGGCCTTATTTTTATTGTTTTTTTTGGAAGCCCTGGATCAACATTGTTTTTCACTGTTTCCTTGTATAACCTTGGAAGAGAAAAATTAGGCTTTCACAAAACCTTTAATTAGTATGCTGCATTCTACAATGGCAGTTTAATTGTTTGAAAAGATATGCAGCATAATTTTGGATATTTTTTTCTTCCACTACTTTCCTGTTCATTTATTTCAAAGGTTATACTGTAGAGTTAATACCATTGGGTGTATGTTTATGCAACATTTAAAATTGCTCAATGGACACAGTGTACAACAGGCAAAGTTTTATGTAAGACTGATATTTCTGCACCTGCATAAAGGTTGGTGAGTTACATTCTGTGTTGGTGGAATATTTGCTGAGGGAAATGTGATAGTTTTTGGTCAATGAGGATCTCTGCTGCTCCCTATGGAACCAACGCCAATCTAGGAACAGCAAGAGCTGGAGCCCCATCTCAGAGATAAGTGTGAAATTTTGTGGGCTAGTACACCTACATAAAACCCAATGTGAGTTTTAGTCTTTGAAGCTGAAGTGATCTATGTTACAAAGAAAACAAAGCAGTGTTCCTTAACAGTGTAAGTCCTGAATAGTTATCCCCTGAAACCAATGGGTACTATAATGGTTCTATTGCACAGAAATACAGAGCTTTCTTTTCTATTGCCATGACAGATGCCAGCATTATTAAGCAGTATAATGATATTGACTGCATAATGTTGTAACATTGTGAGATTCTATTGCTCCCTAGCTGTGCAGGTACTCTGTATAACAATATGAAATGCAGAGATGGAGTGAAAACAAACAAACATTTTTTTCTGCGCTAAATTTCAGGCTATTTGAATTCTATCTTCAAAAGAGGTACTTAAATTAAGACATTATTGTGCACATTTCCACAAAGAAAGGCTTTCCTTTCTGAGATTCTCAGGAGCTCTTTGGGAAAACAAATTCTCACAGAATCACAGAATCACAGAATGGCCGAAGTCGGAATGGACCTCTGAAGATCAATACCACTGCTGAGAAGAATCACCTAGAGCACATTGCGCAGGATGGCATCCAGGCAGGTTTTGAATATCTCCCAAGAAGACTCCACAACCTCTCTGGGCAACCTGTTCCAGTGCTCTGTCACCCTCACAGTAAAGAAGTGCCCTCGCATATTCAGCTGGAGTGCTCTTTCATATTCAGCCAGATATTCTGGTTAAATATAGCTGATTTATCCAATGACAAATAGGTGAGTTTTACTTGTAACTGAAAATTATGTACCCGTCCTGCAATGCCTGGAAAAATAAGAAACTTTCCTAAGATTCTTCATCTTTGCTAAGATTCCTGGATAAGCTGGATAAGCGCAGGAAATCCCCCAGGTCCCTTAGAGTTTTGAGGAGCAGACAGATAGGAGATAATGTGTTTTTGAAGGAAATATTTAGCAATTGCCTTTAGTAGACTATGGTTAACTTTCTCTGTGCAAAATGTTAGAATTTGACCTGTTTTTATACATGGAATTGAGCATGCATATAATACCTGAAAATGTATTCTAAAATTCCATTTAATGTAGAATTGTATTCAATGTAATCGACAATTGTACAAATGGCTGTTATTTTATATAAGAAAGAGGAAATCGGCACTGTGCTCTTCTAAGGTTTGGTTCAGTTTCTAGGCATTAGCAGGTGTCCAGAGTTTTCACTTGTTTAGGCAGAGATGAAGTTACATATACTACATAATTTCCGTAAATTTCTGTTTTCATCATAGCACTTGTTACACTTGTCAGGCTCCTCCCAAGAGTTTTTCAATGACTTTGGTTGATGTTTTCCTGTAATTTCCCTGTTCTATCAATATCAGAGATATGGGATCTAATCCTCTCATGATTTATGCCTATTTTATATACTTCTAATTCCATAAAACCATTAAAAATGTTAGTACTCTGAGTCATCAGGGGTTTGTTATGCTTTAAACAAAGGAAATGACTATGGAAATTACTGGAGAAAAAAAAAAAAAGTGTCTTTTCACCAGCATCCTTCTAGTTACTTATTTTGAAGGTGGACTCAAATATAAGTAATGAATTAATGGCAGTTTTATAATTCCCTTTTCTTTGATATAAGGATACTTTCTTTTTCTTAAAGAATTCTTTTGCTCTGCTGTTTTTATTTCCCTTTACAGAGTATGCCATTTAACATATTTCCTGTGTCGGCAATATATTTTGATATTTTCTGGTTGAAAATGTTCATTTTTTTATTTTTTATTTTTATGGGTAAAAGGAATAATCCAATAGAGAAAAATATTAACAGACATAATGAAAATAAAGAGTTTTTTTTTTCTTTAATACAAAATGAACTATGCAACTCTGTAGAATAAAGTGTTCAAATTGGCCAGACCCTGGTTTGTGAGATTAAAATGTTTATAGTAAATAGTATGACAGAAATATTCTGTTAATCTTGACTGTTCTCATGAGAGAGGAAACATGTTTTTCACCCAAATTCATTATAAATCCTTTGCCTTCCAACCGTGACTTAAGGGTTCATCATTCCATATGCACGAAAACTTATTTGGAATAAGGTGGGCTGGAAATTTAAACTGGCTTAACTCCTCTTGATTAAATCCATCTGCCAATTCTCTGATTCCAGAAAATGTCTTTTTCCAATTATATCTCTTATTCCAGAAACCAAGAATTTTACACATGGAGTTAATCAGGAAAAGCAGCTTAAATATGGCTGTTCCAGAGTAAATTCTCACATAGAGAGGCCTTAACATGCCACTTGAAGATAATAGGATTGAACAGGTGGTAATGGATTCACATTTATTAAACATTAAAATCCCGCTCATTCCCTCCAAGATGCATGGCTCAGTAGGTTTAGCTAGGGAACAAAACACTAACCCCTATTTTAACCACTGAAGTTGTAAGGTTTTGCTCTGTGTATGCAGTTAGAACAGATTTGCCCTTTTTATGTAAGGACTTCTTTGGGCACTTAGGAATGAACCTGTTGCCCTGGGGATACTTATTCCACATGCCTCCTGATCTGTGGTAACTGTATTTGCCCATACTGCAGTCATGGGAAAATGGAAAGTGACTCAAACTAAATCATCCTCCAGTGATAACTGGGGTTCTAACTTATCACATCTGTAGTGATCTTTTTAGACCCATGGCCAGCAACTGCACTGCAGATCCAATAGTATTTCATAACTTAGCCATATATTTAAGCCCCTGATATAGAAAAAAACTTTAACTCATCTGATTTGGTTTCCTAGGTAAGGTTTTGGATTTCATTTTCATTTTCCATGTCGCCCACTGTGTTCAGCCTTTAATGTCATTGATCCAAGAAAAAAGCTATACTCAGCTAAAGTGTTTAAAAGATCAGTGATCCAAATCTCTACATTCTCTCCCCATTTTATTTGAGATAATTTATAATGATTCCTGAAATGGGCAGAGTGATTTATGAAACAAAACTACATTTTTAGTTGGCACAAGTTTCCAAACCCTGAAGTCTTGCAGTTTGAACAGAAGTGAAAATTTGAGATCAAGTGCATAGGCATCACAAATTCTCCTGTGATGGAAATGATATTTTCATTCTACTCTGTATGCTAGAGTTGTAATCAATTCCTACGTAATCAAAAACAAACTAGAAATAAAACATTGTGATTAAAAGTCAGAAACTGCCACAAAACTCTCTACAGCTTTAGGAAAAATAAAACAGCAAAAATCCATGGATAATCTACAGCTTGTTCAAATGTATTTCTATTTCCTATTAATTTACGTATAGAAGCTTATCATGGTTATGGTGTCTTTTTGATACTATTCTTGCTTGAGGCCTTCTTGGCAATTAACTAATGATCAATCTGATTTATTCTATGAACATCACAAAGGATGTCATCTAAAGTCTTTTTAGCAGTGCCTGGAAATACAGACTTTTATTCCTTTATGGATTTTTTTTTTTTTTTTTTTTTTTTTTACTTAGTAATGCTCATTATGCTGTATAGCAAAGTCACAGAATTATTATATGGCAGCTTGTCTACACAGAAAAGAATAAGCATCAGGTCTAAAGGGGAGAAGGTTTTAGTTTCACTAAGAGAAAATGGGTGATTTAATACTGACCTTTTCCACAGGGAGGTCCTACCAATGTTGAGGTTAATTTATATGGTCTATTTATATATTTATAAATTTGGATTTCAAGAAGAAAGGCATGGACACTCAAGGTTAATTAACTGTTGTTCAAAGCATAGGTATAGTAGAAAATGTGATAGCGGTAAAGGTAATATCAATCTTATGTCCCTGCTGATGTTAATGGAAGCATCAGAAAGATCTTAGCAATCTTATGTCCCTGCTGGTCATGGGAACTCTGCCTGTTTTAATATCACACAAGCCCCTTCATGTTGATCATGGCACACTGTGCAAATCCCATCTGTCATGAGGCATTGTGGTCCTTACAGATTTATCGGGTTTCCGTAGAGGTAAACAAATCTATTCATCATTTATGCTGTTAGGTAAGGGACTGTTACATGCAGATAAACTGTGTAATCTCAGGATAAGACAAGGTAGACAGTGTCATCCACATGTACTGGCTGAGAACCATGAAAAGGCTTTTTTGGTGCAGGTAATGACTTAAGTTCATCCAGTGGTCAGCAAGGTTCACTGAGAGTGGTACGCTTGTATAAATGTGCATAGGAATCACAGGATCACACAGAATCACAAAATAACTGAGGTTGGAAGGGACTCTGGATATCATCTAGTTCAACCCCCTGCCAGCAGGATCACTTAGAGCACATTGCGGAGGACGGCATCCAGGCGGGTTTTGAATATCTCCAGAGAAGGAGGCTCCACAACCTCTCTGGGCAGCCTGTTCCAGCACTCTCTCACCCGAACCATAAAGAAGCATTTTCTCACATTCAGCTGGAACTTTCTGTGTTCCAGTTTGTGCCCGTTGCCTCTCATTCTGTTGCTGGGATCAACTGAAAAGAGACCGGCTCCATTCTCTCGACACCCTTCCTTCAGATATTTATATACTTTGATAAGATGCCTTCTTAGTCTTTTCTCCAAGCTAAACAGGCCTAGCTCTCAGCCTCTCTTTGTATTACAGATGCTCCAGTCCCTTAGTCATCTTCATAGCCCTCTGCTAGACTCACTCCAGTAGTTTCATGTCCCTCTTGTACTGGGGAGCCCAGAACTGGACATAATACTCCAAGTGTGGCCTCACCAGGGCTGAGTAGAGGGGGAGGATCACCTCCCTCGACCTGCTGGCAACACTCTTTTGAATGCACCCCAGGATAGCGTTGGCTGTCTTGGCCACAAGGGCACAGAGCTGGCTCATGGTTAACTTGTTTTCCACCAGGACTCTCAGGTCCTTCTCTGCAGAGCTGCTTTTCAGTAGGTCAGCCCTCAGCCTGCACTGGTGCATGGGGTTATTCATCCCTATGCGAAAGACCCTGCACTTGCCTTTGTTGAACTTCATGAGGTTCCTCTCAACCCAACTCTCCAGCCTGTCCAGATCTCTCTGAATGGCAGCACAGCCCTCTGGGGTGTCAGCCACTCCTCCAAGCTTTGTGTCATCAGCAAACTTGCTAAGGGTGCACTCTATTTCATCATACAGGTCACTGACGAAGAAGTGAAACAAGACTGAACTTACCCCTGGGGAACACTGCTAGCTAAAAGCCTCCAATAGACTCTGTGTCACTGAGTACAACCCCCTGAGCTCTATCATCCAGCCAATTCTCAATCCACCACACTGTCCACTCATCTATCCCACACCTCCTGAACTTGCCTGTGAGGATGTTATGGGAGACAGTGTCAAAAGCCTGGCTGAAGTCAAGGTAGACAACACCCATTGCTCTCCCCTCATCTACCCAGCCAGTTGCCCCACCATAGAAGGCTATCAAATTTTGTTAAGCATGATTTCCCCTTGGTGAATCCACGCTGACTACTCCTGAGCAGCTTATCTTCCACATGCATGGAGATGACCTCCAGGATGAGGTGTTCCATCACCTTTCCAGGAATGAAGGTGAGGCTGACTGTCTTGTAGGTTCCTGGGTCCTTCTTCTTTCTCTTTTTGAGTACTGGAGTGACATTGGCTTTCTTCCAGTCCTCAGACACCTCTCCTGTTCTCTATGACCTTTCAAAGATGATGGTGAGTGTCCTAGCAATAATATCTACCAGCTCCCTCAGCACTCATGGGTGCAGCCCATCAGGACCCATGGATTTGTGGGTGTCAGGTTTGTCTAAATGAGCTCTAACATGATCCTCCTTGACCAAGGGAAATTCCTTTCTCCAGACTTTCCCTCTTGTCTCAAGGGTCTGAGATTCCTGAGGGCTGGTCTCAGCAGTGCAGACTGAAGCAAAGGTGGCATTCAGTAAATCTGCCCTCTCTGTATTCTTCAGCACCAGGTCACCCACCCCATTCAGCAGCGGGCCCTCATTTTCCTAGAAAAATCTCGTATCTGAGCCTCTGGCAGGCAGTAAACCTTTCTAGACGAGAGGTCAGGTCAGCAAATAGGTGCCTCCATACCCTGCAGCAGGGAGTCATTCACAAAATCACCTGCAGATTCTTCTGGGTGTTCCTGTTAGGCACAGGGTCTCTCAGCCCAGTTGCCTCCCTTGAAGCCTTGCCCAGCTCCTCCTCCACCTGGAGGGCACTGAAACTGTTCCTCAATAGCAAGGCTTCAGGAGGAGTAAGAGACTTTCTCCTCCTATGAGAAGTGACCAACTTCCTGCCCTCTTTTGTAGTGTTATGACATACTGCGTCATGTCACACAGAACCCTCTGACAACTCCACTGCTGTCTGGCTTTGGGACTCCTGGAGCTGTATGGTCTCCATGGACAGCCTGTCTGGCTCTTGCTCATCTTCTCAGATGCTTCACAACCTGCTGACTTCCTCTTGTAACTCCCTCACCTGATGACAAAGCTCATGGACAACAGCAGACCTTCTGCAGGAGAGCTGGCTGTCAGTACAGGTCTCCCAGAGAGGACCCACACACTCCCTGCAGCCTGAGACCTGAAGAGATGTATCTGCTGTCAGAGGGTCTCTCTGGGTTGAGACCTCCAATGTAGCTGATGCAGTGACTCCAGCAGCTGCTGGAGAATATGGTCTGCACTGTGTCATGACCACATCTGAGGAAGCGTACGCTACTAGGATTGGAAACAAAGGTGCCCTCTTGGGCCCTGCCATGCAAACTGCTGCGTTTATTTACTGCATCTGTTTGCTGTGCTCAGTGAACTAGTGAGACTGTCATGGTATGGGTAATATAGTGGTTATTCATGCTAACATGCATGCCTCTATTATCAAGACCTGTGGTTGTACTCAGCCCAGATTCTGTTTGAAATCATTGTATCTTCCTTAAAACGTCTTCCACAGTATCCTATACCCACCAGCCCAGCAAAGCACTTTTTTTCAAAGATACAATTTCCTTATGAGGTTATCTTTCCTTCTTTCCTGCATTCATGCACCTTATAACCTAAAATCATGGCATATACTTTAGCTGATAGAGTCTGTGGCAGGGTGCAGCTGAGTGTGCTTGTGTTAGTGCATTGAAAAGTGCAGCTAGACCTTCCTGGTGATCCAGAAAACATTTTTCTTTGCTCTTTTCTTTCCTCAGGCACTAAGGATAATTAGAATAATAGACCAACTGAGGGGATGCTGCAATACATGAGATAACACAGGGGACAACTATTAAGAGTAGACATGCACAACTATAATAGTATAAAGAAAACAGCTATATATTTCAGGAATTCTCCGAGTCTGAGTCTGGTAAACTAAATTTATGAAAAATAAAAATAAAAATAGAGTAATCCTAGATAAGTATCAGATGTAATGGGAATTTTCTAGTTCCACCAAATATGCTAGAAAATATCAAAGAGATACACATTCAGTCTTTAGGTGTTCTAGGTAGGAAATAGGGCTGAGCCTTCTCAACACAAATTAAAACAATTTAAAGTTTGATAATCCAGTGTTTGAATAAAGGTTTCTAGAAGTAGGAATTATTCTTTAAAAGTAGACATAGCTATTCAAGGTCAATTTTGAATACACACATTATTTCAAAGAAATGATTAAAGCACAATAAAAGAAACTACTGAAAAACTGAAATATTTGTTCTAGTTACCTTCTTATTAAAACTAAACTTCATTTTCTTCTGTAAGAATGAAAAATGCATTCTGTATGAATATATAGCACACAGAAAATACTCCTAGGTATATTTTCACCTAGGAATGAAAATAGTGTAAGTAGTATAAATATAGGTACTCTTTTTCTTTGAGTGATGACATGCTTCTTAAACAATGGAGTTGCATACTAAGGTACAGTAATAAGAATAGTTAAAATACTAAACTAGATTCAGAAAGCTTATTTTGTAAGATTCTGATAAGCACATGTGTTGTGCTGAAGCTTTTCATCTCCCACTGGTCATACTCATGGCTATTCAGGATACTTCATGAATGGAAATGACTTTTTTCTTCTTGCTAACATAAACTATTACCTGTGTCACCTTTAAAGCTGAGACACTAAAAAGAGTTCTTGTCTTGATAACTGCATGAATTTCTCTTTTGAACCCTTTATATGTCTAAGATGATATTGCAAAATCCATGTTCTCTTCCTAAAAATGATAAAAAAATAGAAAAAGTCCAGACTCTAGACAGCTAATAACAGCATATATGTTATTATAGTTGATTGAATGTAGCCAACAGTGAGAAATAAAACAAAGGCTTCTCCTACTGAAATCATTGGAAATGGGATTAGGCTCAGTCATACTGAAATATTCTCTATATTGACAATGCTTCCTTTGAGTACTGCACATTTTACATTGATATCAGACATGCTATTGCAATTGAGGTAAATAAAATCGTTGAAAGGGATCTTGTACAAGTACAGATAAAAGCAATTTAATGCTTTGCAGAAGATTAAAAATGCAACAGGGAAGATCAATAACAGGAATTAGCTGCAATAGACTGTGACTGATAGATGCTTACCAAGAGTTAATAGGAAGTGTCCTAAAAGCATTTAGAGACAAGGTTATCAGTATGCCCACTAAAGATATTTGATAATCTGTAACTTTATGTAAAAACTCTATTATTTTTCTTATTTCATTTTCTTTTTTCATATGTTGCATATGTTCTCAACATTGTATATGTTGCTCTATGTTTTCACATGTTGTCCACTTACTGGTCTTGAAACATAAGAAACAATGCAAAGATGAGTGCTGAGTTAAACATTGAGAAAAAAGTACTGTTGTGTAACTTCCATGCATTTCAAATTTCTTTTTTTTTTTTTTTTTTGTAATTTATTTTAAAGCTTTGTGCAATATATTGTAATACATGACATCTATTAAGTAAAAATCCAATAGAATGGCATTGGGAATGGTTGTACTCAGAGAATCTTTTCCATATTTGCAACGTATGAGAACAGAATTTCAAGTTATCTTGGATAACAAATTGGAATGTCTGCCACAAAGGACAAAAGGCTTTCCTCTTCTACACACTGAAATATTCATATTGCTTAAAAGAGCTGGAATTATAAATAGAAACGGAATTGAATGGAAAAAGCAATAATCAGTTCAAAAATTAATTGTAGTCTTCACAATAGACATGATTTCAAATAGGTATTACACAACTATTATTGACAGTGGTATGTACATTGGTCAAAGCTTAGTATACAATGGATGCAAAGTTTCCAAAAGGGGGGGAAATTCAGAAGTAAAAGTCACAGCCACCCTGTGCTTATGCGTGCCTACAAGGCTGATGAAGTCCTGGGCCTTCTGAACCCATTGTGAGTTCTGTCATTGATTTCAGAACACAACACTTCACCTTGTGACTTTTTATATGAAGATAACTGGTTTGTCAGTGAATATAAAACAAAGTCAATTGTTTGACTGTATCTCATTTTTTCTAACACTGAGATAAGAACTAAATCTAAAGATGTATTTTCTTCTTTTGCATGTTTTCTGCTGCACGTACATGCAGACACTAATCTCAGAAAGTGTTTCATCTGCAAAGAGACCCTTTCATTTCAGTTCTGTTACTTCCAACAGCTCTCTTATGCTACACCTTGTGGATCTTTGGGTGTGACACTGCTGACAAAGGCAAGCAACTTTCTTTCCCAATAATATGAGTTTCCTTCATAGCTTTTCAGAGCTGCAGTGCAACCAGTTTTGAAATGGTAGAGTGGCTGTTTGTAACAGAAGATGATGTCCTTTCAGTGGATATTTGTAAAAGAAAAAGCTTTCTAAGAAGAAATTCACTGGAGGAAAAAGATTTTTTTATTATTATTATTATTATTTTTTTTTTCCAGTTGCTTTTTTAAAGGTGTTTAGAAATAGCCAGAGTTTGTGTTATTTTAATAAGCCCCTCACAATACATTAGTGAACAAGAGGGGCCTAAGAGTGCAGGATGAGTTCCTTTTGATCATGGTATTTATCAGTGCAAGTCCATTTTGCACATGCAGTGTGCAAAATACGGACAGGAAATATGAATGAATAATATTCTGAAAAGCAGTATGACAGCTACCAAGTAAGACTGTAGGATATAAGTACAAAGGAACTGCAGAAAATGTAAAAACAAGCATGTAAGACCATACTTTCAAAAGCTTGGGGTAGCAGTATTTGTGTCTTTGAAACCAAAGGGCTTTTTCACATGCAGAAACAGATTTTTGAGAACTATTCAAAACAATATGGAAGATTATTAAACTGTGATGTATTTTATATTTTTTTTCCTTTGCTTGTCAGTGATAAATTGCTCCATTATTGCCACTACTTTTTCTTTTCTTCCATATAAGGTAGTGCAATATGTGGTGTTTGTTGCAAATATTTTCTGTTGTTGCTATCTTATTCCCCTCTGTAAGTAAGTTGATTATATCCCCAGACCTGTAAACTACTAATGCCACATTTTTTGGACTGAGATAATTCCTGCCATAATTTTCAGGTTAAATAAAAGCAGCTGGCATCACCTTAATAGAATAATCTTTAGTTTTCAAGTTTCATTCTTCCTTTTTCCTGGTTATGATATTTCAGTGGCTTACTTTTCTTGATTATCTGAATCTCTTGGTCTTGCACAATTTGAAACGTTGGAATTTGTTGACTTCTTATGACTAGAAGTAGATACTTTCATCTTTCTGCAGTTTCATTAAAAATAGTATTGATAAGTAGGATCTGTTAGAATGTTTTTGTTTGTTTTTAACAGATAAATATGTACTCAATAAAAAGTTATTTTTGACCACATCAAGATTTGTTCTTTTTTTGAAATGCTAATAATAATTACAGTTAGTAATTGTTTTGCCATTTGAAAAATAGGAATACTGCTTTTTTAAGGACTTCTAAATATCATTTAGTATTTTTCAGCAGAGTGTTGGTACGTACTTTATAAACATGACAGTTATTATTCTTCCTTGCTTAGGTTCTTTTCTACTCTTAATATTTAATCTATGAATTGAGTAATTTTGTGTTACATGATTTTGGACGTTTGTTTTTTCTGCCATTTTGTAGAAGGGAAAGTAAGTTTATAATTTCTGAATTAAGTTTTATTTATTCCTTCTTTGTGTTGTACTATTTAATTACTTATAGCTAGTTAAATGGAGTTAATTCTGTTGAGAAAAGTTTTGAAATCTGAAGTAGTTCTTATATTTTGCTGAAGGTCTATCCATATTGTTAAATTTCTGTCAGTAGTGCAAGATGTTTTACTTCTGGAATCAGTAAATGTTACTAAGGCTGTTATTGTTACTTAGAATAAGTTTTATTTGACACAGCTTAGTAAATGTTAAAAAAAAAAAGTTTTGTTTATTTGTTTTAATGACATTTACTTTAGCCTGTCAGGTAGAATTTTGATCCATTAAATGCTGTTCAGTCTGTTAGTGATGGGAAATGGCAATGGGGTTCTTACTTGTCAGTCATTGTTTATTGAGGAAAACAAACCACCTTGTCACAAGTAAAAGGAAGAAGCACACTTGGACATCAGTACAAGTGGAAGCACAGATAAGAAAATGATATAGTAGGTACAAAAATGAAGACTCTGAGGTCAACCAGAGCTCAGCATTTAGACTGCTTCTTCTGGTACAGAATTTATCACAAAATTGCCAGTCTCCTGTGCACTCTCAAGTGCTTCCTAATGACTGGGTTAGAGCAGCATTACAGCCTCAGAACAGATAGTCAGCCCTTTTGATCTTAGGCTGGCACATGTAAGATGAGGCAGTGGGTTACAGAGAAAAGATGGTACTTGCAGAAAGAAAGGGTGAAAGCCCTTTGGCCTGATCTACCTTGAGATAAACATGTTCTTGAAGTCTTTTCCTCTGAGAAATGAAGTGGTTCATGATGTGTGTCCTAGACGACAATCCAGCCACGCTGGGGTCTCTGGGTCAGCATCATAAAGGAAGAGATTGAGAATGTGCTGGCTTTATCTCACCATTTATATTAAAAGCCTGCTTGACCTCTGCTCCATCCATCACACGCCTACCTGTCAGCATTTCAAACTGGACAGTGCATTCTTGTCGCTAGAGGAGAGTAATGATTATCTAATAACCTACATAGCTTTGACGAAAACCATGACTACTGCTAACCTATAGTTATGCAATAGAGTCATAGAACATCCTGTACATAAACATTTGTAAATCTCCGTGTCAGGAACAACGAATCTCTCTATCACCAAGAGGATGACCTCTGCCAGTACGATTGAAAGCCAGAAACATATCACTCCGCTCTACAGACCTATACCCTATATTTCACTCTGTCTTTGGCTATCTTTATTCTTAGCTTATTCTCTCCTGTATTATAGGGCAAAACAGTTGATTTCAGTGTTTTTAGTTTTATTGTGATGTGACTTTAGAAGTTACAAAATGAAAGATCTAATCTTGCAGACATGAGTTGTATTACCACGTATAATATTACATGGTAAATGAACAGTAAGTTCATGTAATATTATCAACCTCCTTTGGAAAACAAACTCTCATAAAGATCTGTGTGCCTGTTCATGTTTGCAGGATCAAACCCTGAGAAACCTGACAGTTCTCTACAGTTGCTTTGCTGTTTGCTATCTACTTAATGCACGTACAGCTATAAATTTGATTTAGAGTGAAGTGTAGCAAGGAAAAAATCTTGGGCAAGATTCCATTTTAAGTCACACTGTTTTAAAATAGTAGAAACTCTACATTAATAGAGACTTTTCCCAGCTTTTTCAATTTATCTCTTACCTTGTATTTGCCTGCATATGTGCATATGTCAGAACTTGTATTAACAGTTTTATGGGAAGTATTTCAAAGAGTTGAAAAATAGGCTGTTTTTATGGGATTTCCAAACAGATTTAGGGGTAGATATATCCCTTTTAAAAGGGAAAACCAAAACCTCCTTCAACGTTGGTGAAGGTGATGAGGTTGGCACTGCACACATTCCAACACTGTTACACCCTGGCTCCTGAGGGAACTAGGTAGGGTGTGATGAAGAATTAGTGTCAGCAAGTTATGTAGGACCATAATTTGTTGCTGTAATAGGCTAACAGCAAATAGTTGCTATTTCCCAAACTGAAGAAGAGTCTTTTAGGCTGCACCATAAGACATAACCTTAACATGCCATCATTGCATTAAACTGTGTTCCATGGACACTGTTTAGCCTCCATTATACTTAAAGTTATTTTAAAAGTAAATGCTATCTTAGTGCAAAGATTAACCAAATCAAAACCATTGTTTATAGGACAGCAATTCAATGAGACACAGTACATTTCAGCATTCAGACTTCAGAATAGTTAAAATAAGCATTAAGATATACCACTCATGGAAATTATTAGACCATGCCTTTTTTTTTTTTTTTTTTTTTCCCCTTAGGTTGTATCAAGTAGCTCAAATGCTTCTTCAAACAGCTAAGACAATACTCAGCAATATCATACAGGTAAGTGAATCTGCAGATTCCATTTTTTTAAAATGAAAGGACATAGCCTGAGCTCAGTGCAATTACAATAGTATCAGCTCAGGATTTTCCTCAAACTGTTCAAGAGGAAATTAGACTTGAACAAGGTTATGATGAGAGTATTCTTTTTCCTGAATGGCTCATTGCATACTAACACATTAACTAAGAACACAGAGTAGTATAATATTCTAAAAACGACTGTAGCAATCAATATTTTTGCATTTGTCTGGGAAAAATAATGAGAAGTGAAGCAGAAAGTGAGTAAGAGCTATTGTGTCAATTCATCCGCCTACTAATGTATGTATGTGGGGATTGCTTGCAGCTATGCTTTGTGACAGCACAAGAACTTACAATAAATTCTCAGAGCTGTCACAAACCAGTCACAACAAAAATACTCAATTTCATATTTTTATGGCATGTAAATGTTATGAGAAGAGGTTTGCTTAAAAAGCCAGAGTAAATTCTTAAAAAATATAGTCCTCTGAATCACTGCATCACAGTATAAGTTATTTCCCTAATACTTGCTTTAAGTTCACCTATAAATTGAATCTAATGGACCCAGTTCTAGTTCATAGCTCTCAGAACTCACTGCACCAAAAGCACTGATGAGGCAGATAAAGAAAAATTTTATCTTTACATTTCCTTTGAATCTTCCAGGATTTTATTACTAGAGGTAGCTACTTGTTACAGAGAGTTAGAGCAAAATATGGTCACTGACCCAAGAACCTTACAAACTAAATACAACACAAGGAACAGACAAAAGCAGACAGATGGGAAAGAACATGGGGAAAAATAGGATAGTATTGGTCAGTGGGATTTGTAGTGACTTCTGTGAATGTTTCTGGTGTAATTGTAATAAAGTTGTTCATAGGCATCACAGAAAAGAAGAATTTTAAGGTGTCTTTAAAGACAGAGAGTACACTGTCTTCCCAAATACTTTTGAGGATTGCCTTCCACTATCCCAAGAGAAAATGACATGTCTAATGTTGGAATAAAAATGATTCAGTCCATGATGCTCTCCTATATTGGACTGTGAGGTGGCAACTCAATAAATAGAACAGTGTGCTTTTAGCTAGCACTGAAAAACAGACTTTCCATGTGATTGAAGTGGTATGATTGCACAAATAGGTAGTTTAGAATATTTTTAGAATATTCTGCTAATATATGGATGTTGAGGTCAAGAAATAAAGTTACTGTAGTTAGCAAGTCACGAGTCAACAACAACATGGACAAGTTTTGTCTGAGAAATGGCTAAGCAAGTATAATCTTAGGGTTGTTATTGAGAGTTAAACAGTTTACACTATTTAGAATAACCTGGATTTGAGCATACAGAGAGATAACCCCTGAGTCCTAATTGAGAAGAAAGCTGGAAGAAGGTGGGGTGGGAGAGGAGGTGTTCACAGAGATCAAGAAAACACACAATACAAATGGTTTAGTGGAAAAGATTTAGCAAGTTTTCTTCATGTTGTCCTTGTAGCGATGGCCAAAAGTAACTAAAAAAGTGTTGAAAGGATGGATTAAGGTTTATTTAATTTGGACAGAACAGATAGGCTTGAAGTAGGAAAGTAGATTTGTGGATTTTCAGCATATAAAATGATACCTGAATTTAAGTTTGGCAGTAAACCTGCATGTGTGACAGATTTGCTGGGGGAAAGAAGAGGAGTACCAAGAGCCAAACATCTGGATGAGGATGGACAAAGTAGTCCTCTAAATGAAGAATGATAAGAGAGTAAGAAGAAATGGAAGAAGGAATGAATTTTAGAAGAGGAACAATGATTTACAGAAGAAAGACCTAGCATAGCGTGTCAAAAGCAACGGAGAAATCAAGAAAGGTAATTCTTTTTTCTGGTTTGAAAGAGGTATTTAGAGATAATGGAGAGTAGAATTTTATGAAGCCTGTTTACAGAAGAAAATTAAAGATGGGGAAACTATTGTTTTGATACTTAAACCAAGCAACTAAATAAATAAACAAATAAAGCTGTTTTGCATCAAGCAAAACCATGTGCAAATTGTACTGCTTCTACAGTAGGAGCTTACTAAATTCATCAACAAAATGAGCATTGGGGATATGTTTATGCCACCAAGTAGTGGTTAACATATCCAATCCATTTTCAGCACAAAATGTGATGATGAAATGAAACAGGAACTATTGGAAATACAATAGATTCAAACAAAGTGAAACAGGCTTAATTTGAATATCCACTTTACACTGTTTCACAATGATGCCTGATTTTGAGTTAAGAGCATAATTGTTCTTTTTAAATTGTTTCAGTTAAACAAATTAATTTTTTATGGCTGAGGTGACAATGTACTTACATATACCAAGTCATGATCGATCTGTAACTCCTTTAACAATTTTGGCAACTGCTTTTATGGTGTTCACTGTGTCTTGTGTGACATAGTTCTAGTTAACAGGACAGTAGGTGTGACAGTCTGAGGTACCCAGCGGAAGAGAATCTTGAAAATCTCCAACAACTTTATTTTTTCTTGTTTCATGCCATTAATCTGATAATTCCTTCCTTCCTATGCATTAATTTGCTGCTCTTTATATCAAAGTAAGTTGTTGAATTTTAATTTGCACTATTGTACAAATAACAAATGTCAGCAAAAGTTTAAGTTAATGTTTTCTTAAAAACAAACAAACAAAACAAAACAAAACAAAAACAAAAACCAACCAACCAACCAAACAAACAAAAAAAAAAAAAAAAACAAAGGAAAGGAAAGTAATGCTTCATTATTTGGGTCAGTTAATTGAGCAGTTTTAGCAAATGTGCCCCAATTAAGCAGATTCCACCTGTCTGTTTGAAGATCCTCTGTTGTTTAAAAATAGCTTTAAAAGTTTTTTTTATCTCAACTGAGACAAAAGGTACAGTCCGAGAATGGCCCGCAAAACAGCATATACTAGTGTTTATACAAAGTGTAATACAAAATAGGTGATTTGCAGTCTACATAACACGTCTTATGAGATTTCAGAACTTTTCCATTCAACCATTCTTAATACAAAGTTACTTCTCTGAAATTCCAAACATGTGAAAGATACCAAAGTTAAAAGTACTGGCATCCACATAAGTTTTTTTAGTGGTGCATGTTAATACTAGCAATACCTTTTAAGAACAGTAGTGTTTACTGAGGACAAACAGATTAATCCATAGCTGTTTGACATCCAAAAATCCTCTCAGAGTTAGGAACTTTTGACATCAGTATTTTTTTAAGCTATTAATAGTGTTTTGTTGTTGTTGTTGTTTTTTGTTTGTTTGTTTTTGTGTGTGTGTTGCACAATGCTTCTTGTAAAATACAGTGCATACTACAAGGAAGAGTGTAGCCTGGACTTTACAAATGTAACACCAGTTACATTTTGAAAAGTATATTATTTAACACTAGAAGTTATACAATGCCAACAAGTTACTAACAGCTATAGCTATCCAGTTGCTAAAGACTGTGACATAGGCTTTATGTCAGCAGAAAATTTTGTGTGCATGGAATTCAGAGCTCATGAGAGATTATTGATTGACAGGCTTAGAGATAAAGTCTGCAGTTGGGTGAATTCACTTGACTATTGCTGTTTTTCTACTCCACTTATAAGATGCTGATAAAAATATGTATAAAAACAAAAAACGCTACGACCACCAAAAAAAAAAAAAAAAGCAGAAGGGTGCAGATATTTCTGGCGGAAGATTAACCTATATATTTAGAGAAAAGCAAACCTTGCTATTTCAGTACATTGGAAGTAAAAATAAGTCATGAGGACACTGAAGCCAGGGGGGTGAAATATTTTAAATGGTGGTCTAGGCATGATACTTCTTTGCCAGTCCCAGTCTCAGCTTGCTACAGTAATTATATACGGGAAAAGGGTACAGAAAAAGCTGTGGCTGGAATGACACACTGCAGTCTGGGGCAACTTCAATAACTCAGGGGAATCACAGATTAAGTAGGTACAGTTTAACTATATAATACACCAGAGGACATTATATTTGCCTGTCTCAGACCAGTGCTTACAGATATCACCACTGATCTAAATAAGTCAATGTAGGAATAGGGAAAGTCATGATAATGTAATATCTATATTAGGGTAAGCAAGAGGACGGGAAACTATTGTAAGAGAGAAATTCAGTTTTAGAGAATTACCCTTCAGTCTACCAGGGAAGGACTTTTGAGAGGATTCTTCTGAGCATTTGAAAGGGAAACAACTTTTTAAGGCCTACGAGTTTCACGTCTTGCATTTTTCCATCTGAAAAATTTGATTTACAAGTGTTTTGTCACTCAAACTGACTTTTGTATTTTCTATGCACAGTTCAGAGTAGTGGGATGAAATGCCAGGATTTGGGTACTCTGTTTTTTGTAAAAGCTTTTTTTTTTTTTTTTTTTTTCCCCAAGAGCATCCAGGTCCTCTATGAACTGAAAACTCAATCAGTAGTTACCTTCTATATCAAATAAGTTTAAAAAAGAAAGATAAGTTGCTCATGACCATTCCCACTCCTACACATGTATTACAGAGGTGATGAGTGGAAATAATTTTGCCATCTTGTATACGTCTCCATTAACTGAAAGCTATTGTTTTTCACATTAAACAATTACAGCTGGAAATGACAACATATGTTGGCTCATAAAGATGTGAAAACATCTTCTAGTTCTTTTTAAGTCCACTGAACAACTTATGAAATCATGGAGTTTGTATTTTTGGTTCTGTTTCTTCACTCCAAAAAATTGTTAAAAAGCTAATCAGCTGTATTTTAAATCACAACTTAAAAAAATTAGCAATAAATAAATATTTTAACATAGTACTTGATATATTATGATTATTAAACGTAGATAAAAATGTCTGAGCAATGGAATCTGACTAGCTTTTTAGGTGTTTCTGTTTCCTGCCATACATTAGTAAAATGTCTTATAGAAGTTTGCTATACAGATATCATGGAGAAGGGAATATGGAAGTCCCATACATTGCTCTGTAATTACTTTGCATAAACACTGTTTCCTTGCAAATTTTGTTTTTCCAAGAGAAGAAACATAAATCTAAACTGCTGGAAAGCTTTATTTAATTTATTTGTCAATCAGTGTCTCTTCTGAAGATACATAGCATGTACTTTTAGCATGATTTTTCATGTTCAAAATATAGCTGGAGGACATCTCATGAGAATAATGAGGTTAGATCAATCTGTTTTTCTTTTCATTGCTCTATATTTACATCCTGAACCTCCAGACAAGTTTACATGGACAAGACTTTCACAGTCATACTGAATGCCACTTTGTTGGAGAACAATAGGAGGATGCACTGTATGGTCCCTGGTGAGAACATACATGAAAAATTGATTTTCTTTTTCTGGATGGTATCATATATATCATATATGTAGAATTAGACATTAGAGACTAAAACCACCTCAGCTCCTGATTCAAAACTTACCTTCTGTAGGTAATCAACAAAATGCATCCCATTAAGATATGCTTCCAGTGATTTATGAAAATTACAGTAAATAGTTAAGTGTTATTTTGGTAACTTTCCTAGGTGTTGAAACCATATTTTATAGTCTTGAACGCTAGTCAAAAAAAAAAATCCTAACGCAAAAAAAAACACTATTTATTGTTCCCATTTGACAGTGATTCAAAAGGGATCTTTCCAGACTCTAGATACAGCAATGAAGCCAAATGAAGCCAAATGTTTTAGTGTTTCCAGGGACTAGAGGCCTGAACTGTTTATCCTTATTTTTAAAGAATAATGTCAAACCCTGTGCTAGCTTCAAGTTAGAAGAATTGAGTTCCTGTCTGTGTCATGATACAAATTGTTATTATAATTGATATTGAGCCAAGTTGTTTTTCCCCTCATCTGTGAAGCTGTGGAAAATGGATTCATTAATGAGTCTTTCTTTCAATGATTTGGTTTCTTGTTCTCTTCCACATTAATTGTAATTACTTTCCCACAACCTGGCCTCTTTTGATGAGTACTACTGTTTTCCAAATGTGATTGGTTATTGATTTGCCAAAAAGGGTCTAATTTGGAAGTCTAAGAGTGTTGCACAGCTGGGAAGAAACTGAAAAAAGTATCCTAATCATTCATACTGCATTTGGCAGTCACAAACCCAAAGCGAAAACTGATTTTTGAAGTTGTTTTCCAGTCATATTTATTTTCATGCTTTTGCGTGTTTTTAATACCAGGTGTCAATTAAAACTCTACTTAAAACTTAGAGTACAGATTTTTTACTGCAATAGTAACTGTTCACAGTAGCTTTTCATGTTCAAAATTGCACAGCAGCAGCAAATGCGCAATTTTCTAAAAGTGCATGTCTTTTTTCAGGTTGGTGGACTTGTACATTATCTTATTTTGGAAGAGGTACCTATATTAGTATCGTATATTAGTATCCACTGATGCTACAACTACTTTTGAAGTAACATTAAAGTAGTGCTTTGCATGAGTACATGACCTAGTTTCTTCATCTTTTTTTTTTTTTTTAGATAGAGAAGTCTACGTGTCATCACTGTTGAGCCGAATAGGAATGAACACCATGAATATTGTAGTTTGTTCAACGTGGCTATTTAAAATTTAAGATACTTTCATGTGACTGATAGTGTTAGAATATGGTCATTACAGAGTTAGAATAATTCTGATCTATGATTCTATTCTGATCTATATCTGATCTATGGAAATTTTCTAATGCTAGTGTTATAGTACCTATGCCTTTTGAACATTGTATAAAGATCAAACCATATAACACAGGATACAGCAATATCGTGGATGAAATTCTCAAAACACCTGAATCCAAACTTCAGAAGCGATTTTAGGGGAGGTAATAACCAGTTTATAGATAAATGCAGACACCTAAATGAACAGTTAGTAGGATATCCAAGAGTATCTCTCTATGTCCTTTCACTTTTAGAATTTGGCAGCTGGTTTCAAAAATAGTTAGATGTCTGATAACATATTGAGCATCTAATATTTCTGAAATGTGGTACAAACAAGTATGTTTGTGGTTCAAATGTGGTTCAAACAAGTATGATATTTCACATATGTTTGTGAAAAATCAGTGAACCTAGGATTCAAATGATAGATTCATCCTCATTGTCCAGGAGAATTCAATGTAAATACACTTGGACACAGCAGATGGCATTTGCTTTGCTTCTTGGTCTCTTATCCTCCAGAGAGAAATATATAAATGTCATTTTAGGCCTTGAAAGGAAGTTCAAAAAGAATCTTGGATATGGTGATGCTCAGTATTGCAATGTCCTCAAATTATGCTGTGTGGGCTTCACTATGTGGAGCTTCTCTTAATCTCATATGGAGGAATTAATGAGTATTAGCATGCTGGGCACTGGGAAATGTGAATACACTGATAGAACTGGGAAAGAAAAAAGTGACATTCTGAACCTGAGGTGCTTTTGCAGTTAAGTGCCATGGTGAAAGTGAGATTCAGAGCTTCAGAGAAATTCTTTTTGTGTTCCTTTTGTGTTTCTTTGTAAAGCATACTGGTAACTGTCTGATAGCACACTTCCTGGGCAAATACTCCAGCTCTTGATTTACAGAGCCACTACAGTCAAAGGAAATTTCAATCCATGTCTTCAGAAAGTATCTTAGCCATCAAGCAAAAGGTGTTCTTTATAAGAACGTTTGCTATCTCTTCCTGAAGACAGTTTGCATGACATAATAGAATACAAAACAGGTTTCATTCAAAGGGAAGTGAGAGAAATCTGAAAACTACAGTTCAGGGTTTAGGGTGTTTGTCTGGAAAGAAGAAGACTCCTAGGCTACATATATAGTAGTAAATTGAATAGGGTCTGAGTGTGGTCTTCAATGGATTTAATTATTAAAATAGATGTCCCTATCTTTAGATATCTCCAGTGTAGATTTCTGCATCTGTGCTAATTACTCCAGGACTCTGTAGGAATAGAAAGAGACAAGAACTTTTAGAATGAGATTACTCTGAACTATGTTAAGATATCTGCAGTAAGATGATGGAGAACTGTGCTGCACAAGGATCACTGCTCCAGTTACTACACAGGGACTCTGAACAACAAACTTGGATGTAGATACCCATTCCTGGTCTGTAGAATATCACACCCACCTTAAATGAGAGATGAGCTGCTATAATAGCTCATACTTGACAATACCACTGTGGAACAGGCACAGCTGTATATTCTTCAGTGTATCTGCAAATAACTGATCTCAAGAAACAGATTTTTACCTGCTTGTTTCCCCCAGCTGCTTGACACAACCAATCTGCCAGATGCGCATGTGTGTGTTTCTATCTTTGCTGCTAGCTAATGAAAATTAGCTGTGTTAAAAACAAAACAAAACAAAACAACAACAACAAAAATAGTATTTTAAAATATTTAGGTCAATCAACCTGGGTTTGAGAGTAACTAGTTACAGAGATCTCGGCTTTCTTTATCACAACAACACAAGAATAAATCTGAAATCTGAAAACCCACAGACCTATAGGAAGTAACGACAAGAAGCCGGGGATTATAACTGTGGACATCTGAATCTGTAAAATGACTGGCCAGATGCCAAGACAGGCTTTGTACTTACCTACCTTTGTATTCTTTCATTATCGTCTTATTTTACTCTTGGATATGTGACTAGACATCACCTTGTCTTTGAAAACATCACCAATGCCCAAGTCTCCCTGTGCACAAGGCTGAATATTAATGTAGGTGACAAGACCCATGCAGATTAGGCACTGCAGGCCTTGGATGTTATGTTGTTCATACAGTATCATTTACAGGTCCTTTCAGGCTTCTGTAATAAACTGGTAGACCTGATGAATCTTACGGACATGGTTTGCTAGACTTCAAAACTACACTTTCAACAATACCATTGATGTAGAGAAACTATGCTTCATTAATGCTATTTAAAAGCATCATTTAGTTATGTCTCCTCCTTAATAAGTGCCTCCTTAATCTGTGCAACTCTGATTTCAGCTATTAAAAAAAAAAAAGCTTTTGGTCAAAATACATATGACCAGTATGCTTAATATCTGATAACCAATATGTTATTACAATGTGAGGGTAAAGTGATACATTCAGTTTAATTATTCAGGCTCAGTTTGTCAAGAAAGCAAGCGTGCTGTGCATCCATAAATGATCACATACCACATCAGAAGTAACCTGACAGAAAGCTGTGCTTGTTCTGTACCATTCTAAATCTGGGTATGTGAAAGGCTAAAATAATTGCTCTGGGGAGCATAGAACATGCTTAAACATTTAATTCATTGGAGGTGAAATTACTAGAAAAGAATGACAGAGAAGGCAGAAGTAAATGGAGTTCACTTACCTCTAGTGAAAAAAAAAAAGAACTGATTGTTAAATGGCAATGGGAGATGGAAGACCATATTCCAATTTATTCTAGCTTAGATCTATGACTGTACGCTAATCTCTTTAGGAGTCTGTTGTGGTTTAACCTGGCTGGCAACTAAGCACCACACAGCCGTTTGCTCACCCTCCCCCCTCCCTCTCTGGGATGGGGGAGAGAAACTGGAAAGTGAAGCCTGTGAGTTGAGATAAAGACAGTTTATTAAGACAGGAATATAATAATAACAATAATAATAATAATAGTGATAATGATAATAGTATTAATAATAATAATGTGTAAGAAAACAAGTGATGCACAATGCAATTGCTCACCACCCACTGACCGATGCCCAGCCTAGCCCCGAGCAGCCGGCCCTCCCACCCCGGCCAGCCACCCCTATATATTGTTTAGCATGACATCAGATGGTATGGAATACCCCTTTGGCCAGTTCGGGTCAGCTGTCCTGGGTCTGTCCCCTCCCAGCTCCTGCTGCACCCCCAGCCTGCTCGCTGGCAGGACAGAGCGAGAAGCCGAAAAGTCCTTGGCCTGGTGTAAACGCTGCTCTGCAACAATTAAAACATCAGCATGTTATCAGCGCCCTTCTCATCCTAATCCAAAACATAGCACCCTACCAGCTACTATGAGGAAAAATTAACTCTGTCCTAACTGGAACCAGGACAGAGTCCCAACACTGAATGTCCAGTCCTGTTCATACTGTATTTGGTAGTACAGGTCTCATTCAGGAAAATCTATTATGACCGAAGAGATAAAACTTGAATTAATGTATTCTGCAAAAATTGGAAATATTATCTTGAATATAGGTCACTGCAGTTTGCTTCAGCTTTTTAATATAAGCTGTTTTGCCATGTGTTTTTTTCTTTGCACCAATGGAGCAAAGGTATAATGCACTATAACAAGGAAACAAATTAATTTCCCTAAATCAGCCTTGACCAAATATGCCTACTTTCATGTTTCTCTGTGAACAGCTTATATATTCTGCACTGAATGTGAAAAGTAGCTCTTGTGCTTGATTACCTAATTACAGTGAAAACAGGAGATATTTGGTAATATGTTTGTAGGAATCTAAATCACGGAAGTTCCATCTTGATTTTGGAGCATTTTTTTTTTTTCTTGGTCTCTTGTTAAAGTATGTAGATTATATTTCTTGCACACTTTCACGGCAGGACAATAGGATTTTTAAATCTTTCTCCATTGTGACTTGCTGTGATGAAGTACCTTCTGACATTCAATCTGTATGTGCCCTTAGCTTTCTGAGTTGAAAAAAAAATGGGCACTGTTTCTGTCTCTGGACTTCTAGGAACACACTAGAAGTATAAATTTTGTTTCTTTTGGCTACAGGACTGCCATTTGTCTGATCAGTAAACTAACACAATCTGAATTAGATCCTTTTTATCTCATCAACCACATATATTTGAGGTCTCCTGTATCTTCAAGATCCTCAAGAACCTACCTCTTCTAGTTTACCATTTATTTATTTATTTATTTTTCCTCAAGGACATCCAGTAACAATAGTTTATTTTCCTGGACACCTGCTCTTAGGAAACATGGAATTAGATGACTTTGCTTTTGTCTTTAGCAGATGTTTTGGAACTTGTAAATCAATACCATATTTTATCCAGGCATGGAGGTCTCAGTAAGCTTTGTGGTATCTGTTGATCAGGTTGTAGGAGCTGTTATAGTAGGCAGGCAGCCCCCAGCTTTGCTCCCAGCACCTATAGAAAGTGGCTAGCATTGTTCCTTCTGGCACCTCATGGCAGGACAGCTACACAGTGATTCTCGGAAATATCTCTTGCGTTTTTAAGCACCTGCTTGCGTCCTGATTGCATTGTAGTAGGGGAGGGGATTACGTCTTCGGAAATGAACACAACTGCATTGGTGAATGTCTGGTTTAACTGATGCCGTACATATATATATATAGGCTAATTAATCGATTCTTTATTTAAGCAATTTAAGCTCAGTTTTTTTTTGTATTGTTCAGGAACCTGATAATTAATTTAACTGAGATGGATTAAGGGTTAGAGATCTCTGTTGATTACCAAGAACTGGCCCAAAGATCAAGTATTCTGAAATGCAGTTTCCCTTATACTTGAGAAGCAGACCAGTATATTCAGTATAGCTTTAGTCCAATATATGCTTATCAGAATAGAAAATGATATATATAATTTAGTTTTGATTCTTAACAGCATAGAATTGTAGTGTTGTAGGAGCACTACAGCAGCATAATTTGTTGTACTGTCATATTTACTATGCATTCTATGAATGCCCAAAATGACTTTAACTTCTCTGATTGAGTATAATAATCAGATTTCTACTGAAAACATTCAGGAGTAAGGGATATCTGGAATAACTGGTCACTAGCAGAGTTTTGTGTTTTTTTTCCCACATATATTCTGAAGGATTTTCCTAAGGGAAAAAAAGATTAAGTACAGATGTTCTTCCTTTTATTATCCGCAGACCACTGGGGAAATAAAACATTTTAATGTTAAGAATTTGAAAGATTGTTTGCAAACTTCTGACCCAGCAGAAAAGCCCTGGAAATCATTTGTTAGACAGTTTCTTACACAACCACTAAGTAAACCTTCATGTTGTTTCAGTTACAGACAGAAAATACAGGGAAAGTATGCAGATTCTATCTTGAAATGTACAGGAAAAATATAAGGCATATCTGAGCAGCAGAAAATAAATAAATAAATAAATGTTCATGCTGTAATCTTACACAAGTACCTGCATTCCAGTCAATCCCTGCTTAAAAAAAAAAAAAAGAAAAAGAAAAAAAAATGTAGAAAAGAATGACCTTTGAAGTTACAGTTTAAGAACCAACAGAAAGCAGGAAAGAAGTCTCTTAGCACAGACATATTAAATACAGAAAAGGAAGTTTGTCATATTAAAGCATCTCTCAGGTAATTTTTCTCTCCCAACTGACTGTGAGAAAGGAAGACCGTCTTTGTACACTAAAGGTTCATTTGCGTGACACAGGCTTGTAATTTCTTTATTATATTTGTGTGGCATTTACCAGGATATCAGCTATTGTTCTTCTATGTGATCCATTGTTAGACTCACTATTTTGTCACTTGTAAACACCATAAGGGGTTAACAGAGCATTACTGTTTTCAGTTAATGGTAATAAAGTGTTTCTTATAGGCAAACTACTAAATGTGGTGAAGACAGTTCCACTGAGAGTTAACTAGAAAGAGTAAAATCATGTTTAGGTATTGCTGATGCTATCTTTTAGTTTTATATGATATCAGTTTGGGCTGGAGAGATTAAGCTCAGATTGGAGACAAGAAAAAGGCCAGCTGATGTTGCTCAACCTTAATAGCAGTAGGTTACACCCTCTGAAAATGTTTGCTATGTTCTGATAAGAGAAGAAAGCAAAGGTAACCTTTCTCCCCTCTAGAGTGCAATTACTATTATATTTGCACTGGAATGCCAGATTTAGCAGCTAATGGTACTTACCTATTTATATAATTCTTCAGAAGGAATATTTTTATTGACAGTGTTGACAGCAGAGATACCCTTTCCTTGATATCATATAAATGAGAATGAAAAATGTCAGCTATTAACATTTGTAATACTAAATTGCCCAGAGATCAACCCTGTATTTCTAAATTTCAAGCTGAGAAATTTAAATGCTGGCAGCTGCCTCCCCACATTTCACGTGTCTCTTGAAATTCAGTTTTCCTATGGAATGCATATATCTCTTGATTTGTCTTCCACATCTATGATTTTGGATCTCTCTAAATTTGTCTTCCACATCTATGATTGCAGATCTCTTAGGTTCACCAGAAACAGTGAATTCTTTGTATACTGTTCTCATTTAGAAATATATTAAAAAAAAGGGGGGGGGGGAAATAAACAAAAAAACAACACAAAAAAACCCTTGGCTCATCTTCTGCATTCGTATATTAACATTGACTTTGGAAGAAACAATATGCCTGTTTGATTTTTTTCAGATGTGGAGCCAGCAGGGATTTCTCTGGCTAGGGAAATGTAACATGATTTGAAATTTTTTTCCGCATTTTGCTCTAGAGATTTGCAAGTTGATTATTAGGAGTGCAGTATGAGTAGATGTCATAGGATGGTTTATGATTGGGTTATGTTTATTTTGGGCTCCAAACTGACACAGTTAGGGTAAGTAAAATAGAACAAGTTTTGTAGCAGTTCAGATATTTCTTGGAAAGACGTGTTGAGCTGAGAGGCTTTCTAGGAAAATGTAGATCATCTTAGTTTTAATGTCTGGATATATCTAAATACAATCTGCCTGATTCTGACCCAAGAAACAAAGTTGGGCTTTTCATTTAAAGTAACAGGAGTGGAAACTGGGTTACCACATGGTGGAGACAGGCTAAGGAGACAAGATATAAAAGACTTCAGGTATGAATATAGGAAAGAAAAACAATGGCAACAACAAAAACACACAAAAAGGAGATAGTGGAGATCAGCATAAGCTTACAAAAAATCTTAATACCTTTTTTACCTTAATACCTAAAGTTTAATATCAATATTATGTCACAAAGGCACGAGTATGTTAGATAGTTTTCAAAATAATGTGCAGATTTTTTGAGTAGTACTTAGTACTTCTACCACATTTGCATATGGAAAATTATTTTTGTTTTGGTTTAAAAGTTATAAATCAACATCATTATTTATTTCAGTGTTCTATCTAGAATCCATCTAAATTACATTCCTCATCTTATGAACTGTTTCATCCTTTCCAGTGATTGACATGGTAACTTACATCCTTTCTAGCTGCTGACACTTCATCTTCTTTTGCTGTAGAAATTGCTCAAAGTGACTGCTGATAGCACTTTAATTGTATCTGGCAGTTAAATGTAGAATTTTGGTGATTAACATGTCAAATACTTAATGGATCCAAAAACTCTTCTGCTTTTCTCCTTAACAGCATCTCTACCTGAAATTGATATTTTTTTTTTTACTTGAAATTAATATTCCTATCTCTGCTCTTTCCTCTCATCATGCTTTTAATTAATGCCAGAAGAAAGGTAGTAGTGATTAATCATAGGCATTTTAGTTTAGGTAGCAACGTATGTGGGAAAAGTAATTTCAACCACATTTGGAGTGTACCATTATAATGCTTTGAGAGGCAAGAATATGAATATTCTGTCTTATGCACTTTATGACAAGGAGAAAATAATGTTATTGTAAGGGCTGTTCTGCTATCCATCCTTGTAAAACTTAGTAGTTGATTCTGAATGGTTTTAAATGTTTCTAAAGTGTATTTATAGCCTGGCACAAAGCCATCCTTAGTGTTCAGTGAGTTCTTATCAAACCTTCAGTGACTCAGACAGGACACAATTATTGAGCTGCTTGCCAAGGTTCTGTTGTCTTTTCTGAACTGTTCAGCCATTCCTCTCAAGGGTAAAATCTCAGCAGAATAACCAATAGAAATTGCTTCCACACACAGACATACACTGCAAGAAGCTGACATTTAGAGCAAGAGAATGGACTCGAAGCCTGCAGTTTCCTGATTCTTGATTCCTATTTTACTCTGACTTCCCTTGTTGCCTTTGATAAGTTCACAAATCCAAAATTTCAAGCATAAGCTCTAATTTTCCCTGCAGTGGAGCTAAAAAGGTAATTTCTAGGACTCTTGGCAGATCTCATCTGTGCTGAAACCCCTCTCCTTATATTTCTGCTTCCCACCCACACATTTTCTTCATCTCAAGCTACTGCCCACTGTGGTTAACACTATGAATAGAAGCACAATTTTTCTTTCTTTCTTTCTTTCTTTCTCTCTTTCTTTCTTTCTTTCTTTCTCTCTCTCTTTCTCTCTTTCTTTCTTTCTCTCTTTCTTTCTTTCTCTCTTTCTTTCTTTCTTTCTCTTTCTTTCTTTCTCTTTCTTTCTTTCTTTCTTTTTCTTTCTTTCTTTTTCTTTCTTTCTTTTTCTTTCTTTTTCTTTTTCTTTCTTTCTTTCTTTTTCTTTCTTTCTTTCTTTCTTTCTTTTTCTTTCTTTCTTTCTTTCTTTCTTTCTTTCTTTCTTTCTTTCTTTTCTTTCTTTCTTTCTTTCTTTCTTTTTCTTTCTCTCTCTCTCTCTCTTTCTTTCTTTCTTTCTAAAAGACAGGTTTTGAGCTCCAGAGAGGCCTTACTTCTCCATCCCTTCCTGTGGAGCCACCTGAAAGCAACACTAGCTGTCAGATCCAGTGAAATGACTGTCAATTGATGTGAACTTCAGGTTCACCACTTTACCATCCTGGCTGTCCTTGTCCTCCCAACATATGGAGCAAGGATTACTTTGACTGGAGATTTAGTGGTTCTGCTGGTAGCTCCTTTTTCATTCTGTATCAAGGATATCTACTATATTATTATTATTAATGATGATCTTTTGGTCATAGATTTCATTCTTTTTACACTGAATTTCACTCAAGGCCTGAAATAATTACATCACCAAAACCCCCCATACAAGGGGAGAGTTAACAAGATGAATGGTTGGCCTAATCCTAAACTAATGAGCTCATTTAATATGTGTACTGGACTTTTAAATTCTGTCTGCATTCAACTTGGTTTAGAAATACAGTTGAGGTATTTAAAAAAAATTCTTTACCATCAATAGCATTTTAAAAATATGTAGGAGAAAAAGGTAAACTAAAGTCTTAAACTCTTGGAGGAAAACATTGCTGTTTATGGTTGTGGGCTCTCTAGGTAATTAACTGAATTATTTGTAGAGAATTGTTTCTTAACACATTTCATTATTTGATAAAATTTTATTGTCCATGGTTTGTGGAAATATATTTTGTGTAGCAGTGTATAAATTAAATCACACAGTCGTGAAGGGATTATAAAATAATGTAGTAACTGAAATTAGATCGTAAATGACTAAATAATTGAAAAAAGGATTGAGTAATCAGGATTATTTTGTATTCATTCAGGAGAAAGTCAACTTTGAATATATAAAAAGAGAAGGGCAAAGAGAATAGTAGAGTATCAAGGTACTAAAAAGTATGTTTCATTATTAGGGAATTATATCATCTTACTACAGTTCTGGAATATTTTATAGAGTAACTTTATGAAGTTTTGTAAATAGGGATCTCTAATTATATCAAGTAAATTTTTATCTGAGGTTAAGTGTTACCGGTATTTAAAGGGCATCTTTTTATGAACTCTGAAATTTATGAGTACTGTGTAGTCTAAATCCAAACAAAAGCTACTTTCTAATTATTTTAATTTGGTAAGAAGTATTATTTGTTTTAAAGGAAAAAAATCTGATCAGTTTGTTTACCAATGATAATGTTGATTTTAATTATGAATAAACCCAGCAATCACGACAATCCACAGTGGTCAACACTGAGAATATTAACATTCATGTAATTAAAAATAAATATGTGGATGTGGCTTAGGCAGCTTTGATGATAGAAGTAAAGGAAACTTCATTTTGTTTATGCAGTAGTTAGCTCAGTCACTGACATTTGCATAAATACTTACATTATTCCGTAAATTGTGGTTGCCACAATACAGTCATTCAGACATAATGGTAGTAGTATCCTACTGTCATTTCCCTCTTGTACATAAAACTCAAGTCTCATTAGTGTTTACATCACCAGAATGTTTTTGCTTTTCCCCAGAACTATCCCCCAAACTTTTGCTTTATTTATGAAAGTTTTAGTTTTATGAAATACAATGCAATATTCTACAGAAAACTCACTGCATGTTGTGTTTGGGCAAGTTTTGCCAGTGCTCAGTTTAAAAATGACCTGATACCTCTATGATGAAAACTCCACCTCAAACCAATACAACTCTTACCCTCATCTGAACAATCAGTCCTACAAAGCCTCTCTGTGCATTATGTGAGGACTGAAGACATTATAAAGGGAACATTTATTTCATAATAAAAACTGAACAAAGTGAGATAGCATGCCCTAGAGATGAAAATAGGTGAATACAAAAATAAATCGGTTAAAACAAACAAACAAAACAACACCAAGACCTGCTTTAAGAATTTAAGAAAGACTACAAAACCTAAATGTCACAGTACCAGTTCTAGTAAAAATTAACTTACAGTGACTGACACACACACACACAAAAAAAAAAACTTAAATGGTTTGATGACACGCAAATACCTGCAACAAATGAATTTCAGAATTCATTATTGCTTCCATCAGATGGCCTGTTTTGTGGTGACAGTACTGTTGTGAATACAAAGGTATTCCCAATTTGCAGTCAGAAACCAAAATGGGGGAGGGTTTGCTGTGCTTGGGAATTATCGTCTATTTAAAATCTCCACTGGGATGCACCAAAAGCTGAGGTAGCTCCTGGTCCCTTCTGGCATGTTCAGTATAAAATGGTGAAATGTGAAGGCTCTTTGCAGCTGAGCAGTAATGTTCAAGTTATAAACAAGTGTATTATCACCAGTTGCCATAGACTTAATCCCAACATACTTCAGTGTTAGCAGTGGAAGCAGAATCAAGTTTCCATGCCTCTTAATGGAGTTTATTGAATTAAGAAGGTTGTAACACAGAACAGATTTTGCTCTGAGTTTAGCCAAAGCTAAACATTAAATTTCATACAATTATTTTCTCATTTTCTTTGACACACTTTAAAGGACAGAATAGTGCAGGAGGTATTGTTTTATGGAGAAATTAGCCCTGGTTTGGTGAAATGAAGACATGAATTGAGTCAATCAGCAAAAGAAGGCAAATATGAACAGAACATACATCACATAGCTGCTATTTAAGTTAAATTGTTCCATAAGAAGCTTGGGACTGCAGTGAAAGCCAGCAGTCATCTCATTGCACTGTTCTCTTTATTCTCCTAGCAGGCCTCCTAGATTAACCATTTTGCCCACTCTGTTTTTTTTTTCTGTAGACCAGCATGCAGCTGTTAATTATTTCTACTTGACAATCTTATTTTTCTTCCTACTTCTTCTACCTCTTGCACTATGACCTATTTAGATTTCTCACTCTTTTTTTACTCCTCCCCCCTCCATTCCCCCACCGTAGGAGAAAAAAAAAAAAAAAAAAGGTAATCTGTATATTTTTTCCAAACATTTAGTTACTCTGAGAACAATTTTAATACATTATTAAAAGCAGCAGGGATAATAATTTTCTGAATACCTTACAAAGTGCTTCAATTAACCAAGCCATTCTTTTATTAAAAACAATAGTAAAGAAAACAGGTTTGGTGCCCTTTCAAGTGAAGCACAGTTCTGCACATCACAAAAGACAGATTCTTTAGAACCTGCAAATCATTGCCTTGTCGGTGACTTCCTAAGCATAAAATAGTTTTCATCACTCATGATTATCTTTAAGGTTTTAACTGCCTTCTAGTTCTGGTTCCCTGAGGATTATTCCTCAGCGTATTTTCTTTCTCCCCACAGCCTTCCTAACCAGACCCCATCTCTTTTCAGTCATATATTGTGACAGCCAACTCAAGAAGAGCAACATAGCGCGCAGTTTCACATTATACTCTATCCAGTACAGCTGTGAGTTGTTAATGAATGAGATAATCTTACTCTTTCCTCTATCATGCATTCAGATCACCTAAACTATCTGAAGGAAAAGAACCCACTAAACATATATTTACACACATGCAAATACATACACACTGATCAGGTATATACAGACAGCAGATCTGTTGAAAAGAAACATTTGGGAATAAATGTCATTAGGCCTAGGAAAGGGAAGGAGAGGAGCGTAAGATATGGTCCTCTGCTGTGGTCAAATAGATTAGATGATGTGAACATAATGTGAATCTGTATTCTTGTACTGGTTTTGGCTGGGATGGAGTTAACTTTCTTCATAGCCACCATATGGTACTGTGTTTTGTATTTGTCTCTAAAAAACAGATAACACACCATTGTTTTGCATTTGAATAGTGCTTGCACAGCATGAGGGCTCTTTCTTTTTCCCATTCCGCCCCTGTAGTGATCAGGCTAGGGGTTGGTAAGATGCTGGAAAGAGACACCGCAAGGACAGCTGACCCAAGCTGACCAAAGGGATACCCCAGCCATATAATCTCATGCTCAGCAATAAAACAGGTAGGGGAAGAAGAAGAAGGTTAGCATCCAAGGTGGCTGTTGTTCAGAGACTAGCTGGGCAGCAGTCTACCTGTGGGAGGGAGCTATTTCCTTCCCTTGTTTTCCTTCACCTCACAAAATCATGTAATGGTCTGGGTTCAAAGGGACCTTAAAGGTCATCTCATTCCAACCCTCCCTGCCATGGGCAGGGACACCATCCACTAGACCAAGTTACTCACCTATTAAACTGTCATTAAACTGTCTTATCTTTACCCACAAGTTTTCTTGCTTTTTTTTTTTTTTTTTTTTCAACCCCCATCCTGGGTGCAGGGGGAGTGAACAAGTGGCTTTGTGGACACTTTTCTACTGGCCAAGGTCAATGCACCATGATCCTTAAAGTACAAAATGAGCCTATGTGCACCTGACAGTGCAGAGCACTGATAACTTCCTGCCTTTGACTTCTCGAAAGGGATGGAGATCCAAGGGGATGGAGATCTTTGGATCCAAAGCCTCTCTGAACTGGGAAATTAAAGCAAATCTCAGAGGAGAAGAGAAGGAAGAGATCTAATTTTGGCCTCTACAACAGTCAAAGAAAACAGCCTCAGTGAAAGTCCTGGTTTTCAACTCGCAGAGTTGTTTCATGCTAACTTTTCATGACTGAGTGAAGAATGAAGATCTACATAATGATCTCATGACTCTTAGGCCCCCCGAAATTATACAGTCACTTTGCAGAGAATCAGGATTATAAGGGGTCTTACATTTTTTTTGTTAGTTTTTTTTTTTTTTTCATTCTTGTTATCCAGAAATGGGCTTGGATTTTTGTATGACCTCCTGCTATGAGTAGTTTGAAGCTTTTTATATTGAAAGGATTGGGATACTAACTAGCATGGTGCCTGCTCTGTTGGCCTCTAAATCAACCAACTTTGAAGGAAGAACATATGTGATACTGTAATGACACAGCTTCAAGGAGAGTACAGGTGGGAAGTCTTGAGAAGTAAAATTGGACCAACACCAGGATTCCTCCTAGTGTCATGAATCCAACATTTTATGTGAGGAAGCATTTAAAGGGACAATATTCTCACAATTGTGTGATGTCTGCTTAATGAAAGAGAGCATTCTTGAGTAAGAACCACCACTGCAGCTGTGCCAACTGTTGGTCTGAAAGAAACTAGACCATCATTTGAATGGCTTTTCCACAGAGTAATTGCTAAATATGAGTGTTATGACACTAAAAGTGCTTGTGCCAGCTTTAAAACAAGCTTTTGTGGGGGAAAGTGGTGGGGTAAGGATAGACACCAAAACCTGCTGGATACTGTATACACCAAAACCTCCTGTATAAACAGTACTTCTGTTGTTTATATGTGAGCTTGGGCCCACAATAGATTTTCAGTCTAGGTGTAGAACATTTGGTAGTTGTTCCTAGGAGAAGATTTTAAGTACTCTGGATTGAAATTCCAGCCCGTAAGTTTCACCTTCATTTTGTATCTTGCCTTGACAGTCAGCTTTCTTCAGAAAATCAGGTCATTAGACTTTTGAATTCTCCAAAATCAGCCTGTAATTAAATGCAGCTACAAAGTAATAAATACAACTGGAAATAACTACTTCAAAAGTCAGGCCTTATGTACAAATTAATTCCATCATATCTAATGGAAATTATTCATAAAAACTCAACTTGGCACAAAATTATTATTTTTGGCTCAAAAAAGATAGTTCTGTGCTCATCCAATTTATTCTTATGCCACTTACTAGATGG
This sequence comes from Anser brachyrhynchus, assembly GCF_964034855.1. NCBI lineage: Eukaryota > Metazoa > Chordata > Aves > Anseriformes > Anatidae > Anser > Anser brachyrhynchus. The sequence continues at coordinate 134,111,816 of NC_137695.1, forward strand.
CATCAGAATCATTTGTACAATGTGTATGACTCTTACTGGTTTTCAACTAGAAACACCAATTCATAACATCTTGATCACATTCTGCACCCCTGAAGCACTCTAAAACATCATAATGACAATCCCTCTTCACAAAAGTCATGTTAACAGCCAGATGAAGTTTTAACTCTGTTGTTAACTGTTTCACACTGTTCCTAGTGTGAAAATAAAAGCACTTTTCATAAAGTCATGGAATGGTTTAGGTTGGAAGGGACCTTAAATATCATCTATTTGCAACGCCTCTGCCATAGGCAGGACTTTTTCTTATCATAGAATACCATATCATAGAATGGCTCAGGTTGGAAGAGACCTCAAAGATCATCTAGTTCCAACTTCCCTGCTATAAGCAGGAATGCCACCCACTAGATCAGGTTACCCAGGGCCTCACCTAACCTGGTCTTCTCTTCTACATGTTGAACAGCCCCAGCTCTCTCAGCCTTATGTCATAGGAGAGGTGCTCCAGCCCTCTGATCATCTCTCTGGCCATCCTCTGGACCCCCTCTAACAGCTTCACATCGTTCTTGTGCTGTGGGCTTCAGACCTGGATGCAGCACTCGAAGTGGGGCCTCACAAGGGCAGAGCAGAGGGGGACAATCACCTCCCTTGACCTGCTGGCCACTCTTTTGATGCAGCCCAAGCTTTTCATCCGCCAGAACTCCCAAGTCCTTCTATGCATGGTTGCTGTCAATGAGTTCTTCTCCCAGTCTGTACTCATGTCTGGGATTGCCCCGACCCAGGTGCAGCACCTTGCACTTGGACTTGTTGAACTTCATTAGGTTAATGTGGGCCCCTTCTCAAGCTTGTCCAGGTCCCTTTGAATGGCATCCCTTCCTTCTGTTGTATTAACTGCACCACTCAGCTTGGTGTCATCTGCAAACTTGCTGAGGGTGCACTTGATCCCACTGTTTACGTCACTGATAACAATATTAAAAAGTACCAGTCCCAAGACAGACTCCTGAGGGACACCACTCATCACCATCCTCCACCTGGACATAGAGCCATTGACCACTACTTTCTGATTGTGACCTTCAAGCCAACTCTTTATCCACTCAATGATCCACCCATCAAATCCATACAACTCCAATGTGCAGACCAGGATGCCATGTGGGACCATGTCAAAGGCCTTGCAGAAGTCCAGGTAGATGACATAGGTCAGTCTTCCTTTGTCAGCTGATACAGTCACTCCATCATAGAAGGCCACCAGACTGGTCAGACATGATTTGCGTTTGGTGAACCCATGCTGGCTGTCTTGGATTATTTATTTTTATTATATGTGCCTTGAAATTGCTTCCAGGAGGATCTATACCATGATCTTCCAAGGCACAGAGGTGAGGCTCACCAGTCTGTAGTTCCCCACATCTTCCTTTCTACCTTTATTAAAAATGTGAGTGACTGTTCCATTTTTCTAGTCACCAGGGACTTCACCTGACTGTCAGGACTTTTCAAATATGATGGAGTGAGGCTTGGCAACTACATCAGCCCATTCGCTCAGGACCCTGAGATGCATGTCGTCATGCCCCATAGAATTGTTCCTGTTCAGTTTCATCAGGTGGTCTTGAACCTCGAACATCGCACAGTCAGATGGAGACTTGGAGTGACAAAGCTAGAAAGAAAGCCTAGCTTCTACCCTTGTGTCCCTCAAGAAGAGAGTTGGGAGGGAAACTGCCATCTGTCCACCACTCTCAAGAGGAAGAGTTAGTGAGTGGCTGGAGTCTAAAAGCCAGCAGCTTTGTATACCATTTAATGCTAGGTCACACAGATTGCCTGGAACATAACTTAAAATCATATTCCCCAAACCTGACACTCTGTTGTTAAGAGGATAACAGAAGTGCATATGTCTAACCATGTGTTCTTCCAGTTGCTATTCCTTACCCATACTGGTATTTCTGTGTCCACAATTTAAAATATCAATAATGATGAAAAAACAAATGATTCATTCTACTTAATATCTTTCATTATGCGTGCAATCTAAAAACCTTTCAATGGAAAACCAGAAGTCCAGTTCTCAACTTAAAGACTGTCAGCAGCCAAAATAAATCTTATATTGCCCTGAAGTCCAGTTTAACTTTAGTTATAATGTTAAATACTACTTTCAGTTCACAGTGTGTGGGAAGGAAGGAACACAGTCATCTACTACTTACAGGGGCAAGATAGGGGGTTGAAGGCATCCTTTCTAGTATCCGAGTTCATTTCAGTATTTCAAGAGCTGTTTTCTGGTATTTCTCATACCTTGAAGGTCAGTTGTGTCTTAGTACATAATGCATCAATCTGAGGAAAACATCCTGTTGTCTAATTGCCTGTTTTAGAACCTATTGTGAAAAAAACACAGGTTAAATGTTTTGTCAGGGAGAAAGAGATTGATGAGTTGCTGGGTAACAGGAATAGCTCCAGCCTGGATATAGTACCCTCCACAGGTGTGGGCACAATATCTCTGATAGTTCAGGGTTGGTTTGTTGGCAGTTTTTATTGTTTTTTAACTTGACAGCAAATGCTGGGCTGTGTCAGAGACATCAGTGAGTTGTAATTTAGGGCAGCTGTCCTTTTAGGATGAAACTCATTCTGTTGAATTATTAATTGGTGTAATTAAAAAAGCAATACAAACTTTCCAGCTCACCATCATTTATACTATTGGATTTTCCAACCACATACAAAAATCTGTACAGCCATGGAGGGAATACATACATCATCTATAAACACTTCTGTCCTAAACATGTATCTGACTATAAGTACCTTTGTAAGAGGTAAATCCGTATCAGTTTTAAGGCCTTTGCCTTTTTATTGCTTTATTGCCTTTTTTTTTTTTTTTTTTCCCAATAAGCTTTCAGAAGTGTCCCCTAAAGAGCATACTTTTTCCTTGTGAGGTTACTTTGCCTCCATCTGAGGAACAAAAGTCAGCAAGAGTGTTTTAAGGTGTCCTGAACCACCTCCTGTAAGACTCTTTTCTGCCTCTCTCCATCCCTTACCTCTTCCCTCACCTTCTTATAGCAGAAATCCCCACTAAATTAAATTTCTAAATTGTTCCTACTGCCCTCCTGTTGTTCACAAGGGACATTTCACATAGATGTTAAATTTGGTTTTCTTGAAGATTGGTAAGTATGAATTACTTACTAAATTTTGGATGAAATTTACACACTTTATATATACAAACTAACAAAGAATATAGACATATATAATGTCCTTTTTAAGCCAACGGCTACTAGATGTCTGCAGGGAGACTGCCTTTTTTTGTGTTTGTTAAGCAAGTCATTAATAGCATTCTCACTGTGGAGCTGATGTCTCAACTGACTTGAACTGCTGAATACTGAGCAAGAGTTACTGCAGAAGAGGATGGCAAAGACTCTAGATTGTGGAAGAGAGATTTATGGTCCTTATTTCCTCCACTTCTCTAAGTAAATGTTATCCTGAAAAGCAAAACTGTTGAAGAATTGCAAAATTATCTGTATGTATGCATTCATATAGGTATATATTCCTTTAGCAAAGAAGAATTTAAAAAATATACAGACATAAACCCCACTATTTACATTGCCATATGGTGAAAGGGTATCTCTTCTGTTGCAGTACTTTTCACACTGGATGGAAAGAGAGAAGGTGAGGGGCAGCTAGAGGAGTGAATAGTGGGTGACAGACAAAACTCTTACATGGACCCTCTGGGACCCAAGACTGGATCATGCAAACTCCACTTTTTGCTTTCTCTGCTTCTAATTAGATCTCCTGTAAGCTTACTCTGTTTTTTTTTTTTTTTTTTGATGCTATAATGGAGGGAAGTGCTTAGCATTTTGCTGTCACTCCAATATTACCATCTTCTTGCACAAGAGACAGAGTTATGTCAGGTTTCAGAGGGGAACTGTAGTCCCATAAGATGTGAGCATCAGTCATATGAGTCTCATGCTCAATAAGTTAGACTTAACTGGGTTTGCAATATGACATGGATATTAGAAGAGGACATTAAGACTTTGGAAAATTAGTTACGGTCACAAATTTTCTCTCAATTTCTCATAGACTTGATGTGGAAGACTTTCTAGCTTATGACTATGTTTTCCCTTCAGTGCATTTTACAGAGGAAGAAAGCATGTGGGGAAAGCTGACTCAGTGTTAATACACAAAAATAAAATCTTCCCTAACTTCAGAAAGAGAGTTTGGTAAGAGTCTGCTCTGCTAACCCAAGTTTATCCGGGTGTGACTGTGCTGTAATTCTAATTTACTATATTTTCATATTGACTGTTTTGTAAGCATACCCTTTCTCAGTTGCATGGAAATATCATCTTTATTTCTGCTTAGTTGTTGCAGAAATCGTGTGAGTATTTACAATCAGTTTTTGTTTCTCCATTTGGCAATGGAAAATACATTTGCACTGTAACTTCAAGTCCACATTTATTCTGAAATCACTAGTTCTAGCATTTGTATTAGCACCCAGCTGCCACATTCTTGTTTTCTTTCTGAGCACATGTATGCTCAGATAGCTTCATGGGATGCTTTCAGCCATCTAGTGACAAGCTGTACTGACAAAATGCATGCTGCAATGTGGATTAGGAAAACTAGTGCCCTTTGCATCACCATCTGGTGGAAAGCCTGTGGGGCAGATGAACAGTGCATTGTGGGTTGCCAGCACTTTCACAGAAAATTGAGACAGCTTGAGGTCAGGTTCACACAGTTCCCTCTGTTATACGAAACTATTCTGAAAAAAATCTTCTCAGATAATTCATCACATCCTATAATCTATTCTTTCATTCACTGATTTTAAACTTTCATGTCTATTGTTGGCCAGAAACTTGAATTTTGAGTTGGACTACTTACTTAGAGTTAAAACACCAGACTTTTTGCTTCCACAGATACTTAATTTATCATATTAGCAGGACACATATTAAACCCAGAATAATAGAGGTGTTCAGCTCAAAATTCTGTGACATATTCTGATCAAAAATATAATTAAAAATTTTAGAGTATGCCAGACCTAGATTTATTAACACATCAGCATAACAAGTGTGTAGCCCTTATCAGAAGAAAAACATTTCCCTTGAGAATTCTGTTTCTAGCAGAACTGAAGTATTTAAATAAGCTTTTTCAGTCCAAGTGGCATGTCTTAATATATGACTGTGACTCACCTGAAGAAAAAGTAATATATTTCTTTATTGCTAAATCATTCTTCTCTAGTGTACAAAAAACACTGTTTAAAATGTAAAGCTGCTTATACTCTTTCTTTGCTAACATTTATTGGAAAAATATAAATTATGGAGTTTGTAATAATGGGAAGGTCTATACATACACCCCATAAATAGGAAATTCATCTGCTCAGTGATCAGTTACAGGCATCTCTTGCTTGGAATCTTAGCATATCTTCATGTCAAATTTATTTATTTACTTATTTATAATGTATTTTTCAATTAAGCTTATCTGTTGCAATGATAATACCTTACTGCCTTTGAGATCTCAATTCTTAGGGAAAATTCAAATTTCTTCTGGACAAAAGATATTCTCTCCTACCTCAATAGTCATTTTTCTGACCCTAAACATGCATGAAAACACTTAAAAATCATCTGTGAAATAGCTTGAAGAGTTAAGGAATGGGGATCTTTAGTCATTTTTACGTCTGTGTTAGAGACAAAAAAATTTCAGGCGATCTGGAATGGTGCGGGCATGCAGCTGGTCTCCAGAAGGATTTACTGCTAATATCTCAGTCTGCTGTAGCTGAGGATTTGGTCTGCCTACCAAAAGAGCAGAGCTCCTCCAACAGATCTGTGGTACAGTATTGACATCACAACTGAACTGCTTGTCGCTGATTACCCGCAAGCTTACTGCACTGACCTTTTTAAACAGATGCAGAAAGTTCAATTGAGAAACTTTGCATTTCTCATTGACTGTCCTCTTCTCTCTGCATTGATGTCAATATTTGACCAGAGTATTCAGATCAATGAAGGAAATTCATATTAGGTCAGAAATTTGTTCCTGGATTTAAATATCCTTTTTGTAAAGCAGAATACTAATTCCATAATAACAATGGCTTGAGACTTAACTGTGTCTATTAGCCCCCACTCAGAAATGTTGCTGGTCAATGTTTGAAGGCTGGAGATGATGTGATGTTTTGGACAGGCCAGGAAAATACCTCAAAACTTTACAAGATATACTGTTTAAATGTCTTTAAATATTCTGTATAGTTAAAAACATTCAGCAAAACACCTTAATAAAATACTATACTGAAAGTATTTAGCTGCCTGTCAACAAACAACTGTTATTTAGAAATATGTCTTCATTATATACTTACCACTGAAGACAAGATGCAGCAGAATTTTGTGAAGTATATAGGCTTTGCAAAATCATAGTATTATGGTTCACTTAGTTTAAAAGAAACTAAGAATATCCTTGGAAAGGTCAGTGTTAAAAAAAAATAAAAAATAATAAAAAAACCTGCTAATGTCAAGTTTTCATCATGTGAATTAAAAAAAAAATAGTGTTTTTTATTAGTACAGTATATACTGTACAATGATTTTGTCAGGCCTTTTTCTGTAGAAACCAAAGTATTGAAAGAAATAGAAATAGAGACTGCATTTGTGCATGGTAGAATAATTTCACTGCAACAGTAGTAATATTTTGTTTATAATAATAATATTGATTTTATTTATTCAGAAGAGAAAGCAAAGAGATTATGTGGGTCAAGATTTGATTTAAATACTGTATATAACTTTAAAACTTTGATCTAATCTACTGAAGAGGTAGGCAATGGTCATATGCATGCTGTCTTCAAGAAACCAAGAGATGTTAAGAAACAGTGTACCAATCCAAATGGAAAAAAAAAAGGAAAGAAACGAACAGATGAACTGCTGTGTCATATGAATTATACTCAACTCTAAATAAACATTCCTTTGATTTCTTCCTAGAAGCAAGCACAAGAACCAAAGACCTACAATCATCAACATTTTCTACAGTTATAGTTTATTTCAGTGAAAGTCAGAACCTTGAGGTGAATCTGTCCATAGCTTTTTCCTTAATATGAGAAGATTAAAAGGTTTTGCAGTCAGCATTTCTGGGCTTCACTAGCAAAAAATCCCTTCTGAATAAGAGAAAGTTGAGGTCTTCAGACCATGAAACTTAAATCTCCTTTGAACATTTGGAATGCCAACTTCCTTCAGGCTAGCAGTCCAGTCCAGCACCCTTCTGCAAACCAAGTAATCTCTTCTAACTCTGTAGGTTTGTCTGCCTTTCCATCATCGCAGAGGCCAGGCTGCTGGTCCCTGCAGACTTTTTTCTTTGTCTCCCAAACTGTATTTCAGAACTATCTCCTGGATGCACGTGTGCTCTGTTGCTGTCAGGGAGTTCCCCTGATGTACAGAGAGCAGCAAACAGAATAGTCAGGCTTACAAAGACAACATAAAATATGTATATAACAAACTGCAAGCAGACGTATGAAGCAAAGGTAGGCTGTCTTCAATCCAAACCATTTTTAATATGAGGACTTTCAGAAGCCTCTCACCTGTCAGTGTCAAGGCATTTTTTTTATTATTATTTTTTTTCCACAAAATAAATCCAGGAAACTGCCCTGCTCCAATCATGTTGCAATGGAACATCTGTACATGGTGCAGCCAGAGAAGGTAGCTCTGCTATCCACTTGCCTGACCAAAAGCAATTCTTCACGTACTATCTTTCACCTACAATTAAGAAAGCTTATTAGCTGCAGGACTATGTTTCTCTGTTTTAGGGTCCTGGTTCATACTTCCAGCCCTGAAAGTCACAAGAAATGAAGCTGTATTCACTGTTAAAGTCTGATACTGAAAGAAAGGTACTGGTGGCCTGTCCCTCTGGCTTACTAGGGCTCAGTCATGTTTATATTTAACTAATAAGTGACTAAACTTCAAATGTTGAGCTTTTATGTTACTATTGTTGTAGAAAATACATGAAACAATGCAATAAGCACTTAAACCACCCTAATGAATAGCATTACAGAATTATTTAAAGGATTATTTTTCTGATTGTGGAGACAGCAACAGCAAGATGTTTCTACTGTCATGAGAAAGCCTGAACCCGTAATGAGTAACAGCTCCTGTTTAGATTTAGGTTTAGATTCTTAATAAAGACCAAAATCAAAACAGGCTTAACATAGAAATGGGAACAGAAGAAAATCAGCCAGAAGTCACACCACAAGTTAAAAGCAAAGCCATGAACAGACATTTTCTAGGCCCTTCCATAGGTCAAATTATAGCACATAAAGAGTGTGTAATGGGGAAGAAAAAATGTGTAACAGTTGTATCATATGTATGTATCCAATATCACTGAGAATGACCCACTGTTTCTCTGCTATGTTTCCTCCATTGTATCCTTGTTCTTTGCTACTCCAAAAATACAGAGAATTCAATTAATGCTACCTTACCAGCTGAAGAGACAGGCTTTGCATAACATGGCTATTTTGGTTCCTTTTAGTGAAGCTAAAAATGCCAGTCAAAGACACACTGTGGAAGTATGATGTAGGTTTCAAATCATTACCTGGTATTTCAGCTGCCTTGTTTTGAAAAAGCTATGCTAAATCACTTGAAACACTTTTGTAACAGACTGCTAATCATTTGTTTTGAATGGAGAAAATTTTGTAATGAGACAGCAATCATCAGCCTCAAAAGAACTGTCGCATGTATGAGACTGTGACACCAACACAAGACTTTATAAAGAGAGAGAGGATGAGTTCATGGATGAAAATTCAAATAATGTACAAATATCTGTTAAACTGCAAGAGGCAAAAATAAACAAAATAATTGTTTTTCTGTACTATAAGCTGCTTTTCACAGTGCTCCTTTTTCAAAATGTTCTTGGTTACCTTTGCAGCTTTAAAGGTGTTTTGCACGGAGATCTTCTAAGCAGGGTTAGTGAAACTGAGCAAATGGATTCCCAAGTAAATATCTTTAGACTTTAGTGACAGAATAACTTGCATAAACTGAACAGGTAACCATTTGCCATAGTGCTGGTATTTTAGAAAACACGTTTAGTAAGGACTTTCCCAGGGTGTTTTGGTTACTTAGTAGAGGCATTCTGGTGTCTGCTTTGAGGAACGTTCTTTCTTTCATTCAATAAATGGGTGGGAATGAAGGCACGCAGTGCAGGCATCTGTTCAGTGCCTGATTTCATGCTGGGCTCAAGCATGAGAAGCACCAAACACTCTGGTCCGCTCTGTGAAGGCAGATGAACATATGCTTAACTTTCAGTTCATAAATGATTCCTTGAACTCTGTTGGAGCACTCTGTGCATGACGACAACTAGAGATTGAACCAAAATACTTGTGGTCTGTAGGCAGCAATCCCATCACATGAGTTCCAGGACTATTGTGTTCTTTGGCTGAGCTTTTGGTAACTGTGCTGAACTGCTTTGGGCTGAAATCCACTCTGTGTTACTACACTATTGTTTCTATTGTATCTATGCCTACTGCTTATACTTTTCCAGCACTGTTGTTTTCCATGTAAGTAGTGGAAATGACTTCCTTTCATTAGATGGGTGTGCTTGTGTAGAGCATGTAACTACATGGAGATGTTTGGTGCCTGTCTGCTTTGCTTGTCTTTGAAAATAAACCACCACCCTTCTAAGTGCAAGGAATCTTTCTGCCAATCAGTGAGAAGTGGTCTTGCCGTGAGGTAATGGGAGGTGGAGGTATTTACAGAGAGAGGAAGTTCAACTAATTACAGGTTGAATGAATTACAGCTATATTTTTATTTGTTTTCTCCCCTTTTACTTTAAACAAAGTCACCTACAAAACACATAGTGTCTTTCCATGTATGAACAAATGCAGCCATTCATAATTTCCTGGAACTCTTTGTGTCACCTACTTAGATAAAAGGAACCCCTCTGTCTTTGCAATATTTCTGCTTTGTTAAAAAAAAAAAAAAAAGCACACCTCATTTCTGTGGTGAGATGGATGTATAAGACTATTAGTAGAGAAGGAAAGGCTATTTTGCCTTGACACAGTACCTAGTTTCTTAGATGAACGATCAAAGAGAATTGAAATACCTCTATTTTATAACTGATTGTGTGGAATTATGTATAAATCTGTTGGAGGTCTTTTAGGGGATCGTGTTATTCTTTTATTATTATTATTATTTAAATATGCCCACATCAATCTTTCAGGGTCTTTTGTCTCTTCGCCTCTTTATCCTATTGCCTGCCCTTTGATTCTGTGCAATTTCCTAACTAAACCAATATTTAAATGAACTGATCATGACATCTTTTTTGACATTTCTTTTGTAACATTTAATAAAGGTTAGAGTAATTGTAATGCCAAAATTACTCTGTAAAAATTCATTGCAATGTTTTGCAAAGTGCTGCAATACAAAACAATGGGAAAAAGGAGGAAAATAATTCCATTTATGTAAAACTGTAATTCTGACTTAACTCACACACAGCTATTACATGTGGTTTTATTTTGGGAAATGTTCTACACCATTGTTTTCTATAATGTCTGCCACATGCTGCCTGTTGCTTTTGCATTTAAAAATAGTATTTTGTACTCCAGACAAAATAAAACTATTTTCACATATCTAGACAAAGTAGTGTTGTGATGGGTAAAACACTGGCATTATTCATATCATTTCTGATTGAAGGGGTCAGCAAAGAGCCAGAAAAGCCTTCTCTGAGGGATTCTGTGCTAACTCATATGTTAGGTACCTTGGATTTTCCATTTATTTCTAGTCATGTGCCAGTATGTAACTTGCTAAAGTTATGGAAGGAATATTTTCAATTTGGTTTAGGATCAACAGGGCTAAACCTAAATTTCTGATCTCTCTTTCTCCTTGTCTCTGTCACCTTGGATTATATCACCAAAGGCATGCAGTCTGGAGATATTTGACTTAATCCTCATTTTCCTTATTGACCTGTACATGCAGATTTTTTCTACATTTACCATTTCCAGCTACATAAACTTTCAGAGTCTTCCAGAATCCAAGGACCTTCAGGTCCTCTGTCATTTCACACCTCATCCATTGTAGCTTACTTTTTCTGCTCTTAACATCACACAAATGATTCCCCTTCAAAATGTTTCTGTTACAATCATCTTGATTCTTTCTTCACCTCCTTCTCTCATCTGCTAGCTTCCTTTCTTCTGCTGCTTCAAGTTACTTCCTTTACCAGTATTTTACCAAAAACTAAATCCTATTTTAATGAATTCTGCTTTTTTATTTTTTTTTCATCCTTACCCTTTTATCCCATGACTTTCTGTGTTCCTTTCCTTCATTTTCAACATATGAATTGGAGACTGAAGTAAAAAATTAAAATAAGAGGTTTTCTTTGCCTGTATAGCAGGACCATAGCAGGACCTGGGAACTTTGCCCCTTGGATGTCCAGTAAAACAGTAAAAGAAGGTCAGTCAATGCAAATTGATACACAGAACAGAGAGGAGGGAGGAGAGCCTAACTCATATAGCAGTGGTCTGAAATGTTATTTTCCAGTGATCTGCTACTAGATAAATGGCATTATCTATTCATGTGTTCAATATCTGTGTTTCCTAAGGCTTTGCCCTGCAAGAGTTGATAACACTTGGCCTATCACCTTAGCAGGGTCTTGACAGTAAACGCTATTTGTACAGAGGGTCAAAGTACAACTTCTTTCACAACATCTTTGTAATGAAAAAAATACTTGGTAAATATCAACAAACTGTTTGTATAACAAAAAAGTAGTTTATCTTCCCCAAATTTAAGTACGCATAAGCTGCAAAAGGCATTTTGCATTTTGCATGTAGTTTGGCGTAGCTAACTTGTAGTATTACAAAAATTACAAAAAGTAATAAACAGATGCCACTTTAGAAAAAAATAAAATTGTATCCACATTGTATTTTTCATGGCCTGACACAGTAAAATAGAAAATAGTCCTGAATTAAAATTTGAAAATTAATTGAAATTAAAAATTGATCTTTCTTTTGTCTCTCCCTAATCATACTGTCGAAACATGTGGCACAGATGCTGCTACCATCATAGTACTCTTCACATGACTGTGTTCTTTTTGAGATTAAATTGACAGAGAAAGATAATTCCGTAGAACTATCCCAGTTCTGCACTGCTCATCAAATGGTGTATGTCCAGTTGCTTCCCATTTCCTTTGAATAAGTACTTTAGCAGGCTCACTGAAGATGAATAACTTCTATGACTATTTATCTCCCAGTTTGGAAATGGGTATTTATTTCCCTGGGTCTTTGTGGAAAAGACCTTTAGGATTTGATTAAGAGGAATTAAATAAGGAATACGCTAAAAAGTTGTAAAATATAGTGCAGCATTTAATATTGTTTTGGACTATGCTCCAGGAGAGTAATTTTCTCATGTTTTCCCAGCTGTTCAAAAATTATTTGGTAACATCTTTTTTAAATACACAAACTCAAATAGACGTATGAGACCAGAAATCAGCTGACTTATGGAATTAAAACTTCTTGGGGACAGAATAGCCTGTGATTTTGCATCTGGTGCAGGGAAGAATATGAAAATGATATAAAACTTAGTCACTCCTTTCATTCTTGGACTTAATCACAAAATACTGGTTCTCTAGACAACAGTACTGAGGTAAGGGTACCATAATTGCAGGAAAGTCTGATATAATGAGGATGCTCTGGTCATGCCATCTGTATAAAAATAGGAATGTCTTAATGTCCCCAAACTGCTTTATATTTTCTTCAAAATGCAGGCTGATTGGCCACCATTATTTCATGATATAGAAGTAAGCATGATGCACCATGTTGGCTAGAAATCTTTACCTGTCCAAAATCTTGAATAGTCTTTCTATAAGGACTAATGCCTAGGACTATAAGGAACAATGCCTTACTACAGCTGAATACAAAAAATGAACTAAACAGGACATCATAGGAGGCAGGAGGAGCTTAACATTTTGGAGTTAGATTTTCTCCTCTTAGCTCTTGGCTTTGCATAAAACAGTTGTGCAAAAATGTCTTGAACTGCCTGATTTCTTAAAAATATATATTTGAGTTTTTTTTTTTTCCTCCCTCATTGGCTATATCTGGAATCTTCTTTCCAGAAAAACCTGTGAAATGTTTTATTCAAGGAAGAGGAAAATATATATATATATTTTTAATAATGATAGAAGTACAGGTTTATTATCAGCACTAGAAAATTCAAAGATTTTTTTTTTAATGACAGCAGAGAACCTTTATTATTATCTAGCTTTTCTTCATAACACAAGATATGGTATTTTATTTGGAAATTTGTGCATCAAATTTGGAACTTTGTGGTTGGGTGACAACATATCTCTTAAAAAAAAAATCTAATCTCAAAGATTTAAGGTTATAGAGTATCAACTCCCCATCCCTCCTCCCCAGAGATATATTTCAGTGGTTAGTTATCCTAGCCATGTTTCCTTCTATAGTTATCATTTGCTGACTGGTTTTAATTTGTGTAGTTTTTCCTTCACTTGCTGTTGGAGTTCATTATCCTTTTGTCTTTCAGATTAAAAAACCTACCATCAAAAATCTTCTTCCCTTGTGAATACTTACAAAATGTGATCAAGTATACCTTGTAATTTCTCTTTGATAAGATAAGTAAATTATGCTTATTTAATCAATGTAAGGCTGACTTTCAAGACAGTGAAGCACTCTGTATCTGGGTTTTAAACCATTAACACTATGCTTATAACATAATCTCTATTAGACAGTATTTTTCAGAAGTGGATTCAGTGCAGTATCCTGTAGAAAATACAACACCTCATTCATTACTTTGCAGTAGTCTTCAAAGGGTCTAAAATACTGCCTCTCTGTTTTGTCTATTCCATTATAAAATGGATATATTAGTATGTCATCTCAGGCCCGAGACTCGCGATTCCTCTGTCTATGTTGTTAGCACTTGAAGCTTGTTGGGAGAAAGGCAAATGAGTTCAGGAAAGGAGCCTGTGTCTACGCAATTATTTCACAGCTGTGATTGGTAAGATGCCCAGCAATATAGAGATTTTTAAGGGACAAGTTGCTGCCTTGTCTACAAGGAGTATATATATGTGGTCCTTGGCCACTTCAGTGTAAAGTAAAAGTAGATTAGTTTAAACCACCACTGATGAAATCCTGTTCCTGGCCCTGGGTTTGTTGACTTGATGTCTCTCTCCTTGGACATCCACTGAGCTTTTCAGGTAAACCTGGTACACTATGCACATCTAACACTTGAAAGAATTAAAAACATTCATAGCTAGTCCTGGGTTGCAGTTTTCTGTGTATTGTACATTCAGAACCCAGTATGTTTAGAAAGTATCCAGCTCACAGTGTAATTGCTTGGGATGTTATTGAGAGATGACTGTGTAAACTGAGTCTTTTACCCTTTAATCTGGACATAGACAGGCTCATAGCAATCCCTTTTGTTCTGAAGTCCAAAAGCTGGCATAATTCTGTAAAAAATATCTTTGTTATAACAAGCATTAATGCTAATTAATAATAAGAAGTATGCAAAGGATGACTAGGTATGGTTGTACAGCTGTGAGAGGCACGGCGATCCACAGTTGAGATAAAAGAGATTTTTGACTATATGAACCTTTTAATCAGTTGTGCTTTGTACTACATGTCACATGATTTGAACTAAATAGCTACATTCTGAAATGATCCTTGAAAAGATCCTGAAATTGCAGGAAGCATTTTCTATTTATGCCTATACCTACTGGGCAGTAATAAGAACAATAAAGGAACAATAAAGGAATGACTTAAATTAGGAAAAAAAAAATCATATGCTCTGCAGTGCCATCTACAGTATTTTGGCCAAGACTGAACCACTTAACTGGAAATAGTGCATGTTCTATAAAGTAAGAGTAAAGTGGAAAGTGAGAATATATTAAATATATTACATTATTACATTAGTAAGAGACTTACTTGATTATTATTATATTTCCAAATGCTCTTCTCCTATTATTTAAATATATTTTCTCAGAAAGGTTTTGAATTTTTTAACAACATTTGAACATAATCAGCAAAGTTAAACTCCCATGTTACTGAAAAAAATGAAATTATATCATTTGTAGACATATAGCATCATTGTGGAAATTACAAACTAACCTGTAACAGCCTTTAAGGTAGATCTACTCAGGTTTTCTTCCTTTGCCTCCTGACTTCAGTCCTTGCCATGCTTGTATTACTCTTTCACAGTTTTCTCCAGGTCTGTGTGAACCAGAAATGCAAGAAGTAATACACAGAAGTAAGTTTCATCAAATGATTACAGTAGTCATGACCTTAAAAATATAATGGTTCTTAAAAGATTGGAGTTAAAATTATGAGAATTGGCAGCACTAGCCTGAATGCTGAAAAAAGACAACTGTTTTGGTTATAAACTAACATTTAATTCTGTTTTGATTGAAACAGCATAGTACTTGACCTCATACGAACTCATTTTTTTCATATACTCTGGGAGTAATTTTTCATTTAAAAGTAATACTTTTTACGATTTGGCTACTGTAAATGTTGTAGTCAGAGCACTAATTCTTTTTTTTTTTTTAATGTATATATAAGTCTTGCTCTTTAAATACAATACAAGCAGTTATCCATACAGTGTATATTAAGATGCAAAAGTTTTCTTAATTAAAGTAGGTTTAATTACGTCTCTAAAAATCTGTTACTGAACAAAGTAAACAGTGGAGAACATTAATTAAAAGCTGTTTTTTATCATTTCAACTAATGTAGTATTTTCTTGACAACTGAGTTTAGAAGTCACTTTCAAAAAACATACTTTTTAATTCTTTAATCAGTAATAATTAGAACACAGCCATTATATATTCACTTACCTGCTTACTATTGTGGAAAATTTTCACCGGAACATGTATGCAAGAACTTGTTTTCCAAGTAATTACTCAAAATCGAAAATAGTTTCCTGTGGAAGATAAGGTCGTGTTTTCTGTGGGTTTTATTGTTTAGTGCTCTCTAAATACTGTAAAACACCAAATTATTTGTAAGGTTTGAGTGGGAAGAATTTTTCCTGTCTCTTACTTACATACTACCAAAAATACTGAGAACACTGGGTCCCAGTGCAAGGTCATAGCAATTATAATGTTCTTGAATGATGGTAAATTAGAACATGATGTTGGTCCTCATCACTGTCATGCCACTTCAGTATAACAGGTAAAGTAAGTTTCCTATGTCACATACCTCAGCAGCCAACTCTAACATTGTACCTTAATCAGAAAAGTCCTGGAGATCTAAAGGTCTTGTTATCTTGGCAAATTACCTGGATACCAAAGTCAGCATCAGAATTAATTCACTTCATAAAGGGTATGATCTGCCTGTAAGTCATTAAAAGGCACCTTTCAGCTTCTGGTATTTGCCATGAGCAGACAGCATATACTGGTAGGTATATGTCCACTTTCAGGATGTGCAAAGGCAACACTAAGTACTGTGTACACTACTTAGTATACTTAGTAAGTACTTAGTACGCTACCAAAAAAAAAAACAAAAAAAAACAAAAGATATTCAGGTCTGTCTCTGTGCTGGGGGGAGTGTGTGTGGGGGGGGAAACGGGACGGGATGGGGATGGGACGACTTCAAATAGAGGTCCTTGATCAGGGTTACCAGATATCAACATGAGTTGGCAGTGTGCACTTAAAAGACAAGAGACCAGCAGGTTGAGGGAGGTGGTTGTCCCCCTTGACTCAGCCCTGGTGAGGTCCCACCAGGAGTGCTGCGTGCAGGTCTGGGGCCCCCAGCACAAGAATCATAGAATCAGAGAATATCCCGAGTTGGAAGGGACCCATAAGGATCATCAAGTCCAACTCCTGGCACCGCACCACACAGGTCTACCCAAAATTTAAGACCATGTGAGTAAGTGCACAGTCCAATCACTTCTTAAATTCAGACAGGCTTGGTGCAGTGACTACTTCACTGGGGAGCCTGTTCCAGTGTGCAGCCACCCTTTTGGCAAAGAACCTCTTCCCAGTGTCTAGCCTAAACTTCCCCTGCCTCAGCTTAACACCGTTCCCATGGGTCCCGTCACTGGTGATAACGGAGAATAGGTCACCTGCCTCTCCACTCCCCCTCGCGAGGAAGTTGTAGACTGCGATGAGGTCCCCCCTCAGCCTCCTCTTCTCCAGGCTGAACAGGCCCAGTGCCCTCAGCCGCTCCTCATATGTCTTCCCCTCTAGGCCCTTCACCATCTTCGTCGCCCTCCTCTGGACACTCTCCAAGAGTTTAATGTCCTTTTTGTACTGTGGTGCCCAGAACTGCACACAGTGAAGAATGAGCATAGCCTCTAGCTACATGGGGATAAGGAGCAGTCAGCACAGCTATGACTCTGCCATGTAGCACAACAATATTCAGGAGACCTGAACCATTCTGTTCTCAATCTGAGCACATTTAAGAGCAGAGCGACCTCTGTTCAGAGCTCTTAGAGTGGGTCAGTGGAGGGCCACAAAAATGATCAAGGGGCTGTAGCACCTCTCATACGAAGACAGGCTGAGAGAGCTGGGGCTGTTCAGCCTACAGAAGAGAAGGCTCCAGGGTGACCTTATCGCAGCCTTTCAATAATAAAAAGGATGAAGAAGGACTCTTTACTCGGGTAGATGATGATAGGACAAAGGGGAATGGATTTAAAGTAAAAGAGGGGAGATTTAGATTAGAGGTTAGAAGGAAATTCTTCACTCAGAGAGTGGTGAAGCACTGGCACAGGTTACCCAGAGAGGTTGTGGATGCCCTGTCCCTGGAGGTGTTCAGGTTAGAAGAGGCCCTGAGCAACCTGGTCTAGTGGGTGGCATCCTTGCCTATGGCAGTGGGGTTGGAATTAGGTGATCCTTGAGGTCCCTTCCAACCCAGGTCATTCTATGATTCTATGATATCGCCCATTAGGAGAGAGGCTGGGGCACAGATCTGCAAGAGACTAAGATGAAGGTTTAACTCTGGATTGATTAGGCAAGTCTTGCTGTTTTTTTAAAGGTAAACCACAAATGATAATAATAATAATAAATGATAATAATATATGTACAATATGTGAGTATGTAACACAATAAATATCCTCAACTGGAATAAAGTATTTGACACAAATAATTATAAATATTTTGAACTATGTATTAGCAATCCCCTATCACCTTCTTTTAATTGTCCTGTCTATAGTTTATGATTCAATGAATTCAAAGTGATTCTAATAAAGCTGAGACATAGTTTAACTTTTTAAACATGTATTTGAGTCTTGGGAAAAAAAAAAAGTTACACTTTTTTGTTTTCTTCTTTTATTCTAGCTGTCTCTTGCATTGGCCTTAAAATCGCAAGAGAGGCATTTCTGTTTGCATGGTCTCACTGAGCCAGCCAAAACCACATAATGACGGAAACCTCACAAGAAAGCCTGTTCTCGAAAAAATAAAATAAAAAAAATGCCTGGTTGTCTGCAATGTTTTTCCTTAGCCTGTTATTTCAGGGAAGGGGTGGGAACAGGGATGTTGTTCTTTGGGTAATGTGTGGGTAGTGATTACTATTGCAAAAGCTTACAGCTGGACTGCTTAGCTGACAGAAACAGGGAACAGACATTTGCAAGAGGACAAAAAGGCAGGGGAGCAACCCAAAACCTCTTTTATTTTTTATTTTTTAAAGAGTCAGGAACAATAGCCAGTTAGGCTGTCAGCAAGTATAAAGCCTGGGAAAAATGCCACCCCATCTTAAATGCAGGGATAGGCACAGCCTCTAGCTACATGGGGATAAGGAGCAGTCAACACAGCTATGACTCTGCCACATGACACAACAATATTCGGGAGTCCTGAACCATTCTGTTCTCAATCTGAGTACATTTAAGAGCAGAGCAACCTCTGTTCAGAAATCAAAAAAAAAAAAAAAAAAAAAAACAGTCCCTAAAAAGCGGACACACTCTTTGTTGGAATTTCTTTTTCATGTTTGCATGTGTGTGAATGTTGCTGTTTTTATTTATTTATTTATTTTTTTCATAAGTCACTGCTCATCAACCTCTTAGCTCCTTAACATGTCTAGCCATCCAGCTGCATCTGGCTCAGTAAATACTGGTTTTGAGAAAAATGATCTGCCATGACTATTTTGTTCAAGTGAATAAACCTGTAAAATAAACTTAGGCCTTTATTCATGAACACACTTTTAACCAGATGAAAGTTCTAAGTAATGCTGGATTTATTTGCAGCTCCACTTTACCTCTAAAAATGGAGACTGGAAGTGCTGTTTGGACAGCCTTTCAACACTAGATCATGAGCACAAATATCAGAAAAAAAAAAAAAAAAGGTAAAAGACAACAGCAAATGCAATTCAGTCAAAACACCTCTATAAAGACTAGCCAGACCCTCTATAATTAGAGAATATTAAGGGAATTATGGGGAACAAAGCAGGACAATGTACGTGGAAAGATTTTGCTGCTTAAGTTAGTGCTGTCTATTTTATCTCCTAACTAGAGGGACTGAATGCTGGCTCCAAGTGCTGTGACAACTAGGAAAAAAAAACAAAACAGGTAGGCCTTGAATGTTTCATAGGCTTGATCTTGCCAAGTGAGAAACGTGTTAGGTTCCCATCAAGGATGTTATATTCCAGCTTTGCCTAGCTCAGTTTGTGGTCTTTTTGTGTCTGGTGACAGTTGGTTAATTTGTTCCATGTTTGAAATGCATTATTCCCCTTCTTTTTGTATTCATCTACTTTAAATTTACCCGTTAACTCTTCATAAAAAAATAATCCTTAGATTGTGTTTCCACACTGTCCAAGTCATGCTATCACTAAGGGATTCAGTAAGGATCTAGAGCTGTTAGCAATAAGCACAGAGGAACCAAGACCACATGCTAGTCTCAGAAGCAGTGAAATAAGTTTTACCTATATAAAAAGGTAAATGTATATAGAAGACTAATGTTATCCCTGGAGATGACTAGTTATGTGTTTGCTAGAACTCAGAAGAGGGGATGGGCAAAATAAGATACAGGTGAAAGGACCAGGAAGGGCTGATTAAATAGGCATCTAGAAATTACTTAATAAACGTAATTCCCTCAGATTTGTGTGTCCCCTGCAAGAAATCTGTTTCTGCTAAGACTGTTGGCAGGGAAATATTATATATATATATATATATATATATATACATATACATAAATCAAATTATTGAACCAGCCTTGAGCAAGTTGGACTGGGTTGGAGGGGAAAATTGCATCCCCTGGTCTCAAATCTGAATAAGCTGGCAAAACTGGAACGAAGAAATTTCAAACAATAAATTATCAGTCACAAGCACAATAACATAGAATCACAGAAGAAAATATGGCTGGAAGGGACATCAGGATATTTTCTGGTCCAATCTCCTGTCTTGAGGCAGGAGCAAGAATACATATGCCTTTCTTGACATAACTTTGAATAACATCTTAGAAAAGGACTCCAGTGAAGCTCAGCAGCTCCCCAGGAAATCTGTCCCAAAGCCTCACAATCCTTACTGTTACAAGGTCTTAGTCCTACCTATAACATGTTGCTTTCTTTAGCATCTTAGTTTAAGACTTTGAGTTATATAAATAATATGATCATATCAATACACTTAAGGCAATCTTAATAGAGGTGATTTGGAATAAAATGTGATGTTGGACCACTGAACAGTGGGGCAAATTTTTACGTAAATGCAATTCTTCATTAAAAAGTGTTATAATAATTCATAATTAATTTTCATAAGTTGTATATGATTAGAATGGTTTGTATTGTTTGGAAAATGTAAATACAGGGTGGGAGACAGATTCAGCATATCGTCTGTGAGGTGAGCAGTCTGGGTTGATGTTACAAGTCACTGCAGGAGTTGAATACTGACTGTAAAATCCAGCATTTATTAATAGTACTGATGTATAAGAACCTTGCCTCAAAATAGATAGAAATGTTTAATTTCACAGAGAACACTAGTATGGAACTAATGATTGAAGAATTTATACAAAACTTATTAATCTGTTTAGAAGAATAACTTTTAGTACTTTGTTCCTTTCTCCATTATATTTACAACTTTAGATAAAAAAAAAAAAGAAAAGTAATCTTTACTTCGATAACAAGATATATGCTTTCTAAATCTCAGAAATCTGTGTTTTAACTGTTTGAGTAAACATACACCTGTATTTGTGAAGTATTAATCAGGAACTCAAAGTCATTTTGACAATCAATGCAGAAATTATGTGTTCCCAGATTTTGCCCACCGTGCACCACAGTAGGAAATGTTAGCTTACTTTCCTGCTCTCCTCCCTACATGGGAAGTTTAAATAAAGAACTGATAAAGATATAATTAAAATCTTGCAATTTAAGTATATCTCATGAATTATTAAAATCTTGCTCCTTCATATCTTGCTGTAATTATTCTGCTATATTCCTCCAGCTCTTCCAATTACTCTTCACAGGGCCAGACTGACACCTAAAGGGGCCATCTGGAAACCTCAGATAAGGGCCATGGCTCAACCTACAGCAGCTGTAGGGTGGGTGGGAGGGGGGAAGACTGGAGCTTTGGGGCTCTGGGAATGTCTTGGCACTCCAGGGTGCTGCCTGGTAATATGCAGGAGAGCAGATGGATTTCCTTATTTGGGTTTAATATATGGACCTATATCTTGATCAAATTTAGCAGAATGAAACCTTCCTGAGATAGATGGTGCCACTGTTGAAATGTGATCCTCTGCAATAAATTCCTCAGTCCTGGACTGTGTTAGAGTCCTGGACTTCTACCCTTTTGTAAAAGTGCTTGCTTGTAGGGATGAGTTAAAGGCTGTCATCTGCGGAAATTTCTTGATTCTCACAGAGACCTATGGGAACTGAAAATAGCTCCTCAACCTAGTGGTGGTGTCTGGACAACATGTGGGCCCATTGCTCCCTGGGGACCAAGAGCACTGGGGGCTCCCCATGGGGGCATCAGGTCAGGGTCTGGCATCCCATCCTGTCCCACTACCCCAGCCAGGAGCTGGGCAGCTTGGGGCACAGGCACAGCCCCATCTCTTGGTGTCAGGCACCTCCCTGGGGTCAGGGACAGGCTGAAGCCAGGCTAGGCCCCTCAGGTGGGCAGAGCTGTGGGGAGCTGGAGACCGGCACATCTGTAGCCTCACTGGTTAGGGTCTGATCACCCTGAGGCTGGCATGGGGTCCTGGGCCCGGGCAGGATGGGGGAGTGGGGGAGTCCCAGGGTTTGGCAGAGACAGGCCGGGTTAGCAGGGCCTTCCAGGCCTTGACAGTAAGTTTTAGTTTTGTTCTTTCATCTCTCAAGCTGGAAAAAAAAAATAAATCTTGCCCCATTGTCAGTTCTGTAAACACTCCATGGTTTGGTCTTACTTAATGTCAACAAGAAAATGTTCAAACTGCACTGCAACACAAAAACAGTGCTCTGCCTCAAGTGCTTTTCAGCTTCACATGACACTTGTATTTCCTCAGAACACAAGTCTCTCTCTAGGGCAGCTCTGCCTTAAATATGTTATTAGTCAGTAATCCTAGCAGCACACATGCTGAATTTTAAGTGTGTTAAGTAGCCTCAATGAGTTCAATAAGGCTAGTGGCTTAATAAATGTGCACTAAACATCATAGTGCTCATGGGGTTAAGGTCTTCAAGTAAGTATGCACTCCATGAAGGGAGAATGGTCCCTTAACACTAAGACCCTGCCTTGTTTTACTCATCTGCTGGAGAACTTGGTGGGATTATGACTCCTTTCTTTCATGGGGTTAGGCTTCTCTTTAATAAAACAAAGCAGTCACACCTACTGGCTTTGAGCACATACTTGCCTTCACCTTCCTATGTCACGAACACAAAGAGGTTTTGGGTTAGAAGAGTAGTAACTCAGAGTTTTCATTTAAGTTTTGAATTGTTCTCTGGAAGAGCTTTTATCCCCTCACTACTTCTTAAATTGGATGGCAAAGTTTAGGAGCCTAACTCATGAGGAGGAATAACTATCCCCCTACCAACTCACTGAGATCTGATCTGAGACTTTTACCAGCAGGATCCTCAGAGAAAGGAGCAGAGCTGTTAGGTTTTATCCGCAGCAAATTGCTTTCCTGTCTGGGGAGCAAAGGAGAGCTGGGGGCAGAATTGTGCTTTGAGTGTCTCCAGGCTAAAATTCGATAGCAATATCTTATGTTTCCTTTGAGAAGAAGTGCTGATGAGAGTCGGTTAGTGTTTGCTTCGTGCACAGAGAATAATGGTGATCTTTGTGCTATATTATAGATATAAAAAAAAATAAAAATGAAAATAAAAAAAGCTTATTTGTGTTATTGGACTAACTTTGCCTGTGTAAACGCTATCATTCCTAGGTTGTTATTACTGGTTTACTTGCATAGCTAAAACTTTTAAACATTACCTAATCTAAGACATTAATCTTTTGCTGTCGTATATTTTACTGGTTACTTATAATTCTTGCTTGTAGCTCTTTCTGAAAGTTTCAAGACAGCCCTCTAAGTTGAATATTTTCTGTGACAAAATTAGTAACGGGAGACATACATGGAATATACTTAAGTCCACATGGATGTTTCTACATGCAAACAGCTGATGAAGCAAAAATATTTAGGGGTGTGAATTATTGTGGAGAATAGATGCCAGACAAAAAGTTTAAGCCTTAGATAATCCACTCTATTGAGTCAGCGCTGATAGGTAGAGCTCTCCCATGGTTATATAAGAAAAACAATAATGCTTTTACACTACGCAATATTAATAAGCAAGTATAGCAAACAGAAGCACAAGACAGAGTCTAGGATATTTTTAACCATGTGGAAATGACCTTTTAGTTACATAAGGCATTCCAGTAGATACAAGCATTCATTCCCTTAATGTGTTCTGACATTATACATACAAAGTATTTGTTCAGTGTCTTATTTTACAATTTCCTGCAACTGGAAATGCTACTAACCTAGGTTGCCTTTGTTGTCTTTAGAACAACCTCTCAATTATTTAAAATACCAAACATCTGGGCTTTATAAACAAAAAACATCCAGCTAACCTTTGTGTGTACAAAGTTTTGTGTGTGATAATCTTTGACCATAATCTTGTCTTCTTGTCTTTTTTCTCTCTCTCTCTTTTTTTTTTTTTTTCCAAGTGATAATTCTAGGGAAAAAAAAAAAAAAGAAAAAGAAGAAAGCCCCTTTTTGGTTTATACTTGGTACTCAGAGTTAAAACAGAAGTACTTTTCATACTAATTGTTTCTGAAACAATGCGCTAGTTATGCTGAAACGTTCCACATCATCATGAGAATAGTACCACTGCAGATTAAATTTAACTGGCTTTCTTGTTCAAACTTTCACTGGTTCTGGTTTCCAATTTTCTGTTCCCCCTTAAGGTACTTTTAAAATTCCATATAGATTCCAAGGTCTGACACAAAATGCTGGAAGGATAAGTAAAACAAATCACCACATCTAAGCAAATACTTCTTGGTTAAAGCAGTCAGCTTGTGCACATGAAGTCCAGTTTTAGTTTTTAACAGCCTAAAAGAACTTAAATTTTCACTTACCTTCTGGAGGAGTACAGGGCATTTATAGGGTTTCTTCTTCCATTTCTACTAGAGTCTATTTCACTTGGCATGAAATGTTGAAATACTTCAGTGAGTACACTGAATTGAGGACTGGAGCATGGGCTTCACCCTTCTAGATACATGTCTCTTCTTACAATTCTTCATTCTGGCTTAATGAATATTTACTGTTTTCTGTGAAGGGAAATAGTTTAATGATGGTAAGTAGGAGAACACTGTGTGAAACTATCCTAATATCAGATATCAGAGTACTCACTGTGAAGTAAGAGCTGAGTGTTTAAATCCTCAGCATCTTCCTAAGACCTAGCAGGCCAGTAGAAATTCCCAGAGAAGCAGGTCTTAGCTGTCATAATACCTTCTCTGAAATCCAGGAGGTTTTTCACAGACAACCATAAGCAGAGGCAAGCATCCCCTTCCAGCTCACGGTAAGCTGTTTCTCTTTTAGTGAGGAGAATTAAGCATCATGTTTTTCTCTGGTATTTTGTACTAACTGGTTTAAGCATCTCATCCATTAACAAGCTGGCTTTTATGGATCCCTGTCTTAAAATTTAGCTTTGTGCATACACGGAGAGCTGTTTAGCTTGACTTATTGGGATTCCTCCCTTGAAACAGCAGGGCACAACAAACTGCAATACTGTATCACATTATTTTAAAATCTTTTGTGGCTTCACTGCTCATACCTTTCATTCATATTTACACAGCCTGGGATGGACTCCAGCAGCTCAAAACTCTAGCGTAATTTGGCTGACAAAAATAAATTGCAGGAGCTGTGTTCCAAAGGATGCCTCCTGCCCAGAAAGCCATTGCTCCAGCTCCAGCTCTGTGACAGCTGCACCACTGTATCCTTAACAGTCTCTGAGACAGCAGTCTCAAGGAGAGCCATCTCACCACTACACACCTCAGGGGAAAATCCTGTCATTCCTCAGTTCCCAGAGCAGACCCAAGCATGCTTCTCTATGTATACGAACCATGTACAGGTCCATGGCTTTCTGTGCACCTGTGCTTTGCTTCAGGGACCCAAGAGATTGGCCATCAGTACTTTCATTTAGCAGTTTGAATGAGGCATTCCAATTTGTGGTGGGGGATGTGGGAAGGATTTTTAAAACTTACCATATGTGCATATTTAACTGCATATAAACTGTATTTCACTACAAGCAAATGTGGGACATTTCTTAGTTGTGTATAGATGGCAAATGTGAGCTTGTTCTGCCCCTGATGATTTTCCTGAGACATATCCATGGGGCCGTATCAGTGTGATACCAACCCTGAGATAACATATCTTGTCTCTGAAAAAGTTTTTGCCTTTAACCCAGCAGTATCTTGACTGTGACTATATGTCTTTCACATGACATAGGAAATGGTTGGTATAGGCCCCATAGGCCCACCAGGTGTACACACAGTTTTAGCTAGGTTTCCTTCTTACCTGAAATAAAACTAGTTGTATTCTGCTAGCCAGCCATGAGCCACCCCCTCCTCCCCCCCACCTCCCCGCCAGTCTCTTTGTCTGTCAATCTCTCTCTTTTGTGTGTGTGTGTGTGTTTGTGTGTGTGATCTGCCTTGTTTAAACTGGCTTTGATGCTCCTCCCCATGAGAGCTTGTTAGAACCATTAGGGTTCCTTGCTGTAGCAAGTGTTTCTTAATGATGATAAAATATGTAAACTCTTAGTCAATTATTAAGGCTGCATCTTCATTTCTCTCACTGAATGAGAGCACTGAAACTGTCTGATCCCAGAAATAAATGGCATTTTGGGATAAAGATTAAATACACAATTAATGCAGAAATTTATGGTTATAGTTAGACACAAAAAAGCAGTGATTGTGTTATATAGTGTTCCATTTATATATATTGCCAATAAGTTTCAGGTACATCACATTGCTCATCAGATGAAATGAGTGACAGTTTTATACTAGTGCATCTAAACTCAGTTGTCTTGGACTGTCTCTGCAGGCACAGTCAATAAGTGCTTTTTGACCAAACAATTGATCCAGTGAACCTCAAATCTGCTTTGAAACACTTTCTGCTACTTCATTTCTGGCTAAGTTTTTTGAACAGCAACTGTCAAATGAGCTGAAATATGCTGAAAGATACAAAAGCTTTCAAAGAATGCAATAATAAGAATGCAATAATTGCATGAGAGGGTAGGTATGCCTACAACTCCATGTTCCAAACTACTTCTACTTTGAACTGTCTGGAAGAACTATTCATCTTTTTCCTCCCAATAAACTCTATAACTTATCTGAAATGTTACTACATTGTCAGAAAGAGAGGCAGAAATCAGAGACTTTTAAAACATTTCCTGTTTTCATGTCATTTCAATAATGCCTTTTGAAATATACATAGCAAACTACATTTTAATATCATATATGTGCATTTATTTATTCTAGGTACCCAGAACTTAAACTGAGGGCATGTCAGGACAGAATATTGCATTGTTTAACTGATGGGCCAATATGGTTTCCTTGAGGAATTCTGTGCTTAGAAGACAGAAAAAAATGTATTCTATAGTATAGTTATTATTATATTCTAATGTCTAGCACTGGTATGTAACTGAAAAGCATATGAAAGATTTTAAATAGCCAGAATGAATGTAAAACTGAAAACAACATGAGTAAGCCAAGAGCATCCTATTTTGTACAATTGTATGTTTATCAATTCTACCAGATACTCTGAACCTGACCAGATCTGCTGCTGCCTAACATGTGAAATGACATTGAAAGTATACAAGCATTCAGTAATACATAAATAAGTGATTATGCATCTATCTTGCTATTTGAATTAGATAAAAGCAATTGAAATGAAATACTGTGCTCATGATTTCAAGTACTTCAGAAAGAAAAGATACATGATGCAATGGATGGAATTTCTTCACTAAAAATAACCGTCCCTTCACAAAATTATGCTGTTAGACTGTTCTCTAAAAATATATATACATTCAAAATTTAGAGTTTGGATGTATAATGCTATACCTGCATTTCGATGGCACTCATCATTGGAGCAAGTGATAATAAAGATACTATATAGAGCATGAATGTTTTCCTTTGATGATTTCCTGTAGTTTTGTGCTTCCAAAATGAATGGGTCTACTGTTCTGTGTTTTGATAGTCAGACACTAAAACTGATCTTAATCAAGAAAAATCCATGGCCAGTTGACTATCAGCATTTTTTAAAATCCAAGTATATTGTGTTAACCAGAACATACTTAGTCACATGCTCATTAATTCCTCTAAATAACATTCATAGCTTTGTGGGGACTATTTTTTTCTTCTGAAGTATGTACAGTAATGATTCTTCTTTATCATATTTGTCCACGTTTTTACTAATATTATTACTTTTTATTACAGTTTGAATCAATTTGCCCAGTATGGATATACAGGGTTATTGATCATAGTATGAGAGACTTGATGAATATATGACAAAGTAATACTTTGACAATTTTAGGTAGTGACCATATATTATTACCTAATTTATTTTTTATTAATATTACTATTAATTTTATTGGATTGCTTTAAAGCCACTCTTCTCTATAATCCAGATTGAGACAAAGCTTCATATTTGTCCCCTGAACAAAAACAAAACAAAACAAATGAACAAACAAACAAACAAAAAGGCTCTGCTATGGCAATGACAAATCTTTTATTTTTCCCGTACTACTCACCTGTTTTTGAGTTCTCTAATCACACTTCAATGATATATTAGCCCTTAAATTTAAGGGTGGTGAGTTTTGTTGTTGTTGTTGTTTGGTGTATTTTTATTTTTAGACATTTCTGGGTCTGATGTCATTCAGTCACTTAATAAATAATTTTCTTGTATTAGCATAAGAACCTGAGTACACCAAAGCCGTGAGGAAAAACTGCAAAACTAAAGAATTCTAATATGTCATTCATATCTCATTCATGTAATACAATATAATAAAAAGATTAAGCTACAATAAAGTTTTGGTTTTGGTGGTGTTTTTAATAAGTAATTATTGTAGCTGCATGCAATGAAAGTTCACAAGCTACCTGCATTTTAGTCTGCTCTGGGATGAACAATCTTATATGCAACATCCAGTGCAAAGACTTCAAGCTCTTACTGGATTTCTCCTTGAGTTGTGTCTTATTTGCAGGCCATATGGTTTTGTTCCCTCTCTGTTTCCTTATTAATGTATTTTATTCTTCTCAACATTATTTATTCTTCTCAACATTATATTCGTCTCAACATTAGAGGATTGAGAATCCCATAGATATCCTGTTCCAAAAGCTAAAAGTACAATATGTCTGATCTTTTTAAAAAAATGAGTGGAAGAAGTGTGGCTTCTGACTATTACAATGTAAAGGGGATTAGATAGGGTATTCTATAAAATCCTAGACTATACACAGTGCTTTCCTGTGCAAGCTGCATTAACTGCTGTGATAGCCTTTACTCCAAAATTATTTTCTTTTAATAATTAACTAGCAAAAGCAATTGGTTTCCCTAAAATCTTTCAAAGTACTTCCCAGTAGCATTTTTTTGAGTCAGTACTGAGACTCTTCCATAACAGACAGGACAAGAGATAATAAAACCGTGATGCACTTTGATGGGCCATTAGTATATCCTGAAAATGCTGCATTGGGATTTTTGATATTGTATGTTATGACATAAGGATATTATTATGGAGGATTATATAAGGATTATATAAGGATATTATTATTATGATATATTGTAATAATCCCTAAAGCCTTTTAGTATATATGGCAGTCCAGAGCATTATGAAGCTTCGGTTATACGGCATCAAGTTGCAAGCCTGAATTTGGATATCTTTCTTAGTACTTGTCAAATATATGCCCCTGCTGATGTAAACTTCCAATGCGTACTAAAAACATGCAGTGGCACATGATATATACCAGCTCACAGCATTTATTTGAGTCAGTCAAATCATGGAGTAAGAAACTATTAATTCTAAGATAGGAGGAAGAGTCATGCTCTGAAATAAACCAACCTGAGAAGATTCTGAACATGAAATGGCCAGAAATTGCCTGTCTCAGCCCCATGAAATTGTACTTTATGACTCAGCCACTGACTCTACCATTAGGTGAGGGAAGAAAGATGAGGATGAGAATTACAAGAAGTCTGTGAACTGCATCTGTTGCCAGCTTGAAGGCTATGTTGTTTTAAAGAAATCAAAATCTTTTATTGTAGAGGGTGCAGTTAATGAGTTTGGGGGAGAGCAGCAGAGTTTGTTCAATGAAGCTGATTCAGAAAGTTGATTCAACTGGAAACTAACAGCAAAAAAATACATACAGATATATGTATATATATATATATATACATACATATTAGTTTGGGGAGAGATCTGTTCACTGAACCATGTGAGTACCATTACCAGCATGAGGGAGAGAACTGATATACAGCAATCTTGACTTAGCATGAATTAAGCTCCTGTGGAGCCAAGTCCTGAAACTATCTCTTTGCACAGCCTGAAATGCTGGGATTATTTTTATGAACTCAGGACTCTCCAGCTATGATAATTCAGCCTTTGGATCATAACTGAGTCACACTCTTTTCTGGAATATAATTCTTGCAGTGGACTGATTAGTCCAGTGACTGCACTGTTCTCCTCTCTCATATTTGTCCAGTGTTGCCTTTATAGCTTACTAAGGAAAAATTTGCAGGAAATTCTGTCTAAATTAAGAGTATTTTTTCGCTATAACAGAAGAGGTTCAGATGAAAGCATCAATTCGGAGATTATTTTACTACTACTACTACTACTACTACTACTACTACTACTACTACTACTACTACTATTACTAATAATAATAACAATAATAAACCCTCAATTGTTCATATTACAGTCTATAGAATCTATATACTGTTCCCATTATGAACACGTAGCATAAACTCAGTCCCAGGTAAAAAGAATGTGGCTCATGTGCTATTAGTTTGAAATCAGTCATCTGGGAATTCATATATTTTTCAATGTTTTCTAGAATGTGCAAACATACTAAATATAATGCATTCAGGTGTTCATGCAGAAGTGGTAGTCACTGTAACACTTTTGCAAAATCAAAAATTGCATAAGGTAAATGCAAAGCCTTCTTTCATTCTACTCAGTAGCTAAAGCTAAAAAAAGGTATGCAGCTCACCAGCCTCAGTTATAAAAAAAAATAATAATAAATTAAAAATCACCCTAAAACATATAGGCTGTTTTCACAGGAAGCTGGCAGCTGGGTGTGATAGATCTATAAATAATACCTTGTGTACCTTGATCAAGTCAGACATTAAGCAGATTAGTATTCAAAGTAAATGGTTTAGCTGAGTTTTTTAATACTTGCTCCAATAGTGGATGAAAGTAACCTAGTATCTCCCTACTAGTTCACTTTATGATATCTGAGCCCATAATTTGTGAATCTCTCAATATATTTATATTTAAAATATTGATCTAAGCACTGTCTGTTTGCAAATTGGATCCCTGAACTGGCAAATTTCTTATGTTATAGCATTAAAAAATAATACTACTAATAAAATAAAGCTGTTTTTAAACTAAATGCATCAGCTCAAGCTAAATACAAATTAAATTCAAAACAAGGCTTTAGTTTTAGTGGGCTGGTATTCATTCTAGTTTTACACTGGAGTCATTCCTTTGATTTACTCCAATGCGAGATCAGTATGGGGACTGTTTTCTGCAGTGTGGTGCTGCTTCACTCTTTTAATATTCATGACAAGCAAAAGCTGGAGTGTAATTTACCTGAATGAATTATTGCTTTATAACAAACAAACATGCTGAAATGACTTAAAGAGATTTTGAACCAGCATTTCTGTGGGCAGGGGGTCCTATTAATTTTGAAAACAAAAGTCCATGGGATGTATTAAAAATGAATTACCACTTCATTTTCACTACTGGAATATTAATGTGTATGCACACATTTTATTTTTTGCTTTGGAAACATAAAGAAAAATATCACATTACATCGGAATAAGTAGGCAAATAGGTTTAATCTGTGAACAAAAGGGATTCAGAAGCATGAGCTGTTAAAAAAGCAGGAAAGGGATAAGACAGTAGACTAAGCATATATGAAGGACTTGAAAAGGACTTGAAAAGTAAAGGCAAATTAATAGGTTGAATCTGTATGTTGGGGAAATAGGAGCTTTAGGATGGGGTGTATATAATTTGGATCTTCCAAAAATATAATTTCAATATCTCTCACTCCTGTGTTCTAAGATCTTTTGGAGATGATGTTGATCAAGACAGTCAGCCATAAGGAAGTGACAGTAATTGAAATGATTAAAATAATTAAAAAGACAAATGTCCTTTTGGAAGTTTAGTAAAGAAAGAAACTCTGATTTTTTGAAAGGTGACAAGATTTGGGTGTGCACTCCAAGTAAGTATTAGATATCAATGGTCTCTTTATCATTCCTTATGTGCTTAAATCACAGGAAAAGGTAGGGTTTATGTACAGAAGAAGAAAACAAAACAGAGAAACTATTTTTGAAAGTTTTCATCTGATTGCCCTTTGACTTTCAGTGAAATAGTTATACTGAATAGTTATACTGAAATTAGGAGAGTTACATTAATTTAATTCCATATAGACTTAAGTATATAGAATTAAGTTTCCCTTATACATATGGAACCTAATTGAGGGGAGATGTCATGGACATGCTGATGCCCAAGGAGAAATAGCTGGTAGCCAAAGCTACTGAGGAAAGGTCAGGCCAGCAACAAGGAACACTGAGAGTGCAACAAGAGTGTCCAAGACTACAAAGCTATTTAACTTTAAAAAAAAAAAAAAAGTTAAAGAGAGAAGTAACAGTAAATAGAAACCACAAAGCGAATCCTTGATGGGCAGAAAGGAGTAGAAAAGGCAGTGTTGTGACAGGCAATTTTGACAGGACCTAAGATATTCAGAAATTATTTTTCTTCCTCCCAGTGAGAATACCTTAGCTGTATGAACTGGGCATCTGGCACACTTGTTAAGTACACAAAATTAAATAGTTATGACACACGTCTGTGCCTGAAATGTGTATACTACTGTCTGTCCATCGATCTCACTGTAATCTCTAGCTGGAGTTCTTTATCTTTATTCTTGTTCACTAAAAGAAGATAAATGATGACACAAGTTAATGTTTTCGTTCAGTTTTGACTTGCAGTCTGGTTTAGATGCCTAAGAACTCCTTCCTTCTACTACTGTTTCTTCCGGACTCTTCTGGGACTCTGCAGAGTATAGGGCCTTGTCTGATGGTTCAGTGTCAGGTTTCTCACCACTGTTGAGGAAATGTAGCTTGAACCAACTGCATACCTGCTGTGACATATGCCTTAGAATATGCTGGAAAGCTGTGGGAAGTTAGAATGAAATACATCCTTTACTGACTTTTCACTTCTCTTAATTCAAAAGCAGATATTGAGCAATTTGTTTAAACACTTCTTACAGCCCTATGGGAACACTGAAGATGAATCACAGTATACTTCATTCACTCACAAGACAAGAAGTCCTGTGACACCGATCAGTATGTTCCTTTTACTGATAATGTGTCTTCACGATGTTCCACTCACACTTCAGTGCTTCTTTTTTCAGCAGTTCAAAGTATATGGAAGGCATTATTATGCAGTAAAGATGTATGTGGACATTTTCTGAATTTTTGGCAGAGAAAATGGATAGAGTTTATTTATTTATTTATTTTCTTTCTCTAACAGATATTTTTTAAAACCTTCAGAGCACAGGTTCTGAAACTAATCAGGCTGAACTGAATTTGCCAAGAGGAAAATCATCAGGACAAAAAGGATGACTTAAATAGGAAGTATGAACAATAATTAGGTGCACGGATGCCTGCCTACAGACTAGTTAATCACAAGATGTGTGGTTTCATGAGGAAAAAATATCTTTCTTTTATTTTTCATACCGTCCTAACCTCCAAATGTCACCCAAAAGCCATCTGTACAGTTGTTTTATGAGTAATGTCATATGAGTGTGACAAAAACCTAATAAGCCTTTGGGGATTCTGATGCTTCATCCTCAGTAAAATACACAATCATCTTTTATAAGCCTTGTTTATAGGTTACAGGTAGAACTTCCTTTCTTCCAGTCAGAAGGTCAGCAACATAAATCAAACAGATTTTATGTGTTTTACATTGTGAGATATAAACTTTTTAGAATAGGTTTGAATATAAGAAATTAAAGAGTAAATGCTGATTCTAAGAATTTGGGGACATACTGTGCAGTATGTGTACTATGCACAGCTACTTAAAAAAAGAAAAATTATTTATTGTGTATGAGGAGTAGTCTCAGTTGCATATAAAAGTCAGTGAAATGAAAACAATAACATAATTAAAAAGCAAATAATACAAACATTTTTGCTAAAGGTAGTCCAAGGCCATATGACGCAGTGTTGCCGATGACAGCAAGTTGGGGGGTAGTGTCAATCTGCTGGAGGGTAGGAAGGCCCTGCAGAGGGACCTGGACAGGATGTGTCAATGGGCAGAGGCCAGTGGGATGAGGTTCAACATGGCTAAGTGCCAGGTCCTGCACTTTGGCTGCCAGAACTCCATGCAATACTACAGGCTTGGGGCAGAGTGGCTTGAGAGCTGTTCAGAGGGAAAGGATCTGGGGGTGTTAATCGATGCTCGCCTGAACGTACACTGGCAGTGTGCCCAGGTGGCCACGAAGGCCAATGGCATCCTGGCTTGTATCAAGAATAGTGTGGCCAGCAGGACCAGGGAGGTGATCATCCCCTGGTACTCAAGGCTGGTGAGGCCACACCTCGAGTACTGTGTTCAGCTTTGGGCCCCTCACTACAAGAAGGACATTGAGGCCCTGGAACATGTCCAGAGAAGGGCTACAGAGCTGATGAAGGGCCTGGAACACAAGTCCTATGAGGAGCAGCTGAGGGAACTGGGAGTGTTTATTCTGGGAAGAGGAGGCTCAGGGGAGACCTTATTGCTCTCTACAGCTACCTGCAAGGAAGGTCTGGAGAGCTGGAGATGAGCCTCTTCTCGCAAGTAGCTAGTGATAGGACTAGAGGGGATGGCGTCAAGTTGCGCGAGGGGAGGTTTAGATTAGAAATTGGGAGACATTTCTTCTCAGAAAGAGTAGTCAGACATTGAAATGGGTTGCCCGGGGAGGTGGTGGAGTCACCGTCACTGGGGGTGTTTAAGGAAAGGTTGGACGTGGTGCTCAGGGACATGGTTTAGTGGGAGATACTGGTGATAGGGGGATGGTTGGACTAGATGGTCTCGAAGGTCTTTTCCAACCTTAATGATTCTATGAATCTAAGATTATATGAAGAACTCAAAATTGGCAACCAGAACCTTTAATTCCATCATATTAGCACTTCCAAAACTTTACTGTCCTATGGTCCCTTTTTCTTTTTTCTTTTTTTTTTTTTTTTTTTGATGCTAAAGTGATAGATAGGCCAGTAACCAAGAAAATATTGTCACAGCTAACAACTCATCCATTTTAGCTCTTTCCTTTCATGGAAGATGACAATCTGATTAGAAAAGTGGCAAGATGGCAAGACCAATAAAAAGAAGGTGAAATTCAAAGCTACAGTTCAAAAACATTAATTTTTACCTACATTCTAGCAGAATGTAACCAGTACCTCCTTTCTTTGCACTGTTTCATTGTTTGTCATCTTCTGTAGGATGCTTTTTCAATAGTCCACAAAATGCACTCAGAATAGTTGTCCCTAAAATTATCACAAAGGGTTTTATCTCGGAATGTTTGTCTTTGATTGAATTCTAGGATTATACTTGGAATTGACCCTTTGTTGCTTCTTTTCTTTGTCATTCTTTGTATAATCGTAGCAATCCTGTGCATTGTTTGCTTGAAAGTCATTGAATTTCACCAATTAAACTGCAAACATCTTCTATTTGCATGGAAAATTGCAAGTCTGTAGTGATTTATGACTACCAAGGTATGCCTAAAAATTACTCAATCTATATGAAACTGTACCGCAATCAGGTCCTAGGCAATGGGAATACAAAAAATGTGAATAGCTAATCAGAGACAACAGTCAAAAAGTACAGCTGTACTCATCCATCCTGTGTTGGTTATCATAAATTCTGCAGCAGCCTTCTTGAAATGTGCACTCCCATCT
Source organism: Anser brachyrhynchus (assembly GCF_964034855.1). Lineage (NCBI taxonomy): Eukaryota > Metazoa > Chordata > Aves > Anseriformes > Anatidae > Anser > Anser brachyrhynchus. Next base: position 134,147,252 of record NC_137695.1, read on the forward strand.
CTGGGATTTCTGTCTAAGTAAATATGGCTGCTCAGCAGGTATATGTCAGTGTCATATGTATGTATGCTGACTGCTATAATAGAATTAGGCTGCAAACTTGGTATTTAGATTCCATTTATGCCTCATATAAGAACATTCCTCAGTCTTATAGTTATCTCTCTATAAAAATGTGTCTGTTTTGTTAAAAAGGATGTCAAAGCCAGGAAGAAGGATATGCAAACAGAGGACACAAGGAGAAGTAATAATGTTGTATTTCAGAGCATTAGTGTCTGTAATTTGGAAAAACTTCAAAACAATTATTTGTGAAATAAATTATTCGTTGTCGTAATTGATTAAAAACTCAGTAAAAATGTAAAAGGTCTTGCCTTCTTAACTTTTTTTTTCAGATCTATAGGAATTACACAGCTTGCAAGCTCAGTCTTTAAATAGTTAAAAATTTAGATCTGAGTGCATGTCTCGTTAACAATTTATTAGTAACTAGTTTACATGTACTGTATATTGAAAACACAGTATATGCTGTATTACCCTGCAGTTTCTCTTTTATTTGTCCATCTATATTTCTCTCACTGGGTTATAAAACAAAGATTTTCCAACCCCACTTTTCCCATTAGCAAGTTAATCCACTGTTGCATATTAGAAACCTCATTAATATTCCATTATCTTATTGTTAGCTTTTCAGCTGCCAAAACATCTCTGATGATAAAGTTGCTTTCTGGTATCTCAAAGCATCTCATTAATCTGTTCCCAAAGCCAACCAGAGAAAAGAAAGGCAGCAATGCTGCCAGGACTGATATTTCCTTGTAGGACCATACGTTAAATCTGAAAATCCCACCAATGTTGATCACACAATCCAACGTGAAATAATTGTAATTAGGTCTTGTCACAGAATCAACACCTAGGCTTTGCCTCAACTTTTATTTCTGATATCTTGCTATTTAATTAGCAGCAGGAGACCATATGCTGTGACAATAAAAGTGATTTCATTGATTTCATATCTTAATATGCATCATTTCCAGAGAGTTTCACACCCACATGTAAGTAACATACATCTCACAGAAGGTAACATATGAGAAGGAAATAAATTTATGTGAAGTCAAAAGGCAAATCAAGATGGGACACAACCACAACTAGCTCACGTATATTGTACAGAGTAAACGGTAGTTCTAATAGCTAAGGAGACCTTGAGAGCTTTGACTGCATAAAAATAAATGTTCTTGATATTCATTTTACTCCAATAACACTTGAATCCTTATCTAATTGTAGATAAAGATGACTTAATTGGACTTGTAATTCTTTTTATATAACAGGGGAAAAGTCACTACCTATGTGAAGCATACATGTTTCAACTCTTCTGACATATTTTAAAATGCTCCAAAAACTTTATTTGATTTGGTTTTGGAAATAGATGCCATTAGACTAGTAATAGGTGTTTTCATGCTGAACCTACTAGGTAAAATTCTTCTGACCTTTAAAATCTACACCAAGAAAAGGCACTGAGGCAAAAGCACTATAAAGTGTTTGCAACCCAAGCAGGGTCTGACAAATTAAAGAAGGATAAAACTCCACATAAAATGAATATAAGATTATTATGGGCTTTGCTTAACTTGCGTAGCCTATGAACTTCCACTTTATTTAGTCCTTTGAGGGTTTTTATTTTTATTTTCTACAGCACCATGGATAAAAAGGTAACAGTTTTCTTTTACCAATTATCCAGTCAGTTCTACTTGTCTTTCTATTGCATTTTATACCCACTCTAATAAATGTTCACTTGAATAAATTGCCAGGAAAAAACATGCTTTTATTAACATTATTAATATAAAAATAGAAAATTTTGGTTGCAGTTGACTTCAAATCATGTGATGATTATAGATAGATCATGTAATATATCTATCTAAAGAAAGCAGTTAAACTTGTTCAAATTGTTCAGTATCTATGGGAATAAACCAGTTTACATCACATGTATTTCTTGTCGGTCATACCTTAACATATCACTTCTAGATGCACTATGTAATCTCTTATTAATGTACACTCCCAGGATGCTACTCTGCTATATGTTGGAGCATTTGATATCTTTTGTCATGTTTTATTGCCTTTCTCTGGAGCTTCTCTAGAGGAAGGCAAAATGCTCTATCAATTGATTAGATCCAAGCCATTCAATCACAGATATTTTAATAGTTCTTTTTATTTAGACTTTTCCATTTACAAAAAGGACTCAAGTCCACATAAGCATACTTAAAACAAACAAACAAACAAATAAACAAAACACATTAACACAACATTAATTTTCAGGCACCACCACAATAATATGATTCTATGATTCTAATATATTGTTTATCAGTGTAAGACAGGATCAGCAAAGTAGGCCGCTCAGAACTAGGATGGTACTCCTAACTCAGGAAAAACCTTACTGTTCTTATCTTCCGAGAAAAACTATGTTTCTCTGGAGCCTGTGAACAATTATATAAAAAATATATATATGTGGAAAGTTTATATATTATGTGTATTATACATGTATGCCATTATGTATATATAATATTTTTAAAGTATGTAAGCTTTTTGCTTTCTGGTTAGCATAAAAAACCTTGTTTCCTATGATTTTTCTTACCTTATTATTTATTTATTTATTTATTTTATCCCCAAGCTGAAAATTGTTGTCTCCAGGAGAAGGGAGACAACATTTGCACTATTATTGGTTTTGGTTAGCAACTGATTTCAGAACAGGAAATAAGCAGAAAGGGAAAGGGGGACAACGGGAAAGTTTGTCTTTCCTTAGCTCAGAGAATCAAAACCTGCTAGACATGCTTCCTTGCTCTACCTACCCAAAGGTAGTGAGAATCAGCAATAATCTTCGTTTGTTTTTTTTTTGTTTTGTTTGTTTGTTTGTTTGGTTGGTTGTTTTTTTGTTTGTTTATTTATTTATTTTAGACTAAAATCTGGTCAAGGAGACAATACATTACAAATCTGGGAAGACTTCAGAGATGAAATCCTCCTCATAACACCTCCCAGAGACGTGCCTGGCTTAGGAAAAGAGAAAACCAGAATTACCCTAAACAGCATAAAGTTTAAAAACCCATATGAACATTTCAAGCTTCACCCAGATGCCTATTTACTAGTCCAAATCTTGAAGCTCAGGAATGGATATGTTGTTACTTATTTTGCCAAGCAATTCTTGCCTTCTACACTGTGCTCACATTACGAACTGTTTAAAGTTGTGGAATAAATACTCTGAGAAATCACCTGGCACTGCCAATTCCTCTATTTTTTTCTTTCCTGGAGAAGACAAAAGCAGGTTTTAAAGGGCAGGCTGTTCAGCCATGGACTTCACCTAAAGACAAATCTGTAATAATCACTGTAGTAAATAAATAAACAAAATAAAATGATAAAGACTAGTTGACTATGAAAAGTATTTCAAAGCCTCAGACATTGAATTTTAAGTGGAACAATGATCTGTTTACAAACAAGACCGTGTTATTTTTACATTCTCCTCGTGAAATAGGATTTGAGGAAAATAACTCACATTTGAATGCATGACAAAGAAAACATTCAAAGCTGTTTTAGAGTTTACTGCATTAGCATAATTATATTTTTTCAGTAGTATTAAAAATGTTAACATCTTCAAAACAATGCATCCAGCTTTCTACCAAGTTTCCATTTATATCCAATTAGCCACAAGCAGTGATTTTCACTGCAATACTTATTTAAATGGTTCATGAAAATACACTTATTTTACTTGATAACTTAGAAATTCCATGTCCCTTTTCATTGGGGCAGCCTTTATGCTAACATTTCAAACTGCTGTGACTAGTCATCAAGTATTTTCATTTCCGTATTAAAAAAAAAAAAAGGAGTTATATTATTTTCAGTACATTTCCCTTCCAAAAATTGATTATTCTAAGATGATGATCCCACTGTGTCCTAGAAGAATTATCAGTCTTGAAATGAAAGTTGGATTATATAAAATAAGGCAGTTTATTTGCTTTAAAAATATCAAAGTTGCGTAATGGTTGGCAAACAAGTAAGAAATTTGTACTTCACTTATTTTAAACTGAGTGTAACACTATTCAATCTTTTGTTTTCAAGGTAGAACAGATTTTCCCACAGGTTTCTTTATGATTGCATTTGCTTAATTTACCTATATCCCTCTGAGAATTTTTTAGTAATAATTGATTTGTTAATATTTGGACTGTTTTGAAATAGGCATATCATCCAGAAAAAGTTTAATCTCTAGTGGCAAATCAGTACCATATCTCAAGAGACCTTTGTATAACTGAAGCACAAATATATGTATTGCACTGTTCTTAAATTCAGATGTGTACACAGATCACATTGACAGTAAATATATAAACATAAATTTTAAATTGAAACGTTGCATATTTGAAAATCATTTGTGGTACCTTACATAATAAAAGAGACAGTTTGGAAGGATGTTATGGAAACTACCATTGAAACAAGCTTATTTTAAGAGTCTAAAATATTCTTAGTAGTTTCATCCATTTTGATTCAATGTTTGCCTTCCAAACTCATATTGTATCATATTAATATAATGTGTTACAATAAGACTTCAAGACTTGACCTTTGAAAACTTATTTTAGAGAAAGCAATATAGTTGAGACTGATTCATGAACAACGATTACTTTGCAGAAACTATTATTCCTTAATGTTATTGCAGCATTCCAAAAGTGTATTTTATGAGAGGGCAGTAAAACCATCTTGTGCATTTCTCACATAAGAACTTATAAGAACTTATTTCTCACATAAGAACTCTTCCTGAAGAGAGTTAACCATGGAAATCCTTGCCCAGAGGATACCAAAGGGTTAGTAACAGATGGCTTTTAACAGATGGTTATTAAAAATATTGTTTCAATTAATTACTCCATATTTTCTGGATGGAGAATGCCAAAGAAGCTGACAATGTAGTCCATGGTTATAGCAGTAGTTGTCAGAAGAATTTGATTATGTTGCAGAACATTTGAATAAAATCTACTGTTTGGAGTGACTAGTAAATTTTGAGAATGGGGATCTCTTTAAAATTCTAGGGTGCAAGTTTTCTCAAATAAAATACCTGGGGAACATATAGATGCTGAGGAAAAGGTGACCGAAAAGGTCTTCACTATCTGTGTTCCTGGGTCCCCTGGTGAATACCATACACTGTAGAATTTTCTGTAGACTGTTTGGTTGGGTTTTGTTCCACCTTTTGTCAAAGTTAAAAAAATAAATAAGCCTGTTTAAACCAAGGAACAAAAGCTATGGAGAAAAATGTCAAATGCCACTAATTTCTGTTTCAACAGTACACATACTCATTGCCCAGTCCCAAAAATGGGCAACAACCCTATGTTGCCATATTATTATTATGTTACACTGCCTTATTTTTACCATTTTTAACTTCATATTCCCGCCAATGCTGCAGAATTGCCAGATTTCTTTTATTTTTGTTTTTATTTTTTTGAAGGTGTGTGTTGAGTGGAGCAGATTTTGGTATCTTTTTTTTCAAAACCTGCAGTCAGTTGGTCAGTAAGTTCCGGCTGTCCTGCAGACATGACGTGTTCTCCCCATTGTGGTTTATGGCATCCTGAACAGTTGTATCCAAAATCCTCTTCATCCCAATTTGTGTATAGCCACATAACTAACAACTCAAATTAAACAAACAAACAAACAAAAAGAAAACAAAACAACACCAAAAAACACAAGATTTTAATATTGATTTATTTTAAAACATGTAATAGTATTTTTTATTTATATAGATCTCAAAAAGGCAGTGTGAATTCTGTTGAAAAATCCTTCCAAAATAATGACCTTTAAATAAGCTCCCAGGCCACAGTTGATCTCTGTTGACAAGGCCTCGAGGGTTTTTCTTGATAGGATTCCACTTCAAAGCAGGCAGACTGAGTTGCAAACAAAGAGAACTTACACTCTTTTAGCTTACAGTGCAATCTGGCTTTAAATTGCACAGCTCTGTATTGAACTTCTACTAAATTTCTGCTCTAGTTACTTCAAGCATAGCAGTCATCGCATCAGAGGTCTGAAAAACAGTGACAAATGTACTGCATAAAAAAAATAAAAAATGTAAGCAGTTATCACAGAACAGCAGTTAATTAGATACTGTGACAATCAAACAAATGTCAATATTGCATCAAATGGCAATATAAATTGGCCGACAAGTAGACAAAAAATTTGTTTTCATTTGAAAAAGAAGGCTAATAAGACATCTATGCCTGTCATTAACAGAGTAGATTCATTGCTTATAATATCTTAACATAATATTTACTATTCAGTAAAGATGTTAAAACGGAGAAAGATGGTATAATATGAATTGCAAGGAACATAGGGTAAATTCAGAGAAGCATAAGATAGTCTTACGTTGATAGGTTAAGCTTACCAAATCACGATGCATTTCTAGTCATGCTGAAGTCAGTGAGAGGCCCTAACCTTGGAAAGAGAGAGGATTTTCACAGTTCCTAATTATTATATTTTTACCTGTGTTCACCGTTCAATGACAGTCTGAAACAACACTTTCTTAACAATCAACAAGTGTCTATGACAGTATTGGGGAAAAAAAATATAGAGAGATCAAAATGAGCATCCCAAATAGGAGTGAGCAAAATATATAACTATAATAAATATAGTATTTTCAAGTCATCATTTTGATCAATCTCAAATTTTTGTAAAGAAGAATTATTAGTGAAAATAGTGTTTCCATGTTTGAACCATCTAAATAAAACATTTGTCATGTAAGTGATTGTGAGGATTACAATGTGTATTTATGGTATCTTGTCATAGAAAATAATCATAGTAATACTTTAATAGAAGATTCTAAAATGAATTTGAATCATTTTACAAGTCAGAAAATTTTTACTATTTATAAAAATAGACAATGTATATAATGCATTTCTTTCCACCTGTTTACCATAGAGCATTTGAATATGTTATTGCACGTGGAATTGCTTCAAGGTCTGCATATAGTTTGGAAACTTACTGTAGTATTCACAGAGATGGAAATATTTTGTATCAGAAACTCCAGTAAAGTTTTGTGGCTCCAGTAAATTTCAGTCCTGCTTGAATGAGCTCCATTGGCTTTCAGCTAATGTTCATTTATGTATGGCACAGAACTTTTCTGGAAAAAGTTTTTCTAGAAATTCACCACCAGATAATTTTAAATTCAGTCTTCTCATCAATATTGAGTAAATCAAGGTATTAAAAGTGAAACACTAGTTTTTATTTAAATTCTCCAGAAAACTGAATCCCACTTTCTAGAAGTACCTCATGAAATTTATTTGCTAAGGCTGGCCAGGAAACCTTTGAAAGTGAAGATGAAGTCCAATTATCAAAAGGTATCAAATGTTTTTCTGGGTTTCACAAATACTTAATCTGAAGTTAATTCAATTTATATAGTTCTGTGAATAGGGACATGTGTGATAGGGACAACATAATACATTGTTTATTTCACCATGTTTTATTCTTAAGCATTTGTTAGCATTGCATTCTCTAAAAGGAGAAGATTCAGAACAGTTCCACTGAGCTACTGAATTAGGAATATCCTGCATATCAATGTATGATTTTCTAAAAACAAAAAAACAAAACAAATAAACAAGCAAACAGACAAACAAAAAGCCCAACAACCCCAAACTATTTACTATTTGCTTTCTTTTAGCAACTAGTTTAAAAATTAAAACACTACATCTATATATGCCCATTAAAAGTTGTTAATTTACTTGTTGTTATGACATTTAAGTACAGATTTTAAACTTAATTGAAATTAAGAAATCCCTTCTGTTCCCAAAAGCATTTCATTGGTTGTGTAAATTTAAGCAAGTTAACACTAAATAAGATTTTATTTGTGTAAGACTACACTCTCTGGTCCAGTGGTTTTACAAAATCCATCCAGTTCAGCTATGCCAGATCAAAACTGCAGAATGAATTCCCACTGGCAGCAAGAACCAGCATTGCCTTCTGCTCCATCAGTGCTCCTTTTCTCTCACATTTCCCCATACAACAATAAATGCTTACAATGAAAAAGAAAGGTTAAAAAGACAAATACTGCACAGCACATATATGTTTCCACAGAAGACCCAACAACACTCACAGCACTTACTGTGCTCTCACATGCACTCTAAAATGCAAGCTGGGGTTGCTCCTCTAATAGTGAGCATCCACCACTGTCTTTATAAATCCAGCTCTTGCATCTTTGAATGTTAACAAGCCCTCTAGGAAAGTGAATCTGCACAGTTTCCAGTCTAGCAAGGCATACTAGAAATTAAGAATGGCACAAAAAGATAATTTCTTATAACTAGAGAACTAAATAAAATGCTCCGTTTCAGGAGTAATATCAAGGTGTATCATTACGTCTCTAAAGCATACTGAGTCAGATTTTGTGTTCTTGTTCAAATATAAAACAAACAAATACTTAAGTATTTCCTCTAGTATCACCCTTAAATAACTCGTAACTATTTTGAGTATGTACTGATATTTTTTAAAACACGATCCCCACAGACTTCTATTTGTAATAAAAACAAGTATCCCTGAGCAGACTGAGTGATGATGAGAAAAAGATGAGGTGGATATTTTAGTCAGATAACAGGTTCTAACTTACCTGGTAGCTGAGACAATCTTTTGATATTATGAGAGAGAATACCAAAGCACCACTGAAATAAATATAATTTGGGTGGAAAAAGAGTATTTGTATGAGGACAAAAAAAAATTGGAGGGGAAGAAAAACAATTCATAGGACATTTTAGCAAAACACCCTTTGCTTTAAATATATATATTATATATATATATGTGTGTGTATATATATATAATTTAAATAATATTACATTTTAATAAAATGTCTGTTCTAATGTCCTTAGCCTTTTAGTGTATTATTTAAATGATGTTCATTCTCAGCTTTAATAAATTCCAATATGTCTTTGTTATATGGAAAAAAACTCACAGAAATCTTTGCAAAAAGTGTAATTCAATTTTAATTTGAGTCACTATTAACATAATAATCTTCTTTCCAAGTCTTCATAGCATACATCAGTTTACTTATGTAAGGGAAGTATTATCTCCACCTTTGCACTTATGGTATAGACATAATAAATCCCACATATTCTGAGAAATTGAAAAAGCTCCCATTTCAAGGTAGAACATTAGACCATTTCCTAATATAAAACTTCTGGACCATGCATACTCACTGTATTCAATCTCTCAATATCCAATATTTTCCATGAAATAATCTGCATTCATCTTTTCATTGGGTTTCAACCATTCAGTATTCAACCCTTTGATAATGGTTTCCAAATGATTTTCCATAAACTAAACATACTTTCTCAAAGCAAGTCTTATATTGAGTTAAGATAACTTTATCCACTGAAATCAAAGCTAAGAAAAATATTTAAGAGACATTGTTAAATTCATACACAGAGGAACACATAAAATGTTTACTTCACATTTTTCTGCTTTGTCATGGTGTGTTTTTAGCTATGTTACATTACAAAAATATTCATTATATACACATTTTTCTTTTAATATATAAGACCATATGCCAGTTCTATTTTCTAGACTTAAAAGAGTCTTCTAGTAGAGTCTGAAAAAAAAATATATATGTTATTCTACATTGTTCCAAGGTGTAGATACCCTCTTTTTTCCTGCTGTTATTAACTTAAAGATTTTCTTTTAAAATGTGACTGGAGAATGATGACCTAAGTTATAAAATTAACCTGGTATTTGCAATTGAAGTGGTTACAGTTTTTGACAGTGTAAAACCCAGAGGTTTTTGGAAAAATACCTTACTATTTCCATGATTTCAGGACTGGCAAAGTGAAATAGCTCCTGCAATTCTATTATTCAGGCAAATAAAGGAAAGCAGTTCACAGATTTTATTACACAATCTTCATGAATAAATGTTAACTTCTTATCTAGTAACCTTATTGTATGCACTGTATAATTGGGCAGTTAGCTGGGTAGTTAGCATATATTCTTTCTATGTAGGGATGGAACAGGAGGAGCTGCCTTCTACAGCTGATATTCAGAATATCTGTTGCATACAGGAATGGAAATTAAGGAGATGTGGCCAGTTGGGGTACTTACTTCCACAGGGGTACTTACTTCCAAAGAGCACCTTTAAACAGCTTAGTGAGGGGGCGTCTTGGACTCAGTCATAGTTTTTTTGACTCACCATGGCCATATTCTTCACTTTTTGAAGTGGCACTTCAAAAAGCTCAAAATCTCAGAGTCTCCATCACCATTTTCTGTTCCTCAATTCTTTTCTCAAATAAAAAAGCTCCAAGAGCTCCCATCTGTCATTCCAGTATCATCATAAAGCCTTGAAACATTTATTCTGCCATCTTCCCTGCAGTTCAGAATTTGCCAGCAGCACTCTACCACACACTAATTCCTTTTGCCATGTGACAAATGAATGCAATAAACAAATCTCTTTAGGGATGGTCTCTACTCCCAAGCTGAGTGTGTGCAGTAATCTGTGCTGGGCCCATGCCAAGTTAGCATGTTTCTGACTTAAACTTCCACCAAATAATGCAGTCCAGTTACTTTCTATTTGTTCAGTAACAGAAAAACTTTGTAAACTGCTGTTTAGCCAACCTTAGGATAGCTGGAGGAAAAAAATAAATAAATAAATTTGTTTGCCAGTTGTTTGCCATTCTGACAAAAATTCAAATATAGTTGTAAAGTTCAAACCTATTCTGTTGCTCAGTCTGTCTCTCCAATCTTGTCTTTAGTCAAACCATTTGCAAACAAAACATTAAAACTGAGTGTGGCCCACTGTAACTCCTCTTCTTCACTCAGGAGTTTCTTATGTATCTTCGACTTGAGTTACTTCCTTAAGTCTGGCCATTTTCCCATTTCTCCCGCTGGCACTTGAGTTTTCTGTTCATTTTAATCCCTTCTTCAGGACTATGAGTTAACTGTTGTCTTAACTGAGTTTCTCAAGCCAACCGGGATCTCTAATGTTATATCTGACTCTTCATCCAAAACTCAGAAACTTGAATGCTGAAATTATTAAGCTCTGAACTTGTGTGCAATGTTGCTATTTATGTATATATTATTTGATAATAAAACATCAAAGTCTCCATGAATCTTAAGATATGAGTTTGTTTATCTAGATTGAAAACTGATATTTGAAACAGGGATGTTTGAAAGTTGTAATAGACTTTTTTTTTTTTTTTTTTTTCCCCAGTTAATTATAAGATGATATATATTCAGTAAGGATTTAATTTCAAAAATTGAAGAATGTATCCACTGATAATATCTTGAACAAAAACATTTATTGATTAGTATGACATCATAAGCATGCCTTACAAATGGCATTTCTCCTTTCACAATATGAAGTGCTATGGAAGAAAAAGAAAAAAATGAAGGTAAGGCAGTGGTTGAAAACAAGACAACATTATTTATTTAACAAAAAGTGGCTGGTCATTTACCTAAGTCATTTATTCATTAGCTTCTCCATTCTCTCTATTCCCTTGTTTTCTCAGGGAAAAGAAATTACATCCCTCTTGGCTTTCTTATATTCTCTGATGCTTTGTTTCCTTGGAAACAATAACCATTAATGTTCTCCATTTCTTCTTTTGTTGCCATTTTCTGGATACAGTGAGGATCCCAGACATTTCTGCAGTGGAATTTACCAAACATCCAAGAAAAGACTATGAATTAGAAAATCAGAACATTTGTTAGTGATACAAGACATAGTTAAAAGTGAAACACAGCAGAAAATACTGCTGCATTTAATGTTTCAAATAAGCTTCAGATTCAGGAAAGTTTTTTCAGGGGAGAAAAAGTATGTGTTTAAGCTGGGGGGGGGGGGAAGGGGTGGGCAGAGGATGGACAGACAATGCACACATACACACTCTGTGCAAATATCTGTATTTAATAGGTCACTGAATTTCAGATGACATTGCTGTTCCACACTGACAAAGCTGAAATAGCTTTTCTGTTACTGTTGGCAGTAAAACAAAATTGCAACCCACAAAGAACAATATGCATGTAACTGAAACTACAGATGTGTGAACTATTTGAAAATAAGTTCTGCTAGCTAAGAATATATATATATATATATTTTTTTTTTCTGAACTGGACTGAGACCATGTAGGAGTTTTCTATGGATTAGTAAATGTCTTTTGGGAGGATTTTACTCCTTTCCATTCAGCAGGTTGACATGTAGGGTTGAATTATTCTGCCCAAATTGAGATGTTTAATGTTGAATCATTTAAGTCTGAGCAAGTAACACACTTACGAGGCAAGACAAAGGTACTTGTAGGGGGTAATTCATCTTATCCTAATACTTATCTAAGATGAGCCAAGATGGGCCTTCTGGATGTATTCATTGTTCTCCATTGACTATGAAGGAAACCAGGATGAGTTCAGATTTAGTCATACAATTTTAAGTATGTAAAGATAAGTGAGATAGAACAGAATTGTACCCTCTAGGCTACACATATATTTTATATATATCCTATTTATACCTCTACTTATATCACATACATATATACTTTTCCATTTCCTTTCTTATTTTTTTTCTTCAGTGAACTCAATGTATTGAAAATTGTCATGTTATTTCTCAGTCTGGCACATGGCATTGCTGTTTGTTGTTGTTGTTGTTGTTTTCTTTTTTCTTTTTTCCTTTTTTTTTTTTTTTTTTTAATGTTATTCCAGAAAAGGCCCCTGCTGAAACCCTGCAACTAGGGAATTAGGGCTGGGACCAATGAAGGATGATGACAGGCAGTAGTGAGAGGCCTAAAAACAAATTACAAATATGAAATTCTCTGCTCAGCTGCTGTCAGAATTCAAGGAGCCTACATGCAGGTATCTTAATTTAAAGTTTTCTGGATGTCCAGGTTTTTGCTTTCATCCACGTATATGCTAACTACTTGCGTGCCATTAGAATCTAATTTGGATCTCATAATTAGGTGAAGCCTAAAGGCACTCAGTGCAATAGATACTCTGAATACACACACGACAGCTATGACATATCTTATACTTTTATTGTTATTCTTATTTAAGATTACAGAAGAAAACTGTAATATCAGTGGTCCTGTTCGTATAAAAGCAATCACTCACAAGGTGAGAAACTCAGGTTCAATTCTTTTCTATACCTGAAAGGGTTTGAGTCCATATATTTTCACCTCTCATCTTATCAGTTCTGCAGAGGCGTTTATCATTTCCTTCTGACTACAGCTATGTCACTGCAGACAATAATGCAAGACTCATGGGACCAGGAAAACCAAGAATGATTAAAGTGCTATTTCCAAGACATCTTTCTATATGTTGTTTACCGATTGCTTTAATGTGGAATGAATAAGCAGTTGTTATACAGTCATACAGGATGCCACATGGTGGGTAATGCACTGAGTCTGTATATTGTGATAGCGCTTCTGGGCAGGTAGTCACTGTCACCCCACATTGCATTTCAGTATCACTCAAGCCCATGTGTTGTCAGCTTTTTCCACCTGTACATTTCTCCCCACTGACCCTGACATAGCTAGTGTGTTTAGTTTCTTCCACTCCACACACAGTTGACATCAGTTTTGTTTTCTTGTAAGAGCTCTCTGTAGTTTTGGAAGGTTTTAATTCAGTCCTTTAGAATATGTCTAATCTCTGAGGAGATTTGATAACAGCTCTGTAGACTGCTAGACCTTTGTAGAATAAACAAAGATAAACTGCATAGAAATATTAGCTGTTTAGAGCATCAGTTGTGCTGCTGAACATGCTTGAGGGGAATGGTTTAATGTGAAAGGATAAAGACCATTTATCTGTGAGGCAAATACATGGCAGACAATCCAGACACATTGTGAAATGAGAGAAAATGAAGGATGCTGAGAGAAAGAGATTATTAAGAAAAAATATTCTGTCTTTAAGTGTCCAAGTTTGACCACTGGTGTATGAAAGCAAATAAAAGCAGAGTCAATGAAGAACAGCAAATCACATTTCAATAATTAGAATAAGAACAAATGCATACATTCTCATGAATTTTCTAACTGAATTAATTGTGTACTTCGGGCTGCATAAAAGCATATGATGGGCTAAAAATATCTTTTTTTTTTTTTTTTTTTTTAAGACTTGTGTTCATAATAGACTACAGAAATTTCCACTAAGTATATTTTTAAACACCTGTGAAGAAGGAATAAAATCTCCTAAAATCTCCTTCCTAATTTCTCCTTCTTGCAGTGAAGATTAAAAATAAATAAGTTAGTGAGAGCATTTATTACTGATGCTTCCTTGTACTTTAAATGGTATTACTAAACAATAGCAATGCTCCTGTACCACTCTTGATTAGCACTGGGGTAGGGAATACCATATAACATAAAAAGAGTTATCAAGTCTATCATGCAGATGATAGGTAACATATACACCTTCTAATCCTCACAGGAAATTCTCAATTTTATCGTGAGATTCAGGGGAAAAAATACTCTGATTTCCAGCTTCTGCTTAGTATTTTGTAAATAATAATACTATGGCTTAGACAGTTTTCATATAAATAACTGTTTTTCATTTACATAATGAAGTTAAGATTATAATTTCCTCGATAATAAAAACTTCCTATGATCTTGGCTCAGAGTTTGGACACTGTTGTCCTCGACATAAGATATCTACATAATAAAATTCACTTCTTGTCAGTAACGTAAACATAGGAGATTTAAAAAAAAAAAAAATTCCTCCAAGAAAAGAAGGTGAGGATCAGAAGTCTGTAGAAAATGTGCTGTCCCAAGAGGCTGCAAGGAGCACTGATTAAGAAATTAGGTCTTTTCCTGCTTTTGTCCTTGCCATAATTTGATGGTAAGCCATAATTACAGAGGAACCCATAATAGGCCTTACAGGTTGGCAGAACCTTTTAAAATGTCTACAGAGTTAGACATATTAGCTTTGTCTCAACTTTTTCCCTCTCTAACCCCCAAGCTCCAGTATAACTCTGGTCTTATCTCCTGACTTTCACATCTTCCCCATGTGCCACAGATGGGTTTTGGGTGTCTTTTTACACCAGTCTTCCTTGTATGCAAAGGAAAAAGTAGAAGTCAGCCTGTTCTCAGCCGCCTTTGTCTTCCAGACAGTGGCTGTGTCCTGTCCCTGTAAAATAATAACCACAGCGAATGCGACTACAGATAGATATAGAAAAAATGGAAATTATTTCTTGTTCTCTTCTAATAGAAATAACAGAGTTTTACAGAGTTTTCACTCCAGCTAGGAGAACTACAAAGGACAAATAGTTTCCACTATCCGGGAAGCATAAAATCACAGGGGTTAGAAATGGAAAATTAAGATGGAAATTTGTATTAGATCATCCATTTCTCTCTTATGTCAGCACAATCATTTTTCTCTATATTATACTGTCTAGCACTTTGTCCAGTTCCAAATAATTAGATTTTCACCATCCTTAGGCCATCTATTCTAAAGATAAATTAAGCTGAATGTTGGTAGTCAAATTCCTGGATTCTTGTTGTTTGTTGTTCCAGTTATTCTTCCCTCCCTTCCTGGGTTTAGGCCTGTTTTTTATGCCAGAATTCTTCTGATATAGCATTGGATTTCTATCTGAAGTTTACATGTAGGAGAATTGTTGTTGTTGTTGTTGTTCTGATTTTATTTTTTTTTAAACTTCAGTATTGATCTGGACTTAGTTTCCATAGGTGACTCCTTTGTTGCTGTATTTGCAACTTCAATTTAAATCTCTGTGAGTGTACGCACTTTATTTACTTTGCAAAATTTTGCAGTATGTCTGTCTGTGTTGCAGATCTGCAGACTCTGCCATATGTAGGACACTTATTTTTGAGATGCCAAGTGCCGTAACTCCTACAATTCTTTGCCTTAGTTTACTGTCTACTGGCTCTGGTAGGATTTTTGTTTTTAAATTGGATGCTTTTACTAGGAGCAGTATTGCAGATTTTTTTTTTTTTTTTTTTTAATTTCTTTTTTTTTAAGTGACAACCACACCATCTGCCTTTTCATTTTCTTCCCACTTTTTATTTCTAACTTAGCAGGCTCTACAAAGTTACTGATATTTTGCTGTGTATTTTATGTGGAAGCTGATTACACTTCAATCATTACTTAAGAATATGCCTTTATTAATACAACAAATATTTTATCAGAGGGCATCCATATAGTTCTCCAAATAAGAAACAGTATATTCATCTTCTGAGACTTAAGTTTTGAGAGAGAGAGAGAGAGAGAGAGAGAGAGGGAGGGAGATAGGGAGATTTTCCATTCTGACAAGCACCAATATCTTTTGTCTATTTTCTTTCGTATAAAGACTCTTTCTTTCTGTAGTCATTATTGAGTATAGCTCCCATCATTACATACATACTATTAGATGTAGAAAGTCTTCTGTTAGTACACCAAATTCTCTTCCACTGAAATCAAATACAGTTTCTGAACCTTTTCTGGAGACAGATTCTTGAATTCATGGTGATCCAAGAAATCATGGATTATGTTCATTCACAGATCATTGGGTGTGAGGTGGAATACCTATCTCCCTTTGAAGGAAATTTAAAATAATTAATATAACAGTTTACTGAACAAATAAGTAAAGGAAGTTTTTATGACACATGCTTCAACAAAAATGTATCATGGAAAATTCATCCAGAGATGATCATCCACTAGAAAAGACTGTGGGCATGTTTACTTGCTGTATGTAAAGATCTGGACAAAAATTAAGTAAAACAGATATGAAAATGATGCAAAGAACTAACTGGGAACCATTTCTCTAAAGTTAACAGAGAAACTTTATATTGCATAAATTATAATGGAATTTGAAGTTGAATCATATACAAAGTGTTTAAATGGCAATGGAACAACAATGAATAAAAATAGGTAAAAACATCTGACACAAAAGTTGGGAATGATGAAATAGTCAAGAAAGATGGTTTTCTTTGCTCTTGACAAAAAGATAAGCAACAAGAACAATCATGAGCTTCTGACTCACCAGAAAGAAAAAGAATGTTTTGTTTGTTATAGTAAAGATTAACCTCATGGCTATATCTTTTATGTGTTTTGGGAATTTTCCAGAATTACTTCAAATGTGACTGCCTTCAGGAATTCTGAGAACACTTTCTGCGTGAAGTTAGACATCACTGGTAGTTACATGCAGGACCAGGAACAAACTGCTGATTTGAGGTAAGTTCTAAGAAGGTACATTGCCTTTGTATGATTATATATGGATTTGTGGGGCCAAAAACCTTCTAAGCATTGCCAAGGCCGTCTTACACATGACCTGCTTTGACATTTCCATTCTTGAAGGTATGACCTTCCTTAAGGATTGCATTTGCAAAAACAAGAACAAACCAAGAACAGAAACTTTCCAGTAGCAAAAGGAACAGCATTCAGTTACAGTAGGAGATTGCTGATTCACAACATGTTGTCTATGAATGCAAATTTCCTGGATATGACAGTGCAAGGGAATTTTTTTGAAGATACCATTCTCATATGGAGCTTTTTACATTCATTTTCCATGTCTCAAACATTCTGCTAACAGAAGTATGGTATAGAAAGATGGAAGTATGATTTGTGATCCATACTTTTGGCAACATTCCCGTGTCATTGTGAAATATTAATAGGCTCTTTTTTTTCCCCAATTATTAATTTTTCTCATATCCTATAAAATATTATTCTGGTCTGATGTGACGTGGTGGTACCTGCTTGCTTTATAATTGAATAGCCAACAAATGGGCCTCTTCTGCTTCTAATTAAGTTTTCAGATCAGTCTACACACACCTGAAAATCTGGGTTTCAGTGTATTCTTCTGCATGCTTATACTAAGTCAAAAAACAAACAAACAAAAAAAAACAACCAGGAGATATTCTGAAAAAGTCAATTGAACAGTCCTTTGTTAATGTATGAGGTAGAAAGGGTAATACTCAATGGATCCACAGTTGTTGAGCACATATATTTTGAACTTGCTAGAATTAAGCTTTACTCACTTTCAACACAATTTGATCTGAGGCAGACAGCATGGCTTCACCAAGGACTAATCGTTCCTGACCAATCTGGTGGCCTTCTATGATGGAGTGACTACATCAGTTGACAAGGGAAGACTGACCCATATTATCTATCAGGACTTCTGTAAGATCTTTGACATGGTCCTGCATGACATCCTTGTCTCTAAATTGGAGAAATATGGAGTTGAAGGGTGGAGTGTTCTGTGCATAAGGACCTGTATGGATGGCCACAGCCAGAGAGTTGTGGTCAATGTCTCTATGTCCAGGTGGAGGTTGGTGACGAGTGGTGTCCTCAAGGGTCTGTTTTGGGACTGGTACTATTTCATATCTTTATCAGTAACATAGACAGTGGGTTCAAGTGCACCCTCAGCAAGTTTGCAGATGACACCAAACTGAATGGTGCAGTTGATACAACAGAAGGAAGGGATTCTATCCAAAGGGACTTTGGACAAGCTTGAGAAGGGGGCCCATATGAACCTAATGAGGTTCAACAAGTCCAAGTGCAAGGTGCTGCACCTGGGTCGGGGCAATTCCAGACATGAGTACAGACAGAGAAGAACTCATTGAGAGCAGCTCTGAGGAAAAGGACTTGGGGGGTTCTGGTGGATGAAAGGCTTGACATAAGTCATCAGTGCGCACTTGCAGCCCAGAAGGCCAACTGCATCCTGGGCTGCATCAACAGCCCAGGATGCAGTTGGCCAACAGATTGGGCAGCAGGTCGAGGGAGGTGATTGTCTGCCTGTTCTCTGCTCTCTTAAGGCCTCACTTGGAGTACCACGTCCAGGCCTGGGACCGCGGCATGGAGATGTGGATCTGTTACAACAGGTCCTGAGGAGGACCACGAGGATGATCAGATGGCTGGAGCACCTCTCCTCTGAAAATCCTCTCCTGAGAAAGCTGGGGCTGTTCAGCCTGGAGAAGAGAAGGCTTCAAGGAGATCTCTTTTAGTGCTTTAAGGGCACTTATACAAAAGAGAGACTTCTTACTCAGACAGATAATGATAGGACAAGGGGGAATGGCTTTAAACTAAAAGAGGGGAGATTTAGATTAGACGTTCAGAAGAAATACTTTGCTCAGAGGGTGGTGAGGCATTGGAACAGATTGCACAGAGAAGCTGAGGATATGTTCAAGGCAAGGTTGGGTGGAGCTTTAGGCAACCTGATCTAGTGGAAGGTGTTCCTGCCCATGGCAGTGGGGGTTGGAACTAGATGATCTTTAAGGTCCCTTTCAGCCCAAGCCATTTTGTGATTCTAAGTTTTAATGCACCTTTTGGTCCTTCAGGTGGCACAAAATGAAGTTCAGAAAACGGTATAGCTTCCCATAGTAAGATTATCAGCTGAATTTCTTCAGCTGTTTTACCTTATTTTAAGTCTGCCAAAGCAATTCTTTGGCTTTTGAGCAATAGCTGTTCTTTGTTTAAAATATATAATTATTAAATTATCTTCAGTAATTGAAAAGGAAGAGTACATGAATTACAGGAAGTCTAAGCAAAAGTAAAATCATATGATCACATGCAGTGAAATAAATTTACTTTATAAATACCATATGTGTGAATTCTGTTGACCCTGACTTTGTGGAGTTAACATGAAAGCTACAGGGCTACAATTATCTGTTTATAGCTAGACAGATTGACAACACTCTACATTATCTAGGACTGCAAAAATATATGGTACTATGCCAAATTTTAGAACACAGTCTCTTTTGTCCTCTTCTCCAAGAAATATTATTCTACTATTTTTTTTAATTAAATTATTGTTCTCATCCTATGATAACCAAATAAATAATTTCTATGTTACTGCATTCATAGTAATTTGCTTGATTTATGATACATAGCTGAAAGAATTTTTCAGAATTACTGTACAAAAATGATAATGTATACATGGTAATGCATGCTGAAAAATTAAATAAAGGTAAATTAAATATTTTTATGCTCCAAGATGTGGTTTCTATTTTGGCATGGGTTTGGGAAGTCTGATTCAGTGCAAAGATATGAATACCTTATATTTCTAAATAGCTTTACAAATTAGTTCAGACATGCTGAAAATAGGAATGCACCCCCACAACTGCTGGACTAAAAGAGAACTCCTGTATCATTCTGTGAGGCACTGGCACAGGTTGCCCAAACAAACTGTGGATGCCCCATCCCTGGAAGTGTTTAAGGACAGGTTGGATGGGGCTTTGAGAAACCTGGTCTGGTGGGAGGTGTCCCTGCCCATTGCAGGGGGGTTGGGATTAGATGGTATTTCAAGTCCCTTCCAACCCAAAGCATTCTATGATTCTATGATCTATACTCTGTCGTTGATAGAGGTGTCTGTTATTACAGGCATCTACTGCACTGCACTGCACTTAGCTGTTTACATCTTTAAAATAGTTACACTTGATATTGTAAAACATTACTGCCCTGGTGATTATTTATCATTTTCTAATTTCATTCCTTAATATATTTATTTTCAGGATAGAGTACTTTCTTTCTGTGTCAATATTCGACCTTGTTTTAAAGTACTAACTACCTTTGAGTTTATGCCTCTGTTGTACATAATAAGCAACAATCATTTTCTTTTTCAGCTTTTGTCTAGCAAGACTGTGGAATCCAATTAATTTTGTTCTTATAAGATGGACTATCAACTCTTCAAATATTGTTACATCCTAAAATCACACAGATGAGGTATGCTCATTATATGATGAGCTAATAAAGCATGCTGTCTTATTTGATTTCAACAGATAAATTTCCCACAAATAACAAAATAAATTTACCTTCTTGTGATCAGTTCTTCATTTTCTTTTCATTTCTGTGAACTTGAGTTCTCAGGATGTTTTTCTCTCAATGTGCAATATTCTAATCCTTTATCTGCATGAGGCCTTCAACTTAATGACATCAGCAAATTGCAGAAATGCAGTTTAACATTTATGTCAAAGCCATTAATACAAATCACTAATATATATCCCAGCAACTGTACTGGTTAACCACTATGCATCTGATAAATCCATTTTCAGTACCGTACATTGCAATTTTCTCTTTAACTAGTTCCTCACATTTCTCCTTTTCATATTTGTCTCCCTTAAAGCAAAACAGAACAAAACAAAACAAAACAAAACAAACAAACAAAAAAACTTTTTTTCTCGAGAGGCATTAGAACAAATACACCTTCATTTCAGACAGTTGTAGAGAGCAATAAGGTATCCCCTGAGCCTCCTCTTCCCAGAATAAACAACCCCAGATCCCTCAGTCGCTCCTCAAAGGACTTGTATTCCAGGCCCTTCATCAGCTCTGTAGCCCTTCTCTGGACATGTTCCAGGGCCTCAATGTCCTTCTTGTAGTGAGGGGCCCAAAGCTGAACACAGTACTCGAGGTGTGGCCTCACCAGAGCAGAGTACAGGGGGACGATCACCTCCCTGGTCCTGCTGACTGCACTATTCTTGATACAAGCCAGGATGCCATTGGCCTTCGTGGCCACCTGGGCACACTGCCAGTGTACGTTCAGGCGAGCATCGATTAACACCCCCAGATCCTTTTCCCCTGAACAGCTCTCAAGCCACTCTGCCCCAAGCCTGTAGTATTGCATGGAGTTCTGGCAGCCAAAGTGCAGGACCTGGCACTTAGCCATGTTGAACCTCATCCCACTGGCCTCTGCCCATTGACACATCCTGTCCAGGTCCCTCTGCAGGGCCTTCCTACCCTCTGGCAGATTGACACTACCCCCCAACTTGCTGTCATCTGCAGCCTTACTGAGGGTGCACTCAATTCCCTCATCCAAATCATCAAAAAAGTTATTAAAGAGGATGGGCCCCAACACCGACCCCTGGCGAACACCACTGGTGACAGATTGCCAGCTGGATTTCACTTTTCACTGTCCTGGAGCTCTAAATGGACAAACTGAGAAAAATCCCCTTTTAGGAGCAAAAACATGTTAGCACGTGAAAAAAAAGTTTTTTTTTCTTTTCTTTTTTTTTTTTTTCTGAAGACTGAAGCTGTTTCTGTGATCCACATCTTCAATAAGATGAACCAATAAAATTCATTCTGTGTATGTGCTACGCCAGGCTTACACACCAGATGTTCACCTGCAAATCAAATGTGAAGGTACTGGTCATGTAGACTGTGGTCTTTAACATTCTCGGTTGGTTGATTCCTAGTTTTCTTGCAGGACAATCCTAAAAACCCAGCTTTACAGCAGTAACCAAACAATTTGAAATCAAAATGTAAATACATGCATTTATATACTTCAATATCACTAACCACATTCAAAAGATAAGGAGAAATTACAAATTCATATATATATGGATATATTTAAAAGCCTTACTCTTCTCTTATGCTTTGCTCTTGAATGTTAACTGTTACAATGAGCTAATGCACTGTGAAGGCTTTTAACAGACTTCAGTCAAAGATTGCTTTAAGGCAGCTAGTCTTAACATTCATCATCAAATGCACATTCATCCCTTCCCCTCCTCTTTCCTTCAAACATTGTTTTACTGCAGAAAAACAAGCAAACAAAACAAACAAAAATCAATACTTTAATTAGTGCACACCTGAGTAGCAGGGATGTGGGTTTCTCTGCAAGTCATTCAAAGGGGATGAACCAAAATGATTCCCACTGGGACATAAGCACCGCATAAACATTACCAGCTCAGCAATGTCCAGACTTGGGCAACTGTACACATTTCTAAATATCAGTATCTAGCATGGAAACTGTTCAGTTGTTGTTCATCCTTTGCAAGACAGATTTTGTTAATGGCTTCTGTATCTGAATGTTGAATTCAAATACCTAAAGAGGTATAGTTTAATTCCCTTGCATGAATGTAGCCCAAGTCCATTTAAGAGACCGGTCTTCAGCAGCCAAGGCCATTCAAGGTAAGTGGCCATGGTAACAACAGCCTTTGGTGTTTGCTTATGCTTACCTGTGCACTGATATATTCATAGTAGATAGTGAGTAATCAAATTTCTCATCTTCCTTTTTCTAGCTAAAATAAAAGACTTAGGTGAATACCATATTATGGGAGATTATCATAGGAAATTTTCCATTTATTTTTAGGAGGATTTATAGTGATTTATTGCATCTCATATAGAGATGCCTTAGGAAAGTAATTGGGGGATCTCTAAAACAGCATTATATTTGGGAAACATAAACCACCCTTTTCATACGGTGTACTTAGACTGTTTTTCCAGGTCATTAGGCTTACCAAAAACATATAAGAAAGCAGGTTGTTTTTACTTCACATCTAAGTGAAACATTCTTGTCTTTTAAAACTACTTTTCTTCTCCTGCTCATTTCTACTATTTACTGCATCACTAAGTTTATAAATTCAGTTGTCCTGATTATTGTTTTTTCTTTCTCCTGTATAAACTCTTTCTGGGATTCAGAAATAAAAGACACTGCTACAAGACAAACACACTGAGCTGGCGTATGCCTCGTGGCAATTCAACTACATTATTCTGATACTATAAATCCCTATTTACATCAAATGAGGAAAGGTCAGCAGAGCTGCTAATGAAGTCTGCCTCACTGCAGTCAGTATTCATTGAAGACACAGAACTGCTATCTGTCTTCTGCATAACTCACTTCATCAACTTGGCTGGCAGCTAATATTTTCAATGATAAAGAGGTTAAAGAAAAAACTTTTTTCCACCAGCCATTTTGGTTCTTCTAAATTAATCTTTTTGCTTTCATTTATGTGTTGCTTTATTTATTTGATAGTTTTCATTTTCCTGTCATGAACCTTGTTTTCTGATGTTCCTTTTGGTATAACTGTATTTTTAATAATCTTGACATCTGAAGGCAATTCTTCCCACTGTGATCATCTGCCAAAAATGAAGCATATCCCATAAGAATTAGCCCCAGTAGTGTGCCTTCAGAAATGATGTATATCACAGTTAACATGTTCCTAATGGGGCAACAATACCTGATTTACTCCTGATAAACTTTTCTGCACATGTGCAGAAAACATGGACTAAGGTTTTCTTGGGTAAACTGCTCTTTGAATGACACTAACTCATTTTAATTTCTCATAAATGAATACATCCCAGACATCATAAGGGATGATACATTCTAAGCAAAGAAACAGCAATTGGGAGACTGGATTTACTCAAGAGCATTAATTTGCAGCAATATCTTACTGCTATCCTGCTTTATTGACTACAGCTGAAGATTACTGAAAACTTTGTCTACTTCTATAAAGGGATTTCATTATACAAATAGCATTGGACTGAACTCATTTTTTCTTCATAGAAGGATTGCTGACTGAGCTAATGATAATATTGTTTTCCATCATGTCAAAAAGCTTGTTTCTCAATCCGCATGAAGCCATATAATAGAAAAGGACCCCATCTCTTCTTGTGTTCTGGTACCTGCAGATGCAGATGGATACTGAGTGTTTTTAAATCCTACATGTAAACTGGTAATGTTGTAACCTGGTGATCAAAGGATACCAAGATTTTTTTAGAAAAAGTGATATCATAATCTGGGCATGTAACTTATAATGAGACAGGCCATATATCTAAATAGATTAATGTCCACAACAATAAAATATATTATTTAATAATAAAAAAAACCTTCTTTACATTAAAATGAAGATATAGCATGTCTCTTGTTTTGAAAATTTAAAGATCACAGAATGTTGAGATGAGCTCTTTTTTTCTTTCTTTTTTTTTTCTTTTCTTTCTTTTTAATTCCCATCACTTCTGAAAATATTTGGAAGTGTTTTCATCCTGAAGTATAGAGACATAGAATCATAGAATGGCTTGGGTTGGAAGCGACCTTGAAGATCATCTAGTTCCAACCCCCCTGCCATGTGCAGGGGCACCTCTCACTGGATCAGGTTGCCCAGGGCCTCGTCCAACCTGATCTTGAAAACCTCCGGGGACGGGACATCCACAACTTCTCTGGGCAGCCTGTTCCGGTGCCTCACCACCCTCTGAGTGAAGAATTTCCTCCTAACCTCTAATCTAAATCTCCCCTCTTTTAGTTTAAAACCATTCCCCCTTTTCCTGACTGAGCAAAAAGTTGCTCCGCAACTATTTTATAACCCCCTTTAAGTACTGAAAAGCTTAATTGATTGATAAGGTCATCCAGAACCTCCTCTTCTCTAGGCTGAACTCCAACCCTCTCAGACTTTCTTCATAGGAGAGGTGCTTCAGTCCTCTGATCAACTTTGTAGCCCTCCTCTGGGTGTGTTCTAACAGCTCCACATCCTTCTTGTGCTGGGGGCTCCAGACCTGGATGCAGTACTCCAAGCGAGGCCTCACAAGGGCAGAATGGAGGGTCATAATCACCTGAAGTAGTCCCAAAGCAAAAACCAACCAACCAACCAACCAACTTCTGTTATAAGCTCCTAAAATAATTTATAGCATATACTCTGTTATGTCCAAGTATATTCTGTTTGAATATTCACTCTGAATTTTATTTATTTATTTGTTTTTGTGCTTTATTCTCTAGGCAAATCTTGTAAAATAAACTTTTTGATAAAATGCAAGGAAAATGAACTTAAACTGTCCAGTGCAGTTTAACATATTGCCACTAGTCTATGACTTCAATGTCTATCTCAAACACCTTCTTGCATTTTGTATATATCCTAGGCTAAGACTTAATTATACGTGACAAGATCCAGAGAGAAGCAGCAATTTTTGAATGACCCCTTCCATTGTGAATTATGCTTTAAAATAAAATGTTTAATCAGCAAAAATAAAAATTTATAATCATAGGCTACAACATCTAACTGCACAGGACAAATTTTAAAATGGTGTCTTATATATATATATATATTTTTTTAGTTCCATAGTATAATATCTTTCTAAATCAAGAAGAATACCATGTTTTAAGGGATTCATTCATGAATATTAAAAATACAGTAAGCATTTTTATATGATAACTTGTGGCCTATCTTCAAAGGATTTCCCTACTTTAAAACATACTGACACATGTTTTGAATTACGTTATATTTCTTTAAAAATACCTGCAATAGCTCCACTAGGATTTCACTTTCAGTTTTACAGCTGGTCTGAATCTTTATACCGACATCGATTATAAGATAACTGAATTCCTAAAAAGTCATTTTATGTGCAGCAATATCACTGCAAGATTTTCCAACAGTACCAGAGACAGTAATGACTTTTCTGCACAAGAATCAAAACTGAAAAAAAAAAAAAAAAAGAAAATCTAAATATGGATTTAGGTTTCCAACTCTTTTAACAGTATCTGATTGTGTTAATACCTTTTTTGATTATCAGACATTTAAAAAAAAATAATCATGTGAGGGGCCTATTCTTATGTGATTTCTCAACTCGAAAGTAAATGGATTTGAGATGAAACCATCATCTTTTTTACATAATTAGTGCCTCACAGCCTTATCTCTCTCTATCAGTTGCTAAATGTTGAAATATTTTTATGCTAAGTGGAAGAATATGTCTAAAAGCCTGCTACACAAGGCTGAGAAGGCAATGATATTCACAAAGAAAGGAAAAACAGAAGTGATGTCTTATTAGAGTTTAAAGAAGAGCAGAGTCAACGAAAAATAAATAAATCCAATGATTTTAATCCATCAGATGGTACTGAGATTAACCTGTGTTTAAAAAGTTAAGAAGAGGATCAGTGAAGACTGGGGAACACAGGAGTAAAGTAATGTTGGAAGCCTTGAATAACTGAAGAGGTAGCCAACGCACAACAGCTTACACTGGTACCTCCCTTGGGAAGAGGAGTCTCTTCCTTGTCAGCAACACATAGTGAATTAGTCCAAAGATGATGGATGCACAGGCAGCTATCACCATATGTTTGTCTGAGATGAAAGTGCAGAACATCTCAACAAGCTGAGCTTATACAAAGGCATTTATCTTTTTTTTTTTTTCTTTTTTTCTTTTCCTAGTGATATATCAGGATCAGTCATCCTCATTACTCACTGGGATGACATGATAAAAAAGGAGGCCTCTCAACTTAAGAATATCTATCGAAAAGGAAATAGAAAAACAGCTGGCACATCCATGCAGCTGAAGTTTATTTTTGCCACACTTGTCAAATCCAAGCTAGGATCAGCACCCAGCAGTGGGAGCATGCATAGGTTCATTGACACATTACCAGCTACTCTCAAGCTGTCAGATCCTTTCAGGCTGTGAATAATAGCTGGGACTCCTCCACATGGCAGCATGGAATCAGCATCCTAAAATGACATATAATATTTGCTTTTGTTTCTTAGTGATCTTCTGGAGGAGCTGATCCTGGTTTCTTGAGAGCTTTTCTCACAGAATCAAAAGCAGAAAGCTGAAGACTCTGCTTTTAGTTGTCTGACCTTTGAGGGAAGGAGCCAGGCCAGAACAAGCCTGTGTTTACATTTCCCAGTCAGGGGAGGAGTGACAAGATTGGTAAGGGTGTTAGAAGTGTGAGAGAGCCTTCTGGTTTATGTTATGTTGACCACTATAGGCAGCTTCAGTTTTCCTTCCCTTTTTTCCCTTGAGAAAAAAGTTGTTTGCTACTGAGCAATTATGGAGGAACAAATGCAAGCTGAGAAGAATGAAGTGTGTGTGTGAGAGAGAAGGACTGAGTATTTCATAGTACAGGCCCAGCCTTGTTTTTTCAGCTGATCCAGAATCAGTGACAGATCCTGATATAACCTTGAAGGTTACACTGTATTCAGAAATTGCTGCTCTCTGTTAATTCATGGCCAACATAATTTGATCCTAACCATGGATGCATGCCGTAAGCCCTTGGGACATTTAATATTGAGAAGAGCTGTGCTTGAGGCTGTCACTGGAAGGCCCCTGGTATGTCAGGCACTTGAGGTGGATCTCAACCTGCCTGGAGTTTTTTCTACTTCTCCCTGTAAATGCCAGGTGAAGCAAAATCAAAGAGGATACTAAGAGGCTGCAGCACAGTGGCAGCCATGATGGTACCTGCTGTGAACTAGTGAAAAAGTATTAATCCAATAAAGACTTCACCATGGTCCTGAAAGAATTCATGGGATTGGGGCTTTCCTATGAAATGTAAATTTGTGGCTTACGTTACAAATTCAAGTGTGCAGTATACCCTGGTAGATAACCCTCTAGAGCAGAACTCCATCTCAAGCCTCCCTGTAACAGATTGTTAGTTATTTACTTCAGATTTCTCCTTACAGATGATTTTTGTCTTGATCAAGATTACTTAGAGCCAGTTGTTATTCTGCCTCATGTATGCATTGGTGACATTGATTTCATCTCTGTTCTTTTATAGTTGCTCACATCCCAGTAAGCTGAGGCCTACTACAACTTCCAAGGTAAACACCAGCATCATTTTGAAATAACCCCTCATTCTGAAATAGTATATTTGCTTCTGAAATACATTTTTCACTTTTCCTTTTATATCTCTCTTTCTTTTATGCTGGTAGCCAAAACCTTCCTTGTGTCTGTGATTAATGTGACTCATTGGAAGTACTCTTCCTCTTCTTGCTTCCTTGGAAGGCATATTTGGACAGACTTTAAGTGGATTTCATTTAGTAAAGATCTCCTTTATCTTTTAATGTTTTCTTTGAAATGTGGTAAAAGAGTTTATTCAAATAGCCTGATGAATTGTAACAAGAAGTGATTCTCTTATTTTTTTTTCGTAATGAGAATTTTTAATCAGATGAGGGAAGTACTGAGGTTGTCACTAGACCAATATGCCATTTCTCTGTGTAAAATCTCCTGAAGAGGTCTTTCAGACTCGAGTTCTATACTTCCATGTACCTCTACATGGGGCATCTGAATGGGAATCTGTAAACTGATGCTCACATGGCCATCTAAATACATGGCAGTCCAAAAGTATCTCAACTTTTCAGCACTAAGGATTTATTATTCCTTATTTACACTTGTTAACAGCTAGTAAGATGATTCAGATCATTCAAGGTTCAAGTACACTTTCTGAAAATTCCTGTAAAAATGCAATACCATGAAAAAATAGCTGAGACTTGAGATAGCAGAAATGTATTGGAAGTAAAATTTAAGCAGTGATATAATACCTGAAACCTGGCAAATTAAACTAAACAGCTGCACAGAAATGTTTAGTTCATCTGTTTCCCCACAATGAAATTCTCTGCAGTGATTTATGGGCAAGTGTTTCCACAAAACTGCAGCTCCAGTTGTAAGTCCTACTTTTGGTTTTAGCTAAAATGTCATATTAAGTGGAAAGCAGAAGGAAATATTTTATTTTGGATCATGTATGGAGCTGCCTTGGCAGAAGGAGGAGTTAGGCTTGCAAAAAGAAACCTCTGTATATGGTTTATAACAACATCTTCTCCTTGGACTGAAACATCAGCCTGACCTTTCAAGGTCCAGGTTCTGGCATGTTTATTTTCCCTGAGCACTATCTATCCTGGCTCTAAGACTGAGTTCTGCGTGACTGCCAATGGCTACAATTGAGATGAAGCTGTGTTTATTCAGACCAGGTATACTGAGTTGGAGTTACTAAATCCTATATCCTAGTTGATACTCTGAAAGGCAGTCATCACTTACAGCTTTCCCTAAATTCACTAACATTTATGAATGCTCAACAGCTACTGGAAATCATGCCATGTAAATTTAATTGCCTAAACAGGCCTTTAGGAACTTAGCATAAGTAACCTGAGTTGAAAAGTTTGACAGTGAAATTTATTTTGATACTAGTTCTTTGTTTGTTTTGTTTTAAATTCCAGTAAATCTGAAGGTTTTCTCACATACAAGCTATTATTGTTTTGTTCTGTGTGCTTTAACTCTAGAAACTGAATAATCAATTTTTTCAGTGGGCCTGCTGCTCACTTTTTTCTTTTTTCTTTTTCCCCCCCAGGGAAAAAAAGCGAGTTGTTTTATTTTTCACTCATGAGGAAAAAAATTGGTTTCAGTGTACTGTGTTGTGTAGCCTTCTTACCTTCCTTCATAGTAAAATCTTTAACACAATAGCAAGACGAAGAAATGTGAGATTTAATTTTAATTCTAATAAAACAAATTGAGTTTGGACTTCTTACTTGAATATATGAATGTTCTTAAAGTGCCAAAGTTAAGGGCAAATGTTCTAGCTTAGGGCAAATATTTTCATGGTTGGTTTGTGCGGGACGAGGGAACAAGGAGGAAGGGTTTGATTATCAGAGAAGAAAGGACATTTTAATGTTGCTTCCAAAAGCTTTGAGTTCATGCCTGTTCCTTGCAAATTGGTTGGTGAGCCAGGCTCACCAGTGCTGTGACAGAATTCCAGTTGTGAAAATGCTCTTGCCTTTTCTGTGATGTGCTGCTGCCAACAGGGGTGATGGAAAATTTCTGTTCAAAATTACCATCACTCACAGCAGTGTCTACTCTAGCTATTGCTCTACGTACACCTGCCCTGCCCAAACCTTGAAGATTTTGTGAGCAAAGCCATGCAGAAACTGAAATAAAATACACCACTAACAGGCCTTCTCACAGGTACTGTTCCAGTCACACTCAGCTTTAGCTGCGCTTCATGGTAGAAGAGATAAAAGTCTGGTTAGTTATCTTCTCCATTGATTTGTTGTATCATCAAAAAGTATGAGGACAATTCAGTTGCAGATTCCCTTCCATTGCCTGTGTTAACAAAAAATATTCTGACTAGTGAGCAATAAATTTGATGTTGCTGATTTGATTTTTTGCTGTCTTCTGACTTTGTGCAGAATGTTGGCATCTGCCTGTTTCAATACCCCTGAAGTAAAATTTGAGTAAAATTCCCAGGTTGATTTTCCAAAGATCTGGCTGATTGTGAAATGCTGAGATGTCAGGTAAACGTGATTACTATGAAATGAGGTGGAGATGAGGCAGTTTTAGAGGAAGAGGCAGGAAAAGAGAAAGGAGGAAAGGACAGGTCAAGTTTGACTGTTGCAATTCACAGCTCTAACAGGAAACTTTGGGCATAGAGCATAAAAGAAACATGAGCCAGAAACCTGAAAAGCCTATAAAATAACCAACAAGTTTCAGAACAGAGCTGCTTTCTAGCTGACCTCCAATTCCCAACTGAGATGGGACTGAGCTAGGTAGGATCTCCCACCTGACTTCAAATCAGCACACAGAAACATGGTATCTACCTTGTGGGAATGCAGCTTTTTAAAGCATTAAATTTAAGCTTTTAAAATCCTCCCTTGGAGTGTTTAATTCATCATTATGAAGCAGAATAAACCTTCTAAACTGTTTGTCTTGCACTGGAAGTACAAAAAAAATAGTTCACTTTTGTACCTTCATTAAATAGCATTATTTTAGAAATCACTGTACTCCTGAAATCTAAAATGTATAATGCCACTTATATGACAAAGTAGATAAGTAAAATGTATTGTTTTGTTTTGGTTTGGTTTGGTTTTTTCTTCTGCACACCTCCACATGCTCAAGTTTCCCAATTTTACAGAGGAAGGATGGCAGTTTTTGCTTGTTTGTTTAGCATTCACTAGCTGTTTGGGTAAGGTGTTATTTTTTTTTTTTCTTCTCCCTGTTTTTGTTGAGGCCCAGTCCTCACAATAGCTATGTTTTCCAAAGAATGAATTGACTAAGAAAAATTTCCCAAATTGTCACTCACAAAACAAATTGTTCATTTCATCGGTAATCGTGCTGATTTTTTTTCTGAATATTCGACTTAAAACTTGCACTTCTTGTTGGCTTAGATTTTTGCAACAAATACTCTCAGCTTTCTTTTTCAGCTACTTTTCAAAATTATCTTAGTGCTTCCTCTGATTATTACCTGTGAAAGACAGAAGTAAAAATTACATTTCTCTTTCTTTTTACTTTCTTTCTATGCTCAACTGACTTTAAAAGTGTATACCATTTACACCTCCTTGGCTTTGTCTAAACTGCTGAGCTGTTGAGCTCTGCAGACCTAGTTTACAGCCCTGGCTCCTTGGGTGCCAGGTTACTGGAGGCATTAGTGCTCCCTCCTTCTTGTTTTTATTGCTGAGGTTGTTCTGCTGAAATTCAAAGCACAGAGAAGAATAATTTCTACTCAAATCTTATGCCGATATGCAGTCAGGACATGGTCAAAGTACTTACCTTCGTCTACAGCTGGGAAGCTCAGCTGAATTGAGCCTGATTTAGACGTAGAATGAAGACAGTAAATAAGCTTAATACATGGCCTAGTGAAACAGATGACTTCTTAGTGAAACACATGACTTCCCTGGTACCTGACAAAACTTGGAAAGGTTATTTATGAATACAGAGGTACTCTCCGGAAATGTCTTGAGGCTGATCAGCATGGCAGAGTTTCTCAATTGTTTGAAGGTTTCTTAGGTACCTTTTCCAGGGAAAGAAATTGAAATACTGCAACCCAACAGCTTTAATTAAAGCCAATGTTGAGTAACAGAGAAGCATAGTTGGTTTCCTATCAGTTTACCACCATTCCTACTTCTTCCCTCCCTCTCTCTATTGTAAAGATTACAATATTAAAATTTTCAAAATTTTTCCAGACTATTTTTGTCCTACTTTTCTTAAGCAATTAAATGTCTTTTCTGAGGGCAAGTGAGATCCAGCCATATAAGTTGATAGTTAAATACAGGATCTGCAGAGAAAAATACTAGTCTCTAACTTTG
Organism: Anser brachyrhynchus; assembly: GCF_964034855.1. Classification (NCBI taxonomy): domain Eukaryota; kingdom Metazoa; phylum Chordata; class Aves; order Anseriformes; family Anatidae; genus Anser; species Anser brachyrhynchus. The sequence goes on from NC_137695.1 coordinate 134,179,648, forward strand.
TATATTTTTATTTCTCCTGTACATGTGACATTTGGAAATGATACTCAGAGAAATTGCAAACAAAGTGCATGATCTGGAAACATCATTCCCTTTTACTGTAAATAGCTCCATGTTCTGAATACTGAGAGAAAACTAAATGAGGTGAACCTAATCAGATCTCTAGATTTCTTCTTAATAGCATGTCTACAAAAAGTCTAAAAATGCTATCTGACAAACAATGAGGAAGTCGTGCAATATGATATTGTGATCAACATAACTATATCATTTAGGTGATATAGATTAGACATTGCTCTCTAAATAGAGTACCAATGGCCCCAGATATTTGAATACACCTTTCCAGTCTTTACTGATTCACTATTGCATGATCTAACACAGCTTCACAGTCTCTTTCACCTATAAACCCTGGTTTTAAAAAATTAACTTGCCACATTAGTCTATCAGATGTCAAGGAGGCTTATTAACTGAAGTGTCAATGACTTTTTAGCTTGAAACAATACACTTTGACAACAGAAAACATGGGAGAAACAACTTCAGCAATCTGAATGGTATGTTTATTCATATTAAGGCTGGGGCTGTTCAGCCTACAGAAGAGAAGGCTCCGGGGTGACCTCATTGCAACCCTTCAGTACTTGAAGGAGACTAATAAAAATCAGATATTGACAGGATGAGGGGGAATGGTTTTAAACTAAAAGAGGGGAGATTTAGATTAGAGGTTAGGAGGAAATTCTTCACTCAGAGGGTGGTGAGGCACTGACACATGTTGCCCAGAGAGGTTGTGGATGCCCCATTCTTGGAGGTGTTCAAGACCAGGTTAGATGAGTCCCTGAGCAACCTGATCTAGTGGGTGGCATGCCTGCCTATGGCAGGGGGTTTGGAACGAGATGATCTTTGAGGTCCCTTCCAACCCAAGCCATTCTATGATTATATGATTCCTTAATGCACAATTTATCAGTAAGATACTTTTCTCTTACATTTTAGTCATATATTACAGAGGGAATTAACTTTTTGTTTGTTTGTTTTCCTAACTGGCTTACCTCTTAGTCTTTTCTTTCTTTCTTTTCTTCCTTCCTTCCTTCCTTCCTTCCTTCCTTCCTTCCTTCCTTCCTTCCTTCCTCCCTTCCATCTTCCCTTCCTTCTTTCCTTCTTTCCTTCTTTCTTTCCTTCTTTCTTTTCTTTCTTTCTTTCTTTCTTTCTTTCTTTCTTTCTTTCTTTCTTTCTTTCTTTCTTTCTTTCTTTCTTTCTTTCTTTCTTTCTTTCTTTCTTTCTCTTTCCTCTTTCCTTCCTTCCTTCCTTCCTTCCTTCCTTCTTCTTCTTCTTTCCTTCATCTTCCTTCCTTCTTTCCTTCTTTCTTCTTTCTTTCTTTCTTCTTTCTTTCTTCTTTCTTTCTTTCTTTCTTCTTTCCTTTCTTTCTTTCTTCTTTCTTTCTTTCTTTCTTTCTTTCTTCTTTCTTTCTTTCTTTCCTTTCTTCTTTCTTTCTTTCCTTTCTTCTTTTCTTTCTTCTTTCTTTCTTTCTTTCTTTCTTTCTTTTCTTTCCTCCTCCCTCCTTCCTTCCTTCCTTCCTTCCTTCCTTCCTTCCTTCCTTCTTTCTTTCTTTCTTTCTTTCTTTCTTTCTTCTTTCTTTCTTTCTTTCTTTCTTTCTTTCTTTCTTTCTTTCTTTCTTTTTCTTTCCTTCTTTCTTTCTTTCTTTCTTTCTTTCTTTCTTTCTTTCTTTCTTTCTTTCTTTCTTTCTTTCTTTCTCTTTCTTTCTTTCTTTCTTTCTTTCTTTCTTTCTTTCTTTCTTTCTTTCTTTCTTTCTTTTCTTTCCTTCCTTCCTTCCTTCCTTCCTTCCTTCCTTCCTTCCTTCCTTCCTTCCTTCCTTCCTTCCTTCCTTTCTTTTTTTTCCTTCCTTCCTTCCTTCCTTCCTTCCTTCCTTCCTTCCTTCCTTCCTTCCTTCCTTCCTTCCTTCCTTCCTTCCTTCCTTCCTTCCTTCCTTCCTTCCTTCCTTCCTTCCTTCCTTCCTTCTTGTCATCTTAAGCTCATTGATATCAGGAAAGACTTGCAATATTTGGTGAGGACAGTGATGATTCCTCTTATTTGTTTGAAGAACATATTAGAGACAGATGATGAAAAATACCACAAGATTTCCTGATCGGGAGAAATGGATGAACATTACTTTGGTGCTTCCCTGTGGAAATGCTGATATTTAGAGAGCTTTCTGTGTAATAAATGTAGGAGATAGGAAAATCTCATAGAAGAACATCAAAGCCTTTAAAATTGAAAAAGAAACTTTCTTTAATTGATTGTTCTGTGTCTGGTCATATCAGGGAAGCTATTTCTGCCTCTCTCTCTGTCTCTCTGTCTCTCTTCCTCCCTCCTTCTTCCTTCTTCCAAGAATAACTGAATCAAGACAAAGGACCTTGGCAGAATATGGAAGGGCAGAAGCTCTTTTGGGTACCTTGTCAGAAACAAGATAAGCAAAAATATTGCAGAATTCTGGGTTGCCAAGTGTATCAGAACTGTTGTCTTTATGTTAAACTTCAGTTTAATCCTCGCCATTAACCTCATTGAACTGAGAAGGAGACATCTTACTCAGTGAATGTAAGGCTGCCACAGTTTTCCCCTATAAATAGCATAATTGACAACTGGTTCTCAGATTACTGCAAATGGCATTTTCAAATCAAAGTTGACTTTTAATGATGAGTTGTGGTTGCCAGATATATGTGGATGGCCTGTCCTTTTATCTGGTACTCTCTTCAATCGAATTCTTCCTGTATATGTTTTTTTTTCATTTTTTTTCACCCGTTTGCTGTGACATTTCTCATTACTATTCTTCTGTTTTTGATGGTACCGCTATATTTTGTAGGGTCCTGGTTATTGTGGTCAGATTATTATAATATAGATACTGCATTCACTGTTTACAAATAACGGTCCTGTTTAAGTACAAGTAAAACAATTGTGCACTGCTTACTACACATTTTTTAAAAAAGAAAAAGAAAAAACTAGACATTAATATTACTGCTGATAGAATTGTATATAGATTGCTGGTGAAAAACATTGCTGTGACAGCACTGAGTGTTTAGCTAAAAGCCCCCAAATTGTTTTGCTAATGCTTTTGCTATCCACAAGGGATCTCATATGCCAGACAGTAATAGTTCCCCTGTTGCTCTTCTTAATTATGGCTTCTCACATGAATATGCCCCCTAATCAGAAAAGCTTTTAGACAGATTAGATTGGATACGGATTACAACCGCAGTGACTGCAAGATATTTCATGCAAGTTTTTCTTATTTATGCTTATACTGTAAGTTGTATGCTTTATGCTTGTACTGAAACTAGGCTCAAACCTGCTGTGTCTATGGGGCTCTCGGTCCCTGGGAATCCTGCCTCTGTTGCATCATCAGTTTTCAGTTTAAAGAACTACTAGCAGGGGGTAGAAATAAACTCAACAACAAATAATAACCTGAGTATTTATCCAGCTTCTTGAATATATTTTAGACTGCAACTAATTTCCATGCCATTGCTGCATGGCTCACAATGCCAAAATTCTTTAGCTCATATATTCCCTAAAAACTTGTAGATTTTCTTGTGATATCAAGAGACTGAGAATGATTTCTGTGTTCTCTTGCTCTTCTTTGTGTACAAGTGTCCTTGCTTCAGGAAGGATCAGGTAGCAACTTTGTCACAGGGTATATTTCCCCAAAGAGTCTGAAAGTTGGTGACCATCTGTAGGGAATATGTATGAACTCCAGAAAGTTTTAAATACTGTTAAAAAACTGAGCCACTATTGTTGCTTCATATGAGGAAAAATATAGCTTTCCTGAAATAATACCTAATCCCTTACAGTCACATAAAACACAGAAGTACATATATTTAAGAATATAATCCATATAGAAGTCTCAAAACCCTGGTTTGTAAACAGATATCAAACATCATGCTCAGATTGCAAAGACAATTTATTAAAAAAAAAAAAAGTCATCTTAAAGAAACACTAATTCTGGAATCAAGATGAAAAATATTTAAATATCAGTGAAGTTTCTAAAGAAAAACTGCAAAGGCTATCATTCAAAGCCAAGTGGTCAAATTAAGATGTCGTCTCAGTCCAGTCCATGAGACATGCTCATAGAGATCACCTGAACTGACTAAAGACACACTTCTGTGTTAAAATAAATGGGAGGAAAAAGAATGTTCTTCGGTGGTAAGAGAGACATCAAAAAGAGTTTATTGACTTTTTGAAGCATTCTGAAGCATAATGAAGAAAAGGAATGGACAATCAATCAAAAGATCCCTCCAGTCTTCTGAGTAACAGAAAATGAGATGAATATTCTGGAAGTCAGCTGCTGGGTAAAACTAAAATTAAGAGTTTAGGATTTTGGAGCAATAGACCAGTTTCAGCAAGAAGAAGCAGCTGTGAAATCTGGGAGGTCTCCACCTCAGTCAAAGGAAAAGCAGTCTCCCTGGCAAAACTGCTCAGGGTGTGTTAAATTATCACCAAGGGGAGAAAGTGGAAGTTAAGTTAAAAATAATAAAATTTCTTATCATAAGATCCAAATATTGAGAAGAAAATGAATCAAATCACCACAGAAAGTGAAAAATAGAAATCCTGTGCCAGAGAATGTTGTGATATTAATTAACTATTAAGTAATTTTCACTGATGTGATATCATTGACATTTTCTGGAAAGATTAGAGCCATGAAATCACTTGTTCCAAAGTATTTAGGGAGGATGGTGGTATATTGTCTTAAAAAATGGTACTGTCTGACTATGTCTATACTAGTAAATTAAACAATGCTGAGGAACTTTTCTGTGCATTGGAACACTGTTGTCCATACCCACTAAATGGCTAGAATAATCACTGATGTGGTTTTGGCCTGCATCAACCAGCTTTTTTCCTGACTATTCTCTGACACAGAATGGATGTTAATGATAGACAAGAACAACTCCAAACAGGCAGTTTGCATGTGGTCACCCTGTTTAGAGGATAAAAATAATTAATAATTATAACATGCCTCCTGCCCAGCTGATGAAGTTTTTGAATTCTAAAGGGAAATGAGGAAAAGAAAGCAAGCTGATGTGGGTGGTTATGAAACAAAATTGAATATAAATGGAAAAAAAATGAGAAGGGAAGCAAAAGGACAGGATATGTGTCCATCAAACTCAAGGAAAACATGAAATGATTTTAAAATTGAAAGAAAAGAAGGAGCCATGAATAAGTGTTACTAGACCAGTCAGTAGAAAAAAGGTAGAACACACAATATTAAAGCAAAAGAATAAGTAAAGGTGAGTGAATATTTAACATATTATCAGGGAAAAAGGCCACATAGAGTGGTGGTTTTTTGTTTATTTGGTTTTGGCAAATAGTAATGATGCAACTTTTATTACAATTTAAAAATCTGAAAAAGACCCAAAAGTGTTGAGTACCTTTAAAATTACGAGAAGCTGATAGTCTGATCTAAGAGTTTTGGAAGAGCTATCAGACATTGTCTTGCAGTGCAGAGGAAGTTCAAGAGAATTGGGAATCTTTGTTACATAGAACAAAGGTAAAATGTAGAAAGCAGGTACAGAGAATCATCTGAGTAATGATCAGTTCGTGAAGATGACTATGGTCAGAATGAGTCAGACCATAAATCCATTCTTGCTCTGGGATATACCGTCTTTTTTGAGACAAATATAGGAGACGGATCTGGGGGTTTTATCAGTTGGCTTTGGTCATCAAAAGGGACTGAAGCACTGCAGCACTAAATATTTTTAAGAAATATCCTGTCACGGTGTTTTAAACTCTGACAAAGTAGAATAAATAAAATTGATACTGTTAAAATATGTAGGTATTGGAAAGCATGGCCTTGTGCAGACCACAGATAGGTAATACAAATTGATTGGACCATTCAGTTCAGGACAAGACTTATTTAAAAGGACCAAGTGGAAGTCACTGATTTTAAAACATGTAAAACACTTGGAGAACAGAGGTGCTGAGCAGACACTGGCTTCTTGAGGCCTTCTTGAACACTGTGTCCAGTTCTGGTGCCCTCACTTCAAGGATGTTTACAATACTGAGAGTCCAACCACAAAATTATTTAAAAGAGAGAAATAAATGCCATATAATAAGAAAATCAAGGAGCTGCACTTTAACAAGTAATTGTTAAATAAAAAATGTGGCATTTCAGTCACAATGTAAATGTACTAGCAAAAGGATCTGATATTTAATAACACAGTGTCACAGCCTGTAATACAAAAGTTTAATGACTGAAAATGGAAGCTACACTAATTCAGCTGAGGGATATGGTTTCTACAACAGCTAGTAGATAGCATCTAATACTAGTGATTTAGCATCACAAAACCAGTGGCAGCTTTCCAGAGCTGGAAACTTTAAAACAGACTTGAGGTGGTTTTGTTTGTTTGTTTGTTTTTCCCCTGTTGTTTGTTTGTTTTTCTGTAATAATATCTGCTTTTTTACCACTGCTTCAAAAAAATGATCTTTCTCAGGATGTCAGATTAGCATGTCATGCAGAGAGGAGCTGTAACCTCCTGCACAGGACCTCTTTCTGGATTGCTGGAATCAAAAAGGGCATATGAGGAAAAAACCTTCTCTTGCATCTTTGACCTTTTTCTTACTTTTGTTCTTCGTCCAAGCATTTGCTATTGACCATTGTCATAAACAGGATACTGAGCTAGACGAATGGTTGGTCCAGACCAATATAGTTGTTCACATGTTCTTACTATAGTAGTCCTTTTTGTCTTGAACTCCTACGGATGTTGTCAGAGATTAAATGTATTCCATTACACATAATTGTTGTCTTTTGTAGGCTTGAGTAGAAAAAAATACTACCAACTACTCAGGAAATTGCATAGGTCCTTTAATAGCTGAATCTGTAATTATATACTGATGCCAGATTACCACAGGAATAACTAATAGCAGCAACTGTGTAACACCGCAGACTACACACCTTTCTTTCGAATGAAGTGTGTTAGTCTGGTTATAGCACCAGCATGTTTCTGTCAATGTAGATTTCATTGAGGCTTTAATCGCTTACTCCTTTCTAGGATGCTCACACCTGATTTTAAGATTGTGAGCTATTGTAGCCTTATGTACAATCTATTATATCTGAGTGTTATAAAGCCTGATAAATATGAAGCTGCCTCTCAGGAAAATGGCATTTTTCCAGTGTCAGAGATTATTTTAGAAGACATTTTGATCTTTTCAGTAAATTGGTTGCAAATCATCATGATGTTTAGAGAGCTGGGTGCATGGATCATGACAGGTTCTGACAAGATAGAAAGTAGTGTGGCATTATCAGTAGCCATGGAAATGGTCTCTAAAAGGAATGCTACAGTACTTTAATGTTAAAACTGCCATCGAGACTTTCATAATCTGTTCACAGATGGCTTATAAACAGAAAGAGGTGAAATCAGCTGAAAAAAAGCTATTCAGTAAGAAGTATACACACATACCTCTTGCCTGAAAGTATGCTCAGGTGTTCTGTCAGCCAAGCAACAATCACATTTTGAAAAGAAAACAGAGAAGCAATGTTTCTGAACTGACTGATAGAAAATTCCCACAGAAGAAATATGGTTAATTTGAACAGGGGTTTGAGTTAGGATGGAGTCCAAGGAGGGGATCCAAATTAGGATCAGCCATCTGGTCCTCTTTGCTCAACACCCATGCATACGTTGCAATCCTATGCTATACCCCTACATGTTTGAGGAATTTTTCTAAGGGAGAGGTCACTACATGACTAATCAACTATACTTTAAGTAATTATACAGAGAAAAAAAAAAAAACAAAACAAAAGGATTACAAACATTCTGAGAAAGAGTAATATGAGCTTTGGTTCTGACAGAAGCCTGATGGGCAGATGATATGGTTACAGGAAACCCCCCTGGGTGAGAACGGACAGTTACTGTATGGCGACCCCATTAGTGCCCATGCCCTCTGTGCTGCCCAAATTCTGCAGACTACCCAGGGCACTGTCAGCAGCCAGACAAGGGGCTTGGTGCCTCTTGTTTGTCCTTGAAACCCTCATTTGCACTTGTCAGGGTGCTTCTTCCCTACTGACCAGCTGATAGCAACATACCCGTTATTCACTCTTGCTGATTGAGGAAGAAACCAAGGGTCATGACACCACCTTTGGGTGGCAAAGCCTGAAAAAGGTGCTTGAACACTGATGCGTATGAAACTGCTGTTTGTTAGGGAATTAAGGTATATAATACCTGTCAATTCATTTTGGAATTTCTTTTCTCACCAGATTAAATTAAGGAAAAAAATAATTACAAGTATGGGTGTACACGTTATTTCCTTATGATAAATACTAAGTATGAAACTGAAATCAAAATTACGAGAAAGAAAAATTAAATTCAGCAATAAGATATACCTACAGAATAAGTCAGTTCTTCCTCTGGTCACCTTCCTCAGTTATCAAAGTTGAGGGCATACTTCCAATGTAATTGTGCCTTCTGACTCTTCTTCTAAGAATCAATTTTTTGGGTAGTGCCTTCTAATTAAATCCCATTTTCATTCAATAACATTTGTGTCAAAATTCAGTCCTGAATCCACCTTCTCTCGTTTACCATTATCCTGCTAAAGACTGATATTGCATTTTTCATTTTGTACCTCAGGAAAACACAAAAAAGCATGATAGAATTTTAAGAAAAAATAAAATATCTGATGAACATGTAGATATGCAGATCTCCCATCTCTGGGTTATCTCTTGCCTTTACGAGCTTATCCATTTGATACATTTCATAATGCAAACATACTTGAGGAGTTTCTTCAGCTTTTTGTTGTAGCATTCATATTTACACAGTAAACTTCAATATTTATTATTATTATTATTATTATTATTATTATTGGCATAGATGTGTTTTTGTTTATTGGATCCAACACTTAATTTTGTTAAATGCTTCATAAATTACACATCAAAATAAATGGTTATTATACCAATATCTAATTAACTGAATTGTTTCTGTGTTTTCAAGGCAAAACATGACACTAAACAAAAGAAAAGGAAAGTGAGAACGGTAGTTTATGCTGCCTAACAACAGTCTTCTTACCACTGTCACTTTTAGGAAGAAACCTCAAAATTTTGGCTGCTCTAAACACATAGGAATTTGATTTTTTTGATCGTGTACATCTTCAAATATGCTAAGTTCTTAATTAATTTTTTTTTGGGGGGGAAGGATTTTTTTAAAGGAAATGAATCCACAGTGCTAGTTATGTACTGATAATCTAATTATATTTTAGATAATCCTGGTAAAGATGCTATTTCTGTAGACATATACTTGCAGTACATAACAGGGAAGATTTAAGTGACAGTGAATGTCCATTGCACCAAGGCTGTATCTTTTCAGTATGTTTTCCCCAGGAGTGAAGCTGGCTTCAGAGGTTCTTGCCGATGCCCTCCTTCCCATTCAAGAGGCTGTGCATTTCCACATCTCCCATTTCATACCTGCAGGATGGGTTGTTAATCAGATCATTGAAATATCCTAAGTTAAACCAAGTATTTTTGGATGTCACTTTCTAAGTTAGATGACTCTTGACTCATGACACAACCCAACATAGACAGTTGTACCAGTGCAACCAAGAGATAGATAAAGAGGTTGGAAACAAGCAGTAGTGGATAAGGAAGAAACTGCCTTAATACAACTTCTATTCCTGATGGAAATACATCATGGAACAGCTTCCTTGCCCCTGGCATTTCAGGATGCCAGCAGCCCAACAGTGCAAGCAGCACGTGCCACTCTGCGGACGTGAATTCTCAGTTCTTGGTAGCACAGCACTATTTCCTTCCCCATACACATGGGCTTAGCCATCACAGGTACATTAAAATATAAAGAAGATTTTTCTTTTCAGTGGTTATCTTGTGTTTTGTTTTGTTTTTCTAGAATTTATAGTAAAATTAATTGAGATGCTGGTTTAACTTGTTCAGAAAAACAGGCTTTGTTCTGTCTTTTGAAAAGCAGCACTGAAGCTTTCATTCATCTGCTTTTCATCCAGTGTTCTTTTCTGGCCTGCTTTCTGCTTCCTGCCACACAATGCAAAATTATTATGAAAGCATTTAAAGTAATGACAACTATATTAAGAACACATCACTTCGGAAAAAATACTAACCATTTTTCTCTGTGTAGGCAAAAAGGGAACAGAAGTCTGCTTGAATTATAAAGGCCACACACACACCGGGCAAGTGCCACATGATCTCTGAAAATTAACTAATAGAGCCACAGCTGGAGACAGTCACACATAAATGTAATGCTCAGAGTGCTTATGAAGCTGTTTTTTGCTCTCTACACCCATACAGTTTTTTCAGCTAGATTGCTAAAACAGGTATCTTACAGGATATTGAACACTATGGCAAAAGATATAAACTTAGGGTATCAGCATTGATAGGCTAGTCCATAAAGGCTTCCTATGTATATTCTGCAGAGGAACAGAGAGATGCTTCTTCAGAAGCAGAGTCGGATAAATTAGTAGGAGCTTAATGTGTGTGATTTGTGTGATTTAAATCTCTCTTTGTTGTTTTCCGCTCCCCCCCTCCTTTCTCTCTCCCCCCCCCCCCCCCCCCCCCAACCCCCCTCTTTAATGAAGAATCTAGGGAAAAATATCTAAGGTAGAAACAGTCACTGCCTTACTAAAGATAAGCCTTATTCCAGGAGAGCATATAAGCACATAGTTAATTTTAAGTAAACAGGTAGGCACTGGAGCATTTTAAATGCATTAAAGCATGTCTGAGCATCTTGTTAGGTTGTGGCCAGTGAACCAAACTTGAGCACTGACAATCTTGCAAGTTATTTTGTCTGGGCACCCAACTGACATTGGGGAATGCAGTGGTAACACAGGCTTCTGCTTGTCTGTGTTCAGCCTGAAAACATGGTCATAATGTCTGATCTCAGGCCAACAGAAGTTGATGGGAAGTTTATACTTTGAAGTAGACTTCTTATGGAGCAGTTTTTATATTTCTTGCCCAGCTATGGGCCAATAAAAAGGCCAAGGAATGTAGGACAGCTTTCAAAAACATTTTAAAGAATATATATGTGTGTGTGTGTGTGTGTGTATGAATGAGAACTACTGAGAGAAAAAGATCTGAGAGTTTGGGAAAATTACTTTCAAGTTAAAATATTGTGCCATGTATCTGACTCTGTGAAGTTTGTAACTATTTACTACTGCATTAAAAATAGTTGAGATACAGAATAACTACAACTGGTGTTGAATTGACAGTAGGAACAATCAGATCAGATACTTAATATTGTTAGCCAAAGAGGATATTAACCCCATATAATAAAATTATATCTCTTCACCATGAAATGGTTAATTCTGAATTTTTAAGAGAGAATAAAAGTAATGAGAAAAATTTGGAAAATGCTTTTTTTTGAAAGGGAAAAATGTCAGAAAGTTTCCTGTTAATATTCGATATCCTTATAGTATTTGTTATATGCTCTAGCACACACAAACATAAATCAAGGCTCAAAACACTTTCTTGTATAATGGGATATAATGAGTCTTTAAAGTAAGAATCAATCTGTTTGAATAGGAGGTACCAGATGTGTATACACTAAGATGAAAGAACGAGTTTTCTCTCATCAGTGCATGGAAGATTTATGTTTCTAATTCCTCCTAGAGGATGGAGAAGAAATATTCATGAACAGAAGGTAGGATGCAGTATGGTCTAATGGATCAATTTAATGCTGAAATCCAAAAATTCCTGTGCTCATCCCAGCATTGCTGTAATGTTTTGAGACTCTTTTTTTTTTTTTTTTTTTCCATTGCAGTCCCCTCTCAGCTGTAAAACCTATGCACTCTAAATCTTTTATGGGGAAGACTAATTAGATTTTAATATATAAAAAGTGTAAGGTTAGGAGTTAATGAGTAGTTTTTTATTCTTACAATTATTTGAGATTCAGACTGCCCAAGAAGGAATGTGGAAGATACATGGAATATGATAAGTGCATGTAAGCATCCTGAGGTATCCTGTATTGTAGGTTTATTTATCTGTATTTTAGGATTATCAGAGTGGATGGCTTCACCTACTTATTCCATGCAAAAAGACTTCTCTTCAGAAACTTTCCTTTTGCAGCCATCCATTGGATGCAAGGTACAATATAGCATAAGATCTACTTACTTCCCATTTATACTGTAGTAACTTTCTATGTAACCAAAGTTTAGATCATACACCTTGCTTGTTTGGAAAACAGGGCCGAATCTGCCTCCTTTCAGCAAGAGTTAAATATAACTGAAATGCTTTCTGACCCCTAGGACTCTAAAGGTGAGGCGCCTTGCCTTTAGAATCTCTTCCACTTCTCATGGAACAAGACAGTTTCCACTGGGAGTTCTGTATTTGACTTCAGTAAGGCCTGGATTTCATTCCTGGGCCTATGTCACTACTGGAAACAAGACTTTGGATGGAAAGTCATTTATGTGATTTTAATATCTGGAATGTGTAGTATTTTGAAAAAGATGCTCCTTTTACTCATCCATCAGCAGCAAAATGAGACACAAGCTGAATCTGAACTGAATTATCTCCTGCACTTAAACTGAAGGAAAAACTGACATTTTATAAACATTTACATCTTTAGAATGTAAAAAAGTCACAATATATGCCAGATCAATATCCTTGATTTAGATTTTTTGACAAGTACTTACCCCCTCCCCCCCCCCCCAATACACACACATACTCTTTGCTTCAGCTTGCCCCCACCTCTCCTGCCACATTTTAGAATTTGAAATTAAAAGCATAAATTATACGTTGTAGCTTGGAGCTAAAAAAATGATTCTGTCTCTGAATGTTCTTTTAGAACCACAGCCAGCCAAAACTAATTCAGCACAGTCTCACTGAAGTGCTTGGAGCAGTCTGTCTAAACAGCACAGGCCTTCTTAATTTACCAAACGCTCACACTGCCTCAATTAGGATGAAAGTGACTGTGCCACTGAAGAAAAAAGTAACTTGACTCTTTCAAGCAGCAGTTGAGAGAGTTTGAAAACTTACATGTAACAGGCTTTCAGACTCGGGTCAGCTTGATACCTTTGACCTTCTGGAGGGCCTAACAAAATGCCAGTGGGAACAAGAAATCTTCCCTGTTTGTATAGCTGCTGGATATCATACACTTCACCTACCCTCGCAGAGACCTAGATTTTATTACATATCAAAGTCACAAGCCGGATTGTTTCAGCGGACTGACTCCTGCAGTCCTTTTCAGGTCATTTCCTTGCACAAGCCAGAGGACATCTGAACTCTCCCATGCTCCACTTGAGCTATCATTCTCACTGTCTTCAAAAACAGACACAGGCAGATATTTCATAAAAATGAGCCCAAAAATTTCCTGTGTATGGCCCTGAAGCAAAGTGCATCATACAGATCCTTAGCAGGAGAAGACTCATTTGATTGTTGTTAACAGTTAGGGTTTTGTGCTTGACTGCCTTTTCACAGTTCTAATGAAAATCTGTGGATGCAGAATTTCAGTTTGAGATCTAGAGTGCTTCAATGTAGTATCGATGCACTGGCAGGAGGCACTGGAATGACGATTTCTTCTGCTTATCAGCTATAGATGAGGCCATAGTGGTGCATTAGATGAGTCAACAAAGAGAGAGAATGTAAGTATAGAATTAGGGTCTGTAGCATATGTTGACTGTGCAAGGAGGAAAAAGCAAGATTGCATTTTCCAGTTTTTGTGCGCTTGACTTTGCAACTTTAATAATCTTTTTAAATAAGTACGGATTTTTTGTTGTTTTTTTTTCCTTTTTTATTCTTTTTTTTTTTTTTTTCTCTGTATAGTATACACAAAAGTCATTCTTTTGTTTGGAATAAGAAAAAAAAAACAACTATGGCATATCATTCTCTGCAAGCTATGTAAACAAATTTGTCATGAGCAGCCACTTCATATTTGTAATCTATCTGATTAATTGTTTCTTGGGCCACCAGTATATGAAAATCAAAGTAAAAACATTTTGTTGTTTTTGTTGTTAAATTATGCCTGTTCTGCAGGAAAAAAAAATATTAATCATGTGACGTGGACTACTGGAATTATTGTGTGAAACGTAAAGTATTTAGAAAGCAGAAATATATATATATACACACATATATATATTGTATTTTCAGAAGGATTTAGCTTAAGTGTGAGATAAAAACTTAATTGGTATTTATTTAATCTGATTTGGCTTCCCTGTTACTAAATCTAATTTTATGTAATTGAAGAAGTAAGAGTAAGTAGATCTCAGAGATTTAAAAACTCAAAATAAGCCTAAAGGAACATGAATTCTGTATGGGTAATCACATTTCTCTTGAAGTATATAGCTTTTAAGAATGTTGAAGGACTTAAAGATAAGTATTTGAAATACTGGGCTCCCTATTCCATTGACAGGTTTTTCACAGACTTTTTTTTGTTATCCAACTTCCCTTTCAAATACCTAAACAGGTGAAGCAAATTGCATCTATCAAGAAGTTGCAAACATACATATTTTATAGTGATAATAATGTATAAAAATAATGATGTGAAATTATTTTGTATTTCATTCATGTACTTGAGAGGAATGTCATCAACAAACATCTCGGTGATTTATCAGATAGATCTACTTCCTCTCTCATATGTTCCCATGGAAGTATTAGCCTGGAATGAGAATGGGGAAGGGAAAGGATGTAATTTAAATCTTCACAAGGGAGTCAATTTAAAATATAGAAAGTTCACAAATCAATAGTATTAAAACAGTTATTGAATTTAAATATTAATAAGATGGGAGGAATTGATGGACTGGAACCAGAGCTACTTAAAGTGGAGCACATTATATAGCTAAACCATTAGCCTGAAATAGGAAATCTAATTTTCTTTCAACTAATATACCTACAAATTGGAAATATACCATTGTGACTCTGACCCATAAAAGTGGAGACTAACTCTCTTCCATTATGCTTAACTCAGTGAGTGCCATGTACAATTTATCTCTGCTTTTTGGCACTGTGGCCAAAACTTCATTGTGGCCACTACTTCAACATTAGGTACAAAAGAACCTCTGATTAATCTACTCTCTATGAATTACATATCTTAAATACATACACAAAATTTAAATGAGAAGTCTGGTTCTGTACTGCTGAAATCAAGCTGGCTATGAACTACACAGTAAAATTCCTTTCACTTTCCTATCTGTCACATTACTAAGCATGTTACTGCAACATAAAAGATGTTGACTTATAATTTCTTTCGATAGTATTGCAAAGGTTTCATGTCATTGTGCTATGTCACAAGACAACATTGTTTATTGAATTACAATTTGAGTGAGGCAGGACTTAAATTTTTACTCTGACAATGAAAGTTGTAAGGTGAATATCAAAGAAATTTCATAGAGGTACTCTGAATGTATAATGTGTGTAGTTTACTTCCATGGCCTCAGATTCCTTAGAATTTTCTGGCATTTTTCCCAAAGAACAAATTACAGAATACTGTTTCACCTTCTTTCAGGGAAGTATTGTTCATTGAGCATTATTTTTCAGCACGCAACGATAAAACAGTCTTGCATAACATGAAACAGGCCTGTGTCTATTAGAACCTCATTTGAAAACAGACCTATTACAAGAGTACATTATGAGCATGTACCAGTATACAGTAAATAGCTCTCAAGAATATGTAAGTAGTTTGGGAATTTATTTGATCATTAAAATGTATTGTTGTACACTGTACTCTTAACATGGAATATATGGTAAGATCTTCAATGAGAGCAGCTTTACAGGTTTTATTGTGCCTGATCTTGCAGTAATTCTTCATATTTATGATGATGCATGCAGCACCACAGTTAACAGTGTTTGAATCCCTGGCCTGAGAATGTTTGTCGTTCCTGAAGTCTTTCACAGCTTTAACTCACATCTGGATGCTGAAAACAAACTTACCTCAAGATGAGACACTCATCCGTATACAGGATGTGATTAAACTGCTTGCCTGCTTTTTCTTTGTTCCATTACTTTTAACCCTATTATTGGCTTCATTAGTATTGTAAGATTTAAAGGCTATGAGCAATATAGTGCATGAAAGACTGCTTCTCAGGGATCAGAGGAACATTTCCTCACCTTTGCGCACATACACAGGATCACAATCTCACCTGAAGTGGGGTAGTGCTATATTTACCCACATCAGTTGCCTTCTCATTAGGGCAGAGGTACATCAGCTCATAAAAGTAGAAGTGGTATATTTTTGGCTTTGCTCAGTACTCAATACAATACCATTGCCAGTGATTGGCTTTGTCATTCTGTGAGGAAGTCCGGTGAAAGGTTTAGGTGAAATTTACACCAAAGATGGAATCTTAACTACACTAAAGTGCTGGATATATTATTATTATTATTATTATTATTATTATTATTATTATTGTTGTTGTTGTTGTTGTTGTTGTTGTTATTATTTCAATTAATTTACTCATAGCTTCTCATGTTTGTTAGAAGTACATACTGATATGAAAACAAGGACAGTCATGATTAATACTGTATTGGCTGTTGTGTTCAACACTGAACTTTTCTCTTTCTGTGTACTCTTTCTGTGATTTCTCTTTACGTTTCCATTAGGTCCCATTGAGCCTTGTTGTTACTTATTATCTGAAGGCATAAAACTCCCTGGTATGCCTAAATTTATACTTTTAAAATTTTGTTATTTTTTTGCTTTCTAGAAGCCTGATAAATTTTCCTCACTAATGCTTTTGGTATTTGCATCATTATCAGATATTTATTCTTTTTTTTTGTTTGTTTGTTTTTTGTTCATTATTATGGGTTATGTTTGAATTTTAACATATGGAAGGAGATGTGTGTGTGATAATATATGAAGTAATGTACACTTATATCCAAAACAAAAAGCTAAAATGAATATTGTTATCACT
Source organism: Anser brachyrhynchus (assembly GCF_964034855.1). Classification (NCBI taxonomy): domain Eukaryota; kingdom Metazoa; phylum Chordata; class Aves; order Anseriformes; family Anatidae; genus Anser; species Anser brachyrhynchus. The sequence goes on from NC_137695.1 coordinate 134,196,460, forward strand.
TGACTACGCCATAGTGCAGCAGATGACAAAATTAATATTAATCACCCTACATCTAGAACAGCCTGCACTCATAAATAAACCACTCTGATAGACAAATGAAATGAAGTAAACAGATTACGATGCTGATGCTCATCAGAAAACTGGAATAGATGATATTCAGAAGGTAACAGCAGGAAAGAAAGAGTGGGGGAAAAAAAAAAAGCTGAAGTAAAAGACTAGACAATCATCCAGGGTGTCCATGAAACTGGACAATGATTCAAAAAATCTCTAAAGTTTCCATTTTAAAAGTACTTTTCACTGTTGGATATAAAAGGCCACTTGTGGCTCCTGCAAAGCTATCAGTCATTGTCAATGAATATCATACCGTGGGAAGAAAAAGTCTGAACATTTATAATTTGCAACCGCGGTGATAATTTAAAACTTAAATATCAAAGAACAGATCAATGAACAGAAAATACAAGCAAATGAGCTCAGTCCATCCATAGTTGTCTGAGACGAGCTGGATCATGACAGCTCTGAGAGGATAGGGATGGATTCATCTCGAGAGAAAACACACACACAAGTAGCAGCTGTAGCATGGGTGTGGCTTGTGGGATTTTTGCTAGACACACACACACTCAGACACACAAAAAGTGCCCTGCTGCAGCAGAAGACAGCTCTGCTCATATGATGCTCTGGGTCGAGCTGTGTCATCCTTGTTGTGTAACTGATTAAGCCAGCCACATATTAATACCATCTCACATGTATCTAACCCAATCCCTGGAAATATGGCTGTGAGAATGAGTGCATATGTTCATGTCCTGAGCAAAGAACTCCGCAGCCAGTACCAGAATCACCAGACTACAGTAATTATAAGTTAAAGTCCTATTTACTTGAGCTGTAGAAGCTCACTGCTTTGATGTCTTGAGTCTTTGGTGCAACCCACATGACAGCTCAGATGACAGTCATGCCATATGAGTCAGGCAGACAAGATTATACTTCTGGTACAGAAATTATTTTAATTGCAATAAAGAATTCATAATGAGCCCAGTTGATCTTTGTTGTTTTGTCTGTACCAGAGTGATTAGTGACATGGGTAGGGTTAGCCTGTGTAGCCAAAAGCAATTAATTTTGTTTTGCCAGTTGTGGGGAATTTTAACCTTAACATCAGAGTGCCTGTGTCACTGCTGATGCATGCGATGGTAATGAAAGCTAAAGGAAAGCTGGGGGGAGGGAAGGAATTAATGACAAAATCAGTGTTACAGAAAACCATATCAGACAGACTGTAGGCATTTCAGTCCTGTTCATCTTACTTCAGAGTATTGATTATTTGCAATCAGCAAGACAAAAACTGCTGAAGGTGAAAGTCAGTTGAATAGAGAATAGGTTATTTATCATGTTAGCAAAGAATTCTTCTATTTATTTTGTTCAGCTTTCCATTATTATAGCAACTTTCCTTTTTATAAGAGGCTGAAGATGTCTGCATTGCAGCATAATTGGTTCTGGCTGCTAGCCACCTGACAAAGTTAATTATTGATTGTCTGTGCATTGGTCCTGTGAGAGAATCCAATGTCTATACAAATTAGTCGGAGACAACTGTCTCATAAAATAGTCAGAATAAATCCTTTATACCTTCCTAAACAGAAATGTGATAGATTATTGGCTTTTTGAGGGAAAGGGCAAAGTATAGTACTAGCTGCTATTCATGAATGACGAGGCTTCTTCACTGCTGAACTCAATTCCAATCAAAGGGTACAAGCATTAAGGAACTGAATTCACAGATGAGTCTGAAGAATACTAATTATTTTCAAACCCATCCCACTTTAATAAATTGGTGGTGCTAAGTGGATTATTTCAGGTTTTGAAGGACTGTGATTATTGTATGCCTGTTATTTCATTTCAAAATATATTCTTCCCATTATATTTTGCAATAAAATCAACAGAAAAATTTTACGATATGCAATCTCACAAAAGTTAAGTTCATGTTGCTTAGATATTTAAACACTGAATACTTATAGAAGATTTGGAAGAAGTAAATTAAGTCTTCACAAAATAAATAAATAAATAAACAACCACACAACATTCCTGTGAAAGCAGATGAAAACTTCCATAGGATGAACAATACATAGGATGAACAGTTCCATCAGATCCAGATACTTAAATACTTGTTTTGGCTAATCTTTAATTAAAAACGTGTGAAAAAAAATACTTTTCTTTCTCCCTGCATTTATTTACCCATGGTGAATCACAAGACATAAATGAAGAAATAGAGACAAGCTCTGAGCCTTGGTGGTGAAGCAAACTTCAAAGAAGTAGAGAAATCCCTGTTTAGCAAAGCCTGTTGACACATCATTTTACTCCGTGTGCTGAAGTTTCTGTTCTCACTCCCCCACCAGCTCTTTGCCACTATCCCTTTACACATAGGTTACCACCACTGGAAGTCAGCAACTCACCCAAACCTTCCCTGCTAAGCTTCAATTCAAATGATGTTGGTAAGCTTAAAGTGTTGGTCTTTACTAGCCTATTTCTTTTGGGACTGAAAGTGATTAGGGAGTATTCATACAAGCAACTCTGCTGGCAAAAAGGCAATAGAGGCAACTGGAGGCAGGCTGGAACAAAATGTTTTTTTTTTTTTTTTTTTTTTTTTGTCTGCATGGCTGCAGTCAGAAAGGGATGTGTGAACAAGCCTTAAGGCTCCGCAGCTGCTTTCCAGAGTTATAGTAGTCTGGTCTTCTCCTGCTAATTCAGATAACTGCTATTGCACAAGAGAAACAGTGGGTGAGGAGGCAATAATGTGTCTAGCAGGAGATCCTTTGATCTTCCCTCTCCCTGGTCTCCCATGAAATCATTTAGCTCTCCCTGAGCAGAGGCTTTGTGTTATATTCACTGTACAGGGACCATCCAAGAATTCAGATGTTGAAACAAACTTTATGAAATTCCTGTTTATGAAAAAGCTACAAGTTTAAGAATGTATTTTCATGTTGAACACAACTGAGGCACAAATCTTCATGACATTCCCACAGATACTTCAATACTGTTGTTCTTTAACTCTGTTGTAAGAAATGTGTCTCAAGCTTACAGGCAGAACCCTGAAAACATGACCCAAATCCTTTGAAATTAGACATAACTGATTACTTTAAATACCCCCCACCCCAAAGACACACACACGCACACACACACACACACACAAACAATTTTTTAAAGAAATGTTTCAAAGTTTAGTTTGTAATATTATAATGATCAACATTTTACACCAATGACCATAATTGTCTGCCTCATTTTAATCTGGAACCAGATTCTAAATAAGGGAGTTCCCCAAGGGAGTACACACTATGTTGAACAGTAGTAATTTCTTTTAGAAAAAGAAGCACAAAACTCACTTCTGGTCTCATTTCACTTATGTCTATCTTGCTATCCTTACTGAAATCAGTGAAACTGCACTGACATAAAATGAGAATAAAATCAGCTCTACTGCGTAGATGTAATAAAATCTAGTGCACGTAAAAATGTTGATATCTCACAGGATGGTGGCCAGGAAGCCTTGGTAAAGATTAAATATGTTAAGTAGTGTTCAAATATTCATTTATGTTATTGACATGAAAGTTCCTCTTTTAACCACTCTAAATCTTATTTTTCATCTTGGTTTTATTTGGGTCTTCACATCCTGGTTTTGTCTATAACTTATGCTGGAATATAGAAAAGAAAACAAACAAACAAACAAAAAAATGCAAATAATTTCATTCTGCAAAATAAATAGCAAGATAACAACAACAACAAAATATCGTAGAACTATATATATATATTAAGAATATGAATAATTTTTAATGCTTAGCTAACACTCTAGCTACTGAAATCTTTAAACTTCTACCATTGATACAAACAGGTCAGTTTTTCACCGATATCATTTTGTGAAAAACCTTGCAAACACGCTCAGCAGAGTTAAGCAAATGATATTTAGAAACCTTTAATATTCACTTGATTCTGTGGTTTTTATGGGCAATCTTTAAAGACCAGCTGTTCAGCATATTTTCCTGGCTTTCTAGTCAAACTGGCTGATTTGCCATTATATGCAAATACTAGGTCCCTCATAGGAGAGAATGACATTGAGGAAGATTAGCAAACAGGACAGAAGTGTTTTCTGGACAGGCACAAGGTTTTAATATGTACATTTGTTTATACACACTAGAAATCTAACATTTGTCATTTGTCATTTACCTTCAACAGGTTTAATATGGATAGCTCAATCCTATTACCTAAATATAGTCAGTTGCTTAAACTGCTGCTTAAATGTGCTCTGTGGTATTTGAGATGTGTACACAAGGATTGCATTTGTGATGAAGATCCCACAGGAGATCCATAACCCTCCGGTCTGGAAGCTGAAGGTGTGGTGAAATACTGAGGGTATCTGAATGGCTCATTCACGTTTGATAGTTAATACATTTACTGCCAAACAGAAGATTTTTTAAACTAACTTTCAGTTCTAACTAAATGTAGCTCCATATGGGCCTGAATCTCATTTCTTACTGATTTCTTTGCTCTGTAACTCCAGTAAAACGAGAAATGCATTCTATTTACACCACTGTAAGTGGGATTATAGTCACCGCTTTTGGCACAATATGTAGCAGGATAATATGGGGGAAAAAAATGTTTTTCTAGCCTACTCCAATAGATCAAATGAATACAAATGAAGCTAACCATAAGCCAGCTGACTCTTGTATTTCAGAGATACTTTTAACAATGTCTAATATTTTCCAAGCTCATCTTCTGAAAGCTTTGTAGGGTAAAGGCAAATAATTTGCTCCTGCAGTCAAGACTTCTGCTTTAGTTGTTTGAGAAGAAAGTTAGGTGGTTTAGTTCCTTAAACAAGTTAGAGCAAAATAGCACCACTTCAGGTTGTTTACTGATACTGAAAGGTACCTACCAAGTATATTGTTATATTATTGAACTTTCTACAAAGACATAGTGCTTTTTTTGCCATTAGGTAAATCGTTTGATAACACAATGGCTGTTTTTCTTACTGTGAGGTTCACAGAGGGTTCTTGCTAATACAGGAGTCATCCTGTTTTGAGACCTCTTCCTCCGCAGCCCTACTTCCCCAGGGTGACTGTCACTACGAGCTTTGCAAAAGAGTTTTGCTGCTGTGAAGCTGTTACGGACCTAGCATCCATCTTAGACGATCAATATGTATCCTTAACAGCTTTGGAGGAGAAGAAAAGAATACAGTGACTCTTCTTTCCAATGAGCTGAGGCATTATGCCAGCTCATACTGGCATTATATCTTTGCTTGTTACTTTAGCTGTTTGAGAATCAGATCTGTAACAGCCACAGAACTGTCACCAGGGTCTTACATCACACAGGGAGAAAAAAACAACAACAACAACAACAACAAAAACAGTTTACACTCTCTAAATCTAAATCCCAGTTCAAGTCAGCCAAATGGATGGAATTTTAGCACTGAAATATGCCTTCTTTATAGCTGTGTCCCTAGTTCTAATTTTTCAAATACTTAATGATGACAACACTGGATCAGACCCACAAGATCAAAGCAACTGGGAGGATGGAGATGTAGGAGATACAGACAGATGAATAAAAGCAGACAGCTTACTGCTGTTAAGAGTTACTACTGTCCAGCAGCTGAGCTCTGGTAAATCCATATTCCCAATGACAAGTGAGAACCTCATAAACTCACTAACATAAACCACCATTATGGAAGGAAAGAGAGGAAGACTTCAGAAAGAAACTACAGTTTTGGTTGAGATGTATCTTTTTAATTTTAACTTCAGCATTTGTTTGGTTTGATTTTATTATACCTTTACTGGATCCCGAAGCAATATAATTCCCTATATATTGATCTGCTAATCTTTTGCTTTGCACATTTTTATATTTATGCAAGGAAATTTCTACATTATTTGTTATCACTCAATGACTTAAAAATACACAAATTTGAACCTTACAGTAACTTCATGGATATTTATGTATCGATTACTGTGTACCATAGTAAGGTAACCAATGCAAAAATCAAGCCCCCTGAATATACTAGTGGTGAAGGATGGGAGAAAGGAACTAAGGAGAAATATAATGAATTATAATATTGGCTGGATCATAGGCAGAAGATAATCTGAAGGGATGTATTTTGGAAATACTGAAAAATATACTGAACAGGTTGATGGTCAGTTTTGTCAGTACAAGTGGTAGAATTAAAAAACATGGGGCTGAATATGCTTAATTTTCTGGTGTATTCTTGGTAACATACATCAGTATACATGAGTAATTTAACCAATGAGCTCTCAATTAAGCAATCTAGTCATGCTCTGCAGTAAAACTAAAGTTAGGCTCTTCCAACTGTCTTCAGATGCACCCTTTTTGAGCATAAAAGCTCACTGAGCTAACTGTTTCACCTCCCATCTGGCATTTATAGAGACATGTCAGCTTGAACAAATTCTTAGAATTTTTGTGGCTGGAAAAAAAAAAACATTTAAAGTAACTTTAATACTATCAGCAAAATCATTTCCTGTCTTTCCTTCAGTCATCTTTCAGACACTTCTGAGAACAGACGTATCACTTTAACTTGAACTTTTTATTTTAAAGAATACTATATGATCTTTTTAACATAAACTATTTTTCCTTTTCTAGATGTTTTTGAAAGTTACATTTTTTTTCTTTATCATATATTTATATAAGGACATTTTTTAATGGCAGTAGCCTTCACACAGTGCTTGTGGTGGTGTTCATATATGAAAACCATTAGGGCTTGAAGCCCTAACAGCTCCAACACCTTGGAGCTCATAGCTCAAAAACTGACCATACCTGTCTTTGCTATAACACAGCCTAGTAGAGACTACAGTCATTATTAGAGGTTATAGTCAAAACTACTGTTCAAACAGTTCCCAACTACTATCAGTTCATGTTTTATAAAGTTTTAACTTAGCGAAAACTACATTTATGAATATTGAAGTGCTCTAAGTCTTTAAAAACAAAGTGATTTTATTACTTTCTTCAAATTTTGATAAGCTTTCCATAAATTTAGTGATTTGTTCAAGCATATTTCAAACACAGTGATCTGTTCAAAAGGCAAATTCAAAATGGAAAATAACAATCAAGCTGGGACATGGAAATCTTAGTGCAACATAGTATGCAAGAACTAACAGCTAGTATTACTGACCCCAAAATACTATACTTCTTTTTTAGATGAGTTTTACATGAGGTTTCTGAATATTTTTGGTTTGCTTAGATGACATTAAAATGAACTTTCTGTTGAGTAACGAGCACTGAGGTTTTACGTGAGGCTGCCAGAAAATCCAATCCAGAGATTAGTAGTTTAAGTTTCTAAATTATAGTGCATATGCTTAAAGTAAATTATAAATTGAACAAATAAGCACGATGATAAATTAATTCTTAACAGCCATTTTTTTTTCTGAATAGCATGACATATAAGATGTGTATAATACAAGTCACATAGCCACAGAAATTACATTACATAAACCTTAATTTATAGTGAAATTATAATGAAAAAAAATAATTTTAAATAATTTTTACATATGACAAAGTCTATCCAGTTCAACTTTACTTTTCTCCTTATACGGCATTATATTGCTATGTCATCACAATTATTTCAAAAGCTTTTTTATTTGCAAAAATAAATCAATATAAAGCAGAGCAACTCCAGTAAATATCTATATCTGAAATGCTTTATTTGATCTGGAGTTTTCAAAAAGTGTAAATGAATTAAATTATTTTATTCATTCATTTTCATTGGGAATTTAGCATCTAAATCCCTTTGGCTTCTGTGTAAAGCCTACTTAATATTCTTTGCATGATTCCTTCACATAGTTATGAATGCATAATGCAGTATTTAAATGTCACTGTAAATATTACTGAATGAAAATAAAGAGACTGTGGTACAATAAAACATGTACTTTCTAGAGACAATATTCCTTGCTTTCTCAGTGGTATCAGTAGTACTGGAATCTTGCTATCCCATGATAAGGATATTCCCTTTTAAAGGGTATATGTAATAGCTGATGATGAAATAATTCATCTTTTGCTAAGAGCCATTTGGTGTTCAACATGCCATTTGTCCAAAAACTAGATTTTTAACTGGAATTTAAATGGTGGATGGCCTCTTATTAGCACTTTACACAACTGGAGAAATTGAATGGATCAGGCAAAAAAGATGGCTTTTATTCACAGAATGGAAAGGGAAAACTATTCTGTTGTACATCTCTGAAGGGAACTCTGAAGCTCAGGTGGGCTGAGCTGGTCAAACTTAGTCAAGCAACCTAAGCAACCTCCTTTTGTTGTTATAATCTGCTCACCACAGTCAGTTCCACCAGTGAAGAGCTGATGATTGAAAATTAGAGAATGAGAGTAAGACAGCTAAAAGCTTTCTTAGTCTAATTAACTCTGCAGATTTTCTATCTGTAACATGGGTTATCAGTTGTCTTTGACTTAGAGAAGGTATTAAAAAAAAGTAAAAAAAAAAATGTTTTAGTTTTATTTTGGTTCTCACTGCTCTAGTCTGTTAGTAATAGGCAATAAATTATATTAATCTCCCTATGCTGAGTCTGTTTTGCCTGTGACAATAATTGTTGAGTGATCTCCCTGTCCTTATCTCAACCCTTGAGCCCCTTCCATCATATTCTCTCCCCATTTTCCTTCCAGGAGGGGGAGTGAGAGACCAGTTGTGGTGGAGTTTAGCTGTACTTCAATTTGAAACCATCACATCAAGTGAAACCAACATGGGTTGGTGGATTTCATAATCTGCATTCTTGTATAAAAATAAAATGTCCTTGTGGAGAATATTATTACAGAGCCAGTGCTCAGTCACCTGCACACTAAAGAAGTGTTGCCTGATGAGCCTCTTGGAGCCTCTGGGAGCCTCTGGGAGCCTCTTGTGTTTCAGTTTTTGCCCATTTACTCTTGTTCTGTCACTGGGCACCACTGCAAAGAGCCTGTCTCTGTCCTCTTTGCACCTTTGTTATTTATATACATTGATGAGATCCCCCCTGAGCTTCCCCTTTAGACTAAAATGTCCCAGCTCTCTCAGCCTTTCCTCACAGGAGAGATGCTCTGGTCCCTTCATCATATTTGTAGCCCTTTGTTGGACTCTGTCTAGTAGGTCCAGGTCTCTCTTGTATTGGGGAGCCCAGAACTGGACACAGTGTCCTCACTGTGCTAGGCCTCACTAGGGGTGGCCTCATCATTGCCGAGTAGAGAGCAACATCTCCTTTGACCTGCTAGCAATTCTCCTCCTAATGCAGCACAGAAGGCCTTCTTTGTGGCAAGGGCACTTTTCTGGCTCACATTAAAATTGGTGTTCCCCGGGACCCTAGAAGGTCCTGATGCCTGGGATTGTTCCTCCCTGTGAGCAGGACTTTGCACTTCTTGTTGAACTTGGTGAGGTACCTGTCAGCCCATTTCTCCAGCCTATCCAGGCCCCTCTGGAAGACAGCATGACTCTCTGGCAAAACAACCATTTCTCCCGGTATCATCTCCAAACTTGCTGAGAGTATACTCTGCTCCATTGTCCAGGTTATTAATGAAATCATTGAACAGGACTGGAACCAGTATTGACCTCTGGGGTTCTCTGCCTCCAACTGACTTCGCATAAAGAAAGAGCCTGAAGAAAAGCTGAAGCTGAAAGACCACTAGAGGGAAGGAACTATAACCAGCTCCTGGAAGTGTGGGTCCCTTCCTAGCAATCAGGACGATGTTTTTTGCAGGCTTGCAACTGCATGCAGATGGGATGCACAACTGTAATGAAAGGAACAAATACCAAGAATCACACTAAGACCATGTTGTTTGTAAAACGCTATTTTTTATTTTTTTAAAGTATTTCCATTGTTTTACTTAGTAACTTTGAGACTGGTTTTAATTTTAAAATCTAAATATTTTGATTGAAATTTTATTTAGATCTTCCTTTTCAATTTAAACATTTTTTGAGTCTTTGTAGAGCTAGGAGGTTCAGTTTATTTCTCAAAGACATGGATGACTTGGAATGACTCTTATGTCTCTTTCTGCTTAGGAATATTTTACTAATGATCATCTGGCACTGCCTTCTCCTCTTTCAAATGTTCATTTTCTCAGCCTATGCTGGCTATTCTTTACAGTCTTCTCGATATTACTATGATTATCAAATATTGGTAAATAATACACCTAGATAAATAATGCTTTGTTAATGTTTTATCACCAAAATACTGGATTCAATTGTGGATCCCATTGCCAATGCTATAAAGTGGCACTGGAGAAATGGAAAGGGGGAAGAGATGCTTATAAATCTGGAAAAAAATCATTAACTTCATATAAAGAATCATATCCGAATTGTATTCTCTTTTACATTTATTCCTGTTGTATTTGTAGTTCAGTCATTTAATTCAGGAGCAGAAAATAATTAACAGCCAGGGTACCAAGGATGTTTGAGCAGCTAGAGGTAAATTTAAGCTTACCCTTATTGAATTTGAAAATAATGCCTGGGAACTTAGCTCAGTTATTGTTGAAGCTCCATATGACAGTCAAGATGTACTCTCAGGTACTTCCATTGATCCATTTTCAAAAGACTGTGCTCCTCTGACTTAATGAATTTTTCTCACTCATCGTATATCACAGTAGAAATATCAATCAGTCAAAACAAGTTGAACTTTGAAGCGCTCAGCACCTGTGACATTTTGATTAGTTTTATTGTGTTCTCTGTTCCGATATTTTTAAATATAGAAAGTGAAGTAATTCATTCAAAGATGACCACCTGAAAATTGAGACTGTGTTAGTTAAGGTCTGTTACAATGCACTGGAATGTGTTATGTCTTTCTACAGTTTACTGTAACAATAATTAATGGTTGTCAAGTAAATTGATTGGTATTTCCTCTTTTGCTCTGTGCTCTTAAGGTCTGTGTTATTTTTCTCCTTATGTCTATTACTAGTGTGTTAGTAAGTACTAATAGTTAGTACTAATAAGTTAGTAATATGCCTTTTTAGCCACTCCAAGTAGTACCGTCTCTTCACAGTTGTAGCTCAACGTATCAAAAGATTCTGATGAACTCTTACTAAGGTTCAGATCTAAAGACAATATCAAGAGAAACTATTAGTTTTTGTTGTTGTTGTTTTTTGTTTGTTTTGTTTTCTGCGAGAGACATAAAGTTCAGAAACAAGGCTTTCAAGGTGCTTGATTAAAAAGATAGCTACTTGTCAGTTTGAGTATAGAGCCAAAGGATGGAAAGAAAGCTTAAAATTGCTTGGTACAGAAAAAAAAAAATATGTTATTTTCTTAATAGCAAACATAGGGGTGATTAAATCTGCCAGACCAACAATCTTGGCAGTAAATGCCCTTCATCAGTTCCAGGTTCTTTTATGCCAGAGCAGCCTATCAGCCATGATGTAGAACTGCAGTTATTATGCCTCTGATCTTTAGTGTGATGACTACACTGTCATTCAGTCTTGTCTGTGGGGCAAAACATGTCTTGGGCACAGCAGGAAGGTAGATAGGTAGATTATATACTATATATTGTAGTAGACTTTTGGCAATATGCAGTGTGCAGGAGCTCAGATCTGTCTCTGTTGTTAGCTCTTCTCTTTGTCACTCGTTTCATACTGTCCTTACGTGCTCCTTTCTCCTCATGCATTGGGTAACAATTGTCCAGTCCTTACTAAGCAACAGCTAGAGTTCTTGCAAACTTGTTACTGCAGAAGAAGCATGGCTCTTTAACCCACCCAAACTCAGGTTTCCTGGTTCTCAGGACATGTCAGTGCAATGCAGTACAGCATCGCACACTGTAATAGAAGCATCAGATGCACTGAACTAAGAGAGATCAAACCGAGCGAGGACAACTATCATGCTTCCAATCTGCAGTGCAGACAGGCCTGCTCAATTGCATCTAACTTGAGACTTATTATTCAGCCCTGGGTCTTGCACTGTAGACTTAGTTTCAGTCACTGAGCCTGAAGTATGCTACTACCATAAAATACTTTTGCAAAAGCAAAGGTTTGTTCTCAAAACAGAATCAAACACTGCAGTTTGAAAGATGAAAGGCCTTACCAGAATGCCTCATCTTTGATCTTTCTTTCCTGCTTCCTTTATCATTTTAGGTTCAAATTAATTACTATTAGAGAACTTGAGGCACAGTCTTCTCAGATAAAGAAATGTGTGCAGTGAAAGGTGAAAGACCATCTGGAGCTTGGATTGAGTGATATTAAAAATCTGATTAATGGCGTAGTGTCTAAAACTAAAGAAGAAAATCTCAAGCCAAGCCATTAGGCAAATGTAATCCATTACACAAACAGACAGTCCAGTGCTTCAGGGAGATCTTTGTCTTTCCCATTTCTCTCCATCCAGCTCTTTTAATTTGTGTTCTGCAGCTATCTGTCTTCAGTTTAAAACTGCATTGTTGTCCATTCCTAATCTTATACTCACGGTTCCTTTCTATTGTTACATAAACTTCAGTAACTGTCCCTCCTAGCTACTTTTGAACTGGTCTCTGGGTTGAAGTACATGCTCTAGTTTTAATTGCTTAGGAACTATAGAGTAAAACAGTAGTCATGGAAAAAAAAAAAAAAAAAAAGAGAGAAAAAAAAGAGAAAAAAAGAAGAAGAAAGAGAAAAAGAAAGAAAAAGAGAAAAAGAAAAAAGAAAGAAAAAGAAGAAAGAGAAAAAGAGAGAGAGAAAAAAAAGAGAAAACAAACAAACAAACAAAGAAAAAAAAAACCACCCTGCTGTGAACTAACAACCCAACAAGAAAAAACAATGAAATTGCCTTCTAAAATCCTACTGTCTCTATTGCTCCTGTAGGTACCATTATTCTCTGAGCATTTTGGATTGTTTTCAGAGAGCAATTAAAAGAATGGAAGAAAATTTGTAGTGGTTATGGGCTCTTAACTAACCATGCTACAGAAAAATTTGCAGGACTGAGGGCATCATCAAGAAATTACTCTAACAATTGATGTGGCTGTTCTGCTCCGCTGTACTTGTTACTTGTACCATTTGTTAATGGCCATTTTCAAAATTATAAAAAGGGCCATGTAGGAAAGAATGAAAATAGAGAAGTGATAAAGCAGAAGAGAAAAACAGTAATAAAAGAAAAGGGATAGATGTATAATGCAAAAGAAGCAAACAAAAATTGGAGCAATAGTATAAAACATTTGCAAAAGGATTGAACAGAGGGACAAAGAGAAAGAGGCATGTTTATCTTTAAACAGAAGGAAGAAAACAAAAGCAGTCATTGATGAATTCATTTATTTTTTTGGGGGGGGGCATATTAGAATACTGAATGGTGCCTTTTTGTAAGAGAAGGTAGTTGTGGAATTCAGACCAAGGAAAAATTATCTCTACATTAATATTTGACCTGCTTTTATTGACACAGAATGATTATGTATTACCTATACAACATAATGTTGAACAGTGTATTTATGTAAGTAGCCCGGTTTAAATAAAATGCATAGTTTTTGTTAGCAGCATTATTCAGGACCCTGTGTTACGTCACGCATACTGTGCAATGAAAGGACCAGACAGTCTCCTGGCCAGATAACACTTTGATTTACGTTAGAACCAATGGAAACCTCTTCAAGCTGCATGTTCATTAATGTCTAGTCAAATCTCACTGTACTCTTTTTTTTTTTCACCTAGGTATAAAGGATTAAAACTTTAGCATCAAATCCTTCATGCATAAAGTAGAAAGAATTTTTCTCAGACTCTTTTACCTCCAGTAGACCAGCTGGTAATTACACACAGGTCTGGTCTGTGATTGTATTTACACAGATTCAAGCCTGAAGAAAGTAACCAAAGTGTGTGTGGTTACTGTGCATGTAAATAAATCAGGATCTAAATGCAAATCACTGAAATCAGAAGATGTTTCATAATAAATAGAAGGAATTAAATATATTTCTATACAAAGCCAAGCTTAAAAATCTTTAAGGGCTTATGATACTTATACTTTATGCAGGATGAGTTCACCATGACGAGATTCAGTCAAGAAGCAGCCCTCTTGAATTAAGAGAACTATACACTGAGGACTAAGCCTATCAATGCAAGTTTTGTCTGCAGCATCTGTGGGAGTAGAATCATACCAAGAAAATTATCCATGTTATTTTTTGTCCTAGGTTTCCAATGAGTCCATTTCCATTTCTGTGTATGAATGCAGGAGTTCAAATGTATAGTAGCAATCATCTATGAGGAACAAGTTGGAAGTTAGATCTCTTTTGGGATCGTTATTAGAAAATTTTAAAAGCCCCAAACAGAGGAGTGATATGAACTCCCTAGATGAAAAAAACAATACTTTTCTCAACCTGTTTTTTAACAGATGCGATTCTCAGGAAAGGAAGCTAATCTTTTTCTCTTTCTCTCTCTCTTTAAATACATAGAGCTGTGGCAGTCATGATATTTATTAATTATATATATTTTATGCCAATAAATATAATTTTTATTTTCATAAAACTGCCCGTTTTGATCTGTTCCTAACCTTGGCAGTATGTGCAGTACTCTTTCCTATATATTCTTCTCATGTGGGCTCTTTTTCAAAGGCATCTAAAATGCTGAGAAGCATGTGGCCCCTCTGGCAGCTGCGATAGTAAATTTGGAAAGTGCATTTTAAAGTGACTGACATGTACACATAATTGAAATGAATTAAAACAACTATTAGCTTGACAGTACGGTAAAGGAGGTATATTTTGCCACATGCCTACACACAAATCTACCCACATCTACCATACATTTAGCATAGTTACTGTCTTCTTTTATTTATTTATTGGTATTATAGCTGGGATAAATATTCCACTCAAAGAAATATTCCACCAAGGAACTAATTTTGCAAACAGAGTACAATATGTTCTACACAATTTACAATGTGTATTCAATTAAGGTTATTGATTTTTAACATAATTCATACATTTTCCCTAACATTCTGGATGAAAATCACTTCAAATATGTTCTCTAAAATATAAAATCTTTAATAAATTAACTTACAAGACTTTAGATAAGTCTGGATGTTTCCACTTCTAATAGTCACGTGGGAATTCATGAAGATTTTGTGGAAATTGAAGTGTGGTGATGTTGGACAAGGAGGTCGTTATTAAATCTTTGTTTCTTATCTTCCAGGTTACAATGAGAAAGATAAGACATCCTTTGTGAATTTCTCTCCATTCAGTAAAATCATAGAAAAAAATATATATATACACTAATTTTTCTTTCTGTGGCTCTTCTTATAGCCATTTTCTTCTATAGAGTTCTTCTACAATGTATAATAACTTACTGCAGATCTCTTCAGCATATTTATTTTAACCTTCTGTATTGTTACTGCCACAGCAATGTCAGATACATATAAAACCTGTTTTTCATTAGCTGTGGAAATTTGTCTTCCACCTTTCTAACTCAGAGCTTCTATTGTATAAGATATACTACTTTTGCAAGAGGTTATTAATATTATTTATGACCAAAAGAAAAAGAAAAAAGTAAAATTGTTCCCTTTACTTGATCAGCAAGATCACTGAAAAGTACTGTATACTCACATTAGTTCTGATACTTGAAACAAAATACTGAATGCATTTATATTTCAATAAATTTATCCATTTGGCTTTAGAATTTTAAAGGAAAATGTCATTGTATGATCAAAAGTCATCAACATCATAAAAGCAGTGAATAAATTTATAATTACAAAATTTATTTGGTAGTCTAATATTAGTAACACTGCAGGGTAAAAGCTGGCTAGTTAAATAGTTTCATGCATCTTTCCTTCTTTCAGGAAGTCAGGATTTATCAAACATCCTGTTGTTCCCAGCTCATGTCTTTCAAAGTCTTTCCTTCTCTGTGTCTCTTTCTGACTGAAAATGAAGAAATGTGACAGAAGAGTTAATCTGTCCATGAGTCAAATGAGACAGATGAGAATTAAACCTAAGAATAAATTATAATAATTATATAAACTCTGCATCCTTTAAGCCAAGACAATTAACATGCAAAATGTGGTAACCTCCTGCCAAGACAATTAACATGCAAAATCATGGTCATTAAGGCCAGCACCAAGGGCAGATGGCATTGAAGAGAGGGATTCTTTCCTGCAGTGTTAAAATATGAAGGTGAAACAAGAAAACATAATGAAATTTGTGTGTGTGTGTTGGGAGGGGTATGGGGGTGGGAAGGTGAAGCAGAGACTACCAGGCATAAGAATAAGCAACTGGAGAGGCATAATATTCACTGGGTAATACTTTGAACAAGAAAAGTTTAAAAAATGATCTTGCCAACTAAATGGTTTTATAAGATTTGACAGAGAAAATGAAAATAATATGCTAGCTACTTGAAAGTCAGAAGAATAATATTTCTCTGACTGACTGGCTAGACAAAATGGTCTAAGATACGAAAAGGAGTATAAAATCACACGATGATGTAATATGTCTGGTTTAAATTTCTCTAAGTGCTGTACATACTATATTATGCAAATTGTGTCTTATTTGAAGCTGATTAAATCTATTAATAAATTCTGTTTTTAATTAGACCACTTGAATCATTGGATTTCTCAGGGAATATTATGCAGACTGTTCCAAAGAGATGAAATAGTGTTAAATGTCTAAGATGATATTGTGAAGTAACCATGTGGTGATGTGGTGTTCTCACCTCAAGTGACTTGGAAATTGTATCATGGAAGGCAAGAAGTTAAAGAAAAATGTCAAGTGCTATAGGCAAGATTTCCCAAGATTCTCAGGTTAAAAGGACAAGTCATTGGGTGTCATACCTGCTCCTTTTTTTTTTTTTTAAATTTTTTTTCCTCATATCTTTGATAAGTAGGGGAGAAAGGTGATAAATGAACAAATACATAAAACAAGTGCTAAAGAAGAAATATTAGGAAAGGGAGGAGGAAACTAATAACAGTGAATAAAAAGGCAAGTGCAAGGAAAGACAGGAAGCAAAGATGAGGTAATTGAAATTATGTTACGACTATTTGAATGATAATGAAATCCATTATTTTACTGAAGTGAGCTTCCTTGCTTGCTTTGCTACAAGGCCCTCTGAAGTAAAACATTTTGTGTTTGGGCAGCAGAATATTCTGGACCCTGAAGAAAGTGGCTCCAGAGGGTAACCACAGAATCATAGAATGCTTTGGGTTTGTGGTGGTTTTACCATGCTACACAGCTGAACTTCTCTATAACCGCTCTTTCACTCCCCTTCCTCAAAGGAAAAGGGGGAGAAAATATGATGGAAAGGGCTCAAGGGTTGAGATAAGGAAAGGCAGATTACTCAAAAAATATTGTCATGGGCAAAATGGACTCAGCATAGGGAGATTTATGTAATTTATTGCCTATTACTAGTGGACTAGAACAGTGAGAAACTAAAAGAAAATTTAAAAAAACCTTCCCCCCACTCCTCCTCTTCCACCTTCTCCTCCCAGGCGGTGCAGGGGAACAGGGAACAGGGGTTGCTGTCAGTCGATGATGCTTCATCTCTGCCACTCCTTCATGGTCACTCTCTGCCCCTGCTCCACATGGGGTCCCTCCCACGGGATGCCGTCCTTCCCGAACTGAGCCTGCGGGGGCTGTCCACAGGCAGCAGCTCTTCAAGAACTGCTCCCACACGGCTCCGTACCACGGGGTCCATCCCCCAGGAGCAAACTGCTCCAGCACGGGTCCCCCACGGGCGGCAGCTCCCCCCAGACCCCCTGCTCCTGCGTGGGCTCCTCTCCACGGGCTGCAGCTCCGGCCCGGGGCCTGCTCCTGCGGGGGCTCTCCATGGGCCGCAGCCTCCTCCAGGCCACATCCACCTGCTCCACCGGGGGCTCCTCCACGGGCTGCAGCGTGGAGATCTGCTCCGTGTGGGACCCATGGGCTGCAGGGGGACAGCCTGCTCCACCAGGGGCCTCTCCACAGGGCACAGGGAAACTTGTGCTGCGTGCCTGGAGCACCTCCTGCCCTCCTGCTGCACTGACCTGGGGGCTGCAGGGCTGCTTCTCACTCCTCACTCTCCCAGATGCTGCTGTGCAGAAGTTTTCTGTTTTCTTAAATATGTCCTCCCAGAGGCCCAACCAATGTTACTCACTGGCTCAGCTCTGGCCAGTGGTGGGTCCTTTTTGGAGCTGGCTGGAGCTGGCTCTGATCTGACATGGGGCAGCTTCTGGATTCTTCTCACAGATGCCACCCTTGCCCCCTTGCTACCAGACCCTTGCCACGTAAACCCAATACAGGTTTGGAAGGGACCATAAAGATCATCTAATTCCAACTCCCCTGCCATAGGCAGGGACATCTTCCACTAGATGAAGTTGTTTATAGCCCCATCCAACCTGGCCTTGAACACTGACAGGGATGGGGCATCCTCAGCTTCTCTGGTCAACCTCTGCCAGTGCCTCACCACCCTCTGAGTAAAGAATTTATTCCTTATATGTAATCTAAATTACCCTCTTATAGTTTAAAGCCATTACTCCTTGTCCTATCTCTACACTATCCGATAGAAAGTCCCTCTCCTGCTTTCTTGTAGTCCCTCTCCTGCCTTCTCTTCATGCTGAACAACCCCAAATCTCTCAGCTTGTCTTCACAGGTGTTCCAGCCTCTAGAGTCCTTGTGGCCCTCCTCTGGGCTCATTCTAATAGGTCCATGTCCTTCTTGTGGGGCTGAATGCAGCACTCCAGGTGGGGTCTCACAAGAGCAGAACAGAGGGGGAGAATCACCTCCCTTGACCTGCTGTTCATAATCAACCCAGGATCCCTGACCTCTTGAGCCTGTACCAGCTCAATGCTGGTATGAAATAGGGTTCTTACATTTCACTGTTCTTCTTAACCTTTCCCCTGCCTGCAAAGTTCATTATGCATGCATAATGTACAGTTCTCACTTGGATAGACCCCAGCAACAGAATAGCACTTTTTCCATTCATTCCAAGATCAAAAGGTACAAATATCATTCAATCTCATTAAAAAATTGTTTCACAGGATTCCAGAAGATGGAACAAAGCTCAGTTCCACAGTCCTTCTAAGGACAGTTTTTAGATGGTGGTGGTTTTTGGTGGTTAGTTTTTGCCTCTTTACAAATTCTTTACAAAGACTAACTATCTAACTCCTGCGATCCTCCCAAATATTCTAAGTTGCCTGCTTCTAAAATAGATTTCTTCATTGTTTTCTGGTTGTACTTCTGTTTCCTTTTTCTGTCCTTACTGAACTTCTAACTCTCTTCTAGGACTTGAATGTCATCAACATGAATGTCATCAGCATTTATTCTCTTTTTTTCCAGTTCATTGACAAAGACACTAAGAAAGACTTAATCTAAGATGAGGCATTGCTTTCTAACTTAATACTTTCCTCATTATCAGTGAACTTTGTTTATGATCTTCTACACTGTTTTCAATCAATATAGCAATGTTTCTGCATCTCAAAAGTGATTTGAATTAATTTCCCAGGTAAGATTTCATTATTCACTTCATCAAGTGCTTTACTAAAGTATTTCACATGTAGTGCTTTATTTCATCTAGTGATTTTGTAATTCTATTTTAAAAAGCAATCAAGTTTGTCACTGTGATTTATCCTTTAGGAGTAAAATATTATCTTCTTCCCTGATAGTTGTAAGATGATTTTTAATATAGCAAAACCTTCTTGCATAGCAAGACCAGTTGTGCTCACCTTCAACACATTATGAGGCTGCCTTATAGACAAAAACAAACAAACAAGCAAACAACAACAAAAAACAAACAAACAACAAAAAAAAAACAAACAAAAAAGAAATGGAAATAAAAATATAAATGTACCAAATTGAATAAGAAACATAAGAAATATTTTGAGCTAGACAAATTGAATATTTATACTAATAACCACTTCTGACAGTAGCCAGAAAGAGAAAAGAATTTAATCATATTTACCAAGTATATCTCCTTTTATTTACCATCCCCTTCTCTGCCTTCATGCTTGAAGTAGTATTTGGTTCAGTGAGTTCCCATCTCTGAGATTGACAGATGTTACTTTTATTAATTTAACAAACTTCTGCAGCATTAAATTTCACAGTAAACTGATTTGGTATGGTGCAAGTACCAGTACTGGATACTGTTTGTGACAGTACTTCTTCCAGTATTTTAATCACTTCATTATTTTTTTCTCTTTTTATATTGTAAGAAGCCCTGAATAGAATTTCTCTGCTCACCTTTTCCATGTAACTCATGATTTATACCCATGCATCATACCCACCCTCATACATCGTTTTTTCAGGATGCAGAGTCACATTTTTAATCTCTCCTTTTAAAGAAACTATTCCATACCTCTGATCACCTCCATCTTATCCAGTTCTTCTTTAGACGGAATTAATATAGCTACACATAGAATTCAAGGCACAAGTATATTTTGGGTTTACATAGTCCAATAGAGGCAATTCCAGTTTTGTTTTCTGTGCACTTCCTAAATCTTAACATTCATTTTGCCTCTTTTATGGCTGTAAGTACTCAACTCATGTTTTTGAAGTATATGGAATAATAAATTTATCCACAAAAAAATGCAAGATATCTTAAAATATATTTTGAATGACAGTAGCTCATCTGAAAGCCAACATTTTTTCAGTATAAAGGATTATTTTTCTACTTATGGGTCATTTACATTTATAGACAATGAAATTCATCTTTCATGTTGTTTTGAGACGGATCTCTAACTTGCTCTACCATAAAACAAGGACACTCCCTCAGCTTCTCTGCAGTGAATAGTAGTTCAAATAATTCATTTAACTTTTCTTTGACATTCATTACTTTGGTGAGTGTGGGAGGTAAGGTGAGGAAGAACTTAATGATCAAAAAGACAGATAGTACTGAAAAAGGAAATAGCAAGAAAATAGAGAGGAAAAGAGGTAAGAAAAACAAATTGAAGGAAGCCGTAAAGTGAGAAAGGAATTCAAAAATGAGGAAAAAGAATCCATAAAATCTGAAATTGCCTAGACTACTTGAATGATAAATACAACCATTTCTGTATCAAGACAGGAAATTAATATTATTCTGCGGTTAGCTCAGGTGCTTTGCCCTAAACATCCACAGTGGAAGTCTCGCATACCTATTTGGATTTCTGGGTCTGGAACAAATATGGTACAGTGCTAGTGGACATTAACTGCAAATATTCTTTCATCCATTACCTGTGTTTTATACCTTCCTGAGGATGGGAGCATCATTGCTTTCAGCATAAAAATCTACTTTCTGAGATAAATGTGACATTTCTTGTTTATATGGCAAGGGAATGCCTGGAGGTGGAGAGTTTCTCATGCAAATGGATTTGAGTGTGCTGAGTCACTGTCCTTTGGTGTGTGACAAGACTTTCTACAAAAGGTTAGAGAAGACTTTAGTCTCTCTTCCACACCCTGGTACAGAATTAAAATCTCTCTCCATCTTATTGAATTGCTTCTGATGTCATTTATGAATTTGAAATAAGTCTTTTTAATGAGCTGAATTTAGTCAGTTTTAAATGCATTGTACATGGAATTAGTTATGGTGCTAGGCCTCTTTTTTTTTCCTTTTTTTTCATTAATGGCCAAACTGCTTATATAAAGTTCAGTCTAAATATAACATCATTTTGTTCTGAATATGCCTTTTTAGAATGTTTACTTGGCATTTGCTAGATGAGCCCTCTAAATAATCTAATTCTAGGAAAAGCTTCATCAAAAGGTCATTTTCTAATGATGAAAAAGTCATCATGATTTGCTTCTGAAATTATCTCCATTTTCCTTCTCAGACTATTGGTGTAGTGTCCTAGATCTGCTTTATACCCCTTAGGTCCTTTTTTTGTTAGGGGTATTTGAATGCTAGAAGTGATATTTATCAGCAAACACGAACTAGGAAATAGCAGCAGAGACATGTCTCTTGTGACAACCAGGTTCAATTGGCTGGGATATGGAGTGCAATACAGAGAGTCACTTGCTCCTGAGGCATTACTGATGCACAGGAATGCTTGCAGCCATTCAAGACACGGAAAAAAATGCAGTCACTGACCCACAGTCATTTATTGATTTCCTTCCTACACAATTCTGACTTTTCTCATTTGCTTAGAGGCAGCAAGACTATTTCCTGATAAACATACAGCTAATCCTCTATAGCATAATGAGATTGACTGCCTGGATGATGATCATGAGTTACTACTGTAGTATGCCTTCTCTTTCCCAGTCCCTATCCTCTCAGTGCTTCTTCCACAGCCTTTTCTTTGGGTACTTTATGCAAGGTCCTATTTATAGAGCTAATACTTTGTAAGTTAATGTTATCACAAATCTGACACTTTCCATTCAGCTGTCAAATGTCTCCCTCTCCATTTCCTCCAGTTTCCTTCCTCCTCTTTTATCCCTTGCTTCATGTAAGTGTTTTCTCAGTCAGGGTTACTTAAATGTGAGTGGAGAATTTCAGTGGAGTTTCTGTCTTTAAGTGATTTTAGGGCCAGACTAAAATGGCAAGGAAGACTGTACAATTTAAGAAGTACGTACACAGTGAAGACTCATAGTCATAGTTATTATAATAATAATTATTATAGTAATAGTCATAGTCATTATAGTAACACTTTTTTGTTTGGTTGGTTTGGTTTAATAAAAGCATAGAATCATCGAATGGCTTGGGCTGGAAGGGACTTCCAAGGTTCAACCCCCCCTGCCAAAGGTAGGGACACCACCCATTAGATCAGGTTGCCTAGGGCCTCATCTAACCTGGTCTTGAACACCTCCAGGGATTAGAGTATGATTTTTAACATATGATTTTGTAGAACTAATTTACCTGAAATTAATCTCTTGGTGGTAATTGTGGTGGGTATTATACAAAACCGTGATATAGATGGAATATAGAGTGCAACAGAACCATACAATAAGACAAGTCTGCTTTTCAAAGTGTCTACTAAACATATAGTCAACTTTCATGCAAGAACAGAAAATAATGGATGTTATTTTAGTAAAACATAATCATGTTGTGTTTTTTTAAATTTTTTTTTCTGTTAGTTGTGTTATCCTAAAACCAGACAACCAGTCATCACACTTCTTAAGCCTTCACCATCCTGATCCTTTCAACTGTTTTTTTTTGTTTTGTTTTGTTTTGTTTTTTCCACAAATTAATGAATAATGGAATTGAAGTTGCTCTTTGAAATACAGAGACGTGAGACCGCTATCACATGGTTAGCCTAATTTTATTTTTAAAAATTCAGACTAAGCAAAACCCTTAGCCCAACAACAACAGATTCTTTTAATTGGACAGTCTCATGCTATAGATAGTTTCTGCTGTGGTCAACTGTGGTCAGTTTCTTGTGGTCAAGATTTTGTCATACTGCATACTGTTTTTTTTAAGTAGATGTTGATTTTCAAAACATGTAGAGAGAGAAAAATAAAAGATTTGACTGACAAACTGTAGAGAATCTTACCTGAATATTGTTTGATAATTCAGTATATTTATGTTAAATCTCTTGTTTGGTTAAGTGATTTCTATCTTTCTTAATAGACACATGTTTTGCAGAAATCTACTGAATGATGCAAAATATGGGCCCTTAGTTATCCAAGAAGCATTCTGAAACAAAACCCTCTAATTTGCTTAGGAATTAATACTAGTTTTACTCAAGTATAATATGTAACATCATTTTAGTTTCTTCTTTATCCTTCCAGTAGACAAGTGCTGTGTTTCTCTCATCTGTGTCAGATCATATCCTCTTCATTTAGAATGTGTAATCTGTTTTACTTGGCTCTTGTTTCTGAAGTGAAAAAAAGATCTAGCATGGCATAATCCCAGTTGAATTGACATCAGCAGATCCCACAGTTTTATTATTTTTTACATGGCTAGAAATAAAAAATGTTGCTTCAAAGCAACAATTTCATTTTGAAAATCTTAACTTTCTTTTTGCTCTGATACACACAGTAGAAGAATTTGGAAGCAGATAAGGTGAAAGTACATATCATCATATGTGCTTTCTACCTATCTACAAAAAAGCAGCTATTTAAAACATATCAACAAAAAGCAGCTCAGCTGGACTGATACCACCAAAATTAATGTTGTATGAAAATAAATATCCTGTATATTATCTCTCGATTTGGCCTGCCTTAATGTAAATACATTACATAAGTCCAAAGTTCTTAATTCATTACAGGACACTCAATTTTCACATTTCTTTGTTTTGTAAATATACTAAGTGCAAAGTTTAGTGTTTTCCAGCCCCCCCCACCCCCCCAAAAAAAATAAAATAATAAAATGCTAGGACAAGAAGCATATGTTTCAGTTAATTCCATTCACAGTGGAAATTAATTCCATCTGCACTACTTCAGAAAGAAGTAAAAGTTCAATAGAGCATTTAGTAAGTAGGTTAAAAAAAAAAAAAGCCATTTTAAATCTTTCTAGTGTAGCTTTTTCTTGATGAACTCTGTTTCCAGCATGGATGAGTATTTCATTAACATCTTGTCCTCAGGGCAAAATCTAAGGCTGACCAGGTTAGCAGGAGCTACCCCATGTATCCAAGCAATCAAGCAGTATGGATTTGTCAGGAATAAATTGTTTTAAACCAATTAAATATTTTTTCTTTGGCAGGCAACAAACATCATGAGCTGAAGATAAGTCATAGATGCTGTACAGATTGATTTAAGGAAAGCTTTAGATATTCAGAAATTGAATAAACACGGTATAAATTCAACTACTATAGCTGGCTGGAATGCCATTCTCAGGGTACCTAGTAATGGCTTACTGACAAAATGGAAGAATGTACTGACTGGGACTCTGTAGGGATCTAGGCAAAGTCTGGTGCTGTTGAAGATTTTCATTAGTAATCTGGTTGATTGAATTTGCAGATGATGGAAAGAGCTGCAAGTACATTAGAGGATAGGAATGAATTCAAAATGATCTTGACAAGCAGAAGTATTATCTAGAAGAAAGGATATTGTGCAACAAAATTAACAGCACTTAGGCGGGGATCATCAGGACAATACAATATCAGGAACAAAGAAGGGATAACAGGCGATCACAGTCTGACTTGAGCCAACAATATCTCGATGTCGTGAAAAATGCAAATACAATAAAATAAATAGTTACATTAGATACATTATGTGTCCCTAGGACACAGAAGAAGTTCATGCTGCCAAACACATGAAGTAATAGTTTTCTCACTGCTCAACATTTTTAAGTCCTCAAATTGACTTCTTCAGTTTTGGGCACAGCATTCTAAGCAATAGCTATATCAATCAGAAAGCAGCAAGAATAGTCTAGGTCTGGAAAAAAATAGGAAAACTTTTTCAAATGTGTAAATGTTTAGCGTAGAGAAATGTTTTAGCGTGGAGGACCACGATTCCTGTTCTCAAGGATGCAAAAAGGCTGCTGCAAAGAAAATCTATTTTCTGTGTCCATAGTATGTGACAAGGGAATATGATGAGGAGAGATCTATATCAAAGAAGATTTAGTTTAGATATTGGAAAAAGCTTTACAGCAAGTGTGGTGAAGTACTGGAAGAGGCTGCTTAGGGGAAGCTGCAAACATCAGTGGTATAATTAAGATCAGGCTAGACAAGCAGTTTTTATTACTGGGGCATGGGGGTGGTCTTGAAGACTTCCCAGGATTTCCTCCCTCTCCAAGAACCTTAACAGATTCTTGTAAAAAAGTCTCTTTGGCTTTTGAATAATAACAAGGAACACTAACCAAATAAACTGTTCTTTTACCCTAATGGCATTTAGTTGAGAGAGCTTTTTTTTTTTGCTTTTTTTTTTTCCCTGTATAATTTATTTCTCTTTATTTTACTACAATTATCCCTTATTTGTCTTTCTCTTGCTTTTGTTTTTTCTCTCTTCTTCACATTTATCTCTTCATGTTTATTTGAATAAACCTGATTTTTTATGAGGGAAGAAAAAGTCTTGAAATTTATCCTATCATCCACCTTTCTGTCAATTCCCAGCTAATAATTTTGAACCCACTGGCTAATTTCAAGTAGCTAAGCAGTGGCATAGTCATCACAAAGACATTAATCTCTTTAGTGTTTTGGGAAACTTGCATCTGGACAGAGGTAAAACTGGCAGGTGGAACTGAGATTTTGTTCTGATAATCATAGCTGGCCTGTTGATCAGGAAAGCCACTGTTCTGGCATGAGGACTCTACATCTTGCCTCTTACTCTGGCAAAGAGAGAAAAAAAAATCTTTTAATACTACAGTGAGGAGGCAGGCAACAAAGACAACCAAGAAGACGAGAAGGAAAAGTTCAAATTCATCAGTGTCCCTGTAAAAGTACGGCTGGCCCATGAGAGACTCAGCATGACAGTCTGAAGTCACAGTTCATCACAGTAACATATCACACTGATGTCATCTGCTGGGCAGCAGGAGCCTATCCCAGCACTGGGACTTCCTCAGGGACAGGATAGGAGCCAACTACAACAATTTTACTGACAGCAATCCAAGCATTATTTTACTCTTCCATCTGTTTCTCTCTGTAGTCTACTATTTCAGTTGCATACAGAGAGAGGTGTTCTTGTCTTTTCTTATATTTAATTATTAGCTCTGCCTAGAAAGGCTATCAAAAATGTTATTCTTCTCCTTCTTTCAGTATATTTCTCTTTAAAACACAAGGAGAAGAAGGTGCTAGACTGAAAGAAAGTAGGTGCTTTTCATTTCTTGGCTTTGGATTAGCCAGATAAATACGTTCGTTTTATAAAATACACAAGAAACTGTTCTATCCCATATAAAATAAATGCCTACAAATAAGAGGCAAGTCCATTGGGGGGGGGGGGGGGGTGGAGAGAGAATACTTTAAATCTGGAAGCTGATTTTTTACCTCAGAGATTCCTGGGAGTAGAAGGAAAAAGAATATTCATTCTAATTTCTTGTTGGCTTGTATTTTCCAGCTCATTGGCCTGCTAAATGTGAGCCCCATAGGCCGAATCTGGGGCAAGTTTAGATACAATTCTCATCACATTTGCATAATATATCTCTGAGAATAAATCATACTGTTTTCAGTATCATGGTGTGGTATCTAGGCCCATACTTCTGTGAAGGTCAAGGAAAGTCACTGACTTTGCTGGTGTAGGATCGAGCCTCAACTGTTCCCTCTATAAGCTTGCTACAATAGAACTGACATTCCAAGTAGGACTTTGTTGTTTCAAACATCCTTTTAAATATTGCAGGTGTGGTGGGTTAACCCTGTCCAGCAGCCAGACACCCACCCAACCACTCAGACACTTGCCCTCCTCGACAGGGAAAGGGGAGAACAGAGGATGGAGAAGCTTGTGGATTGAGCTATATTCTTAAAAATGTTTTCCCAGAGGTGCCACCACCTTGCCTGCCAGGCTCAGCTGTGCCCTATGGTGGGGCTGCAGGAGCTGGCTGGAACTGGACGTGTTTGGCATGGGACAGGCCCAGCTGCTCCTCACAGAGGTCTCGCTGAAGCCTCCACTGTCAGCACCTGGGCACCAACAGCCAGTGCAGAGGGTATGAATTTTATGACTCACCTTCAATATTGGGAAAAGCTAGGAAAAGTATAGCCCTAATTTGTCTCCTGATACAGACAAGGTGAGGAGGATAACGGATTATATTATGCCACATCATTTTTTTCAGTAATCTCCACTTAGAGGATTTGTAGTGATAGCATCATTATACCTCCTTACAAATAAGATTCAAATATTGAAGAGCAGGACTGAATGTCTCTCTTCCTCCATGACTAGAATAACAGAGGAAGAGATCGTTTTCCCTCCTTAATCTTTGTAGAGCTCTACCATAGCTCTTTTAAACCACCAGTGGTCCTTAATCACATCACTCAAAGCAGGGACAACTATATAGCTTTTCCACTGCTCTTTTATAACTCACACAGGCTAATGGTAGGGATCATATTTTCAGGGGGTAGGGAGTAAAGTCTAAGTCTGTGAGATGATGCAGACAGCCCCTCACAGACTTAGATGTTTTTCCATTTTGTAAAACCTATATTAATTAGGTCTCCTTTCTTCATCTCCAGGCACTCACTCAGCTTCAGTAGTATGCCCATTATCTCCACAACAGCTGCTGAGCTAACCGACTATTCTCACAAATACATGCTTGCATGCTATTAACTTTATTGGCACAGTCCAGATTTACCGGAAACCTGAGGTATCTTCTGGGCTTTCTGAGTTATTTCAGGGTTATTCTTAGTGCAACATCTGAAGCTCCTTGGGGAAATATCTAAACTCAGAACAGCCATGTAGCAATACTGCTTCCTTATCTCTTTCGGCAGTGCTGGTACCTCATTAGTACCAATCCCCTTCCTCTGTCACTTTTGTCATCCTACCATGTGTTAGCAATAGAGAAAGCACTTTTTTCCCTGGTTTAGGATTTTCTTTTTCTTTATCATAGGTGCTTTCAGCTGTTATTTAGTCCTCTGATTTCTTTTCCCTCTCATATTTTCTGCTTCCAGCAGAAAGCATCACAAAAGATGGTCTCTCTGATGGACCTATTTCAGTAAATGTCATCAAATGAATGATGAAATGTGTTCCTTACAAATTTGTTTAACTGCATCTGACCAGTCTAAACTAACTCTATGCCCTAGTAATAGCAGCTTGCTTTAGTTATATATTCGGGTGCTAAGGAGAAGAGGAACACGTCTCTTCATTTTGTGTCATTCAACCAGCTTTCCAATGTTGTCCCATAAAATGATCTATAGAATCATTACCAGTAGTTATGATGCGCCGTCACTACCATGTATGTTATGATTGTGCCACCTCTATGGCCGTATGGTCTGTAATGGTCTGATAATACTATTTCTTTGGCTCACCTCCTGTTTATTCTTGGATCACATGACTTTACTACAAATAACAGTGCCACGCCATATGTTAGAACTGTCTAATGTAGGAGGTGAATAACTAATCTATATAGCACAGCTAAGGTGTCACTGCCCAATATTATAATCAGCTGAAGGAATTCTCTAGCCACACTCTTGTGTGATAAACTGAAGTCTTTATGTAGTTCTTTTTAGAGCTAAAATGTAAGCCTGGCAGTCATCAACAACTATTAAATATATTCCATGCTTAGTTTAATGTGAACTGGGAGTAATATAGGTGAAGACAGGTATAAATGAGAAGAAACACAGCCAGAAATATTTTTATCATTTCCATTATAAATGATTGGGAAAAAAAATAAATAAATAAAAGGGAAGAGGAACGGGACTGGTTTTGGTCCCAAACATCTATTAAATAATACACTTTACTGAAGTGTAGGTAATATAGTGATGAAAGATCACATGTCTAAATTCATGAACAAAGGACCAGAAACTCATCCTCTATATTCCCCCCAGTGGAGGCTTAATAACCTGCTTCTGCAAGAACATTATACAAAAGAAACAACTCAAATGTATTTGGAAGCAAACACAATGGAGGAAATGTCTCTCTTGCTGTTATGAGAAACTATGAAAACCATACTGAAAAGCTATATAATATTGTATTCAAATCACAGGAGGAAAGAAAACGTCAAAACAAAGTAAATTAGAAAAGAAACTAAACCCAGGAACCCAGAGGTACTTTACAGACTCTTCCAGAACAAAGTGGCCAGAAAATGCTCTAATTCACAATTACTGTTCAGAAAGCACCAAAAGAAACCCTTATCTTTTTATATCTAAAACAAAATACTGTTTTTAAATCAATGCTGAAATATAAGCTTGGAGGGAGAAGTGCTTGACTCGTCAGATGTATTAAGCTTGGTTATTGTTGTGTGCCTTAAAATACCAGCAGTCCAATCGTCATTACTAAATTTCAGGAGTTAATGAGAGAACGCTGCAGTTTCTGGGGGAAACCTGATGCAACTGAACACAGTCCAGAGAAGTTCATGATAGCTGTGGCAAGCATTTAAAGTTGTTGATCCTTTCAAAATCTGAGTTGTTTAAAAACCCACTAGGACCAGAGTAGATGGAGCCAGCAATTTAAAACACCAAATATTAAACACCTTGGGATCTGGATGGACTTAAGTATATGTAAGTCTTCATTTAATCCTTCCTCCAGAGCTAATGTAAAGGTGACTTTTTAGATAAGTTATGA
This sequence comes from Anser brachyrhynchus, assembly GCF_964034855.1. Taxonomy (NCBI): domain Eukaryota; kingdom Metazoa; phylum Chordata; class Aves; order Anseriformes; family Anatidae; genus Anser; species Anser brachyrhynchus. The sequence goes on from NC_137695.1 coordinate 134,226,333, forward strand.
ATTTCCAACTGTTATGTTTTCTTTGCTGTAAGAATAAAATGTATTTTTTTTTCTCTTTGTGACATTTATTTATGTGAAGGAGATCTACAAGAAACAAACATAAATTTCTGTTTTCTGAAATTTCTGTGAAAAAGATAGAAGGGAAAAACACAAGCACTCTAACTGCTTTCTTTAAGGGTTCTCGAAGTGCCCTTACGACAGATAGTAGTGGGAGCACATTTCTCTATGTTAAAAGTACTATCTATCTATCCCCAGCAAAGGGAAAGGGGGAGGATACAGAATCATCCAAAAACAACAGATGGGAGATGTACTAAATCACCCATTTCCTGTGCTGTTTTTTATCCACCCATAAATGATCAAGTAACTTACAGATCTTATCACACCACCCTAAGAGTCCTTTACCCAACATGGCTTGCAGACCTCTCCTTCCTGTTCTCTGCCACTTAGTAAATGACCCTAGACCTCCGTAGCTGCATACTGCTCTACTCATCAACAGCGTCACCTAGGACTATTAATCTGAGATTTTTCCTATCCCACATTTAGGGGTCACCCCCTCCTCACATGAGTGGTGAAGATATTCCAGCTCTTACCTGAAAAAGACACCTTTCTTCAGAAATTTCTACAGATACTTCTAGGTGAAGACCCCTTTGTCTCAGTTAAGGTCACTAGATAGGTTCTGCTGTTGTATTGTGATCAGAGCTCTGTCATCCTAGTATTCTTCTTGGATAGTCTTAAGCAGATAAATACAACTTATAGCAAAAAAAAACACCAATGCATTATACTTCATGAACAATACTGTAGTAGAGTATGCTACAATGGTGGTATTAATGACTGCCTTCAGGTATGCTTTCAATTCGGGGATAAAAATAAATAATGCAAAAGCTGACAGACACATTAGCCACTTGTTATTTATGTTGAATTTATGTTACCCTGTTCTGCCTGACAGGGTCTCTCCCTCCTCCTTCCATCAGCCCTCCTTGGGCCAGCTCCATCTGAGCTGATGCAGAATGCCATGTCAGTAGAGAACACTTACCTTTATTGTTTTTAGAGTTTGTGTTGTGCTGATTGACTGTGCTGAACACAGGGCCCTACAGGTGCTGGAGCCAGTTCAAGGAATAGACTGGAATGCATGGCCGGGGATGACAAGACAAAATGGCAGTGTAGCAACCAGTAATTAGATTGGCTTGCAAGACATTACAATTGGGGCCTATACAGTCTCTAAAGACAGTCTGCAATTAAATTATATGTCCTGTGTGTCCAGTATATTACTGCACTGATTAGGGTAAGGTGTGAATGTGTCAGAAACAAAATATTGACTTGCTACAACAAAAAAGTAAAAGAAGGTAAGAAAGCCAGGGAAATAACTGCACCTGAAATGAAGTTCTTTGGAAAACTGGTCTGGTTGGAAAGACATATAAGGATCTTTTGAGTGGAGATAATGCCTCGTGTTGTTTTCCTTATGCTCAGGTAAACAGAACAGTTGTATATTCTTTATCAATATAAACTAAGCCAAAAGGTATACTTCTATCTGGCACCAACTCATCTTCTGTTGAAAATTGCTTGGGAATATGCCATATATAAGCTATATGACCAGGTTAAGGATAATAAACCATAACACCACTGGAAGAGTATTGATCAAATTATCTACTCACTGTGACTATTTAAGTGTGTTGTTTTCATTAAATTTAGACTTCTAAGGCACTTAGAATATTGAGCATCCTCAGATGGAAGAGACCTGCAAGGATCATCAAGTCCAACTCCTGGCTCGATGCAGGACCACGCAAAAATCAAACCACATGTCTGAAAGTGTTGTCCAAACTCTTCTTTAACTCCAGCAGGCTCAGTGCCATGACCACTCAGCTGGAGATCCTGTTCCAGTGACTGACCACCATCTCAGTGAAGAACATTTTACTAACACCCAATCTGAACCTCCTCTGTTGCACCTTCATACTCTTCCCTTATGTTCTATTGCTGGTCACCGGAGAGCAGAGCTCAGCGCCTCCCCGTATGCACCACCCTTCTAAGGAAGCTGCAGGCCACCATGAGGCCTCCCGTCACTCTCCTCCCCCTTTAGGCTGAGCAAACCAAGAGGCCTCAGCTGCTCTTCATATGTCTTCCCATCTAGACACTTCACCATCTTTGTAGCCCTCCTTTGGACACTCCCTAAATGTTCTTTTTATACTGTGGCACCCAAAACTGCACACAGTGCCTGAGGTGACGCTGCACAGCGCAGAGCAGAGTGGGACAATACCTTCCCTCGACTGGCTGGTGGTGCTGGGCCTGAGGCACCCCAGGGTATGGTTGGCCCTTCTGGCTGCCAGGGCATGCTGCTGGCTTGTATTCAACTTGCCATTTACCAGAACCCCCAGATCCCTTTCAGTGGGGCTGCCTTCCAGCCCTCGTTCCCCAGTCTGCACATATATTCAGGATTACACCAACCCAGTTGCAGAATCTGGCACTTGCTCTTGTTAAATTTCATACTGTTGGTGATTGTCTTACCATCCTTGTGCATGGCTTCCTTATGGCATATACATAAGGCTGGATGGGAGTAATCCTTCCTTTTTTACAAGCTGGAGAGAAACTGTCCCTTGTTCTCACATCTGCACTGTTGATTAAATGTTTTTCACCTCTGATTTCATGAACTTGAATGGCCAAGCCCACACAGCTCCTATAACCCATGCAATGATACTGCCATGCTGGAATGCTCTGTCTTCATGCTACATAAATGCAGCTTATGCCTGTTCTCTCAATTTTTGGATCGTTTGTGGATTGCTGTTTATAATAAGGCTTACTTAAATCACCATCCCCTGGTGGCGTAGATACAACACATTCTTCCTTCAAAGAAAAGTTGTCTTGCTCACAGTGGCAGCTTCTCAGTGTCAGGATCACTTCTTTACAGGGACTTCCAGACATGAAAATAGACAAATTAATAGAAACAAATGAACTGTCACTAGCTTATATATTATTACTCCATAACTACTGGATAAGACATTTCTCAGCTTACTACACCTGTAACAACTTGAGCAGGGCTTGTGATGCTGTTTTCTTTTCCAGGTTGAACTGCAATATATTTTTACATAAGATGCAAATAAACAAACAAAAACACCACCACCACCAACAAAAAGCCCTGGAAAGCCAAATGTGGCTTTAGACGCAACTGCTGTAATTACCAAACAACATTGATTGCCTCAGCAGAGAAAAAAAAAAAAAAAAAAAGCACTTTAAATAAATATCAATATTTTTATTAACAATTTTTTAAACAAAGCAAAATGCTGTGCAATGGCTGAAAAAAAGCAATTGAAACACAAGCAGCAGAAGAGCAAAAGGCATTTTCTTTTTATGGTATGAAAGTAAAGAAAACCTTTTCTAAATGTGCTTCAGATAATGCACTTTGCAGAGTCAGTCTTGCCCTTTCAGTCTTTATCATTAATTATTCAACAGGGCAGTAAAGAAAGCTCCAAGCTGCAACCAATATGACAACTTGTTAGTTATGCAAAACTCAGAACCAAGGTTTGGTTGTAGTCCCTTTTACAAGCAGTACTAGTCAAGTTGCCAGGATTAATTTGTAAAACCATGCAGCATTTAGCAGAAGCTAGGTAGCTGTTAAAATAATGAGGCAGAACAGGTCAGGCATGATGTCTGGATACTTTTGCATGCAAATTTTCCAGATAAATTTGTCAGTGCCTTATTTTACAGAATTGGCCAGCAGCCTTATTATTCCAGAGCTGTAGATACTTAAAAATGCTTTGTCTCCATATTGTTGACTTAGACAAACTCATTCTTAAGTAGCCCAGTTTGCATGCACACCTGGACACAGCTTTTAATGATGAACTTTCCATGTCAAAGGTAGGAATCTCACACGTCTTCCTAGAAAGGAAGCTGTTGAAAGCACGGGGAAAGGAGGAGAATGAATGTTACAATTCAGAAAAGCAGAGAACAGATCTGGAAAAGGGAACCAGTGAGTGGGAGGGCCTCAGAGCTTTGTCCATGGGCATGTGCTGGGAGAGAATATAGTCTGACAGAATTTAATGTTTTCTGTCCTGAAGTCACGTGATCTTAAAAGCTGTTCTTCACTATAAGGTCATCCACTACTTACTAATTTTGCTACCTGTTAATAACTTTATTGCACAAGTTTGTTCAATTGGGCATTTTTCACAAGTACCCTGAAAGATGGCTGACATAAGATATTAATTTTTCACACAATCAAGAGTATATATAAGGAACATATAGTTTTTGGGAATATATATTTTTCAGGATTAATTTCTACAGTTGAAAAATTACTTTTTACAATATAAATTCCTTCAAATCTTGGATTAAAAGAGTAGATAACAGTCTAAAAAAATCACTTTTGCAAAATTATCAACCAACATCAATTAAAGTTATTTGCAATTTATAGGTACAGAAGTTTATATAGTTTAAAAGCATCATGCATAATTTCAACAATATAAACCACATTAGAGACTCTACAAGAATGTAATGAGTCTTGTAGTTATGAAGACAGGACCTGTTTTCTTTATTCATTATCATGCAGTGGTTTCTTCTTACAGCATCACACAACGCAACTATGATATTCTCTTTACAGGTCAACAGTTCTGCAACAGCTAAGTAACCATTTTCATAAACTCTACAAGAATGTAATGAGTCTTGTAGTTATGAAGACAGGACCTGTTTTCTTTATTCATTATCATGCAGTGGTTTCTTCTTACAGCATCACACAACGCAACTATGATATTCTCTTTACAGGTCAACAGTTCTGCAACAGCTAAGTAACCATTTTCATAATTGCATATGAAAGATTTGTTTTTACTATTAACTTCTTTCACATCTTATTGTCTTACAAGGAGTCCAAGCTGACTTTTTTTGCAAGTTCTCTTGTACCTCAAGAGAAAATAGTTCCAGAAATTCTGCAGGATCAGCAATTGCATCCAGCAGGCACACCAATTGATCAGGGAACTGCAAAATCATACAAACACTTTTCAGGCAGGAAGGATTCAGTCTAATTTTGATTTGTGTCCAGTGAAGTCTTACTTTAGTGTTTTACATCAACAGGCAAACATAATTCTATGTTGCCATTTATTAATAAAAACACCCCATGTTTTAATGAACTAGCTCTTTGCAAGGAAAGAAGATTATTAACTGAAATGCTCCTTGCCAAATAAGGTTAATAAAAACTCTCAGAACCAAGTGGGATGACTTTTACCGTGACCACTAGAGCTTGGACTTATCAAGCACATCTAAACTCACATTTGATAAAATGGATTGACACCACACCCTGATTTCCTGGAGAAAAACAGAAGGAATATGATTGTGAAGGAAAACAGACAGGTGTAACCCCACAAATATTTGGGTCTGGCACATGCTGTATGTAGTGAGATTTTAGCAGCAACTTGTCTCTCTGTAAAATCTCAGTATTCAAAACACAGTCTTGCTAAAGGTGTCATGTAAAGATACGTTTCCTGCTTAAAACTGATGGGAAATCATGAGTAATATTTCTATGCCAGGGATACACTGGATAAATTCCACCTACTTTATCAGTGAGAAGGAGATAGTATTTAAAGCAAAGTAAATACAGTAAATATGAAATATTGCTAGGTTAATATTCCTAGGTATTGTGTATGCAACATCTACAGATTATAGGGAATTTGCACTTTTGTTTCATGTTACAAGTCACGACGTTTAATTCTTGCACCACCTACCTGTCATTTTTTCTTTCCCTCTCTAGGCATAAATGGTGATTAAGCTTGGAAAGTTAAGCTTTGTTGCCTGAAAAACATTTCATTGGAGATGAAATATTTTTTATTGTTTTCTGTGGAGTGAAGGTTTAATTCTTATTTTCAGAAATCTTCCTTTGGCATTGCAAACATTAAGTGACATGATAGCACAATTCACACACAGTGTTAGAGGTGGGGGTAAATAGGAAATGCAAAAAAGAGAAGCTAAAGATGTTAAGATATCCCAACACTGATTAAGCACTGCAGGCAGAAGTCAGCCCTCAGAATGAGGGTCTGCTTCATCACCAAGTAGGTGAAAGAGAAATTGAAGAATATAAACTGTAGAGAAACAAAATGAATTTTTTATATCAGCCTTCACTCTTAAGGATAAGAAAATTCCTGTTCAGAGGTTATTTTTCATGGGTAATCAAGGTGAAGTACTAACAAAGACAGATATATCTATGCAGGAGTCGTTAGCTGATCACAGGAAGCAAAATAGCAGTAAATCACTAGAGCCCAGTGGCATTCACCTACTCAGAACACTAAAGAAATTAAAAAGCAAAGCACATAAAGACTAAAATAAAATAAAATAAAGTAATTATTGTTGAGGACTGGAAGGTGGCCAGTGCTGTGTACATATTTTTTCATAAAAGGAGTGAGATGTAATTGGAGAATTGTGAGACAGGAAACTTTGGTTAGTTTTAATGCAATAACTCTGATGTGAGATTAAAAAACAAAGAAAGTATCCTACCTCTTGTCATGGCCAAAGCACATTGCTGAGCAACCATACTGATACACTTGAATAAACAAAATAATGTGCCTGCAAAACTCCCATGAGTTTTGTGAGGCACTTAAATCTTGAGATCGGCTTGCTGATACCGCTTGTTAGCCTTCTGCAGACAAGCCTGATACAGTTGTGTCACTGAGAATGGGAAACCTGAAGTGAGGCTACTGCTTGTCACAACTTGAAAACCAGCCCTTGTAAAGGGTCACCCACTGGCAGATTGGGTCATTTGAAGGGACCTGGGCTCTTTGAAGTCCCAGATCTACTATCTTCCCCCAGCCCAATACTTGTCAGCTGAGCTGTATGGGTCAGTTCTAGCTCTTCTAAGATTTAAAGCAGATATGGATTTGACTAATCTCCTGCATCAAATAAAGCTTGACTGAAAGGGAGATCTGTGGATTTTAAGACAGTAAGCATAGTAGCCTGTTGTGCCCAATTTGGTTAAAACAGGCTGTTTACATAGGACTAGTCAGGTTAGTGAAATTATGAGAATATGAAGGAAAAAGAGCAGAAGGAGAGCAGGGGATCCATCTCTCTATTTTATGGAGTGTCAAAGCAGAATAGATCAAGTCTTTGCCTTTTGTTATTGTGTCAGTCCTTTCTCTATCACTCTAAACCCAGGCAAACTTTCACTGAAATCAATGGCAGTATAGCCATTAGTCCTAAACCAGCAGGCCTGCAAGATTTGGCTTCCACGTCTCGTTCTTTATTAACACATATGTTTTTAAGTAAAAGCTGGACAAATCACATGGGAAACATTATTTTTCAAACTGAAATTGGGTCACTTGTTCCTAAATTGCATCTTGTCCTGAGTCCATTAGTACAAAAACATTCTGCTTTTTTTTTTTAAAATTTTTTTTTCCTTCGTCCTTCTAACTAAGGCATTTCTTTGATGAACTTATTTTTGCTATTGTTTTAGTCCTAAAGAGCCTCCTGTAGGTGCTCCTGGGATTATCCTGATAAACTAGTCTAGATCTAGTAGGTCTACACTAAACTAGGATTTTTAGATCCAAATTTTGCATCGGTAAATAGACATGGCAAAATATCAATAGAGCAGGATCAGACTCTGAATTTTCTCAGTTCAATGTGAGAAATTGTGTACTATCAGCAAGAGGACTCAAGAAATTTCTCCGAATATACAAGTAGGTTTTATGACAAAGAGCAAAAAATATTATGTCTTCACTTTCCTTGAAAACATAGTAATGGAGTCTGGTGCCTTTTCCTCTAGTTTTTCATGCAGATATGTTTAATTCCTGTATTTTTTCCTTTTGCAATCCCATTAATTCTTAGGGACTTTTGATTCACTTTTATGACCCTGAGCATAGGTCTATAGTGTGTCTGCCATAGGCAGATGAAAACCTGCTCCACAAGACTCAGAGCAGGATATGTTTACTTTGCCTAGGCTCTGAGCTGGTGCAAATTTATTCTGTCCATATCTTAAGTCATAGCCAGAGACTTGACTCAGAGCTAATGAGCCCCAATGAAAGCCTATATAGTACCTATTTCCTGTAGCTACATGTATTTTTAGAAACAAACTCATGTTTACCAGTAATTTACCAGATGCAAGACTTGGAGATCTGGGGAGGTACATCTATCCTGTACTGTGTTTTTGCTGAAACATCATCAACAGCAGCTCTTAATTTGAGATTCTAAGGTTCTATGCTTAGTATTCAACTGCACAAAGACATCTTACTACACTTAAATTTTAAAGATATTTTTAAGTCACATTTTAAGACAGATCTGATTCACTTTCAGAAATGAGAATGTTGGCTGAACTAAACCCTTCCTTCAGGATTCTGTGTAACCATTCTCTGTGATTTGATATTCTGCCACAGATCTTTATAAATGTGATATATATGTGCACCTTGGCATCCTCTCTTACGGCTTTCTTCTTCCCAAAGGGGTATAAAAAAGATTAAATGTTTCCTGAAAAGAAATGTCAAAGTTTTGTCTTTTACACTAGTGGTTAGGACTTAAGTATCTATACCATATAAACTTTTAAAATGACATATTTCTTGTGTATAAATAAAATATAATGCAATGACTTAACTGCACAGATTCATTTGACACCAAAATTCCACTTGAGACCTTCCAAAAAGTTATTTTCTTCTTCACCTGTGAAAATGTGTAAACACATATGGAAAAATTTTCTTTGGGCCCTAGTCTGCCATAGTTTTGCTAAAATAGAGAAGTCTTTATGCATATTGCAAAGAGAAAAAGGAGACTGAAAGACAAAATGTCATCAAATTTTATTGTGTGAAAAGCTGCACTCACTACTACAAATGGTTAAAGCTAAAACATCAGAATAACAAAACCTCTTTTTTATACCTTTATAGTTGACAGCTTTCAACAGTCCTTAAATAGTCTTTTCCACTCCAGCTAAATATCTCACATTAGCAGAGGAATATGGGAGAAGATTCTTGTTTATGCTCCACTTATCTATGGGTTCATCTGGGAAGTAAGAAGGACAGAAAAGTAATAAAAAGAAAAGGAACAGAAAGCTTCTGAGAGAAAACCAAAGAAAAAAACTAGAAAGGAAAAAGACCTGTTAAAGAGGTCTGCCCAAATAGAAGAAAGGCAAGGCAAAGAGAAAAAAATCCATTGTCAAATGGATTAAGCCAAAATTAAAGCAATTTAACCAAGAAGATTAAAGGAGACCTGAAAGCAACAACAGGGTTTGAAAAGATAAGAAGAGCATCACAAAATGGAGGGAAACAAATGCTGTAGTTGCCTTCAAGAACCAGCAATGTTGAGTCTGATGCTAGCAAGGGTCTAAGGAGCCAGTGTAGATACATTCTGTGGCTTGTGGGAGCATAACCGTATAGGCTTTAGCAGTTTGGTTTGGTAAATTGTTCAGGTTATCCAATTGCAATGGCTGTTTACTACTGGCTAAGGGAGAATCTCCTCTGTCTCCAAGGGTTTCAGTTATATTCAAACTTGCACTCACCTTTCAAAGGCTGAGATATATTTGATAATTGTCATTCTGGAATGCAGAGCAGATTACATATTTTTTTTCTACAGAATTTTTGCTCAGAAATTTCCCTCAGTGGCAAAGATACATGGAATCTCAGTAGCTTCATGCTAAAAAAACAAAAACATGCTAAACAAACATGCTAAAAAACAAAGTTAATTGTTCATAGCAATATTATTCTTAAAGGGGATAGACTCAAATCCTGACTAGTCTTTATGCATAAAAAGTTGCCACAGGACACCTGTCCCCTCTAAAACCTGCTAAGAAAAGTTAAAGAAGACATTTTTCCTCTTCCTTCTCAACATGAATAGTGAAAGAATGGAAATGAGCGCCCATACTGGCCTCTAGTTTTCTCAGGGTGGCTAGTCTGAGCATTATCTCTTAACATCATTAAATGCACATGTGAATCCACATCTATAGTCCCAAATTTAGGCTGTTCTCTAATACCATCAAAGTGAAATGGGATGGCTAAGCTGATAAATGCCTCATTTTAAATCCAAACTGTTATAGCTTACAAGATATGGACAAAGCTGTGCCTGTTCCACCTCTGCCAGTAGATATTTCCCTTGACTAAACAAAATGAGAAACTGTAACTGAGCTATAGCCAAAATGTAGATGGAATATGTGGATGTGTAGAGTTAGGCACATTTTAGTTTATTCTCTCAAGCATGTTCCTTATCTTACCAGTTATGGCTAAACCAATTTAATAATAATAATAATAATAATAATAATAATAATAATAATAATAATAATAATAATGATGTAAATTGTTAATGCAGTTCCTAGCATAGTTCTGCCTCATGTCAATGACTACTTTCATAGGAAGTACCCATGTACAGTTAATATGGTCCAGAAACCACTCCCAGTGGACAGTTTGAATGAAGCCTTTCTGTTTTGGGAGAGTTTAACTGTGGGAACATGAGCTGTGCTGAGCCAGAGATGAGTCGCTGTCTTGTATTATTTACTGTTCCATAGAGGTAACCATAGCAGTCATAGCAGTTACAGGATTATCCAAACTCCTTATATTAAAGAACAGCTCTAGCTAAAATGCTTTATTTGTGGCTAGATAATCTATTTGCAATTATTCACCGGTGGAAAACTCTGGTAAGCAGCATTTATTTTTTTCAGCAAAACCTGGGCTGAATACAAAATCACAGAAAATAAAGAGGAAAAACTTTCCTTTCAGCTGCCATTAAGAATCTGGAAGACCTGGCCATGCTGTCTGCACTCTGCTGTGGATATTCTGTTCCAGGATTTTTGAGTACTAACAAGATATTTAAGGTCATATCTCCTAGTTGTGTTTGCTATGGCTGCTTTTCTTTCCCTGACTGCTGTAAATGACTGCTTCTACTAAAAAACAACCCCCCTCTCACTGACAATCATACTGCAGAGAATCTTTTAAGTGGTAAAAGGTAAATCACAGTAGTGAGTCAGCCAATCAGTCAATCAAGAAAATAGTGAAGATTGGCCATGGAGCAATCTCATACATACATATTCCCCTTTGCATCAGTGTCAAATTCAAAATGCAGGTGCATAAATGCTCTTTGATGGCTGCACAGGCAGTCATCATTACATACTTCAACCAGTTGATAGGTATGCTCAGTAGTGTGAATCACTATCCAAATTTCCTTCTCACCAGGGGAAGCGTTTTGTTTTCAGTCTAATTTTTTTCCTTCAAGGCCAACGTTGTTGAAAGAAAATAAGAAAGATGGATGAATGGCATGGGGATTCAAGCCTACTGGAATGAGAAATCAGTTTAAGAAGCCTCTTTCTCATTTCCTCTTCCCTCATGGTCCTCTTTTCTCTGTCATTCATGTCTTCTCCATGGACAGGGGCCTTAAGAATAACCCACTTTTAGTCACTGACAGTTGATACTCAGTGAGATCATGCAAATGCTCACTGTCTGCAATTCTAAGCACCCAATCTAGGTATTTATGTCAGGATTCTTGATTTTCTAGACTTCAGGGAGAGGAGGTTTTTTTTTTGCTTTGTTTTTGTTTGTTTGTTTCAGAAAGACAATTCAGGGCTTATGCATCTTTTTCCTTTTCTAATTAGTTGTGGGGAAGTGTGTGTTTCTTTGGGTTGTTTATGTCAAAGTCTGAAGAGACTGATTTTGTAATTTAGCCATTTAGATTAGGTGTCTGAAATTAAATATGGAAGTGCATCTTTTTAGCATTCCAAAACTGTTGAAGCCAATCTAAGTTACTGTTGTAACAACTTGTCCTGTGAAATAGTCACTTGTACTCTCTTTCCTGGTGTTCCCTGACACTGGAGTATAGCTGTAACTGGCCAGCAGTTTCAGGGTGCTGGCATCATGTAAAATTACCTTTGTGAAAAGTGATCTGTTCTTTTAGCTCCATCAGCCGTCTCACTTCAGCTGTAGAGCAGTTATCAGTGTGGAGAGAAAGGAAGAAAAGTAGAGAATGGAAAAGAGTGGGGGGAAAGAGTGGGTCTTATATTGTTTTCGAACAGCGCCATGAAGTCAAAATCCAGTAGAATTTAATATACTCAAGCTCAAAGATGCAACAAAAATCTAACATCCCTGCTTTCCTGAACTGATTGACAATGTTGACTCAGGCAGCTATGCTTCCTGGCTAAAGATGCCAGTCCCTTGCATAACAGGTAGCAATGGGGCCACACCAGGGAGGGGAAGAACTAAGCAGAGTCCAGGCATTTCACAGCTGCAGGGATATTGCAGCATAACATGTCCCTCTGGTATCTTATACCCTCTGTTCCAGATTTTGGAGTTGGGCTATTATGTGTCCTGTGGCATAAAATTCTTGGGCCCAGACAAATAGAAAGGGTCCAGGAAGGAGCTGTGTTTCTGATCATATCTCCTTGCACATGAAGAAACAGATTCAAGTTGCTGTGTTAGCTCTGAGGCTGGCTACATGAAGCTATTCTGACCCATGAGCCACATAGAAGATTTGCTATGGAACTATGCCTGACCTGGTAAGTCAGTGGCTTATTAGCTTTGGCACAGTATCAGCCCAGTGTGGCTAAGCAGTTTCTAGTTCTGACCAGCTCAGGCTACAGGCAGAACAAGAGTAGGTCTGTCTGCACGTGTCTGCATACGTTAGGTGTTACAGCATTTGATTAAGTGGTGAAAGTTCTTCAATGCTGCTCTTTGAGCTGTATTTAAGTATGAATATCAGACAGTTACAGACACTTAGAAGAAGCTGGAATCACAGTCCAGGGACTCCTCTTTCTATTTGAAAACTCGACTTTCCCTTCTACTTCTCCCTAACAGTCTTAGCCTAACTAGGTAGCCTAAGCTGGAAACTGTGTGAAAGAAGGGAATGGGAAGATGTTTTAATACCGTAAATGAAGCTACTAAATATCAGGAACAAGAGTTACAGAGACTGAAGAACAATCAACAAAACTTCAGGGAACCAAGTATATGAGACCAAACAATGGATCTCTTTCCAACTGACTCTCACTTTGTCTCTTTCTGTCCCTGTGAGACTCCTGAACTCCCATCTGAACGGAAAATCAGCATCTACCCAGCAGAGCATATACTTTCCTGGGCCATATAATGTACATGTTGAAATCAGCAGCAGATAAGGTATAGAGTACCTAATACATAGGTCTTCCACTTCCTAGATAGTTGTGGGGAGTGCCCTTATATCAGTATTATGCCTTCCATATTAACTGTAGATCTCAGTAAGTGTAAACACTTGGTGTCTTTAGGATTGGGATAGTTGTCAGTCTAAACATGGAGTGCAGAAGAGTTGTAAGTGGAAATCAGTACCTATTACTTCAGAAAAGGCACTTCTGAATCTGCTTATATATTTAAGACTAAGTTCTTTCAGATATTACAGGTTAAATAGTAAGATACCTATTGAATTTAGGCACCTGAACAATTAGATAAAGTTGAAAATCCAGCAAACTGCTACTTGGGATTTAAAAGGCTTTCAGACACCTAAATATGTAAGGCAGACAAATCAAGCTTTAGCCTCACCACTAGCTATGGAGAGATATTTCTTTCCCCATATTCTCTTCATTCATTTTGCATCCTAAGGGGCGCAGAGGTCTTCCTCCAGAAGTTGGGAAGGGTGACACTTGCTTTTCAGCACTTAGAAAAGCTCTCAACCTGGTGCTTACAGGCAGTCTCCTCGAATGTGAAGGTTACTAGTTCAATGCACTTTCTTCTGACTCATTGAGTAGTATCCCATTTCTAGGTAGGTACCTGCTAAATCAGACTGATATCAACATGGACTCTGTGCTTGGAACTAGACACTGCCAAGTGCCATTTTAGATTGAGTCTCAAGAGTGTGTTTAATGAATGGGGGCACAGAACTGCCAAGCTTCTATATCAAAAGCAGGCACAGGTGAGAGACAGAAGTGGGGCACAAGTACAACTGTAGCACACTCCTGAGCATGTACAGAAATATAACTGCAGGCATTTGAAGGATTTCTTTTTCCAGGAAACATAAGCAGCTTAGTGCTTTTAAAGGTTATATGTGGGGTGACAGTGAGTTTTTGGATAGCTGTTCTGATCTGAGTTTTTTTAAATTCAGTTTAAGGTGTTTATGAAGTATTTTCATACTCATTTTTAGGCCTTGTGAAAAATTTACTTCAACTTTTTTTTACTTCAACTTTCTGCTGCTTTGCTGAAAATAAAAGTTACTTTTCTGTAATCTTGGCATACCCCAATATTTTTCTTTTTCCATGAGATGTGTAATTTGTGTTCGAAATACTTTGGCTCATTTTTCTATTGTGTCTTCTATAAAATGCCACCATTAAATGTACTGTCTTTATTTTAGAACTTGTGTAAGTGCAAACTTGCTAATTACATATTGTTTCCATTTAAATTTCTCCATGTTAGATCCTCTTACTTTATACAGTTTTTTGGTCAAAATGATTTTTTGTAACTTGGAAACATGGAAATGAAAGCCAGGGTAGTTTTATCCTCCTCTAAATCACTTAGGTGCACATTGAATGTATCAAGCTGAATTCTCTAACTTTAGTTAATATATTCTAGGGCCAGCCCTGTTCAACATTTTTATCAGTGATCTGGATGCAGGAGTGGAATGCATCCTCAGCAAGCTTGCTGATGATATTAAACTGGGAGATGCTGTTGACTCCTTGGAGGGATGAGAGGCCTGGCAGAAGGATCTAGATAGATTGGAACATTGGGCCATCAGCAATGGCATCAAGTTCAAAAAAGAAAATGCCCAGTTCTGCACATGGGACAGATTAATACCTGACACAAGTACAGACTGGGAGATGAGTGGCTGGGGAGCAGCTCAGCAGAAAGGGATCTGGGGGTACGGGTCAGCAGCAGGCTTAACATGAGCCAACAGCATGCCCTGGCAGCCAAGAGGGCAAACTACATTTTAGGATGCATTAAACACAGCACAGCCAGATGGTCAAGAGGTGATTCTCCCGCTATATTTAGCACTGGTGTGGCCTCACCTTGAATATCACATGCAGTTCTGGGATCTTCAATATAAAAAGGACGTTAAGGTCCTTGAACACATCCAGACAAGGGCAACAAAGCTGGTACAAGCGCTGGAAGGCATGTCCTGTGGAGAGAGGCTGAGAACATTTGGGTTTTCTAGTCTGGAGAAGAGAAGGCTGAGAGGTGGCCTCGTTGCTCTCTCCAACTTACTGAGGAGGGGAAGTGGATAGTGTATGGTTGATACAATAGAAGGAAGGGATGCTATCCAAAGGGACCTGGACAAGCTTGAGAAGTGGGCCAAGGGGAACCTAATGAGGTTCAACAAGTCCATGTGCAAGGTGCTGCACCTGGGCCAGAGCAATCCTGGACATGACTACAGAATGGGAGAACTCATTGAGAGCAGCCCTGCAGAGAAGGACTTGGGGGTTCTGGTGGATGAAAAGCTTGACATGATCCTGCATTGCTCGCTTGCAGCCAGAAGACCAAATGCATCCTGGGCTGCATCAACAGAGGGGTGGCCAGGAGGTCGAGGGAGGTGATTGTCCCCCTCTGCTCTGCCCTTCTGAGGTGCCACTTGGAGTACTAGGTCCAGGTTTGGGGCCCCCAGCACAAGGATGTGGATCTGTTAGAGTGGGTCTTGAGGAGGGCCACAAAGATGATCAGAGAGCTGAGCACCTCTCCTACAAAGAAAGGCTGAGAGAGCTGGGGCTGTTCAGCCTACAGAAGAGAAGACTCTGGGGAGACTTCATTGCAACCTTTCAGTAGTTGAAGGGGGCTTATAAAAAGAAGGGAAGTAACTCCTTGCTCAATTAGATAATGACAGGACAAGGGGGAATGGTTTTAAACTAAAAGAGGGGAGATTTAGATTAGAGGTTAGGAGGAAATTCTTCTTGCAGAGGGTGGTGAGGCACTGGAACAGGTTACCCAGACAGGTTGTGGATGCCCCATCCCTGGAGGTGTTCATGATCAGGTTGGATGAGACCCTTGGCAATCTGATCTAGTGGGTGGCATCCCTACCTATGGCAGGGGGTTGGAACGAGATGATCTTTGAGGTCCCTTCCAATCCAAGCCATTCTATGATTCTATGAGAGGGGGGTGTTGGTCTCTGCTCCCTGGTAACTGATGGTAGAACATGAGGGAGCAGCACAAAGCTGCACCAGGGGAGGTTCAGACTGAACATTAGGAAGGATTTATTTACTGTGAGGGCGATCAAGCACTGGAACAGGCTTCCTAGAGAGGTGGTTGATGCTCAGTGTTCAAGAGACATTTATACAATGCTCTCATTAATGCGCTTTAACTTTTGGTTATCTCTGAAGAGGTCAGGCAGCTGGACTAGATGATCTTTGAAAGTTCTTTCCAACTGAATTGAATGGAACTATTCAGTTTTATTTGGTTCACTTCGATAGCAGTAACTGTGGAAAGACACTTTTTTAATGAAGGTATTTAACCTTGCCACTGCATTGTGGCTGACTTTCACTATCTTACTGTTATTGTAGTCTATATTTCAGTTTGCCATTCTAAATTTTAGTCAATTTGGTTTTAACAACTTTCATTCTATTAGTTAATATATTAGAGTACTAGTATTTCTGTATATTTTAAGGTGTTTTTTTTTATTTTTTTTATTATTATTATTTTTTTCTTCTCACTTCTTTTAACCAATGCCTTAACCAGGAATACAGACTAAGAAACATTTCTTACATGGCATGTTGAATATAGATCTTTGTTTACAGGTTATGCAAATTATACAATATTGCTTTTGGGAACAACAGCACCAAAAAAGTCTGCGATTGCCTAATTAAAGACTGTACATGGTCATGGAATATGTGTATATTTGTCTTTACTTTAGCAAATCTAAGACTTTGCAGTGATTCACTGTAGGCCTTAAATTGTTTGTGGTCAGTTTTAATTGGGATAGAAGCCACTATTAGAAAAGCCTGATTTGAAGGAGAGGGTGACAAGGATATTTCAGTTAGGCCTCTACTTTGCCAAGTTTTTAGTATTCCTTTGTTTGGGGAAAAAATTACCTCTTCTAAGTGTATTTATCAGTTGAATCACAGACAGACTTTCCATTTCCTAGGCAAAAACATAATTAGTGTTCACAGTAACCATAGGCAGAAATATATTAACCAAATGCTTCCCTTGAAATGAGCAGTTGATACGGATACCATGAAGAGTAACTTGGAGTTACATGATATCAAATGTTATGCCCTGTTCCAGCACAGAAGGAGTCCTATTACCTCCCAGCCCTATTCTTTAGATATTCCAATTAAAGTCAGGCAGTGTTCAAAATGATAAAAACATCATAAAGAATTTCTATCCCATTTCTTTCCCATCTACAGTATTTAAAGAAAATTATATTCCTCTTTCATCCAAAACTATTACAAATCTTGTAGGATACAGCTAATCAGAAACCAGTTACAAAACATAATTATTTTGTAATCATGAGCTGAACTTTTCAATGAAAGTTTAAAAGAGATTTCATACTGTGATAAGTTAAATGTTGCCCAGCAACATCATTTTCTTAGTATCTGAACTTTAAAAGGAAAAAAAAAATAGGTGTCCTTAAAAGGAAAAAAATATTTTTTTTTCTTTTGCTTTGGGATTTGATGAGATTTATTTTAAAGGGCTGTGGACTTAGTAAAGATAAAACAATTATAGTGGAAATTTTCTCTGTTTCAGTTATCCTGAAATACTTAGGCACTTTTTCATGTCTGAAGAACTAGTGAACTAATGATATTTGAGTGGATGAGAGGTGAATTTTAACCATAGCCTCTAAACCTCTGTCTTATTGTTAGTTTTTATTCCGATTTACATTGATGAATTAGTATTTTGTAAAACTAATGTCCTGCTATTAAATCTAAGTTTTCTCTGACAACATTCCATGAAGAAATTATTCAACGAGAACAAATTAATAGGGACCCCAAATATCATAGTCTGCATACTTTTACAACCTGGAGCAAAAAAGCCTGCTTTACTTTTTCCACTTATATTTGAGGAGAGTGAGGAGAGAGACATATAAACATATATACACATATACATATCCATATACAATTACATACAAACATAAAATCAAGAAATACTCCCTCAAGCACACAAAAGCTCTATAGACAAAATTAAAGAAAAACAAATGTTTACAGGACAAATAAAAATTATAAATAAACTACCTGTCTTTTTCTTCTGGAAACATCTTATATTTATTTTGTTAGAAGTGCTTTAAAATTTAGTGAAAAAAACAGAATAGGCAGTCATTTTTTCACGAGGTTTGTGGACTTTGAATTATCTCATATATTCATGTGGTTAAAAAAAAAAAGTTAGTGTTTATTCCAGGTCCTTATGAACATACTCTGAGCATACTCTGAAAGCAAACACTTTTTAAGAAAGCCATTCCTTCTGCATGCCAGTAGGAAGAACAGTGATAAAATTGTCAGGAGGCCCTTCCTCTAAGGAGCAGGAATGCATTTGTAGAAAAGGCTATGTCTTTTTTTTTTTTTTTTTTTTAAGTTTGAGATTGCTTACCAAAAAGCCCATATAAATCAAATTTATGTAGCGTGTCTTTATGCATGCCAAGGCCCCTGAGTCTACTGAAGCTGAAATCCTTTATGAGCTTTCTGGAACTTGCTATTTCACTCAGACATTAAATGTTGCTTTGCTTGGTGCTTAATCTAGCTAAATAATGAGGGATTTCACACACTTAGCTATCACGTCCAAAAACAACTTTCTCATACTGTTGGAACACAAACATTGGCTTTCTTAGCTGTCCTGAACTTGGTGTGTGCTATGTGGAATGCAATCACACTTTGTCTGTGAGGGTTGGCTTGAGAAATTTATCTTTTCCCATGTTAATCTTGCCAGTGATCTGATTATATTGTATAAGCAGGATATTAAACTGAAAGACAGACCTTACCGCAAACCCTATATTCTAACTGCTGAATTAATGCATACTCTCTCTTTGGAAAGGTCTTTTATGAACACCTGCTGCATATATTTTTAAAACAATAATAATTGAAAATATCAGTAGTAGTACTTACAAGCACATGTAACAGTGGATGGTTGTACTCTGATTGATTGTCCAAGCACGATATGGAGGCAATTTGTACAGAGCTTTTATATCTTTCCCTAAAACTTCTGATTCAACTGAAAAAAAGGCCCACAAGCCCTGTCAGCAAATGACAATAATACAGAAATAAGAATTTGGTCATTACCAATCTCCTAAGTTAATTGTGCATTAAAAATACATATTTTGTTACCCCTGTGAAAATTTCAAGCATCACAGATAACTAAAGCTTAGTTTCATTTTACGATATAGTATTAATGTGATCATATGTATTTCTAAATTTATGAGGGTAACTGTGTAAGATGACACACGGACAGTACTGCCTATCAGCCTCTTTTTCTAGCTCATCCTCTCTCATTTCCTCATTCAGCCCTCCTACCACTTCCCACTTTCCTATTTACAGGTCTGTGAATTTGTAGGACACACATGGTAACAAAGGGCTGCCATTGCAGTTATGTCTGAGTGGTAGCAGCCTGTATCTTCTCCCTCCTTGTCGTAAGTGGTTCCAGTTTGCAGGGCTGGAGGTGCATTAGTCCTTCTGTTCAAATTCCTAAAGTCCACAACTCATTTTGTATCTGCTTTTAGCAGTGAAAGATTTTATAGGTAGATATGTTTTCTGATCACAGCACAATATTCAGCATAATCTGTGGTGGCTTATCACCTTTTTATCAACTGTGGACTTAAACAGGCAATTCTGGAAGAAACGTGGCCTGGCAGTTAAATGAGTAATGCTGGCATAATTTGATTGTTTCAGATTGAAATAATAAAAGAAATAATTGTAAAATGTCATGTATTAGAAAAAAACAACACTGTCTTTATATATATATAGGTTAAATCAAATAGCCAAATAATTAGCACTAGACATTCCGAGTCAGCCTGCATCTGGGATGTCTGGTGTGAATGCTCTCCTTTCAGGAAAGCGCTGATTAAGAAAATAAACTCCTAAAAGAGTTAGCATTTGTAGCTTATACAACTGTGAGTTTTATACAGAACCAGAGTATCATCATCATTGCTCTATATACCGTGGCCCTGGAAGGTACTTACCATTTTCCCTGTGATCAATTGACATGTTTCAGTAGGAAGCCTCAGACAGGGTAGGGTTCAGTGCTGATGACTATACCAAAAATAGCTACTCCCATTGGCCTTTTGCCACTGCCATCATTGTCATTATCCGTGAAACAGTCTCCTGTGTCACACCTATGCACATCTTCTTCTTCTTCCACCCTTCTAGTGTCAGGGCCCTGAGTGTACTGGTAGCCCCTAATGGCCTTGGCCACCCTCATCTGGGACAACCACCCACACCCTTGGGCCCAGGGCTCTGTATAAACTCAGGTTATTGACCTCAATTCTTGTCTGAATTATGCAGGAAGAGTACCTTCCTGCAACCTGGTACGCCAGATGGAGCTCAGACCCATGCTGTGCATAGATTATATTCTGGATGGACTTGTCATGTACCATGTAGCTTGTCTCCAGCCCTGTCTCTGGCCCTGTCTCCGTCTGCTTCTGACTGGACTCCTGGTTGGCCCTGACCCTGGTTCAGCCCCTTGACCTGGTGCTGGACTGATATTATGACCAGCCCCCTGCTCTGTCCCTGTGCTCAGGCCCTGGGGAACAGTGCCCTGTCAGTGGTTCACTCTTGGCTCCTGGCTCCCTGTCCCTCAGAGAACAGCCAGCCTTTGCTGCACCCTGACACCAAGTGGGTTTTCTTCCTATTTGCTGTAGCTCTGTTCATGATCTAGTTTGAGTTACAATGAGTAGAAGGCAGTCCTGTGAGGAATTGAGAGCTGTGACCCAGAGCTTGGAGTCATGCCATTAAAAACTTGATAGCATTTGGGAGAGTTCAGTTACAGGAGATATGAAGATAGGGCTGGTCTCAAGCAGAAAGGTCAGGGATTGATTTACAGGAGCAAGATGCTGTGCATTCCTAGGCTAGATACATTGAAATTTTACTCAAGATTTGAAAAGATAAGTAGCACATGCTTTCAAGTGAACAAGCTTAAAAATAAACAAGATGTATATCTCTGAAGTTAAATTACTTTAACTATTTCGATTCATAAGAGTTTATTGGAAATGAGGTCTTAAGTGTCTATGAGCTTGTGACTTCAAAAACAAGCTAAACTTGCAGATCTTTGTAGTGCGATTAACAAAACCCTTAGGGACAGAGTCTGAAACATGTAATATAAATGTCAGACTGAGATCTAAACATGGAATATAAAATATTCCTAGATACTTATACTAGTTTCTAAAAACACTACAAATAGGACTAAATTAAATAATATGAAACTACAGTGTGATACTAACATCATTCTTAGTAGGTTCAGTAATAAAAGTGGAAATCATACATTTAGGACTTGATTCTCCAAAGATGGTTGGATAGCTTCTGTACACAGTGCTGGATGTAGTATATACCTTTTGTGCACAATACGTAGAGAAAAGTGCATAACTATAGAGCAAAAGCAACAGGGAATATTAGGTGAGAATACGTAATTCTGTAGATGATATAATCTTACAACTAGGCACAGATGGTAAGATGGTAGTAGTAATAAAGAAAAGGCATGACTGTTCAAGAAATATTAATGTTCTATAATTAGGAAGAAGCAGAACGTTATATATGCATTAGATGAGGACAACAAAATGCTTTTCCAGCCCATTACTAGCCCCAGAGAACAGTAAAAATCTTCTGCCATAGAGATACATATTTAATCTGATTGTCTGAAAAACATGAACTAAAACATCCTGGAAGAGCTGGTTGAATTTGGCTTGCTTATGCTTTCAATTTTCAGAAACTATGGGATAACAAAGGGAATTTAGAAAACTAGAAGTTGTGATGAGCCAGTAACATAAAGGGCAGAGAAGGCAACTGTGGCAAATATAGTGCAGTAGGATTAAAATCAGTATAAACAATTGTGAAAAAAAAGAAAAGGGAAAAAAAACTTGTAAAACAGAAGTGATCTAATTAGACATCAAAAATATCATAAGTTCTTACCATCTGTTTAGAAAGCAGAACTTGTCGACAACAAAACACTGGTTGCATTTTTCCCTGAGAATGCATGTTTGGTTCCTAAAGAATGTTGTCTAAATATAAGGCAGCTGAATTTGGTATGGCCCTTTGACTTGCTGTAAATTCTCATTCTGTAAATTGCAAGATAAGTAGATGGAGGACTATCATATAATTTCCAGTGGGAAGTTATTGAATAACAAGATTATGAGTAAACTCTCAAAAATTCTTCAGGCCTTGATGCTTGGTCCTCATATATGTCAGAATTATATCTGCTGGAGAACAGCAAAGCATTTGCATAAAAGATGGATAAAAGGTACTACTAATGCCATAAATGGCAAAGCCCATGTTCAGTCCCTGCCGGAGAATGTAACCAACATGTAGAGAAAACAGGAAGGAGAGAAAGAGTTATTTTTGATTTACCCATACTGTGGAATATAGAATGTATTTCAGAAAAGTTATGTAGAATGCTGTTACATATTATTGATTAGTATATTCTGGAATCAGGGAATAAGAACTTTGCTTCAGGCCAAATGGCAAATCTGAAAAAAAGCTTTGAGATTTTCTAAAAATTGCTTTTTATTCTTTTTAAAAAGCATTTCTTTTTACATTTTAGTCAAGAACTTAAAATACTAATAATTCTTTCCCCTAACACTTTTTGTTAATTTAGCCCATTTTCATTGTTCAGAAGGTTCTATAAACTGCTTTATATATATTTATTCAACATCTTTTTCCAACTAGTATAGTAGACTAAATATAAAGTAGCAAAATGACAGCATTTTTTTGAAATTATTCTAGAAAGGTGGATATTGTGTGACCACACTGTTGCTCCATCCTACTGTTTTACTAATATCAGAAGTCTCCTTCTCACTCTCTTCTTTTCATTCCCAGTCCTCTGCTCCTCAGTCTGCATTCCCTTAGCCTCATTTCCGGCCAAGTGATGCATACCTTTTCCTCGTGCTAGACTTGGCCACTGTCTGAACTCTGAAAAAATTCACCTCAGTAAGTCAGGGAAAAAAAGGATCAGAACAAAACCAAATACATTTCTGACAGATGAATCAATGGAATTGGCTCACTATGCAGCAGCATGAAGACAGGTCAAGAACATGTAACCAAAGACAAAAAACATAAAGCAAGAAAGGAAGTGTGGGGAGTAAGATTTTCCACGTTAGCAAGAATGAGCCATTAGGTCAGTTCATCCATAACATGTGACTATACCATCAATTTTATGAAATATATTCGTTTGCGGTTCTTAAATATGTGCCCTCTGGATCTTCCTCTAACCTCCTTGAAAATATTGCAATCTCCATCAACTTCTTGTTTTCTTTTACTATCATTTTTGCATTCATTCATCTACTAGAATTTGTTTGCAGTGGTGGATTGTCAGATATGCACAAATAAACAAAAAAGAGGTAAAATAATCCAGAAGTCCAAGCTCACTGATCAGACTATAAGTTATCAAGCCAAGGTTTTCAAAAGCGATTTGTTGATTATACATTCATTTGTCCAAACCCACTGATCAGGCTTAGCTTTAAGTTATCGAGCCAAGGTTTTCAAAAGTGATTTGTTGATTATACATTCATTTTTCCTTGGAACCCAGTATCAAACGTTTTCTAGTACCAGAAAGTACAAGACTGAAAGTTGTTATCTGATCATGTTTTCTCCAAAACATCTCCAGCCTCCTGGCCACTTTTGAAAATCTCATCCATGACGTACTCTACTAAATTGACAGTTGATGACAATTTCTACATAAAAGTTTCGTCAACAGCTTAAGCCTCTTTTAGAAAGACCACCTGTGGATGAATGCACAACTGAGTCCCTGTGACTATTTACTCATTTGTTGCCTTTTAGATTCACCTAGTCAAAGTTTGCTATTAAATGCTTTAGAAACAGTTCTTAGATATTAAAAGAATAGTTTACACAGGAATAACTCTTCAAGTAGATTTTTTTTCCATGGAGGAAACTGTTGTGGAAGCCAGAGAAATCTATACTATTTTGTACTATTTATACATAATAAATTAAATAAATTAAATATAAATTAAACACACTAATTCAAATGACTAAAATTCAAGCATTACTTGAAGAAAGGTTTGTGTTTGTTTGTTTATTTGTTTCAGTTAGCATGTCTTTAGAAGTTTTTGACTGAAAACAAAATTCGTCAAAGAGTCATGTCGAAGAATGAAATGAAGAATTTAAGGGAATGTCTAAAATGAAAATGTCATCACTGAGCTTCTATTCACTCAATCTACATTCTGATGAGGAGATTGCTACATGCTGAGGTATGGAGTGCATTTTATACCTTTGAAAGTTTTACACCTGCTGAGGAAGACATAAATGAGTAATCTACACTCTGGTAGTCATCAACTCTACTTGCTTCACACAAACATTTAGATTCACATAATTGACACTTGCTCTAATATAAATTAATTTAAGCTGGGAATGGTCATTTTCTGAAATCTTACTCATTGCATGCTAGCCAAGGAATTGAAACCTAAACAAGAACATTCCATTTGATGGAATGTTATTATTTTGTATAGGAAGTACTTGAGAAATAACTGTACATTTTTACAGTTATAAAGGTCAAATAAATTTATCTGATAGTAAAAATAGGAGATTCCAGCCTTATCTTCCTCACTTCCTGTCTATCATAAGAAATTAGTAGTACTAGTAGTAGTAGTAGTAGTAGTAGTAGTAGTAGTAGTAGGACAGATGGGAATTTACGAAGTGAAATGAGGAGTATCTAGTTGCTTATATCACAAGCAATTAAAATTGTAAACACCCTTACATCATCTATCATCTGAGACAGTAAAAACCATGTGATCACAGCTTTCTTTCTTCTTCTTCTTTTTTTTTTTTTTTTTTGGTAACTATTTTCTCTCTCTTATCTGCTTTATATGTATTTCTACATCATAACATTGCTCTTAGATCTAGAAGATAGCATACTGTTTTCTTCTCTTTTCAGTTATTTATAAGTCATCATAAAATCCATGCCTTTTTTGACAGTGAAATTTAGGGAAGGGGAGTTTGGGCAAGGTGCTTGCTATATGTTTATTTATGCAGAACGAGATGCTGTGATTATAATCTAGAATTTACAAAGAAAAGACATCAGATAAATAAATACAGACGAGGGAGAATCCAAAAAAGAAAGTCTCATCAGTAAGTCCCTTAACATTGTCCCCAATGACAGAATTATTTGTGTTCCACTCTAATAAACTGAAAACTTAACCAATGTGTTAATGTGACAGCAGTCATGCTTGTATGACGGAGTTTGCAGGCACAGAAAGATTTGTAGCATGGGATTTCTGCAAGATGTATTCCACATTGTAAGAGTAAGAACAAGGAAATATGATCTTGAGGGTGAGCCAACAATGTTATGGATGTGTATCTTGCACATTATCAAGTTGTTAAAAATAAAGAGCGATGATATATTTTATGGAGTATTTGTCAGTTATCACTTTATTCATTCATTAATATTAATTTTTATTACAGAAACATATAATAATCCCCCAAAAAGTTAGGTTTCCATTGTGTATTCACACATACAATCTCAGGTCCACAGAATTTTCTTTTTAAAAACACACAGAGTAGAGAATGAAACAGAGGTAATTTGACTTGCCTGCAATTAAGTCATCAACAAAGATGGCGGGACTGTAATTTAACATGTTATCCAGTGGAATATGGTATGTTTTGTGCTGTTTGAAAGCATAACCGTCCTTTAATCTCCATTCTGTATTTGTTCTCTATCTGGTGGTGTCTATTTCTTTCAAGAGTGTTAAGCATCATAACGTGCCAGTCCAATTTTGTGATTCTGCTATACATGTTTATCTTGTATAGCTATCAGGATTGACTATATGCTAAATATAAATAACTGAGTCTTGCACAGGATATTGTTATTCTTATTTGTAGAATATTATTGAGCAATGATAAAAACATTAATACGTGAAAAAGGAAATGTCAGTTATTGACAAGGAGAGGAATGAACCTGTCTTCCAGTGATGCCATATCAATGTCCATATCATCAGTCCATATCATCAGTCCACTTCAGGAAACAGAATTCCTCTTTCCCGTGTTTTTGTCGAACACATTCTGAGCTGAGAAAGTAAAAATAAATAAATAAATAAGATAAAATCTTTCAATGTATTTTGAAATATTTGTAGCCCCAGTGCTGAGTCAGCCTTGTCTTAAGCATCACCATCTGTTAGGGACTGCATAGAATTATTTCTTCTAGGCCTGCTGACTCTGCATGAAATGAATGGTCTGGCAGCTTCATGAGAGTTAGTACGAAGTTTCAGTGTGGAAGTGGAAGGCTCTTCTTCTTAATTCCAACCTGTGCAGTATGGAGGTATATGATTTATGATAGCACCCACAAGCCTGACTTGAGATCTAGGGCCTGTTAAGTACTTTATACTTTCTTTTTTTTTTCTCCCTAAGGCAAAATAACAGAGCAAAAGCAAGCCCCAGTTTAACTCTTTTAATAGCTCAACATAACTGTGGTTCTGTACAGAAATGATTAATACATAAAAAATAAAAAAATAATAATAAAAAAATTCTCACCTTATTAAAAACTCTGTTGATCAAACATTTTGGGGTAAGATAGAGTAAATTACTTCAGACATCTAGAGGGATTAAAGATCCCTCTTCTGGAGCCTGGACTGATTGCCAACGAGGAAAGTTTTATGTAAGAGTGCTATGTGTTAGAACAGCACAAGAAATATCAGACTGTGGTAAAAAGCTCTGATCTTTTATTTGTTGGCCCTCAAGGTCCAAAGCTGTGATTTAGAAAGACTTTTTTAATTAACTGTTTCTTTAACAAAGGTAAAATAAAACAGTCCCTTATCTGAGGACATACTTTTGAAAATAATGCAATACTTCAAACAACATGCAGAAACTGAGTTTTACATGGTATGTGCTATATACTCAATTTAGTTATGTGATGGATAGATACATCTTTCTGAGAGACAATCTGTACAGAATAAAACCAACTTAGTCTTTGAATATGGGGTGATCCCCTCAGCATGCGAGCAAACATTCCTGAATCAAGGAAAGAATTAACATCCAGGACTTGACAAGTTAAATATTGAAATATTATCAACTTTTTTTCAGTAGAAGTTTTTGGCCTCTTGAATTGTGAGAGTTTGAAAATAAAAAGGGGTTGCAACATCCAAAGTCCACACTTTTATGTTAGAAAAACTGCAAATTTTTAAAGCCTAAAATACTTTGGACTTGATTTTCTTTTCCTTTCTTACATTGATAGAAATTACAAGAAATTTCAGTGAAGGCTTTGTTTCTTCTCTGTCAGAGTATTTAACTGCCTAATTTTCTTAATCCTAATATAATTTTGCTTTCATTGAATATGATTATGAGATTTCTGGAACAGTATCACAACAATACTGTACTGGGTTAATGTGTATGGTAGCAGGGGTGGTGTCTGTGAGAAGAGACTAGGAGCTGCCCCATGTTAGATAAGCACCAGCTCCAGGTGTCTCCAAAAGGGACCCACCGTTGGCCAGAACTGAGCCAGTGAGTGATGCTGGTTACTCCAGGCACCAGAGCAGAAGTTCCACTGCAGACCGTGGGTCCCACGGCGGAGCTGATCTCCACGCTGCAGCCTGTGGAGGAGTCCCCAGTGGAGCAGGTGGATGTGGCCTGGAGGAGGCTGCTGCCCATGGAGAGCCCCTGCAGGAGCAGGCTCTGGGCTGGATTGACCACAATCCCCATTCCCTGTTCCTCTGCACCACTTGGGGTAGAGGAGATAGAAAAGGGTGGATGGGGGGAAGATGGTTTTAGTTTGCTTTTAGTTTCCCTCTTCTCTAGCAATAGACAATAAATTACATTAATTTCCCTTATGCTGTCTGTTTTGCCCATGGTGGTAGTTGGTAAGTGATCTCCCTGTCCTGATCTCAACCCATGACCTTTCTTTTTTGTCATTTTTTTCTATCCCCCTTTTCTCAGTGAAGAGGAGGAGTGAGAGAGTGTTGTGGTGGTGCCCAGCAGTGCTATACCACCACAAGTACATTGACATATATATTGGGATACTTAAATGATTTCACTAAGACACTTTTTACAACTTTTTGTCATTTATAAGTCATCTAAGAACCTTTGTTAAAGAGGAAAGTATCTAAACAAAAAGCTTCTAGAGGAGCAGTGAATAAGTGTTTTATGTCATAGAAAAAAATGTTGAAGCAAAAATTTGTGTTATTTAAATCGAGAATGTTTTGTTGGAAGACAAGACACAATGTTATGTTGCAGTCTGACAATGAGCAAGATTTAATGCATAAAAATATAATTATCAACCTTCAAGATATAATTTTTCTCCAATTTGATGAACAACAACAAAAAAAATAAATAATTGTAACACTTTTTTTAGCTTTTTCTATAATTTGTCAAAGTACAGGTACTTATGGACTCTTCAGATTGTGTAGCTAAAAGAGCCTTTTCTCAGTATGATAGCTAGGATTCTTTTGAAGCTACTTAAAGTTCTCTCTCTCTCTTTTTTTTTCTTTCTTTCTTTCTTTCTTTCTTTCTTTCTTTCTTTCTTTCTTTCTTTCTTTTAATTTATTTATTATTTTTATTCTTTTATCTTCTCACAAAGCTTGGAGGTTATACAGACAAAATGAATAGGACAGTTCTTCATATCCAGTTCCCATGGCAGCTGTTCTCCAAAAGATCTTTTGTTCCAAACCCTCCAACTCTGCTGTAGACTAATACGTTATGTCAATTTTTTGGATATTCTATGTTTGGATTTAAATGAAGGGCCATCTTATTGCTATTTAACTTAGTTCTGATTTCTAAGTAATTTCTAAATCATTCATTTAAGATGAGAGTGTTTCTTCATATACTAACTCCAGTATTTTATAAACAACTTTACTATTTCAGTTCACTTAATATAGAGCCTCCATGAGAAGCAAGAAATGGCAGGACCTTTGAAACACTGAGGCTAAAATCACTTATGCCTGAAAATCACCAGAAATTAATTTTCAACATTGTACCAGGCCTGACACATTTAGTTAGTCACAAATAACAAATTACAAAACCCATTGGATCTGCATCTTCTTCAGATGAGGTAAGGGAAAGACCTAAATCTGGAATTAGTCTGAACTATGATTAAAAGGCACCCTTTAAATCCTTTTTTTGATTTTCCCTCAGAAAAGTACATAGTGCATGCTCCCACATAGACCAGACAGATAAATAAACTTTCAAAGAAGGAACCACAAGCAACAATCTCTAAAAGGGCTGCATAGTGAATTATGGGACAGGATTTACTTTGGTTAATTTGTTGAAGTTTTCCTTTTTATTTTTTGTTCCTATTGGCTATATCTCCTGTGGTTTCTAGTGACTGTGTTTCTCAGACCTGATGTGTAATCATTTGCCAGGAACACAGACTATTATTCAAATGTATGTCTAGTTCAAGATAAATAGCACAATTAAGATGCTCACATTGGAAATCTTTGCTGGAAAATTACTTGATGCTGAAGGTGTATCTTGCTGCAAAAGGAATAAAGATGTTTGTTAAGTGATCAGAATACTTATTGTTCTAAAAGTGCCAAAATGTCAGATACAGTAAAATCTTCTTCAAAAGACCTCTTAAAGGACATTGATTTAAAAACTATTCTTCCCAGCACTTCATAGAATAAAGGTTTCGCAATTCTTTTTCTCTTTGATAGATTTTCTGTTCATGGAGTTTCTATTTCTGTGCAATTTTTTTTCAGATGCAGTATTTCAAGCATTGTGGGAAATTTACTGGAGCAAACAGGCAACTATTGGATTATGAAGATTGCTGTACTGAATGGTTTGATTTCTAAATGTTGTGTAAATATTACTTTGTAAGCCTAAGTCCTTCTGTAGTATGCCCTCAGGATCACATAATACATTTGTGGTACAGCAGGGAGTTGAAAATTCCCTTGAAAATTGCACACAATAATCCTAATCCCTAGACCGTCTCCTTCTGAGAAATTTTGTTCTGACAGCATCAGTGGCAAACACTGATTACATTAGGAGGCAAGATGTCAGAAGAGTTTTGGCTATCTGTTTGTTTCGGTCCCTTATCATCAAAACAGCAATGTCTAGACACCCCCAGGTGTCTAGACAGCTGGGGGAGAGAGAGGGAAAACACATTGAAAAGTGAAAGATTTATATGAAACGTAGAAAACACTGGGAATCTTAAAGGAAAAATAATCCTATCTGTCCATAAAAGGATGGAATGAGATTACATAGTCAAATAAGAACCCGCATTTCAGTTATGTAAAATAATAAAAGATTGGATCTTACAAACCACAGTTCATAAAACTGTGTTTAAGCAGTTTAAACTACTCTTACTTTGCAGATTAAAACCAAGAGTCCTGCCCTTGTTCAATGTCTTTCCTCAGGTTTTGTTTCATAATACAGTGTTTTGTTTGTTTGTTTGTTTGTTTGTTTATTATTATTATTTAACTTGTCTGGAGAATTTGTAACTTTGACAACAAGAAAAGAATGGGAAAAGGGAATTCCAGAATTTTAGAACATGAGATGGAAAATGCTATATACGAGGGAGATGTTATACAAACAAAGCCAAGGGTATGAAGTTGTTTGTGGAGTTCTTCTCCAGTGAAAGAAACACCAGCATAACTAATGAATACAAATGTCAAAGGTTGCCTTCCTAAAATTATCACTGCATAGAAAACTACCATAAATGTGATAGGTTGTGAGCAGCAGAAGCAACCAAGCTCAGTTTCCTACTGATTTATGTATTGAATGTAAGCTCCTGGGTGGGATTCTGCCTATGAAATGTAATGGTCTCACACTATAATCTTTCCTTAATACAGTTTATCTGCTTTAAACAAGAATCTTTTTTTATGATTCATAGAAAAAAAGGTCTTTTGCTCTTCCATTTAATAGATTAAGATTGGACAAGGGCTCTAAAGGCCTGTAAAGGGGTTCACACATATGTGCATGTACATATATTCAAGTATTAAATTAAATAAGACTTATTTTCTTAGGAAATGAAAGTACAGATAAACTTCTTACAAATTGTTTGTGCCTTAAATGGAAAAACAAAACAAAACAAAACAAAAACTCAAAAATCCTCCACTTATCCCCATTTTCTTCATAGGTTATTAACAGGAACATACTAATGGAACTTTACCAAGCCTTGTCTTAAACATTACCTTTTTAGATGAGTCTGTTGAGAGATTGACTGTGGACTGCTGGCTTGATGACAGCTGTGAGGGAAGGAATTTTAGACTCCAATCCCAGCTCCAGCATTTCACACAAATCACATTGGAATTAAATCTACATTTTTACTCATAGAACTTGTCTTTCTTTAACAAGGACAAGTAAGGAGGCTGAAATCCATCTTGTAGATAAATTTCTGGATTTCATTTCAGAAAAGGAGGAAAGTATTTTCCTCTGACATGATAAATGTGAAGCTTGTCCGTGTTAGATAGCCAAAACCAATGCTTGTGCATTAAGGTTTCTGTTAAATAATAATTGCTAAACATCTTACATTAAAAACTATTATCCTGGTAAGCATTTTAAATGTCTTGGGTGGATAATGTCAGAAAAGAATATGGTTCAGAGGTGATTAGAGTGAAACTGATGTTAAATGGAAATCGTGATCAAAAAAAATATGTCTTGGGGTGCATTGTGATTGACTCATCTTCATCAATATTGAATGGTGAGGCTGACAAGAAAATAATACACAGTAGGAAAAGAAGTTTTGCAGTAAAATAGATGTAACATGCAGAACAGGGAAATGTTCATTCATAAGAGCAAAAACAAACATGAAGTAAACACTGTGTATAATTTCCATGGGTAGCTGCAGACCTCCAATTATGCCTCCTAAGAAACAGCAGAAAATCAGTTATACAACTTGCTGTTCAGACTTTTAAAGCTGTGGGTGATTATTCATTTCTGCCCTGAATTCATGTTATTATAAAATTTAATGTATTGCGGCTACTTTTGCTCAGCACAGTAGGATTTCTCCAGTTTAATTCATTACTCAGTAACATTGACCATACACAGAGGGTCTAGAAAAAACTGTGTGAACCACTGTTTACCAGTAGCTGTAGCAGAACACTTTGGGAAAACTTTTTTGTCTTCAGAAGAGTCTTGTGCACTGACCTTTTCAAGAAGCAGTCAATCCAGTGAGAGACAACAAGATCGGTGTTGGAACCAGATTAGGATCTGTCACTCATGAAATGGAGATGTAGAACTCTGAGGAAATCACCTCTCATTACCTCGTTTTCTCTTTCCAGGTTTGTGTTCTTTGAGTTTGATATAACTTCTTCAGGAGGCACTGGCTCTTTTTTTTCCATTTCTTGTGTACCTCCTGTGATCCTATGTTCAGTGAAGGTTCTGGATGCTGGTGTTAAAGAAGGAATGAAGATGTTACATGAGTGCAAAATATATTATGTGAATTTTGTTTAAAAGTATTAATACAAATGGAGCATTCTCATAGTGTACCCAGTTTTCCAAACAGTTGAAATCAGCTTAACTTGAATGAAAGTCTTACCTCACTCTTGGATCTCTCTGTCCCTTTATGCATGCTTCTATTACATTTTTTTTGTAGACAAATACATCAGTTTTCAAATTAAGCATGCTGTATTACAGGGACTTGAAGGTGGACTAATTTTGTCTCATTTCAAATATTCTATTATAAATGAGAAATCCAGCCTAATTATATTTCCATATGCTTTAAAATTAAAAATGACAGACCTTTGCAGAACATGGAGACATTTTCAAGGTCAGGTATTAACACTAGCATGCACATTGTTTATTTATTTATTTTTTTTCTGGCAATCAGCCTTTTCATCTTAAACTCCAAAGTGATGTTAATTTAATAATAGAGGATAAAAGTTCAATGCTGCAAAAGCCTTTCTGTCCCACCAGGGCTTATGCACTGAACTTGCTCATTCCTCTATCTTAAAACCCAGAAATCCCTTTGGTCACAAAAGGAAATGATTTCTGGATCCTCTGATAGTGGAACTTGGGGATTAACCTCTTGCATCATTTGTATTTGAAAGTGTTATAATTGGCATTCAGCAACACCTGAGTTTAGAGTGTTCTTTTCTGCATCATGACCTGTAATGTGTTTAAGGATTTCTGACAGTTTGATTATTTATTTATTTAAACAGAGAATCAATATATTATTTGTTTCTAGTATTCTGCTACTTTTTTACATTAATAATTCAAATGACTATATCTTATTTTCTAGAAAAAGAAAATATGAAGATCAGTAAACAAGTCAAACCTTCAACCCAAATGTTATTCATTTGGTGCATTAGGACTCTTTAAAATGCTTTACTTTCCTGGTGAATACTTTTTTAACATCTTGTAAATTCAAACACTCCAGAAGATCTTTAGTAAGAACGTGCCTTTGATCCAGATCTACCTCCTTCCTTCAATGAAGTGCGTAGAATCGTATCAATTCAACACAATGGTTTGATCTGGGAAGGGACCTTAAAGCCCATCTAATTCCAACCCCCTGCCATGGGCAGGGACACCTCCCACTAGATCAGGTTGCTCAAAGACCCATCCAAACTGGCCTTGAACACATGGGGCAACCACAGTTTCTCTGGACCACCTGTTCTACTGACTCACTACCCTCATAGTAAAGAATTTCAAGCTTTCCTTTAGGCCCCCTTTAGGCACTGGAAGGCCGCTATATGGTCTCCCTGGAGCCTTCTCTTCTCCAGGCTGAACAACTCCAGCTCCCTCAGCCTATCTTCTTAGGAGAGGTGTTGAACCTCTTGATCATCTTTGTGGCCTCCTCTGGACTCGCTCTAATGGTCCATGTCCTTCTTGTGCTGGGGGCCTCAGAGCAGAACGCAGCGCTCCAGGTGGGATCTCACAAGATCAGAGCAGAGGGGTAGAATCACCTCCCAGACCTTGCTGGCCACGCTGCTTTTGATGCAGCCCAGGATATGGTTGGCTTTCTAGGTTGCAAGCACACATTGCTGGCTGATGGTGAGCTTCCCATTAACCAACATCTCCAGGTTCTTCTCCTCAGGGCTGTCTCAAGCCATTCTCTTCCTAGTCTGTATGGCAACAGAAGTGCTTGCAAAGTACTTTGATCACATACTCTGTCTCTCAGAAAAACGAGAGAAAATCAGATGTGATATTCTTAACACTAATTTTTAAAATTGTTTATCTTAATACTTCTGCTTTAACAACCATCTCAGCATAACAAAGAGAAAAAATAAGCATGCAAACATTTGGCACATAGCCATATAGTGTGGTGACCACCTTCAAAATAAGCTTTCAAGTCAATTTGAAATACAAAAATACCAATTTGTATCACTCAGAAAAATACCCGCTATACTGTTACTTCTCTCTAGCTCAGACATTTTAAGCTTTATGTTCTGATGCATCAGTACGATGATTTGAGCAATGTTTGCTATTAGAGGACTTTGTTTTCAATGCCATTTTTTTTCACAAAGAAGAGAATCATATTCATTGCTAGCATGACATTGGCAAAACGACCAGAAACAAGGATTTCTTAACTGTTTAATTAATAATAAACTCAAGAAAATGTTTTTCAGGACATTGTACATTATCATGACACCCTACACATTTTTCCACTATGTAGACCAATTAACCCAGCTTTGTAACTTATAATTATTTTTCAGTTAGGAGTATTCTCACTTCAGAATTTAAGTGAAATAAAATAGTTTCTTTCTTTCTTCTTTTCTTTTTTGCATTATTAGACACAGATTAACAAAAGCATTTCTAAAGTAATATCAGACCAGGAAATCTGAATTCTCCATCAGCTGAACCAGTAAAATAATTCCTCCTGGATCTTGCTGGAACTCAGCGCGTCACAGCTTTGACAAGCTTGAGGTGCATCTGCTTTTCCAATATATATTACAACCTCATTATTACAATGCTGGAAGCATATTACCTGCAGTAACAGGCATCTCAGAGAGTTGAAAGTAAATTCTATATTATAATAGAATAAGTCAATAGTTATTCTGCCAGAAGTAGGAGTGGAAGGAAATATTGTATTTTCTACTTATTTAATGAACAGTTATTCTAATCTAATGTTCAATTGAGTCACATACTTTCTAGATTTTATTCTAATACAATGTAAAAGTGAACCAATACATATATATATACATACATATATATATATTTAATATTAAACTCTCAGGTTAATTAAGTTTGGATTTTTGTAAGGTTAAAGAAGTAAGACTTACCATCAAAAATTCTAATATTTTTTCACTTCTACAATATTTCTGGAAACAACAATATACAGCTTAATTAAATAATCCATTTGTTTAAATTATATAATAAATTCCTAAAAATCTATCTATATTTAGCTAGAGATCTTCTGTAGGAAGGTTGCTTGAAATATTATATACATTCTAATCAACCATACCTAGAATTATGTGATAACTGGAAATTTGAAAAGTATTAACAACCTGGACAAATCTGGTTTTTGGTTTCTGTACCAAGTATTTTCAGTATGTGATCTAAAGAAGTTAGATATATTGTTTATACAGGTAGCATCAACCATAGAAACAAACAGATATTAAGCTTTTTCATGATCTTTCAAAACATAATATATACAATTCTGTGTATTTTTTGATTGGGAGCTCAAAGTTATTTAAAGAAAGCCACTGGTCCTGGTAACCTTCCTGCCAGCTCAATAAGCATTATCCACATTTAATATCTGGAACCACTACAGTCGCAGCCTTGTAAAATGTTTGCATCCTAGCAAATGTAAGTGCATTTCAGAAGTCCCTGTAAGAATCATGTGAAAGATTTTGTATTTCAGTATAGATTAAAAAGCAAATCCAGGTAATCAAAGCATTTGTAAACTTTTAAAGAAAGTTTTGGAAACTGATTTGACACAGAGTAGGTAAAGTTCATAGATTTGGGTATGATTATATGTATTGTGCTTGGACTTTTTAGATTTCTTTGAATTTAAAACAAAGCATGGCCCATGGGATACAAAGCCTATGCTACATGAAGAATGGATTTAATCTTTTGTTGAAAATTAACCTCTTCCCTCAAGTCTGAGCTACCCTGATTATACTTCTTTCTCACCAGACCCCATTCTGCAGTGTTTTTTTTTTCCTCGCTGTTAGCCTTTATGAGAAAAAGAAATAAAAGGATTTAAAAACAAGTATAATCCATTTTCCACTCCTCTTTTAGTTATTAATAGATTCCTTGAATATAAGAATTGATTGAAAATAGCTATTTGAAAGTAGATTTTTTTTATATATGTTAAATTCAAAGTCAAATTATAAACAACATATAAGTAAGGATAGTAGCAGCTTCATAATAACACTAAAACACGATTTACATGTCTGAGAGGTAGAGTGAAAGGCCACAGAAAGCATATAGTGGGAGTGATAAGTGCAAAACAATTTGGGAAAGTCTTTTGTACAAAGTGCAACAGAAGATAGAGACAGTTGTTACAAATGGATTGGGCATCTTTGCTCTGCTGTGAAGGAATGATTGATGCTGCTGTTGCGATTACTGTAAGAACACACAGCTGTACTTGCCAGTGCTCCACTGAGGGCTCAGCCAGCTGAGTCAAACATCATGTCCTCTAAGATGTGTTTCCAGATTTTGTCTTAAAGACAAAATGTTTTCCTCTGTGCTTCTTTGTGTACGCAAGCCTGAGGTTTCTACCTCTAAGGTCAGTCACTTGGACACCAAGCTGTAGTTTGGATTCCTTTAAATCACCAAATGTTTGGAGATATTTACTGGAAAACATGACAGGAAAACCCCAATAACAAAGCATTCTGCAGCTTGCTCAAGCAAAGCCTGTCCATCTGTGCCTTTGAATATCATTTACCTGAGATTTCTTTTTTCTGTTTTTCTAGGAAAACAAGTTATAGTAGTAAAGGTTAGCCCTGAGAGAAGCTATGTCAATGTACAAATTACAGTATCTATAACCTTTTGTGCTCAGATTTCTAAGTCTTTAGTTCTAAATCTTAGGCAAGTCTTTAAGGAGGCAGATCACCATCTATTTTATAGATAGCTTCTTCTTATGCAAATTTCTTTAATTTTAGTAGGCAACTTTGTGTGTGGTATAATGCAATCACTTCTGATTTGTGTAGGAGCACCTAAAGTAAATCTTCTTAACAAGATAGCTCAACTATGGTACTTTGTGCCTGGTTTTAGAAGTTCTTGCGTTCCTGTCTCTAGATATTTTCTAATTCTGTTTCCTGATGGGCTTTAAGGTGCTCAGGAAAGTATTTATGATTTTATTGACTGTCTACTTCAATTTACAGAAATTACCTTATAACTAGTACACAATAAATGACCATAATGCTGAATGAAAAAAAAAAAAAAAAGTAGGAAAAGAAGAAAAGTGAGGTAAATATTACGTTAAGGAAAGCAACAACAAAACAAAACAAAACAACAACAACAACAGATAAAATGGAAGGTCCAAAATACTTAAGTTACCAGTATAATTTACAATCCCATATATGATCCAAATACTGGTCCAAATCTGAAACCTAATGCTGAGTATGCTGTAGCCACATGCTAGAAAATTCAGGCTATGTTGATTAGGTGAACTATGACAGGATCTTCAGAGGGGTCAGAAAAAAACTCTTCTGCCAGAAGGAAGTGTTTTTTCTACGAGGAATTAAGTACTGTTTAAGGGAATTTACCCATCTGGGCAGGAAGTCTCTTACAGGGTAGATAGAGTTTACGTGTCCATGTTAAGTCAGTTACCTGCCCAAGAAGCAGTACAGTTCAGTCAGTCAATTTAACATGGCTGCATCTGTGTTCTGTACAGTATGAGGCATGTTAGGCATATCACAAGCCTGCTGGTGTAAGCAAAAGGGATGTAACAGTGCCTGACTCAGCGAGGTCACCTGCTTTAGGCTGTGACAAAGAGGAGAAAAATGCACTTCACTGGGGAGATTCACACCATGCCATAAGCTCTGTAACATACTGCTGTGTTGGAAGCTGCACGTGGCTTGATTCTCCTTCAGCTCAGATACTGCCACATGGAATTCATGAAATTTTTAACATACTTGATCACTTCCATGGTATTTTGAAAAGTGAATCAAAGGAGCAAAAATTTTAGCTGTTGTTTCAGCTACTGTCAGTCACTGACATAAATGCAGTTATTCTGAGTAGAACAACTGATTATCCAGATTCATACACATTACAGAAACAGTGGACAAAATTGGAATTAAGACTTCAAAGTGAGTACTGGAAGTACCCATTGGTAAATATCGAAATGCTGTTGTAACTCTTAGAAAAAACAGTGTAGCGCACTAACATTTACCAGCTCCTTTACCAATCATTGTGCAAAGCAAGAGACAACCGCATTTAGACGGGAGAATCTACTTGATGACAACAGGAATACAGAGATGTAGCTGAAAGGAAATTCATCCTGCAGAATCTGTATGATGAAGAGCAAAACAAAGAGAGAATGTAGCATGACTCTTCAGTCATGATCTGAGTTTTTGCCTTGTGGGCAGTTAGGAAATATTGTGCAACTCATTATTACAGTTATGTTTTTAAATTCAGCAGATCTGTGGCAGAAGTTAGCAGAGACAATTAGCATTCATTATGCCCTACTAGTCTACTTTCAGCATGGGACCCACTTAAATTTTCTGATGTATTCTGATTCTAATAGCTCTTTCTTTTATGATACAACTATTGTTTAGCAAAAAAATCCTTCAAATATATATATATATATATTTATGTCATATATCCCTCCATATTTTACTAAAAGAAAAGGCAATGTGAATTCTTTTTTGATACATAGCATTTCAGGGGGACTTCCAGAAAAAGCTACAATCATCTTGCTGGTGAACACAGATACTGAGAGCAAGATTTCTGTCAGCAGTTCAAAACTGCCCAGATGGACAGTCTGGGTTGCCTGTGGATATTTCCCTGTCCAGAACTGGTAGACTTGTCGAGGTGAAGGTGAGAGCCTTGTAGTGTCTTTTTCAGCACTGTTCCCTTTTTAGAATAAAGGAAGAATTATTTAGGGGTATTCTGTATAACACAAAAATACGAAGTCCCCAGATTCACAATTCAGGCTGCAGTAGATATACCTGGAGGAAGCCCTCCCTGCTCTCTGCTCCCTGCTCCAGCAGCAGGCAGGACGTGGAGTGGCAGATGATAGAGGAAGAGGTGGGATGACTTCAGGGATGCTTGTGGTGGGGGACAAAAGAGGCTCTCTTGAGGTTCTGGAGGGAGCAGAGTGGTGAGCAGAGGGGATACACTGGCCTTTGGACTGCAGGGCACAGAAAAAGGGAAGGAAGGAGGTGCTGTCGTCAGCTGCACACTGGAGCCACGCTGCACAGGAGATGTGTTTAAACAGAACACATTCCCTGGAAATGAGAGGCCGTTGTAAACAGAAATGTGCCTCGAAGCCAAGGAGCACCTGGGGACTTTTGTTCTCAGCATCAAAAGAACTTCACTTCATTCATTGCCACTATGAGAGGGTTCTCTTGTATTCCTAAAAATTGAATCAGAGCAAGTCTGGACTGCCATTCCTAGAACTTCTTGTCTCTCTGAGTGTTACTTTTGGGAACGGCTAGAAAAATACTTTTGCATCCATTGCAGGTGTTGTCTGTGTCAACAGGGTCAATAGTAAAATATTTATTCTTCCTCTATGGGCCTCTGAATACAGTTTTTAAATTCATTTAAATGGTTTCTGTCTTTTTTTTTCAAACTTTGCTATATGATAGAATATAGAGATTTAATTGACCACTGAAAAAACAGTAGGTAGAAAAACTACACGCTCTCTCTTCGAAATCTCCTGCTAACTGCCACAGACAGGATAGAGTCTTAACTCTACATCTGGGCTAATCTCAAAATCTTATCTTCCATGAAATAATAGATTTTCCTATCTACCTATCATTCTCATGCAATATTACTTCCATTCTTGTTAGAAAAATGAGAGGCAACAATCAGGGTACCTGCCAGGATAAACACAAAAGCTGCAGCTTTCTTCAGCATGATTTTCACTTAGCATATTAAAAATCTCTTAGTTGAAAGAAAATGTTCTTCGTCCATTTGAGAACTTACGAATATAGACTTGTGTTCTGTTATTATGACAACTTTGCTAATTTTCATACAGGTGTTTTTTTGTTTGTTTGTTTGTTTGTTTTTGTTCCTCAGACTCCTGGAATTGATGAAGTACTTACTGGTAGTTTAAATGGATTTTACAACATTGTTTAATTTGAAATTTTATGGTATTTTTACACAACTCTGCCCATAGCCAGTATTAAGTAGCAATTTTCCATCTGGGTAGGGTGACATGTCATGCAGATGGCACTGGTGTTTACTCTAAGGCTCTCTAAACATCCGTCTTGCAGACAAATTAAAGTATTCTTTCTGCCCTGAACAGAAATTACTTCTGATTTTTCTGCACTGTGAAAACATTATATTCAGATTAGCAAGAGGCAAGCCATCCATTACTTCTTCAGGAGAGGTTGTGACATAGATCTTGTGGGAGAATAAAGCCTAATTGAAAGGATAAAAAGCTTAAACTCTAAGCCTATCTTTGTTGA
The DNA here is from genome assembly GCF_964034855.1 of Anser brachyrhynchus. NCBI lineage: Eukaryota > Metazoa > Chordata > Aves > Anseriformes > Anatidae > Anser > Anser brachyrhynchus. The sequence continues at coordinate 134,266,728 of NC_137695.1, forward strand.
ATTGATCTGCAAAGAGTTATATGCACACGAAAAAAAAAATCTTGGTTTATTTAATGTCTCTGTCTCTGTGTCATTCCTACTAACCAGCAGACAAATTTCTAATTGTCCAACGGTTCATTTTTGGTTCCCATTTTGTGGCACATATGAGGCGCTGTGCCATGGAGGTGAGCAGAGCCTGGAGCCACAGTAAGTGCTGCTCCCCCTCTTTGCAGATTGAGTTGCACAGTGATGTTGGCTTTGGGTCCTTCTTTGCCTGTGCTCCAGACTTGACCTCTCTTCCATAGCTGTTGGCTCCTGACCAGAACAGGGGCTGGAAAAGAGGTTTGTTGGCTGTGTTGGAAGTCAAGTTTCATTATGGCAATGAGCCAAAATGGAGTCCAGATGGGGTTGGCTTCAACAGGAGAATGAGTGATGAGCACAAGCTTAGTTTTATGTGATTCAGAACAAACAGAAGCCAGTGCTCAGGAAAGCTTACATTTCATTGTATGTAAGTGAATGGGAAGGAGGCAAAGCAGAGTTCAATCTCATTGTGGAAAGGCCTGAGGTGCTGAAAAGAAAAATATTATTTTCACATTAAAATATATTGTCATGAAAACCTATAACAACACAAAAAATGGGGCTCTGTTGCTGTAGAGCTGATTGGTGTGCATAAAGAGCATGCATGTTCATGGTCCATTACTGTCTGCATTGTTTCATCCTTGGGTGGTTAGTTTTACCTTTTGTATAGGTTTGCTACAGGCTATGTATAGGAGTGTTACAGGATTCTTGACAGTTGCAAATGGGCTGATCTCAACACATTGCAAAACAGACCACATTTCTAAAATAATGCTCTTGTTATGCCTACCAGATCTGAAACAGGGGTACATTTCAGAGAAATTACCAGAGAAACTGCTAAATTCATCAGGCTTGAATAGGGCTCCAGACTTCTACTGCTAGCTCAGTTACTTCCATGCTGTGTGGCCTTGGTGCAAGGTATTTATTCCCTCCTCTTCCTTGTTCCCACTGTGATCTCTTTAGGCACTGTGTCCTACTGGGTGTTTTTGTGTATTATCTAACATAACAGGGCCTGCTAGGCACAACTGCAATACAATTAATAAATAATAATACATTTAGTTCCACTCTGCTATTTACAGGACTGTGCAATACATCATTTTCTAGAGTTAATGTTGTTCACTTACACATTATTTAGCCAAGCTACACATACATTTTTTTTTCTCATTATTATTTTTCTTTAATAAATCTGTCTCTCTAACTTCTTCATTCTTTCTATTGGATTTCTCTGAATGAAAAAGTTAGAGAGGTGCTATGAGTAAAGTAGCCCTACATTTTGCACAATTCTTATCAGCAATAAAATTTTATGTTATATCTAATCAATATATTTGTACATATTCCTCAAAAATAAACCTAATATATAAAATGAGGTTTGCTTGGTGCTTTTTTCTAACTGTGCCTCAGTTTTCGTTATACCTCCCACTTGCATACTCTTATCGCTTCTGAAGATATGGAATAAAAGTTTAGTCTTAGCTGAGTTTTTCAGACGCCTCACCTGGCCCTCCACTGTTGAGCAAACTTCAGCCAGCCCTGCCTTTGGATGCACTGACCCTTGAATGTTTACAGATCTGAATGCCTGAACATTCAAATAGATTGCCAGAAATAAGCATTATATGGACTGTATGCTCATATGAACACATTTAAATACATGGGGGATGGTTGCCAGAATTTAGGACAGGTGCAAAAGACTACATGGAAACACACAGAGGATGTAAACATGTAAAACATGGTGGATTTGAATGAGCACAGGCAGATCTTGTTTATTAAAAACATATGCTTTCCATCTTTGGAGGACAAAACAGGAATAAAATGCTCTGTTTCTTTAAGAAATAACTGAAGAATCCTATATACAGTTTTATAAACAAATTTAGAAGATAAACTGAATTTGATATTTGACCATGTGTTAGTATCATTCATCTCACTGAATATTCATCACTCATCTTTCATGTGTTAAGAGTAATGCAAACTTTGAAAGATAGTATTGGTAAAGAGATGAACTGCTAAAGCTTGCATAGCAACTGAAGCTATGCCTACATACGCTTCATTATACATATATTTCTGCATGGAACCTGTCATACCGCTAGTCTTTTAGAATCACAGAATCACACAATCAAAGAATGGCTGAGGCTGAAAAAGACCTCTGGTCCAACCCCACTGCACAAGCAGGGCCATCAAGTTCTCCAAGGAGGAGACCACAACCTCTCTCGTCAACCTGTGCCAGTGTTCTGTCACCCGTACAGTAAAGAAGTACTTCCTGGTGTTCAGAGGGAGCCTCCTGTACTACATTTTGTGCCCATCGCCTCTTGTGCTGCTACTGGCTCCATCCCTTCTGCACCCTCTCTTCAGGTATTTATAGACATTGATAAGATCCTTGCTGAGACTCTTCTTTCCCAGCTGGAAGAGTCCAAGCTCTCTCAGCCTCTCCTCAGAGAAGAGGTGCTCCAGTCCCTTCATCATCTTGGTAGCTCTATGCTAAACTCTTTCCAGTATGTCTAGGTCTCTCTTGTACTGGGGGGCACAGAAGTGAACTCAGTATTCTGGGTGTGGCCACACCACGGCTCAGCAGATGGGAAGGATCACCTCTCTTGACCTGCTGGTGATACCTTGCCTAATGCAGCCAAGAATATTGTTAGCCTTCTTAGAGGCAAGGGCACATTGCTGCCCCATGTTCAACTTGTTGTCCACCAGGACCCCCAGGTCCTTTTCTGCATTCCATCCGGGTGGCCTGCAGCCTGTACCAGTGCCTGGGCTTGTTCTTCCCCAGGTGCAGGGCTTTGCACATCTTGTTGAGCTTCATGAGGTACCTGTTGGCACATCTCTCCAGCATGTCCACGTCCCCCTGGGCGGCAGCAAGACTCTCTGTCAGCCACTCCTCCCATTTTTGTGTCATCTCCAAACTTGCTGAGGCTACACTCTGCCCCATTCTCTAGATCATTAATGAAGTTTTTGAACAGGATTGGGCCCAGTATTGTCCCCAGGATGTTCTGCTCTTTTACTGGCCTCCAACTAGACTTTGTACCACCGACTGCTGCAATCTGGGCCTGGCTATTCAGACAATTTTTGATTCACTTCCCTGTCTGCCCATGCAGCTCATACCTGTGGGAATGTTATGGGGGACAGCGTCAACAGTCTTACTGAAGTCCAGATAGGCAATATCCACTGCTCTCCCCACAGCTCCCTAGCTCGTTAATTCATCACAGAAGATTATCATGTTGGTCAAGCGTGACTTCCCTTTGGTGAATCCATGCTGACTATGCCAGATTTTCTTACTCTTTATGTGCCTGGAAATGTTTTCAGGATTAGATTTTCCATCACCGTCCCAGGGACTGAGGTGAGGCTGACAAGCAGGTAGATACCTGGGTCCTCATTCTTGCCATTCTTGAAGATAGGAGTGACAGTTGTTTTCCATCAGTCTTTAAGCACTTCTATTCACCATGATTGATCAAAGGTTATAGAAAGTGGTCTCACAACATCAGCCAGGTGCCTCATCACTCACAGATGAATCCCATCAGGGACTTATGTATGTGCAGTTTGGATATCATGTATGTCCAGGGATCCAAGACTAGTAAATATAATACAGCTAAATTTTACATTTTGTTCTTAAGAATTTTCCAGTAAATAAATTGTTTCTTTTGTGGCTAGTAAATATAATACAGCTAAATTTTGGAGAAGATATTCATGTCCTCGCACGAGTAGTTGGCTCCTCACATGAGTAACTTCACTGGAGCTGTTGTTCCTATCTGAGTTAATGTCTGCCCAGGGAAAGCTCTGTAAACAATCTATGAAGAATAAAATAAACTATTTGCAAGTTAACTACAGGAAAGAGAGAAAAGAGATGATTTTGTTTTGAAAAGGATCATGATAAAGCTGTCAAGGGAGTAGACAGACTGTTTGGTATTGCATAATGTATAGCAGGCATAGGCAGAGCTATCTAGATCACTGAGCAGCACGGAACAAATAAAATTACTCCAAACAGTTGGTATTAAGTGTTAATTGCCTGAGCCTCTCTGAGACCATAGGAGTAAACTTTGCTGCATGACCCAGTTCTTATGTAAAGTAATTAAAGACAAGTTTAGGCCAAACTCTTCAATGTACATACCAAAGATCTTGAGGAAGTTTGTCTAAGCGCTTAAGATTTCTGGATGGATTTCATCATTTGGTAGACTGAGATTTAAAGCCATGGATGCAGTCATCAAGGACTTGATTTTTATAAAAGTAAAATAAACTTTTGCAGTATAAAATAATATTTCATTCTGAATATGTTTGTTTTTGTTTTTTTGGCTTAAGCCCATCGCCAGTATTGATAATGTTCTTGTATATTTTAATTCCACAAAATCCTTAGTGTTTTAACACAGACCTGGCACCTAAAGATGTCCTTATCTCTGTATATTTGAGACATCCCTTTGATTTCAGTGTGATGTCTCATGCATGTAAGTGCTCTGCAGGATCAAAGCCAAAGGATTTAGTATCTTGCATGACACAGCCCCTACAAAATGGAGACAACATGTATTATAAAGCAGTTAGATTACCTTCAGATGCAGACATAATGCCTTCTTCACAGGCCTATAAATATAAAGGAGGAAACTAATTCTGCAAAAACAATCAGTTGGTCAAAATATAATAATAAGCCTTTTTATGATTTCCTTGAACACAGAAACAATGTCTCCACACAGTATGAATTACTGAGCTCTTAACAAAATTATTGTAAAAGACTCTGAGACAAGAATCAATAGATAAACTTTCCTATAGCATGGCAAAGACGCAGAAATAGCACCTTTCAAATGGGCTACAGAATTGGAGTGTCAGGTATAATCTTCCTTATGTAATCTCTAAGTAGGATCATCATGAAGTATTAATGTGTTAGCCAATCAAATAAGTCTAGATAAGGTCAAACACCTTAGGTGTTATCTCTTCAGCTATAATTGCTGTTACAATACAAGTTTATGAACAGCATGAAACATCCTGCATTTTAGCAGAGAAAAGACTTTGGCAAGTATCAGTCTGTTTGAAGAGAATAGTAAAATAAAGCCAAACAGGAAGCAGGACTTAATTCTGAAGTGTTCAGAGGGCTGCTTCTAGAAGTAGAGAGCCTCTTCCTGGGCTGATTCTCTCACTCTGCTCCTTCCGTGTATGTTAAATGTTACCAAGAGACTAGAAATAATTTGCTTCTGGGTGGTTTAGGATCCCCCATCCTTTATGGGCTCTTCAGTACGTCACAATACTGGTTTCCTGAGGCTAGGACTGAGCAAAGGTGATTCAAGAGGAGAACCTGTCTAGATCACCCCAGCTAACATCATGGCCTTGCTGTGCTGTTATTTCTCACATCTGTCCAGGAAGTCACACCATGTCCAGTAGTTTCACAGCCTAGGCTAATCTTAGGCCAGGGCTGAGCCATTTTCCTACATACCTTAACACAACTTACAATACTTTTCAATGCAATGTGAGTGCAAATGAAAGCACACAATACATGCAACTCTCCTGCAGTCAGTTGCAAGTTCTACTGGTGCCAGCCGTAAAAGTTGTTGTGAAATGCATGCCATTAATTAAATTGTTTGCAAAATCTGATAGATCCTAGTACCCAAAGAATACATTTACATCAGCAGCAAGTTTCTCTAATATTGAAGGGGCTTAGACTTTTATAAATTTGGATATTTTTAAGGAAAAGGAGAAACATTATAGGGACTAGAAAAAGGCAATGAATAACAAGGGTTACTGATCCAAAATGCATTACATGGTTTTCTGCTTTTTGGCATACCTTAACAAAACTAGAATATTCCAAAAACTTTCCACTGTTTCCCATACTTATATCAATTTAAATGCATTATGATTTTGATGAAATATAACCAGTCAGCAAGACACTGAAAAGCAATTTTTTGTGCAAGATTATTTGCAACTGTGTATTCGAAGTTATACACAATATTATGTACAAATCATTTAAGGGGTTTCACCTCAGAAAATCCATATATTGATTTGAAGCTTCATTGACTTCAAGACTATGCCTGATACAGGCTTGATCTTGCAAAGAGCTGCATTGGGATGCAACCAGGCACGCTAGACTGTGAACGGAATTCACTAAACGTCCCAAGAAACTGGAGGTAGGATTGTCTGTCTATTCTATTTATAGACTATTAGATTTCAAAGTTAGCAGTGCCGTAGTATACAGAAACACCATAGTCATCTGCAGTGCCCTGGCAACCTGGAATGTAGCAACTTTGTCATTTTAACTGGCAAACAAACAAACAAAATCACAGGGAAAACCTTTTGAAACTACTTCATTGCTATTCTTTGTTTTGTACGATATAATGCATGTGCTGTGGTCTGAAAATGTAATAGTAAGTTTCCAGTTTTTAATCTGTATTTTCTAATTGGTCAGGAAGTTTACATTAAGCTCATCAGTTTGCAGGCCTCCTTGCCTATTTTAGAACAATGAATGTGTCCTGATTGTACTGTTTTCCCTAAATATGTCTTTAGTGGTGAGATGGAAAAAATTGTGTTCAATAAAATCAGGGTGAGATCCTTGTCTTCTACACAACAAGAGCAAATGGAGAAGAATTGCTAACGTAAGCAATTGGGATGTTTTTAGTAGTCTGTAATCTCCTTTAGTCAAGACAGAGAGATCAGTTTTATTCACAAGGATGGATCAACCCCGTTCCATACCACTGGTCACAAAAACTCTCTGACATCTCTGCAGATCCTGATATGAATAAATATATCCACGTTTGAATGGCTGACCAGTTTTTCTTTGGTGTCGTTCTATGGATCTTAATGTGCAATTATATTTTTCTTAACGTTCAGTACGATGCTATCATCTTTTCAGTATGCACAAGCTACTACTAATGGAGACAGCAAAGTTTTTCCTAAAATAAAGACACTTTCTAATATATTTGGAGACTTTCCTCCCACCCTAAGATTACAAGTTTCTTACTAATAGTAACTGACGTGCTAAAAAGATTATTTAATTCTAGTCTAGCACAGTCCTACAGAACTTAAAGCACCAGAAGAAACACAGCGGTTTTACCTTTCATAGTTAATTAGATAGTGTCAGGGAAGAATTGGGTGCTGAAGCTTCATCAGCTGTTAAACTGTTTACATAGTTTTTAAATTGCTAGCTAGCATGGTCCTTAGCATGAGTTTGATTTGAGCTAAAACACTGTCAGATTTTCATAGGCCAGAATCCATTCATAATAGATAATTTCATGCACCCTGTTTTGAATGGTAGGAGAGTTTAATGCTATGTAATAATAGACTATGTCTCTGCCAGCTGGTTTCAGTGCCAGAGATCAGCCATAAGCCCTTTACTAATCTTCCCAATACAGATCCCATTTGGTTCTCTAGAGCTACTTGCCCTCTTCTTCTATTGCTGAGATTATTTTTTTCTGAAATCTGCATCAGTGAGACACTTTTTAGAAATTCCAAGGAAGTCTTAGAATAAGGAAGAATGCTCACAGAAAAACAAAACCAAAAACAAACAACAAATACAAAACATAAAACCCACCTTGGCTCTGCAACTCCCTGAGCTTCTTTCTGATTGCTAAGGTTTTGGAGGATTTACCACAGAAATATTGTTATATGATTACATCCTCCTTGTACTTTTTATGAATCCTTTGCAATGGCTAGAGGGACTGTTTTGTACCAGTACAGCTGTTCTTTTATTCTTATACGAACAAGCAGAAAAATGCCCATGGGGGAAAGGTAATTGTTCTTTCTCATACAGTGGCCTAGGAATTTTTGGATTACATACTGCATCATGAAGAATAATAAAGTTTGTAGTCTAGTGTATTAAAATATATCTTGCTGATTAGCATATTTTTTTCTGCAATAATTATCTGTCATTAATGAAGGAGGAAAGCAGGAAATGTTCACATCCTGTTGTAGAATAGACTAATTTAGAAAATCTGTTAAGAAGGAGCTACAGTAACATATCACTCCCAAATATCATGAGATTAAATATCAATGTTTTCCTTTTGATCACAAGTTTTTAGAGAACACCAAAAGGTCTATCACGTGAATTAAATATTGTCCATTTTTAAAATGTAATAAAAACTACAACTAATTAAATTTTCCTAGTGTTTCATATAGTTTGTTAGAAAAAATATTAAAAGGCAATGTAGCAAAAACACATCTATTCCAGTTTATATGGCTGTGAACTAGTGCATAACAGCTCAAAAGAACAAAGTATGTAGGATTCATCTTGTTCTTATTGAGGTCTATGGGATCTGGCATTTATTGGAACAGGACGATTTTACTCCTGGTTTAATGCCAGTGATTGAAATCAAGAAAATGATTTTTCATAACCTTGGATCCTAGTCATCACTGTTTCGTTTTTCCAGTCTAACTCTTTCCAGGCCACACATTTTTACATAATAATTTCATATTTAAACTGAAATTTCAATTGAAATAACTTGGCTTTTCAAAATAATCTGACTATATTTTAAATTTTATTTTAATAAATTCTAATCAATCTATACTCCTATCAGCAGATCTACTCTTGAAGTAGTATTTTTTCCACTGGTCCAGTGTGCTTCAGTTGTCTTTTATTTTACTTTTACAGGAACACAGTGTCATCTAGGAAATACCTTGCAGAAAGAACGAAATGTTAATCTTCTACATGTTAAAGGCTATGCTCTCTCTTTGATCTGTTGCAGTTTAAGTGTTGCCCTATAAAGGATAGAAAGCATTTTTCACAATATGCTGTGTTGCGTATGGAGTTCAATAATATCTTTTAATCTAAACAAAGCATATTGTTCAAGCCTGATTTTAACTTCTGGTTGTCAGTGGTTTTGTTCATTAACTGTAATTTTGGATACTGTCCATATAGACAATATATGTCAGATTTTATTTGGCAGATAATCTATGTCCTGAGACTTTGCAGACTCTTTTTGCCATGTTAAAATCTTTCTCATTATGGTTTTTCACATTTCTGTCTAGACTGTTTAAAAACAAATTTTCTTAGCATATAACCAGTACATAAATGTTTATACAAATACATTTCCCTATTATCATATATCAGTTATGCATATGCTTCAAGTATCAATAAAGAACTATATATGTCTCTGAGCTAGCTAAGATTGTGGCATTTTTTCTGACTTGGAAAGCTTACATTACAAAATGTATACCATTATTTCCACAGTCAGTGGATTCTTCTTGACTGTAAATCATAGGAAGCTAGAGCAGAATAGAGTCATGAATTACTACCAGGAAAGGCCAGTTCATGTTATGAATCTAACTATTTGTAGAGATCGAATGTTTAGCTCCAACCTGGATTTAGCAAAAAGCTTGTCCTATTTTACTCGGTACAGTTTTCAATGTCTTTCTTATCTCAGAACCCTCACTTCTTGCTGTAGACATACATTTCAATTCATGAGGGAGTTTCTCCAGGAAATGGAGCCCACTGAACTAGCATTTTTCATCTTATAGACCAATTTCACTATTCTACTGGCTTTCTCTCTTCTCGTGGCAGTACTAAAGAAATCTTCCAGGAGAGAAAATATCTGTTTGAACTGCAGATTAATTTTAGCCCAGAAATACATATTACTGCCATATATTTGCAACCTGTTAAGGGTTACCTCAGAGCATCAGTCTCCAAAGTGGGGTGCACACAACCCAGGATGTGTGAAAGAGATTCCAGAGGGTTGTGGAAAGAAAATATTTTTGTGCCATTAATAAATAAAATAATAAAAATAATGTTTATTTCATCCTTACCTCATCCTTTTTGACTTTCTTGTTTTGTGTATAATGTACAGAGTATACTAGTACAGAAATAAATGTATTGAATTATAAATAAGAAATATATGCATATTGGAAGCATGTGCTCAGAAATGTATGTGCAAACAGAAAGCTATGGCTTCCTCTGTAGGTTGTTCTCCAGCAACGATAATAAGGGGCTGCTGACACTCAACTATGGCTTATACTACAACCATACTAGAGAGTTCATCCCAGATACCTCCAGTTACATAACATATTGATATTTTCAATGTCTGTGTCTTGGATGTGTAATGGATGTTTTGCTATTATTCATCTAGTCTTGCTGACTCCCTGTAGCACATAATCTGTGTTGCCACCCTATTTGTTTCTCCTTCTCCTTTCTCTCTACCTTGCTCTTCATGACTTTCTCCACCCATTCATTTATTGTATTCTTTTTACCTTCCTTTTGTCCTGTGTTTCTTCCCATTGCCTTCAGATCCTCTCATTCCCTTACACTTTTACCATGTGACCATTTCACCACAGAGCAACTTTATGTTCACTCCAATTAAGTAATTATAAACTGCTCCCATAGACAGGAACAAGTGTAAATAGGAGAGGAAACACATGCCAAATGCAACTTTCCTATTATTGTAACCCTCATGCTCTTTTGTTTGCAATCACTCACCTTGTCAGATCTAAGTTTAGACTATAAACTCCTCAAGGCAGAAACCATTTTTCACTTCCCTGGAAACTGTTTTGCCATCTTATTGCACTATATAAATATTGTTGAACATTTTAAAACACAATTAGTCATTTTGTATGCCACAATGTTCATCTGTCCAGCTAAAGAGTGCTTAAAGGGTTAGAAATTTTATATGGCAGGTACTCTGCATTTCCTAAAAAATGGGGTTTCTTTAGGGTGCCATATATTGGATAACTGAAGAAACTAAAAAAGCAACATCTGTCATATTCATTTTGCACATAGAAATCTCACTGGTATCACTGGCAGGAAGAATGGGCGATGAAAGCAACAGGAAAGTAACTAGTCTCTGATAGGAACTGCTGAATCCAGCAGCCTGATAGAGGTTAGGTGGCTGCAGCTCCATATCCACAGGTCCAACCAGTAACAAGGCTGAGCATGTCATCCTGACAGGTATGCAAACACATGTATACCATATGCATATCCACATGGCCAGACACACACACACTGTAGATGAATCCAGTAACTGATACTAGATTCTCACTCTATCCAATAACTTGTTCTGGGACTTTCATATCTCCAGTTGCGGCATGCACTGACATGCACACATTCAAATGGGTTCCACAGTAAAATCATGGACCCGATGGCCAGCCCAGTAGCTGGCTTGGACCTCCTGGTCCCTCCAGTTACTAATCAGAAAATTCAGTGGTCTCTCTAGTGTCCAGTCTGTCTCCAAGGCCATACAAATCTTCCTGCACACTACGCACACACTCCAGTCAGAGTAGTAATATATGAAGCCGTACTGGGTTTACATGCAAGGGTTTGGTAGCAGAGGGGCTGTGGGGGTAGCCTCTATGAGCAGAGCCCAGCAGCTGCCCAGTGTCAGATCAGAGCCAGCTCCAACCGGCTCCAAAAAGGACCTTCTGCTGGCCAGAGACGAGCCAGGGAGCAATATTTGTTGGGCCTCTGAGAGATCAGATTTAAGAAAAGGGAAAGGAAAAAAACAAACTGCTGCACAACAGCAGCTGGGAGAGCGAGGAGTGAGAAGCAGCCCTGCAGACCCCGAGGTCAGTGCAGAAGGAGGGCAGGAGGTGCTCCAGGAGCCAGAGCAAAAGTTCCCCTGCGGCCTGTGGAGAGGCCCCTGGTGGAGCAGGCTGTCCCCCTGCAGCCCATGGGTCCCACACGGAGCAGATCTCCACGCTGCAGCCGGTGGAGGAGCCCCCGGTGGAGCAGGTGGATGTGGCCTGGAGGAGGCTGCGGCCCATGGAGAGCCCCCGCAGGAGCAGGCCCCGGGCCGGAGCTGCAGCCTGTGGAGAGGAGCCCACGCAGGAGCAGGGGGCCTGGAGGGAGCTGCTGCCTGTGGGGGACCTAGGTTGGAGCAGTTTGCTCCTGGGGGATGGACCCCCCGTGGTAAGGACCCATATTGGAGCAGTTCTTGAAGAGCTGCTGCCTGTGGGCAGCCCCTGCAGGTTCAATTTGGGAAGGATGCCATCCCGTGGCAGGGACTCCATTCCCCGCTCCCCTGCACTGCTCAGGGGGAGAAGGTTGAAGAGAGTGAACGGGGAGGAAGGTGTTTTTAGTTTGCTTTTGTTTTCTCACTGTTCTAGTCTGCTAGTGATAGGTAATAAGTTACATTAATCTCCCTACGCTGAGTTTCTATTTGTGATGATAATTGGTGAGTGATCTCCCTGTCCTTATCTCAACCCTTGAGCCCTTCCCATTGTATTTTCTCCCCTTTTTCCTTTGCAGAAAGGGAGTGAGAGAGTGTTTGTGGTAAAGTTCAGCTGCCCAGCAGGGTAAAAACAAGACAGAAACACCCAAAGGAGCAAACACCAACCAGAAGATTGGCTGTAAGAGTGTCATATGCTCATTTCAGCCAGATTAACTGTCCATTAGAACCCCGTCATATTTATTTGTAACTGCATAGGACAACGAGGCTAACAGACCTAGGACATTGAGCAAATTCTCATTGCTCATACGGATGTGAAAGAATGAAAAGGCTATCAGCTCCCAAAGGACACTAAAAGAGTATCCAAAAACAGCACAAGAGAATCTCAGGAGATGTGAGAGTACAGCATCGTTTTTCCTCTGTCATTGCAAAGAATCCTGCCTAGACCACCCAAGTACAAAGTCCAAATACCTTGGAGGCTGCACGTGAGGTGGACTACGTGGACACATAGGTTTTAGTGCTTTTGAGTATGTGGGTAAGACTGTGTGTGAATGAATGACATAACTTTTGTTTAACAATAAAATCACCTTTTCTTGTATGTGTCATATTGAGTTTTGCTACATTTGGACTGCAGTTTTGCAGCATTATTTCCTACAGGCCGGTTTAGATGTCACCTTGCTCAGTGTGTTGGCTGCTGTGAAACCCTGTTATTAGCCACACTAGAACTTACAAGAACATACAAGCACTTACTAAATTTCAAGAACTTACATGCTTAGGTTCAGTTAATGAATTACACTAGGTGCCTGACACATAAATATTTTGTGTAGTAGTAGCATGTCATGCTCTCACACCTAAATCTGTTTCTGGACCTGTGTGTGTTTCAGTCACAATTTGTTCATTTTTCTTCATTTGTGCTGGAAACCTAGCCTGATGTTGAAAACAGAATTTGTTTGCACCTTTAATAGGCAATCATCACTGCAGTATTTGACTGCTAAAGGGCTCACAGACCTTCTAAACAATCTCACAACAAATTATAAACATACACAGTAGCACTTATATTATGGGCTTTGAAAATTCCCCATCCAGTTAGCTGTGGTATTTTTCTGCACTTGCAGAAGTTGTTATACCCATTACACTACTAAATAATAAATAAACAAGCGCAGATTCTCATGATCTTAGAAAAGCTTAATTACAATCAAATAAAGAGGAGTTTCGTCTGAGGAAGAACATCAGGATTTAGTGAAGCAGTTGAAGCTGAATTTAATGAAATACAATTACTTACTGAGCAGCCAGAGTGTGTGGGTGAAGTGCAACTGTGAGGGGGAAGGTTTGAGTATGTGTACATATTGCTATTTGTAACCACCCTTCACACACCAAGTGGTATACTCTGCTTCCTGAACACAAAAAGAAAAAAAAATCTTTCTTCTACAAATAAGTGCAATTTTCCTTTTCATTTTCTCATTTATTTTGATATATGGGGCAGCATATAATGTACAGCTATAATAACTACAGCTAAAAATATTGTAAGGAAATAGGCAAGAAGTGCAGTATACAAGTGACTGCTAAACTTACAGGGATGTAACACTGAAAGAGAACAAGGGCTGTTTCTCCTTTAGTAGGAGACACACATTGAGATATACTAAAGGCAGCAATTTAAATTCAGAAAATGCCTTGCAACGCAATGTCTTCCTCTCCTTTAGGAATGTTTTCCTCACCATTAAAATCATAGTTTATCTCTTGGATGTCCTCTGTGACTTCCCACAGGACTTTCTAATCAATGGTGTACTGTCTGAAGAGAAGGCGTAAAGTGTGTTGTCAGTTGTTTAGGGCACTATCCTTGGAAGTGAAAAGCCTGGATTGGACATAGCCATACTAATAAAAGCTTGAATCCTAGGTCAGCTACTTCTACATCTACTGCCCTGACAACAGAAAAGAGGAACTGTTAGCGCAATGACCAGGTCTATAAGGAAGTTTTGGTCTTACATATATACTCAGGTCTGGGAAGGTGGGAGAGAGAGCTACAGCCCTTTTTATCAGGTTTCCCTCTGACTGTGTTTGTCATCTTCCTGTTCTACATATCTGATGCTGCAAATCTCACTCTGTACAGTGTCTACAGATATGAAAATGCAATTCTATCTGATTTTTGCCAAAACAAACTTACCTATTCCTCCATCTGACAAATACTCATTTTATCAGTCTCCACTTTCAAGATGCCAATTGCTTATGGGAGGACTAGGGAGTTCATTCCTACCTGCACATTTTCACAACTATGGAATCAGTAGCTGAGCCAGTTTCTCCTATACATGCAGACTTAGTTTGTCAGCAGTCACAAAGATTGCATTTTTTCCATGTTTATGGTTTAAGAGACTTTAAGAAATGTTTATGTGTGTCTGCTACCTTTGACCCAAAGACAAAATCTGTATTTCCAACTTTGGGGCACAGCAGCTCTCATCAGTTTCAGGTTAATTGATTATATTGTGAACTTTATTTCTCCTGTAAAAGGAAGCTCTGAGTTCTTTTTGTACTAACATCACATTCTGTACTAACTTCACATATTATAACCCTTCTTTTGTAGTATAACTTCTGAAGTTCTCACTCCACTCAAGTCAATGACAGGAGGCTACTGAGTTTGAGTCCAAATTTTCATCCATGGATATAAAAAATACAGCTCCTTCCATCCGGCAGTTCTGGAAGAGGAACAACTTTTTTTAGCTACAAACATGGTTAAAGTACTGTAATTTATTTGTGACACAGAATTAAAGACATTTTTGCCATCTGGAGGAAACATTCTGTTACCATGGGTTTGTTTTGAAAACTCAAAAGGTGGCATCCCCAATGTGTAAGCAGAACAAGATTTGTTTTTCATATACAATGGCCTTACTTGAGCATTTGACAAAGCCAAATGTAACAGGATGCTCTATTCACTGCTTAAATGTCTTAGTAGGTAGATTTGTGTACCAAAATTGGAATTAATCCAGGTTATTTTCATTTTCAAAGTCATCATTTTCTCATCACAAAACTGCTGAAGGAGGGATGTGGTCATTTTTTGTTTTGAATCTTTTTCTCTGACTCTGTCCTTAATTACAGTTCTCTCTTCCAAAATTTACCAGCTGCTGCTCTAACAGAGGATAAACAAATCAACTTGAGAAGACATTCAGGAAGATGGAACCAGAAAACATGCATGGGATCTGGAAAATGAAAATTTATCTGTTAGGAAATGATGAGACTGTTTTATTCTCTGAAATAGATTAAGACAGAAATTCCTACATATCAGAGCTCTTCTACAACTATTACAATAAAATCAATAAATGTATGAAGGATAACTGGATGAAGTTCAGGGTTAAAATTAAATAAAATAACAGTGACAGGTGAACATATAGAAAGTGACAATCCAAGACTAGTAAACAGCAAGCAACTCTGCTTTAAGAGTGAGAAGTGTAAAGACCAACATCATGTACTCAGTACAGGATAAGTGAACTGTTGCAAGGCAGAGCTCCCAGCTTTCTTCTTTCACTGGAAGTCTCTGTGTAAGGGTGGAGCTCTGTCTCTGCTCTCTGCCTTTTCTTAGGTAGATGCTCTTATTTCTAGTCCCCTGGTGCAGTACAATATACAGGTGTTACTGATTTTTAATGTTATTATTCTCTGTATTCTTTTGTGGGTATTGGAGAGATTGAAAGGGTTTTGGTAGACATAAAAAAATGAATCTGGATGGGAAAATATTAACTGTGTTAAATGGTAATTATTGTGTTGGTAGTAACACCTATGAGCATCAGCCTATTTTTTCTCTCCTGAGGTACAATCGCGGCATAAGAGATGAAACTCAGGCCAAGAATAATAATTTGCTGCAGACCCTTTCTCAAGAATTTGTTACATTTTGTTTGACCATGCATGACTTCACATTTCATCCAGTGTTCAGACACTTGAATATTTATAGCAAAAGTATTCAGTAAAAATGTTGGTATTTTTTTTCCATCTGTTAATTACTTGTAACAATTTTGGGGTCAAACCCACTGTGTGACAGTTCACTTCTTAGGGTTTTGTGCTTTGGCTTCAATATATACAAGTGAAATGAGATTCATGTTCCCCATGAAGTTAATGGAGATATTTTGAACCTACTCTGTGATCTTCTCTGTTTCATTTTTCAGAAGGTAACTATTCTGGCTCACTTTATTGACAACACTGGGAACCGAAAAATTTGCCGAGGGGCGGGAACAAACCCTATACTGACAATCCATCATTAAAGCACACTACTGTAACCCAGTGTACTGAACCTTGTATCCTGGTTTTTGGGTCATAACTCATCTTTTCTTAATTTTATATCTGCTTTTCATGTCAGATCCCAAATGACAGTTTTGCAGGTTACTCTACCTTTAGGTGAGAGACAGGAAAGTAAGTTGGCAAAACATGCCCTCTGACAGTGGGAGTTTATGTGGAACTACACATTAGAAGTCATGTCTCACTACTGGGAAAGGTCAGAAAAGCTATGCTTGAATAACAGGTAATCTGGGAAAGTAACTACAGGGCTACTGAAATAAAGCTGGGGGGAGGGGGGGGGAGCTGTAAAGAGTCTAGATGTAAAAGAAAGAAAGATTTAAAGGAAGTTGCTGTAATTCAAAGATTACTGTAAAAACAAAGTTGTCTGAGGAAGAGAATGTAAGAGATAATGATCTATGAGCTGCCTTATCCTTGAATATCCTATGCATCAGTGTTCTTTTATATTTTAATTGTTTTCTTGTTTCTTCTCAAAATGTTATTTATCAATATTCCTTTTCAAAATGCAAGCATCAGAGAAGGGCATATGTTCCACCTCAGCAGCAGCAGTCACGGGCACTAGTAGAGGTATCGCATGCTTCCTACCAGTCTTCACTGGCAGTCAGGCTTCCTCAAGTACCTGAACCACTGGGCAGGGGCTGGGGGAGCAAAGTCCCTCCCTCCCACTGTAAGTGAAAAGCAGGTTTGAGACCACCTGATGAAACTGAACAGGTACAAGTCTATGGGATCCAGTGACATGCATCCTGGAGTCCTGAGGGAACTGGTTGACAGAGTTGCCAAGCCTCTCTTCATCATATTTGAAAAGTCATGGTAGTAGGGCAAAGTCCCTGGTGGCTGCAAAAAGGAAAATATCGTTCCCATTTTTAAAGGGTAGGAATGAAGACACAGGGAACTACAGACTGGTGAGCCTCACCTCTGTGCCTGGAAAGATCATGGAACAGATCCTCCTGGAAGCAATTTCAAGTCACATACAAGACAAGGTAGTGATCTGAGAAAGCCAGTGTGACTTCACTAAGGGTAAATTGTGCCTGACCAATCTGCTGGCTTTCTATGATGGAGTGACTGCATCACTCAACAAGGGAAAACCAACTCGTGTCATCTATCTGAACTTCTGTAAGGCCTTTGACATGGTCCCACGTGATGTCTTTGTCTCTAAATTGGAGAAAGATGGATTTGAAGGGTAGACCATTCAGAGGATAAAGAATTGGCTGGATGGCTGCAGTCAGAGAGTTGCAGTCAATGGCTCTATGTCCAGGTGGAGGCTGGTGATGACTGTTGTCCCTCAGGGGTTGTCTTGGAACCAGTACTGTTTAGAGTGGTGCAGTTGATACAATAAAAGTAAGGGATGCCATCCAAAGGACAGGCTTGGATAGACAAGCTTGAGAAGTGGGCCCATGTGAACCTAATGAGGTTCAACAAGTCTAAGTGCAAGGTGCTGCACCTGGGTGAGGGTAATCCCAGACATGAGTACAGACTGGGTGAAGAACTCACTGAGAGCAGTCCTGCAGAGAAGGACTCAGGGGTTCTGGTGGACAAACAGCTTGACATGAGCCAGCAGTGCATGCTTGCCACCCAGAAGGCCAACTGTGTCCTGGGCTGCATCAACAGAGGAGTGACCAGCAGGTCAAGGGAGGTGATTGTCCCCCTCTGTTCTGCCTTTGTGAGGCCTCACTTGGAGTACTGCATCCAGGTCTTGGGCCCCCAGCACAAGGAGGATGTTGATCTGTTAGAGCTGGTGCAGAGGAGGGCCACGAAGATCAGAGGGCTGGAGCACCTCTCCTATTAAGAAAGGGTGAGAGAGCTGTGGATGTTCATCCTGGAGAAGAGAAGGCTCCAAGGAGACCTCATTGTAGCCTTTCAGTACTTAAACAGGGCTTATACAAAAGATAGTGACTTTTTACACAAGAAGATAGTAATGGAGCAAAGGGGGAACAGGTTTAAACTAAAAGAGGGGAGATTTAGATTAGATATAAGAAGAAATCCTTCACTATGATGGTGGTGAGGCACTGGCACAGGTTGCCCAGAGAAGCTGTGGATGCCCCATCCCTGGAAGTGTTCAAAGCCAGGTTGGATGGGGCTTTGGGCAACCTGATCTAGTGGGAGATGCCCCTGCCCATGGCAGGGGGGTTGGCATTAGATTGTCTTTAAGGTTTTTTCCAATCCAAACCATTCTTTGATTCTATGATACTACTCAGTGTTCAGCTTTCTGTATGTAATCCCTACAAAACAAAGCATTACTGAGGAAGCTCACGTTCAGCTGAATCCCCACTATGATCTCTCTCAGGCTCAGTCTTTCCTGGGTTTCATCTTAGAAGCTCAGCCTGCATTCTTTACTCCCAGGTGTATGACCTTACACTTAGCCAGACAGAAACATATGGATTGTGCCCAATTTACAAGATGATCCAGCTTTCTACATTAGTGAACTGCATTCTTCATTATTTACCACTCCCTCAATCTTTGTCAACAGCAAACTTTATCAGTAATGATTTTATGTCGTCCACATTACTGGCAAATATTAAGTACTGTACAATCAAGAATAGATCCCCATGGGGCTCCAGTAAAGTTGTACAGCTAGATGGTTCTCCAGAATAGCATTCTGAGACATGCAGTTTTTAATCCATTTTTAATATACCATGTTGTTTTTGTATCGTTCTGTTTTCTGATTTAAAATGCTGTAAAATACAAAGAGCAAGACCTTAGCTTTCAACTTTATCAATTAAATTTGTGTGCTTTTTTTTTCTTTCATTGTATTAATTTGATAAAATTTTCGATCATAAGCATCTGCTGATGGCATTATTTAAATAACCCTCCTGTAATAGTAGAGCCTTAATGACTAGTTGGTACTACTACATGATGAGAACCTGATTAACTGGGAGCTAAGTGCCAGTCATTAAGGCTGCCTATTCAGCTCTTTGTAGGAATTGAGATGGCTTATTGGAGCATTTGGATTGAAGACGTTTATTAATGTGCATATGTATCTGCTAAATGTTATAACAACTTAAACTGTAACTATAAATTACCAGGGACAAGCTCCTCACCAGGGCTTAAATATTTAGATACCATTTCAGATGTTTGCATGTAAAATATAAACTCCCTAAAAGCACTTCAAGTGCTATATCCAGCTATCTCTGGAGACACCTAAATTCTTTAGATGCCTAAACTTTAACCAGTAATTCAAAGCCACCAAGTGTATAATAGAAATCAATTGTTTTTCGCATATTTCAAGAAAATTTACAGATTATGTATTTTCATGTTTAGGTTATCTCTAATGATTATTTTAGTATATTTCCAGAACTTGTTTTCTGGTTCTGATTTCACATATAGGTAGGCGTCTCTTTTACCCAAAAGCCTAATGCTTAGAGCAAAAAGATCCATTCATCCACCTAAGTTACAGAGGGAGTCAAAAATTCTTCTTCATAGCCTTTGTTTCATTCAGGCATCACAATCACAAATAAAACCTTACATCTGTCCCACAGCTGAATTCAAGACACCAGGATATGTCTCTGGGCACTTCAGTCTCAGAGGCTTAGATCTCTCTTGCAGATAGGTGCCTGTGTTTTTGCTTTCCAAAAAGAGCACCTGGATCTTTTTTCTGAAAAGCTTGTAATTGTGGTTGTCTTGGACCTTCATTTCTGTTTCCTTTCTCCTCCTTCTTATAAGCACAGACCTGCCACGGAATTGAATGTGCAGCTGTGTTTCACTTAATCAGTCATTAGATGTTCAAATTTTCATGTTCTTAACTATAAAGGTAGAATACTGGTATGAAAGGATTTTGAAAACCTGCCCTGTTTAAAAGAAAAAAAAAAAAGATAAAAAAGTTTTATTTTTATTTAATTTTAATTTTATTTTATTTTTTGAAGATGTAGGTAGTTGTCTTCAACTTGAAAAAGTCTGTTTAAAACAATGACGTTGACACATTCTTAGCACTGGAGCATCCCTCACTGTAACATACTCCGGCAGCTAAGCTTTGAGATGTACACTGGTTCTATTTTAATAGGAGACTAATTGGCTTACAAATGAATCTGCTTAGGTGAAGCAAGTATAAATGGTTTCCTCAACAATACATACCACCACAAAACCTTAGAGTTGACTTAAACTTTAAGATTACTTTGTTGTACAGTTTGATGCCAGCTTTCCACCCTAGCGATATGATCGGGTAAGGATACTCTTTCAGCTTTTTTAGATGGGCAACGTATATATTTATAAGATTATAGCCCATATGTTGGAATTTAGTTGACATTTCATGGACTTGGCCATGCCATGGTTTTCCTTCCTTTCTGGAAATGTCCCTCCCTGTTTAGCTGCCAGAAGAATGCAGCTGACATCAAGAAGTTTTCTTAATATATCATAGATGTTCTGATTTAGCACTTACCGTTTCACCTGATGAGATCGATCTACCTTTTCCGCTTGCACAGTGTACCACTTCTCAATAAGCCCCTATCCATTGGGAGTTTAACTGTGCCAGCTACAAGGCAGAATTTGTTGATGGATTGTCTTGAGTAATACACAGCAGCAGGACATTTGAAACGCTTTCCTTTACATCCTTCTGATCACTAGATTACTTTTTACAATTTAGAAATAAAACTGTCATTATAAGGAAAAGGAAGTGGTGCATTCTGTTTCTCTTTGGCATTCTGATTCTTTTGCTTGAAACAGACCTTGGCTCCTCTTCTCAGAATAGTATGAAAGACAAGGTCACATAATATGAATTTCTCATTTAAACTATGTTAGGCAGTAATTCTTCAATTCAGACTATTCCCATAGTGCTCTGCACTTATTACATTACAGAGACGAGGACTGCACCTGAAACGAAAAAAAAAAAAAAAAGAAAAAAAAAAAAAGAATTAAACCAAAAGAACATTTTATATATATTAACATCCAGGAGAAAAATAATGATAATAATAATAATTTAAAGTTGATTCTGGGCACGCTACCCTTTTTAGTTCTTTATGGCACACAACAGAATGCTGGAAAATTTTATTTGCTTATCATGAATGGCCAGCAGTTCCCTTAGTCTTAAAAGCAGTAATCATTGACAATCAGACATAATCACTCATGTGCTACAGCCAATGGGCATAAACATGATAGATGAAAATGTTTTTTATTTAAGCTTAAATTCAACATTAGAAAATTCTTTGGCATAAAATCTTCCTCTCCCCCAAGAATATCTAGTTTTTAAAGTGATATATGAGCACAGACATATAATAGCATGAGAGATTACTGCATTTCTTAGCATTGGAATAAAGGTGAAAATGTAGATTATTTTCAACTGCTTATTACTCTATAAGTTGGTTAAGAACTTCAGCTACAACACAGATCAAGTGTGTACATCTTCCCTCTTTTTTCCATTTAGTAAAATGGAATATAGAGTCAATATCATGTTAACTAACAAGGAATCTACGGGACCTTCAGTATTTGTACAGTGTTTAGATATATTTTCTAGCTCCCTCTAACCTAGGTCTTTACATTGTTGCCTGTTATTTAGCTATGCAAACTAATACAATCATTCTCACAGGAGATTCTATCATATATTCAAATAATGCTAAAAGATAACTTTAAAAAAGCAACTATGCCTTCAGGAAGTGACTGATTTTTATTTTTATTTTTTCAAAAATACAAAATAAGCTGGAACTGAACAGGTGTACCAGATTCATTGCCTATAACTCTGGTAAATCAGCCTTTTTGTGTTGTGTAGGAGTCTGGACTACACTGACTCACCTTTCTTCATATAATACTTTGTTTGGATTGCCTTGCTTTCTCCAGTGAGAAAAAGCAAACATCTCTGATGTATATTACATATCCACTACCTCCAGAATCAGAGGAGCTTTAGTCTCAACAGGCAGCTAGGAACCCAATAAAATGAGTTGTCCTGTTCTTCTCAGGCTCAAAGCAAATTGACGTGGCTGTTGGATTTCCTGAAGTTTGTTTAATAAACAAACCAAAGAAAAAATTAATCTGTATGAACAGAGAGCAAGCAGTTTAAAGCATAGGGCAGGTGTTCTTAGACACCAACCATTGCAAAATTTTGTTTAAGCTTACAAAGGTTTTGATTTATATTCTAGTTCTATATTTCTCTAAATAAAGTGAGCTTGCACAACACGAGTGGTTGTTTGATAGGTTATTATAAGGCTTGCCTAAATTGGCAATCTAGTTTAGACAGTCACCAAAACAGGTAAATACATTGAAAGTAAATGAATAGGGTGGCATAGGGTGGCATGCAGTTTGCCTTTTTTTTTTTTTTTTTTTTTTAAGAATGGTGAAGCAATATCTGCCATTACCAATAGCTAAATTGGGTGAATTTTTCACTTGTTTCTAGGAGGTAAAGTTATTTAAACAACTAAGAAATGTGCCAGAAACTTATACTAATCTATTTATATTTTTTTTAATTATGTAAAATCACTATAATAATATTGTTTACCTAAAATCGGTATTGTATACACTAAGCACAGATTCCATACAGCTACTCTAGTGTTGCCATCTCTCTGTCAAGGAGACTGTTCATTCTGCAGAACAAGTTTAAAAATTAAAATTAAGTTACTACAAAAGATCAACGTAAACTTCTAATAACTCTATATCCATTAAACCTCAGGCCCCATTATGTCAGGTAACAATACAAATGACTAGTATTAAAATAAATTGGACTTTATATACTTCAGGAAAAGAGAGCCTGATCAGACTTAACCTTGGATGTAATGTCAATATCTTAAGTATTTTAATTTAACTGTTATACAATTGTGGAAGCACTCCATAGCTTTAGAGTTTCCATACATCCTGAAACTCACTTGCAATGTCATTTATCATTGCATCTGAAGTGAAACAATTATCACTGACAGGCTTTTAAAGAAATATTTAGTTTATAAGTAAAAGCCACTTAAAAGAAGTGAAATACTTTTTCTTTGAGTTACTTCTCAGCTAGCAGTAGCTGAAGTATCATCTCTAGGAAACAAAATCTTCACTGATTTTTTTCTTCACTACAAACATAGTTCAGCTGAATGACTTTTTTTTTTTTCTAAACTGAAAACATCAGCAACATGGCAATAGTATTATTCAAGCTTATTTGTTCAATTAAATCTTCCAGCACTGAAGATATTTATTTTATATTAATATGATTATTAAAAAGAATGTATACCTTCATGTTGTGGTTTAACCCGGCTGGCAGCTAAACACCACACATCCGTTCGCTCACCCTCCCCCCTCCCTCTCTGGGATGGGGGAGAGAAACTGGAAAGTGAAGCCTGTGAGTTGAGATAAAGACAGTTTATTAAGACAGGAAAATAATAATAACAACAACAATAATAGTGATAATGATAATAGTATTAATAATAATAATGTGTATGAAACAAGTGATGCACAATGCATTTGCTCACCACCCGCTGACCGATGCCCAGCCTATCCCCGAGCAGCCGGCCCCCCACCCCGGCCAGCCACCCCTATCTATTGTTTAGCATGACGTCAGATGGTATGGAATACCCCTTTGGCCAGTTCGGGTCAGCTGTCCTGGGTCTGTCCCCTCCCAGCTCCCGCTGCACCCCTAGCCTGCTCGCTGGCAGGACAGAGTGAGAAGCCGAAAAGTCCTTGGCCTGGTGTAAGCACTGCTCTGCAACAATTAAAACATCAGCATGTTATCAGCGCTCTTCTCATCCTAATCCAAAACATAGCACCCTACCAGCTACTAGGAGGAAAATTAACTCTGTCCTAACTGGAACCAGGACACTTCAGAAGCAAATGAGAAGCAAATACCTTCTCCCCACGTTCAAAAAACCTAGGGAATATGATCCTAAAAGCTTTATTTTAATATCTCCCCAGATCAGCTGTGGAATGTCTACATTTGCAGACACAAACTTATTTTAACAGATTAAGAAATGCACAGAACAATCTGCAGGTTTATTGTAAGTCATACACCCTTGAGCTAAAGTGTCCCTCTAGAACTAGGGGATCCAGAGATTGGAAAAAGAAGGCTAAAGTAGGCACCAGGATGTATGAAAGGATAAATCTGCAACCATTTTGGTGGGAATTAGACTCTGCATTTATCTCATATAATCTTTTTCTGTATACGGTTTCCTTAAAATGACAAATGACATAAAAATATAGTTTTAATGCTTTAACTTTATTTCTGTCACAGAAGGTTCAGTTTATAAATTAGGCTCTGAAATGCAGACAGAAATTTCCTTTTTAAGAAAAAAAATGCTTTTCAGAGTAAGAACAGTAGTGCATTCACATGCACAACTGACATTTCATGTAATGATCCACAATCTGAAAAAAAAAAAAAAAAAAAGAGTACGTTTACTGATAATGGATTCATTAGAATCTCTATCCTACTGCCAACAGGCACAGGAAAAATTTCTCTAGCTACATGTGTTGGCTACTCTTAGTGTTGATGGAAGAACTGAAATGTCTTTCAATCGCATCCAAGTAAAAGGGGATCTTTGTTCTGTGTTCTAGTGGGACTGAAAACGTTCATTTTGAAACTCAAAGGTGTACACTCTAGGAAGACTTAGAAGATGTTTGTTAACTGAGGAGGCTCCAAAAGGGGAAGTTAGACTAAATGTGTCACTGTTAAATTTATGACGAGTTCCAGAGGCCCAGGCACTTTTAGGTTCCAAGAAATCTCAAAGTAATGCAAAATATGAAGGAAAATTATTTTTGCATGTACTTCACAAGAGCAGATTCATTGGCTGCATAATTCTATTTGAATAAAATATTTAAATTTGAAGTATAAACTTTGCTTGCTAGGAACATGAAATATTTCCATGGTATAACTTGTTAGAGATCAGAAAAAAAGAATAATATATGTATGTATGTATGTATGTATACATGGAAAGTATTCAGTTATTCTATAAGGCCGTAATACACATGTACATATAACTTGTATATTATTATTCTATATATCATTACACACAAAGCTTTCTCCTGACTTTCTTTACAGTTAGTTTTATGTTTCATTTCAAAAATCTTAACAGTGTGAGTGCTTGAGAAAAAAAAAAAAAGAAAAAAAAAGTGGTTTCTAATTTTGTTTCATATGAGTGATAAGACACGGTTGTAAGTGAATATGGGACTGTTGGGTTGTAAGTGAGTAAGTGACGTGTGAGCGGGACTTCCCAAACTGCCTAAGAGAGCATCTCACTATAAACCGATCACAGTAACAAGTCAGGTTAAACCAGGGAATTACCTTTTGAAGCACAGGATGAGTCAAAAGGAAATATAAGAAAATATCAAAATTGTAATGATGAGACGAGACTTAGGAAAGATCAGCAGCAGGGCTGGTGTGACCCTGCCAGATCTGACACAGCACATCCCCCCATGCATACCCCCAGTAGCAAAATAAATAAATAAATAAATAAATAAATAAAACCCCCGAACATTCTGCATTCTGAAAACTCTGGATGGACCTGGCTAATTTCATCTTTGGCTCTCACAGAAAGCTTCATCCTATGGCTCTTCATAGTTGTCACTCCCAGGGTTAGGCAGGCCATGCTCTGCAGGAAGAGAATGGAATTTTCTACATCAGATGATGTAGACGGAATTTTCTACATCGATCCTTTCAGCCATAGTAGTAAGAAAAAGTAAGTGAAAGCAGTTGTCCAACTGTCTCTAGTGAACAGTTTATTTGTTCATCTAATGTACTATGCATCACAACCCTGAGATGCAGATGGGATAGAAGTTGACAGAGTAATATAGGAGTCCTTTTTCTCCTAATTGTTCTACTTTGCATATCTCCCAAACCAGAGAAATTGCTAAGCTATCGACGCTATCTTTTAGTGATGTTTACAAGACATTTAGCAATATAAAAATAGTAGTTTGTGTAGATAGTGAGGAAAAAGAAAACATTATGAAAGAATTAGAATTGCTAAGATAATTATCTTGAAGCAACAATGTGATAATAACTTGTGTTTGGTACACAATAATCTCAGAAGAGATATTTGCCTTACCTCACTTTTATGATTCATATTTTAATTCATAAAAAATGTTCCACTAATAGACTGTAGGTGATTATGAGATGATCCTTACTTTCAGTACATCAAGCATCACAGCTTTTCATAATTGTTTTTTTGTTGATCTGTCCCCTCCAACACAATTTTGGGCAAGTGGGCCAAAACTCAGCAAACCATCTCCCTCTAGGAAAGTATTTGAACATACATAGGCACGTAAACTTAATTTTCCTGCTGAACAGGACTTAGTCCTCCTGTTTATATGCCTCACACATCTGGGGCTAAAAGGGCTTAGTATAAGTATACATGTTTGAAAATTATCTTCCTGCATAAGCACACATATACAGGTCTAGTTACCCACTGAAAATCAGCTGTTTCTTATTGCATAGATACTAAAGTACATTGAACCACAAAATTCTTCCATTTAATGATATTTTAAATGATTCTGACATTTGCAACATTTAGATGTAATCGGTGTTCTCGGAATCTTTGCTGGAATCATTACAGGCACTTGTGTTCACCAGCAGAGCTTGGAAATGCAGGAAGTTTTGCAAAGATAATTGTTGCTACTATTTCTTTGCTAACTTCTCATGAAGATGTATATATTAGGAAGTAGCTTCTAAATATAAACTGAATAATCAAATAAACTATATGTGCACAGATTAAGTTTGTGAGGTTTTCTCATTAGTGGGTCCTCAACACAAAAGAACAGGGAAAGATTCGGGAGAATTAATAAACACACAGATGCACATACCCTAAGAAGCCACAGATAACGGGGTCAACACCAAAGACCAGTGGTCTGGGTACCTGATTAATGGGCCATTGACAGAAACTCTCAAGGCCTTGAGGAGGTTCATCCAGATGCTTTGTGACTGATAAGACGAGTGAAACAAGATTATCCTGGGTCTCATGAGAAAGTGCAAGCTTATTACGGGATACTTGAAGAAGCTTGTGAGATTGTGAAGTTTATTGAGATTTTTAGCAGAAGTGCCAAAGAAAATAGTGTGTAAACAATCTGCTGGACTGGCACTCTTGACTGGCTGTGCTCTGTACAATCTCAGTCTGTTGAGCTTTCTTACTGAACCCTCCTCTTAAGCATTTTCTTAACATGAGTGTGGGGGTTGTGTGTGTGTGTGTGTGTGTGTATGTGTGTGTGTGAGAAATCTGCTAGTGAGCATGTGTCTGGACTAATTGACAAGTAGGAAGCGTGGTCTAAGTGCCTGCTACAGGAGACAGAGAGTGTGGATCAAAGGAGCATGTAGGAGGGGGAGTCTGGTAGCTGGAGTGTCTGGGGTCAGCTCCTGGATAGGCTGAGGGTCTATTGAGAGCTCCTGGAGGTATCCATGTATGTGTATGATGCTAAAAAATCGCCACCTGGAGTAACTGGTGGGTCACACCATAGACAGCCACTTATAGAGGCCTTAGGTCTCTTAGGTATCTTAGGATACTGGGGAGACAGGGAGTTTGGTGTGCAGCTATTGGAGGGGTTCTAGCTCAGGGCCAGACAGCAGGAAGTCCTTTTTGTGTGTACATGGGGTGGGCTCTGTTAGCAACCTTTGAAGCCAATTAGCCTTTAGGTGAGAACAGGATCAGGCCATCGGTATGCTCCACATTTCTGGAAATGCTGTTTGTAGGCACTGCTTTCCTGTCTGTCTGTCATTGCTGGTGGCTGGCTGTGTGTGCATGCACGCCTGTTCATCCGTGTGTCAGAGCTACCTGCCCAGCCTTGCTACTGCCCAGACCTGGGGTCAGGAATCTCGGCAGCCTGACTCTTGGTGACTGGGTCAGAAGGATTCCCTTCAGCTCTGGTGGGCTGGGACTGATAACTGCCTTGGGTCCTAAAGCTCACCAGATTTGGCCTTCCTTTAGCTCATACTCCTGGAGGCCCCATCTGAATTACACCTACTGGTTCCCAGCATGCAGAGAGAGGGAGCAGTGCTGTACATGCCAGGCTTGGAAGCAGCCTTACTCTGAGCTCCTTCTCCCAGAAGCTCCCAGCCCCACTGTAGCCCCAATACACCTCCAGGAACCCAAATATAAACCCAAAACTTCTGTGGAGAATGCCAAAAACTTCTGAGGAGAACACCAAAAGCAAACAGAATAGGCATGAAAACACAGAATCAAGGTGTCAAGGCCCCATTTCATACAGTAATGGGAAGTTATATAGGTGAAAACTCTTTCAAAGGAGCCTAGAGCAGTATCATCCCACCCTCAGCAAGTACGCCGATGATACAAAGCTGGGAGGAGTGGCCAATGTGCCAGAAGGCTGTGTTGCCATTCAGCAAGACCTGGACAGGCTGGAGAGCTGGGCAGGAAGTAACCAAATGAGGTTTAATAAGAGCAAGTGTAGAGTCCTACATTTGGGAAGGAACTACCTCATGTATCAGTACAGGCTGGGGGGCGACCTGCTGGAGAGGAGCTCTGTGGAGAAGGACCTGGGGGTCCTGGTGGATGACAGATTGACCACAAGCCAGAAGTGTGCCCTGGTGGCCAAGAAGGCCAATGTGATCTTGGCATGCATTAAAAGGAGAGTGGCCAGCACATCAAGGGAGGTGAGCTTCCCCCTCTACTCTGCCCTGGTCAGGCCTCACCTGGAGTACTGTGTCCAGTTCTGGGCTCCCCAGTACAAGAAAGACAGAGATCTTCTGGAAAGAGTCCAGCGGAGGGCAACAAAGATGATACGGGGCCTGGAGCATCGTCCCTATGAGGAAAGACTGAGACCTGTCTGTTCAGTCTTGAGAAGAGAAGACTAAGAGGGGATCTTATCAATGTTTACATATGTCTTAAGTGTGAGAGACAATGGGATTTGGCCAACCTCTTTTCAGTGGTTTATGGGGATGGGACAAGGGGCAATGGCCACAAAATGGAGCACAGGAAGTTCCGCACCAACATGCGAAAGAACTTCTTCATGGTGAGGGTGACGGAGCACTGGAACAGGCTGCTCAGGGAGGTTGTGGAGTCTCCTTCTCTGGAGATATTCAAGGCCCGTCTGGACGCCTACCTGGGCAACCTGCTCTAAGGAACCTGCTTTGGCAGGGGGGTTGGACACGATGATCTCTTGAGGTCTCTTCCAACCCACACAATTCTGTGATTCTGTGGTTCTGTGGTTCTGTGATCATCTGCTAAAGATTAAACACCTCCTCCCCACCCCCCCACCCCCCAAAACAAACAAACAAACAAACAAAAAAACAATGTACTGGTTCCTGTGAATTAGACCTGGAAGCAGATACTAATGCTTTCTTGAATTCCACTCTGACAGCAGTACTAAAAGCCCAAATGCATCTTTCCCCATGCCCTGTACCAAGCATGGCCATTTTCAGAATCTGTAATAGAAGGTCATACACAACTCTGATATACAATTGTCCAATGCAAGGGGAAAAAAATCTTCCTTGTCCACAAAAGAGCCCAGAGGAAACTCTTAACGCATGGAATCAATATAGTACTGTACAAATACAGTACAATATGTTTCCTGTTATGTATCAAAAATTCATGTCCAAGTGTTATCAATAAAGAACCCATTTCTTTTTATGTTTCCAGGGTACTGAAAGGGGAAGAAATGGGGGTGGAAGGAAACAACATTAGTGCTATTTCTTCTGTCAGCAATTTTTCTCATTCTGTTTTGATTTTTATTTTATTTTTGTTCTATTTTATATCTGTGTAGCTAATATGTAGTCTGCTGACAAAATGTCTTTTCCTTGGCCTTATTCAAAACACTGGGAAATATATGAAACCTCAGAATAAACTTCTTAGTTTTCACTAAGGGGAAGACTTTCAGTTTGAAAAAATTAATTCTTTAAGGATAAAAATTGTCATTCACACTGACGATCCATCTTGACACTTTATTCATTTGTTTATGAAAAATTGTGAAAGAACTGACCAGCTGTTTAATATAGAAGACAAGTACTGTAGAAACCCCAGTGACAAAATTATGAGGCAAAATTTGCCTGTGTTACCTAGCTTGCTCCCAAGATACTATTTTCTGGTCATAGCGTATTACCATTACTAAATCCATTAAAGGGGTATTAAACCCATTAAAAGCAAGGGAACTTGCTATTAAATTTTCATATAAAGTGATGATCTCCAAAGAAGTTATCTGAGAAAGTCCTCCTTAATCAGCCATTTTCTACATCACATGTTTTGAGTTATTTCCTTACACCTTGGGGAAATATCTTTCTTTCTCTTTAGAAACAGATTAATCACTCATTCATTGCAAACTGTGCAACATGTACATAGGTTTTTCTTAACCTTCCTGTTTGCACGCACGCACACACACACACACAGAATTTGTTACAGAGTAGGTCATTGGCTGAGTATATTGACTAACTTAACTACGGCTGTGTAGGATATGTGTAAACTATTCAAAGAGTTATCATTATTATTATTTTTAATACAGAAGTATCAATGGGCTTCACTGTGACGTCAGTCTTTTCACGAGTCACGGTGAGTACTAACACACAGAAAAAACATTAAATGGGAATTTTGATGACATAAAGAGCTGTGTTAAGGAGACTGTCAGAATATGATACACAGGAATCCTTGTTTCAGATTTGTCTTTGAGACAAATTTATCTCCTCTACATAAAGATTAGATGGTGAGAAGGACTGTTACAATAGTTCTTAAAGATATATTTTCAGGATCATTATCTCAAGATTCATCATCCCCCAAGTGGCTGATTATCATTGTGTCTGGTTTCAGTCAAGAAGCAGAAAGAAATTACATGCACTTATTCCATTTAAATATTGATATTAAGTATATCTGCTAAAGTGTAGATTGATATGAAATACAAGGTTCAGTAAATGAAGATCCTTCAGTTTTACATTTGCAGTCTCATTTACCCAAAGCAGTGGGAAGCTTGATAGTTTACTCTTCACCGAGTCAATTATAGCAAATGCTGCTTGTTTACCAGCTCAATATATAAACACATAAATGACAGTATGGGATCTAGTCCATATACCTTGAACTGCTTCCTCAGAGATACTACTTTAAATTCGCCTATTCTTATATTTTTCCTCAGTTCTGCCTCACAGTCTGTCCGGTCCTGTTCAAAGGACTCTGTGCCAGTGGTGGTGGTTTGCACTGAATACCTCCGAGATTTTGCTTCTTTGCATGTATTAAGTTGCCTTTCGAGCCTACTCAAAATTTGAGTGTACTTGTGAGTAACTTTTAGTATATATGATAAATTGTAATAAATATTTCAGCATCTTACTTGTGTGTTGTGCAAAGTATCTACTTTTGCTTGCTTTAAGCTTTTGACTTGTTAATTTCATTTAATTCTCTTAAGGGAGAAGACAGTGAAAATTAACTTTCTATACACTTATTCATATAACACAGGGTTTTAGAACTTTTTTGTGTTTCCCTTCAGCTGCCTTTTTTGAAGAGTCCTTCTATATGTAGTTTTTCTCTATAAAATAGAAACATCTGTGATGACTTGATCATCCTTGTAGCCTTTATCCAAACATGACTACCTTATACAATGTGATTACTTTGCTACTTAATAAGCACTTTTAATATGCAAGGAGAAAAACAGAGGCAGATTTTCAAACAGAATTCAAGATGCAGGTATGTAATGGATTTACACAGCACTATAATGATTTTATTATTATTATTTTGTTTTGTTCTCTATTCCATTCCTAACAACTTCTAACATCTCATTTGCTTTTCTTCACTGCTACTGTGTATTGAACTGACACTTTCATAGATCTCTCCCTCTCATACTCCTAAGAGCTTTTCTCAAACACTAATAATAATATACTAATATGCATAAAACAACATTATATATACAAAATTTATTTTTTCATGTTTCACTTGTACTTCATTTCATCTGTATGCCATGCCATTTCCTAGTTCCTTAATATTGTGCAGCTTTTCTTTTTACCATTATTAACACTCATTCCTTGTCTTTATTACTGTTATTATTATCAGCGCTTTTCCATATAACTCTTTCCAGATCGTTTATGAATATAGTGAATAACACAGTCTCTGACAGAGACTTCTACAGATTTTTATTTATGATGTATCTCCATTGTGAACATGAGGTAATAATTCTTTCCTCAGTTTTCTGTACTTTAATCACCTCATCCATACAAGGACTTTGCCTCCTTTGTTAAATTTCTTTAAGAGTCTTTGCAGAGGAATCCTACTGAAAGCCTCTTGGAAACCCAGAAAAACATACCAACTCTATTAGCATTATTTACATGTTTTGAGAACTTTTATAGATAAGTAAGATAGCCTCTTACTAAGGCCATTCTGATTCCTCTCCCATGTATCATATTTATCCATACGTTTACTAATCCCTCTTCTAAGGTCAGTTTGCCCAACAGACATCACAGTTTACTTGATTAAAATTTTTCAGATTTCACACAAAGTGCTTTAAAAAACTGCTGTCACCATAACCACCTTACAGTCATGAGGCAGTTTTAGGAAGACAGCACAAGTCATGTCAGCTATCTTTCTACTTCCTTCTGATCTCTTATATTAATTCAAGCAGATATTTGACACATCATCTTGTCAACTATTCTTTAACATTACAGCATCACAGAATTATTGAGATTGAATGGGACCTTTGCAGGTCATCTGGTCCAACCACCCTGCTCAAGCAGGGACACCTGGAGCAGGCTGCCCGTGACCATGTCTAGACAGCTTTTGAAGATCTCCAAGGAAATCTTATACAGACATTTCAGCTCAAGATGATGCTGTGATAATGCTACCCTGGCAGGTAACCCCATCTTCCCATGTTCTTGCACTCTTAACACAGATACAAAAGTTTGCATCTCCACAAAAGTTTCTGCCAGGAAAGTAGTGCCAGTAATATCATCAAATAAAGTGAAATAAACTTTAAGAAGTATGGCTTTGGGCCTTTGACCTTGGCCAGCAGCCAGACACCCTCCCTACTCCTCCCCCTCCCCCCCCCCCCCCCCCACAAGACGAGAGCAGAAAATGGGATGGAAAAGCTTGTGCCTCAAGACAAAGATAGGAAGATCACTTGCCAAACTCCATCACAGGTGAAACAGACTTAACTAGGGGAAAATTATCTTAATTTAATGTTAGTTAAAATAGGTTTAGATAGTGAGAAACAAAGACAAATTAAAAGAACAGCTTCCACTGACTCCCTACCCCTTCTTTCCAGGCTCAACTTCCATCCTTCATTCCTCACTTCTCTACTCCCCCACTCCACTGAGCAGTGCAGGGAATGGGGGTTGTGGTCAGCCCACAGCAGTTCCTCATTGCTGCTCCTCCTTCCTCATACTTTCCACTTTTCCAGTGCAGGTGCCTTCCACAGGGTACATCCCTTTATGAACTGCTCCAGGGCTGGGTCCTCCATGGGCTGCAGTATGGATATCTGCTCCAGTGTTTGGAGCACCTCTTCCCCTCCATCCTCTCTCACCTTAGTGTTTGCAAGGCTTCTTTCGCTTTTTCTCCACAGTCCTTGGCCTGTGTGGCATTTTTATCCTTTCTTGAACACATTTTCGCAGAGGTGCCACCTCCTTGGCTGCCGGGCTTAGTGGTGCCCTGTGGTGGGACCACTGGAGCCAGCTGGAACCAGCTGGCACCAGCAGTGTCCATCATGGGGAAACCCCGGCCTCTCCTCACATAGGCCTCCCTACAGCCTTCACTGCCAGCACCTGGGCACTAAAACCATGACATACACAATACAGTGGCTAACAGCCTGTAAGCCACTAACAGGTCCCTGGGAAGGAGATCAGCTAGCTCATTCCACTCATAAGGATCTTAGTCTGACAAATACAACCTTAGAGCAATGCAGAAGCACAGAACCCTCACAGAATATCTGAGTGACCCAGCTTAAGACACCCACTGCAAAGAGTCTGTTTGTATATCCAAGCTAGTGCCTAAATGCCTTCTGTGTTGAGTGGAGAGGCACTTTAGAATCAGATTCACAATGGCTGCAATAATATTTCCTAAATGAATGCTAAAGCAAATAGAATACTAAGAAATACTGAAGAAATAAAGTATTTAAAATCATCTGTCTCAGAGTTAAGTATATGAACGACAAATGGCTCTGGAGATTAATT
This sequence comes from Anser brachyrhynchus, assembly GCF_964034855.1. NCBI lineage: Eukaryota > Metazoa > Chordata > Aves > Anseriformes > Anatidae > Anser > Anser brachyrhynchus. The sequence continues at coordinate 134,301,063 of NC_137695.1, forward strand.
GTTCCTTTGTAGACACAAAGGAAAGAAGACTGAAGTGAATGAAAACCATCTAATTCCTAGGAGAAGCCAAATCCCCTTGAGACAAACATGTTTTGGAGTCCAGAAATCTCCAGACCCCAGGGCTGATACTCAAATGGGTCACCCATCTCCAAGTGTGCAATTTACCCATTTCAGCAAAGGAAATCTTTAGACCCTAAGTTCCACATGTGCCTAGCTCTTCCCAAGGATGGTGGCTAAGGCACAGGCATGAGACAGAGTTGCGCTGGCTTCCCAGTACTTAATAACCAGCATAAGTGTGACCTTGCTCAACAAGTTGACTGTTATGAATCATATTTTTAGTGCTCAGAGTTGAGCGCTAAAGAGAGACATAACTCAGTGCTGGCAGTTCTATTCATTTCGGTACAGAATATGACAACAGCTAGCCAGTGGTGATCATGTGATTCACCAGGAGTCAAAGAACTAATCTCTGACTGTTCTGGGAAGTTAAATCTTATTCCAGTAAGGCTAATGTTGCCATCACCTAGGTATCTCTCTCGCTTCAGCCACAAAACTACAAAAGCAGCTGCAAGACCACTTTATGGGCCATGCAGATGGACAGAATCAGCTTTAGAGGAACTCCTGGGGTTGCCGGACTACAGACTGGGACTTGATGCTATAACAATCCATGTAAAGAGTTTAAAAGGAAAGAGATATGGGGGAATAAGATTACCAGTGCCAAAATAATTACTTTTATGTATAAAGAAGAAAGCTCTGCATGAACTGTACAGCTTCTGAGATAAACAAGCGTGTATTATTGTGCCAGTATAATTTGGAGAGAGGTGGGAGAGGTTAGAATAAAGCTTTTGTCCCTCAAGGAATTGTTCCAGCAGCTCACATCAACAGAGGCATACGTACTGCACAACACCATGCAGCCTGGCCCATCAAAGGAATAATTTAATCTTCAGAACTTTAAATTTCTTGTCTCTCTCAACCACTTAAGTTCAATTCTTTTAATTAACATTTAAATGAGATTACAATTCCCCGTTTGCATTTTTAAAGGTCATTAGGACTTTATGGCATTAGGCAATGTTCATTTCATATCAAAGGATTTGAGAAATCATCTCACATTCAGGCATTTTATACTTTTCCAGTACAGCTTATCTGGATTTATTTTGCTGCTTCCTCTTTAACTACCTATTGTACCTGGATTTAATAAGTAACACAACCAGAAAAAACATGCATGGCCCAGATTTCTCTGAAAGGTAAATAGAAGTTCCACTGTCTAGATTAATTTCCATATCCTATAAAGTAAAGCTCAAAACTATCCTTTCTAAACCCTCTCTTCTTTACTGCTTTTCTCATTTCTCACAGAATGTTTATCTTTCCCCTACTTCCATCTTTTTCTGACATTGGTAGTGTGCTCTGTGCCCTCATTTGTCTGTTCCCTCTTCTTCTTAGAGACCTGAGTACACAGTATAGTAACATTTCTCAGCAAGATAAGAGCTTGTGCTATATGACATAACCCTGCCTATAAGCAAAGCACTGTACACACAGTTGGATGCACAAAAGCTGTAAGGGGCATTCAGCATTACAGTCAGAGGGCATTCAGCATTGCTGCCCTAGAAAAGCCTCTTTTTGCTCTCACATACATCCTATTCTGGTAGTTGATGTACATGAAGGATAGCTCAATGGATATGTCTTCTCTATGCTGTTTGTACTGTTCAAAGGCCCTCCTTTTGGTCCTTGAAATATCCTCCCCTGAGGTAGCCTATGCCAAGGATGGGGTGCTTTTGCCACTCATTCCCAGTTAGGCTCATTTCAGCCTCCAATTGATCAGCCACTCCAGAAATACAGATGGGTTCTGCCCCTTTATAGCTTGATGGCATTAGGGTACACTCTACACTGGTGTCCACTGGAGCCTTGTTCTCCTGTGGGTCTGATGTGCCAGGCCATTGAATCCATACTGTCCAAAAAACCCTGTTGTCCCTTTCCTCCACCTGGCTGGAGGCAGGGCCCCTCTAGTCCTGGTCATAATATTCATTAGTCACTTCTTGTAAATGAAAATCAGAAGTTCCCTTGTTAAGATCAGAAGTAAGATCAACCCTTCTATTCTGTCTGGGGAACTGCCAATCAGAAACTGGAGCATTAATTTTCCTGGAAGAACTCTCTTTTGTGATTGTTTTTCCTTGCAACTCATGTACTTGTGCCTTTATGGTCAAGGTAGATTTCCTATCCCACTTCTGCATGTCCTCCCCATGATCACACGGGGAAAACCACAGGGTGGCATGTGGTGTGTACCCACTATATCCTTTCTATAACAGTGGAACACTTACTCTGAATAGCTGAGATACTAGTTTGTACAACTGGGGTGGAAGATATATTTTCTTTGAGTTGCTGGACCTCTTGGGAAATTTTCTCCACAGCCAAGACACAAGTCCATAGGGGGAAAAGAGACTTTCTTTGTACTGCTGGAGCTGGACAGCCAATTCATCCATCGTTTGTTCCTCTCAGTCTTTCCAGGTCATTACTGCTAATGAGTTGGCATATGACAGTGTGCTTCATACAAATTTCTGCCACAAATGTAGCATACACTTGACTTCATCTGGATTTTTGGATATCTGTCTGGTCATTGTCTAGGTCACCATAAATTACTTCCAGAACAGTTAATTCCCTCAGGTACTCTATACCTCTTTCTGTAGTTGTCCACTTGCCTGTGTGACATATAACATCTTTGAAGGGCCACCTTTCCTTCATACCTGACATGAATTACTTCCAGAGTCTGAAGGCTTGTGGCCCTTTTCCAGTCACATTGTCAATGCCCCCTTCCCTAGAGAGGTATCCCAGTTGCTTGGCTTTCCTGCCCTCTAATTCCAGGCTATCGGCCTCATTATCCCAGCATCGGAGCAGCCATGTGGTATCGTGCTCATCTGGACAACATTTGAAATCTCGTCACATATCTCACAGCTTACCCAGGGATAAGGGATCAGGTGGTTACTGTCACATGTATGAGATCTGCCTCTTCCTCCTCCTGTTCCCATGATGGCCCTGCTTCTGAATAACCTGCCTCACCCTCTTCTTCCTCCTTCCCCTTCTTAGTAGGGAATTAACCCTTGTGTATAGGGGTGACTGATACCAGCATGGGTTGGTTCTCTGGTCCAGCTGCAGTGCCTGTCACGGGAGTTAGAGTTGCTTCAGGGCCTGGTATGGGGGTTGGAGTGGTTGCATGACCTGTCACAAGAGTTGGGTTAGTGTTGAGTACTGCTCAGTAGGCATAAGCCAAACCCTAGCGCGTTGCAGTGAATTGTGTCTCTGGAATTGCCAGAGTGACGGCGTAACTTTTTCAAATATTTTACCTTTTTTTTCAGGATTCTGCTTTTTTTTTAGGGGTGAAGTTTCAAATCATTGGAGGTGCCCACTGTTCTAGGTGCCTGCCCATATCCTCCCACACTCCCTGCCACTCATAGCTATTCTGCCTTAGGGCAGATCTCTGGGTGGCATTCCTAAATAGTTGTTTAACATAAATAAAATAAAATAAAATAAAATAAAATAAAATAAAATAAAATAAAATAAAATAAAATAAAATAAAATAAAATAAAATAAAATAAAATAAAATAAAATAAAATAACCTGAAACACATTCAGGAGACAGAGCAATAGGAACACACTTGTTTGAACATCCCAAGGATATTCAAAATTCTCAAGAGGTATTGGAACTAGCCCGGAGGAGAATGGAGAGGTGGAGGAGAAAAGGAGGGTGAAGAAGTGGAAGAAAGGGTTGCTCTTCATCTCCCCATATATTGTCTCCCTGAGGAGAAAAGGCAAAGAGTGTAATCTGTTAATAGTTTCTGAGAGATGTTTCCCAAAGTATGAAATGACAGCAATGCTGAGTACAAATACCAGATTCATAAGCCAGTGTACAGCAAAATGATAACCTTAAACCAGCCCCCAGAGATGATAAACAGTACAACAGGGAACACATACAACAAGTAATGTGTAACTCAACACAACTCTGAGAACAAGCACTACTACTGTAAGAGAAAAAAAAAATCAACATTGTTACCAGCAACTATTAAATGGATATCATGCTTATAACGATTTTTTTTTTAAATGTTCTCTTGTCAGATCTCTCATTATGTCAACCCTTCATGCCCCACACTGGACCTCAAAAGGACTGTTGTGGTTTAACTGGGCAGGCAGCCAAGCACCATACAGCCATTCACACCTTCCCTCCCTGCACCCAATGGGATGGGGGAAAGAATTGGGAAAAAAAAAATAATAATAATGATAAAAGAATAAAAAAAGCAAGTGATACACAGTGAGATTGCTCACCACTGACTAATACCCAGCTACTCCCCAAGCAGTGACCGCCCACCCCCTGGTCAGCTTGCCCAGTTTTCTGTTCCTCATGATGCCGTATGGTATGGGATATCCCTTTGGCTAGTTTGGGTCAGTTGTCCTGGCTCTGTCCCCTCCCAGCTCCTGCTGCATCCCCAGCCTCCTTGCTAGCAGGGCAGCATGAGAAGCTGAAAAGTCCTTGGCTTAGTGTAAGCACTGCTCTGCAACAACTGAAACATCAGCATGTTATCAACATTGTTCTCATCCTAAATCCAAAACACAGCACCATACTAGCTACTAGGAAGAAAATTAACTCCATCCCAGCCGAAAGCAAGACAGAGACTCTGGTTCTATCATTGACTCGTTATTGTCCAGTGGTAGCATACAATTATAGTACTGCTGAGCAGGCAAGCACATCAAATATTTAAATATGAAGAAACTTATGTTTCCTTTGTTCTTTTCTCTGTACAGCTATCCCTGACAGTTCTGACATACGTGTTATTTCCTTTAATTTTGTAGTATTTTTGAACATTACTTTCCAGGATCTTTTGTTACTGTCTACATCTCTGTTCTTCTAGTTCAGGAGTGACAGGGTTACAATTTATTTAACTTGCATGTCTTACCAAGAGAAACTGCCTTCTTAAATTAACTCCCAGATTTTGCTGTCTATTAAATGGAGAGGGGAACCAGCTTCTGAAGGCCACCATCTAGGGCACAAATATAGTTGGATAAAGCATCAATGTACTTACTTTATGCACAGATTAGGGAATATAAGCTGGTAGCTATCCCCTATCCTAGACTTGTGAGGGGCATTTAAGTTCCTCTATCCTAAACATGATCTTCTGAAAGGCTAGACTGACCTTGGTGAAGGTCTAAATTTGCTTTAACTCACAGTTTTCTATGGTTCAAAGTTTAAACAGTGCATGACCGGATGTTGCTTATATCTGAATAAGACTTGGAAACTCTTTTTTTTTTTTTTTTTATCTTCTGAACCAAGAGATTCTGATTCTTTTTTGAATTGAAGTATTTTCAGAAGATGCCTTATGCTTGAAAGTTTTATGCCTGCTGGGATGATATCGATGGGATGATGCTGTCTTGTTCAGTAGGCCAGAGTGGTTCCTGGAATAGCTGTTTCCAAAAGAAAATACTTTTTATTTCTAAAAGACCTAGTTAGTGCACTCCAAAAGAGAAACCACAATGCACACACAATGTGGACAGTCAGTGAAATGGGACCTGGGAGAGATTTGGATAGTATAGTATTGAGATACCCTGTATCTTCTTTGTAAAAGTAGTCCTTCACAGATAATATAGTATTTTCTTACAAAAGAACAACAAGAATAAATAATAAAACAAACAAACAAACAAACAAACAAAACTCTTCAGTATCTTTTTAACCTGGATGCATTACTATAATGAAAACATGAGCAAAGACATGCAGCAGGAAACTGGCCAGTGTGACAAGGTAACAGGATCTCAGTGTAGAAACCAGGAGGCTGCAGCCACACTTGTCAAATGTCATGGTAAGAATGTCTAATGCTGAAAATCAAGGCAAAAACTGTCTGTGAACCATAACACAAAAGTACTGCACAATAAATTTCTTATCATGTAATTAGACAGCAAGTGAGCAATTCATAGATAACAAGGATGCCTCTGCATGTCACTTCAGGGGAATATATAAAAATAGAAGAATCCTGGAAGAGAAAAGAAAGATAATCAATACAGAGATTAATGACAGTAATTTCATACAAACATCTGGGCAATTAAGCATTCTCTTTAGGAGTTGTTTCTTGCAGTGACTTGTGAAGGGATAAATGAGTTGCAAACCAAACTTCACATCAATATGTTGAACGTTGCCAGTGTGGTAGAAACAATACTTATTTCAGCTTGGACACTTGCCAGAAATTAAACACTAATACAAAAACATATTTGAAAAATATTGGTTCTTCAAATAATTTTTGTAATTGTTGTTGGATGCTGCTTTGCTTTTGCAACTTTTCCACTCTGGTTCTCCTGAATTATAACTTGAACATTTCAGATCAGGAAAACAAAAACAAACAAACAAACAAAAAAGGAATTTCATGAAGGAAGGAGGCACAAGTGAAAGTCTATATGTCGCATTTCATGCGACAAATACTGAATCTTAGAATGACAGAATCACAAAATAGCTGAGGTTGGAAGAGAGCTCTGGAGGTCACCTGGTCCAACCACTTACTGAAGCCTGGACATAGAGCAAGTTGCCTAGGACCCTGTCCAGACAGCTTTTGAATATCTCCAAGGAGATATTCCATCATTCACACAGAAAAGACCTGCTTCCTAATGTTCAGAGGGAACCTTCTGTGTTCCAGTTTGTGCCCATTGCCTCTTGTCCTGTCACTGACCACCACTGAAAAGACCCTGGCTTTGTCCTTTGCACATCTTGTTGAGCTTCATGAGGTATCTGTTGGCACATCTCTCCAGCATGTCCACGTCCCCCTGGGCAGCAGCAAGACTCTCTGTCAGCCACTCCTCCCATTTTTGTGTCATCTCCAAACTTGCTGAGGCTACACTCTGCCCCATTCTCTAGATCATTAATGAAGTTTTTGAACAGGATTGGGCCCAGTATTGTCCCCAGGATATTCTGCTCTTTTACTGGCCTCCAACTAGACTTTGTACCACTGACTGCTGCAATCTGGGCCTGGCTATTCAGACAATTTTTGATCCACTTCCCTGTCTGCCCATGCAGCTCATACCTGTGGGAATGTTATGGGGGACAGCGTCAACAGTCTTACTGAAGTCCAGATAGGCAATATCCACTGCTCTCCCCACAGCTCCCTAGCTTGTTAATTCATCACAGAAGATTATCATGTTGGTCAAGCGTGACTTCCCTTTGGTGAATCCATGCTGACTATGCCAGATTTTCTTACTCTTTATGTGCCTGGAAATGTTTTTCGGGATTAGATTTTTCCATCACCGTCCCAGGGACTGAGGTGAGGCTGACAAGCAGGTAGATACCTGGGTCCTTCTTATTGCTCTTGTTGAAGGAAGCAAAAATGCTTAAGTGTTGTAAAAAGTCCTATGCATTCTGAATATTTGTATAGAGGATAATAGTTTATGTCCTTTGGGGCTGAAAGTAACTCAAATGGACTTTGGTTTGGCATTGATCAGGGTCTAGTTTCTTTTCCTAGTGAAGCACAATTCAAATGTACTTTTCAGCCTTGCATGTCCCATAGCAGAATTCTACTTCTAATACAAACCCGTTTTTACTAGTGCAGCAGTGACCTAGCAATATACATGGAGAAAAAGAAGTTTGACTTAAATGTTTTGTAAGTTTTAGGATTGACTAATATTCATTACATTTTAGTCCTCATGATTGGTAAGCACCCAGAATTTTGCCATTTGTCTTGCTAGGTAATCTGTAAAACACTTATTTCCTTTATCCTTAGCTTATTTTGAGCAGAAAACAAGTTTGTGCCATGCCACCAGATATTGTGTTGAACTGAAGGATGTCATTAATAATATATTCATAAGTTTTAATTCCATTGGCAATTATTGATATACAGATGTTTAGTTGATTTTATTCACTATAATAATTCAAACGTAGTGTGGGAGTGGTTGGCAAGCAGTGATTAAAAATATTTGTTATTCATAGTTAATTTGGTCTAATTGGTTAAACTAGTATTGATTGTGTTTCTTGTTTGAAAAGATTTTTTGGAAGAGAATAATTCCTGGTAGCTAAATTCTGAATTTGGGCACAAACATTAAAACAAAAAATTAATTACCTGCCAAATAATCGTGAAAATAGGTCTGAAACAGACTGAATTGTCATATCACATTTCTCTTGTGCTAATTGTGATTGCTAGATGTTTACTAATAAGTTTTCTGCATTTTGCAGCATATTCACCTATTAAGTGAATGGTATAAATTAGACATGGATCAGCTTGGAAGTTTTTTTAATTCTTCCCTTTCAGAAACCAAACACTTCCTTGAACTTAAGATGCTAAGGTATTTAAGACACTCCCTAAACCCTTCCATTCAGAACTGCTGTTTATGTCAATCACCTGCAGACAAAGCTAAGTGGGAGCTAATTTCTAGGCTGAATGATTAGACTCACCTTTTACTGACACTATAATTTTCTTTTTTTTTCTTTTTTTTTGTTTGTTCACAAAAGAAGGGAAGAAAATTAGCCACCTGTTCATCACTTTTTTTATAGTGTCTGCATCAGTAAAGTCTAATGAATGGAGCTTCAGATATTACAGAAGTAGGTACACTGCTAGGCACTCTACCTTTCTCATATAAATTAGATATTCTACTCTATTTTGATTTGAAAAATTAACTAATTCTTCTTTTACCCTTTTTATACCCAGATATATCCATAATATCTCTCTATATTGTCAGTATCTGTTATTAATTCATTTTCTGAGGCTAAAGTTGGCTGTAATGTCATACAGCATCTAAAGAACAGCAACTATAAATCTTATGGTAATATGTACCAAGCAAACCACAATGCCTTTAGGAAACTTTTTTTCTGTTCTCTTATTTATTGACAGATTTTTTTTTTAATTACAACACAATGAAACGATGGTAAGTACATAAGATGCAATAGTATAAAAAGCCATTTTAACCCTTCCCTTGGTTAAGACACTTACAGCAGACAAGAACTGCCCCACCCCAATTCCCCCCTTCTCAAATGAAAACAAAATAAATATAAATTAATAAATATAAAACAAATCACTGCACAGCCCTTAACTCTTTGATTGCCATGGCAAGAACCGTAATGATGATTCTAGCATGTGACTTTCTGTGGTTAAAGGTTGCCGCAGCAGTCAAAGGGTTATAGCATTGTAAACATAAGTACTTTGTTGAAAATGTTCAGTCATGTTAATGGTCTACAGCAATGAGATTATTATCATGACCCCTTGACCTTTAATGACACAACATTATAAGGAGTTAAAGAGATAATAGCTTGGTGAGCTGTTACATAGATTAGTTAACCCATTTTGTTTAACAATGCACTATGAGGTCTTGATTTACTAATAAAAGACAACTTGTGTATAATAAAACACTGTTCAATGCATTGATCAATAAAATCAATGAAAAAAATCAGTCTAAGCACCACAAAATTTTGCCTGATTATATCTGACAGTCATAATACACTTTAGCACCATTTAGTCAGCCTTGCATTTGCACACAAACAAGCTTTGTGTTTGTCAGTAAAAGCTACCTGAAGGAATAACATATGTCAGTTATAAAAGGTTACTGTATAGAATGCTGTGTGAGCCAATAAAATAAAATAGAATAAAATAACAATAATAAAACGACATTTAGTTGCAGGAAAAAAAAAAAAAAAAAGAAAACAAAAAGCTCCAGTTATTTTGTTACTAACATACATTCTAATGAGCCAAACATGGGCATGAAATGCATGGGGCTATGCTGAGAAAAGAAAATAAAGATAAGAAATTTGCATGACACAGAGAAATCATCACATCTATATTCTGAGTTATTTGTCAGGCCTTGTAAATTAAGTGAGCAACTGTTGGATGTTTCAAAAAGTAGAGCTTGAAAAGAGTTGATGTTTAACAATGTGTGGGTTTTACAGTAATGTTATGCATAAAACCACTTTCAGAGATATCCTAGCAACTGCACCAAAATCCTTGTCTCTACATGAAAAGTTTGTTTCCTCTTCTCAGAGGTGGAGGATAAACAAGGATATCATGGTGTGGGAAGAGACTCATAATTGCAGCAGATTCTAGCTAACGTATTGGAACCAGATTAATTGCTACTCTAATTACAGGGAATTAGGTGGAGGAAAGAATGGCAACTACATGGAAAATAGAATCAGCTTCTAAAATCACAAATCACACCCAAAAAACAGGACTAAAAAAAAAAAAAATCATCTTCTGATAGATAAAAGATTACAGCACTTGGAGTGAAAAAAAAAAAAAGTGAATGTTATTTGGAAAGTAATGGAAACAAGAATGTGTATGTAGTAGAAAAAAAAAAAAAAGACACATACCCTTCTTGTACATAAATGTATCAAACTGATTGACTACACCCAAACAAAGCCAGCCATACACGCTTTAACCACTAACAGTACCAACCACGGGACTGGCAAAGAGCAGACATAACCTCCCTTAAACATCTTCTAAGCATGTAGGAATACACCACGTACAGTAAACCTGCAGAAGTCAAACACTTGCACCTTTCTCTGCAAGCTGTGAATAAACTGTATAATGAATCTAATTCCCAGCCTACACTAGCAGATGATAAGGAGAACTCTTCATAAATACACTGTTTATGACACCTAAAAATTAATTAGGATCATTCAGAAAACAATGTATAATAGGAAAACATTCAGCCATGCAACAGTGTTAGTCTATTATGCCAGAGTAATAATTTAATGGTGGTTGATGTCTGTGTATGAACTGACTTGGTGTAGGGGAGAGTCCAGTCCTATAATTATTGCTGGAGTAGCTATGGTATAAATTACAGGCATCAGAATGCAAAGATGGAAGAGAAAAGGATAAAGACAAGAACTGGTACCACTGCAAATAATACCAATACTCTCAAAATACAACTTTCTAGACTTCCCATCTCTCACAGACAACATAAACCATGGATGTAAATAGTGTGCAAGGGCTGGCATCAAAAATGGTAGCTCTTTGCTGTTACATTATGACCAGTGGAATAGCCATGAGATGCAAACATGAAGTCTATGATGGTCAGTGCTGGCTGTGCCACATCATTTTTATAAAAGTTAAAGGATGGCTGTGCCAATGGATGTCAGAGACTTTAGCAAACTGAAGTGAATAACTTGGAGCTCAGCTGTTGGGATACTGGACAATGGACAAGATTTAGTGAAAGATATATTCCAAGTTCCTCTAATGTGCATATGATGTGTTTTTGAGATGGTACTACCTTTACATCATTGACAAAAAGCTGCATTTCCCAGTGATAGACTGTGAAAATATATCTGATTAATGAGGTGGACAACAAAATTTTATTTTCTTCATCTGTAGAGTTAAGAGACCATTTCTCACTTGTCTACCAAGATCAGAATACATTAAAAATTGTATCAATCAGTCAGAAAACACATCAAGGCACAGTCGAAAAAAATAAACAAAAAGGGGGAGGGATCAGAAATTTGAACATATTTATCAATTTAAATAAAAAAAAAAAATAAAGTGATACATGATCCATCCAGAGGTCATAGGTGTGTTTCTATTAAATCAAATATTTCAGGACTGAGATACAGAAATAAAGATACATGTCTGTAATATAGACTAACATAGGTAAAGGCTTCTTTCTCCTTCAACATCTCATCCAGTAGAGTTCTTCCAGTGATGGATAACTATGGAGTTCTAATTTCTAACAACAAAGGTAAAAACATTTCACTGCGACAAGTTTTTGCACATAGATTCAGGATGATATTGGTTTGACTAATCCTTTCTTGAACGATTTACAATTGTAGAAGATATTTAGTGTGCTCTCTATATATTTGTAGTCAGATTTAGAGCAACTCTACTGAGGTGCCTTTTTGACTGACCAGTGGGATATGACATCAAATATATAATTCAGTGGACTTTCTAAAGTGTAACAAGTATCTTTGTTGTTGGAAATCAATAATACTTTCAAAGCTATCACTGAGTTCCTGATAATATGTCCTTTTGTTCTAATGTCAGTAACCAAGGTAGTGGGTACATGAAATTTTCTGTGGTGTCAGTCATCATCTTTGGTTCCTTCCCTACCCATCAAATTGGTTTTGCACTTGGAGTTATGAAGCAAAGTGTTCTCATTCCTTTTCTTATATTCTTCTAGAAATGAAAAACGGAAATGCACTTCCCTTGCATTTTCTGTGCCTGCCTGCTGTCTTTGATCAAAAGACCTAGTTGGCTGTCCTGTGGATCCTAGATGTTTTGGAAAGACAATTCATGACTAATATAGGTTTTCTCTAAGAAAGATTTCAATGGTCCTAAAAAGCTGTATTTGTCATCACTGTGATCCAAGGACAACAACCTTCAAAGCAGTGCACAGATAGCAGATGATGGCCTGTGAATCTTGTATGGGAGATCTATATTGTAACATAGTTTACATTCAGACTCAGTAAGACAGTAATAGTGAATGACACTACAAGTCCAAACTTTTAAGCATGAATTGACAAGAGATGACTGCTTGGTTTCAGAAACACACAAAGGATGGATGTTAGACATATACTTATTTGACAGTATTTCACCAAATGCATTACACGGTGTAAGAACTGAGAATAGATTATTTGTGTCATGACACATTCCTTCAATACTGTATTGCTACTCAGCATTAAATTTTCTTGGATATAGCAATCTAAGGTATTTCTGTGAGCTGAGTGAGTATTGACAATTAATGTCCTGAAGGTTGTTCTTTTTGTTGTCTGTCTGTTTGTTTGTTTGTCTTTAATAGTTTTCATCTGCCTTGTGATTCATGACCTGAGTTCATAGCACTTCATTATGTAAGGTGAAACACAGCTATGCAAATACAATCCACAGCTATGCCTTTCAGGTGTGAAATGTGGTTTGCCACGATCATTTAAAACAGTGCTGTAGGTTGCTGGTGATATCTTCTGAATACACATCGTCAAATGTATCTATTCCTAATGCATATAACAGTGCTTTCCTAACGTGTATAACTCTCTATCCAAGCAAACAAACTGCTCAGAGCTGACTTCAACATGGTGATCACATAAAATATTAATGTGATCAATGCGTGAGCACTGAAAATTTTGTGGCAATAACCAAGCAATGCACATATAGTATATGAATCTGTTTAGATTCTTTGTATGCCTAAATAGGGGGCTGTGCATTTAATCTTGACTATATCAGTTGTATAATAGTGTTTTTTGGGCTACGTATAATATGTAAGTGTTAACACTAAAAAATAAAGAGTATTTTAAACCACCATTTTACACTACTGGCCAAACTCCTTTTTCTCTTTGAAGTTGTGAAATCATAGTAAGGGAAACAATTTTTTTTCACACCTTATAAATGAGTTAGCACTGACTGTATACTGACCCTAAGCACTGTCAGTTTCCGCAAGTCTGACAATTTTATAGCCATGTAAGTACAAATATGTGTGTAGACAGGGTTTTAAACTATGTCAATACATAAGGATGGAAATATGGATTAGAAACATTATTTTCTGATTTAACACACTACTCTCTGCAAGTGGCAAACACAGCTGAGCATGCGCTGATTGGCAGAGTTACAGTGCATTGTTACCAGTTGGTAAGTAATATATTACTTCTCTAAAAACTCTTCAAACTCTGTTGTTGTAATGTTAAGGTCTAAGCACTTACCGCAGAAAGCTATTTTATACCAGCCTTCTGTTGCTAATCCTACTTCCCAGAAACCCAGTTCCCAGAATGATGGATGGGCAAATGTCTGATCCAGGACACGTGCATGACACAGAATAAAAGTGATTATTCCATGTGTCAGTGCCAGATGGCAAGATGAAGAGAATTCTCAGTATATATTTTACTGCAAGAGCAAATTTTATTATTTATTTATTTATTTATTCATGGGGCATGAAAGACTATGAATTAAGATATGCTGAGAGCTTGCCAAAGAGATTAAGGGTGTAGTTATAAAAAGGATATGATGCAATTTCATAGGGTAGAGATGGCTATTAACTAAATAGAAAACTTTAGTTTATGTGGTGGCTATTATAATTACCAGCTGTGAACAATGTCATTTTACAGAAGCAGAAGAAACTAAGCTGTATGAGAAAGCTTTGTGCCATCATAAATGGCTGGCATATGTAATGGTTAGAGTTTATGTAGTGTGACAGCAAGCAGCACTGTGCTGCATGCACATCCAAGTGTAGAAAATCCTGTTTAGTACGTTAGTTTGAATCAACATTTCTTCATTTATATTTTATTTGTCTCTCAAATTTATTTCATCTGTACTATGGGCAGACCAGAGTAATACTTAAGGCTATATCCACAGGATCAACATACTTTAAACACCTCGCATAGAAAGTCATATCTCAACAAGAGGATAGGCAACTGCAAATAACTACAAATTGTAGACGATATGCTAAAGCTTATGCATGCTGAGAGTCAAAACCTGTTTATGATGTTTGTGTTCAATGCTGTCTACGTACTTTGAAAGTCATTTTGATTTGATGAACAAATGCTTACTGTGGTCACATACTGATGAACCTTCAAAATATGAACTCCAGTTATCATTGTGCTTTCTTAGTTACATACATACCTCAAATAACACATCATAGAGGATCTATGCTAACACTAGAGTCTACCTTAGATCAATTGTAAAATGGAGCCAGTCCACAAGTGATGGTATGCTTTTGATGTTTACCAGACATTTTCAGCATCTATGGCACTGATGACAATGTTGATCTCTATCAGCCTCTGACATCTCAGAGGATAAGTCATAAGAATGGATTAGAGAGATTGGACTCACGCATTACATTTTTTTTCACGAGATCATTGGCTGACAAAGCAGTGATTTATAGGCATAAACAGATATTAATTTTATGTTTATATGTTATATGGTTCATTTACACCTGATTTTGTAACTGACGTATGTTTAAATGGTCTTATCTTACTTGAACCACTCTCTCTAGAGTCTGTGTACTTTGAGCTAAGGAAGTATTCTTAACATAACAGCACCGATCTATCAGTCACAGATATAGCATTGTATTCAATAACAGGTTATCTGTTCCTCGACTCACACAAAACATTATTTGATTTACAGCATAGCTGAACACCTAAGTGGCCAGTGACATTTGTTCTTTCCACTGATAATAATGATTTTCCTTGTGGCTCATAGGGCTGCAGTCTTCTATTTACACTTCTGGAAATAGAGCTGTCCAAAGACAGTCTTGACAACAACAAAAGGCGACAGGGAGCTATTGTTCTGTAATGGCTGCATCAAATCTCTTACTACTACGGTACACAGCTTGCTCCACCTCTGCAATTGGTGGTAAAACTTAGGCCTCATTCTAAGAATATGTGTAAGCCAGGACAGAGCAAGCCCCTGCAGCCATATCCTTCAGCCTGGTTACCTTGCGCTATCTCCAATTTAGGCTGCTAATGGTGTGATAGTTTGCATTTCTACTTTCTTAAAAATGCAGTGACTGGAACATTCACTGTTCAGTTTTCTATTTGGCGTTTTTTAAGCTTTGCCCTAGTGATGGTTCAAATGCAACAAACAAACAAACAAACAAACAAACAAAAAACAATAGGAATGTAATGTTTCTGTTGCTTTTAGGCGGACCTACTTTCTACCCTACACACATTTTTTCTAACCAACAAGCTAGAATTCTATTATATATAATTTGGTACCAAAAGCTACATTTAACTGACATTAGGATTGTGAAGTAAGCCAAAAAAAAGTTGAAAATTCAAAATTAAGTCTTACATTCTGTTCTTAACCCACAGTGCTCATAGCACAAGAGTCTTGGCCAAACAACTGGGAGGTGAAGTACACTGCCAAGAGAAAGTGTAAATCTGCTCCTTATGTTTGAATATATTAATTTCTGTCATTTTCATTCACAGAAGTAGCCTTTTTTTTTTTTCCTTTAATTATTGCCTCCCTTTACTCCACTTTGAAAAAAGAAAAAGAACAAAAATTCATAGGAAGATATAAAACATGTATTACATTTATTCAGGAGACTTGAAAGGGCTCCTTTGGAGCCATTTGAGTGTCTCCATCTCAGGCTATCCAGTAAATATACAGTTACATACTTTTTTAGGTGTATTTTTGGAAAAAAAAAAAAAGTGTCAATATGTTACAGTCAATAACCTTTTCATAGCTTTATACATTAAAAGGCCAGGTGAAACGGTGATGTTATCTACTCTGGCCTCCTGCGTCATACAGACCGTAGTATTTTGAAGATACACAGCCCTGTATAGTCAGCTTGTTAAACTGCAACTGATTAACACAATGAATATTCAGTTTTGTATTGTTCCACAGTACAGATCGTGACAGTAGCAATATGGAAAAGTTTATTAAAAATTTTATGTGAAAAGTTACGACACGTGAGTAGGAACCCAGATTGCAGAACTCAATCACTTTGTTTTTGATTAGTGCTTGTAATTATAGGCCCTGGTAGAAAAACAACTATTCAAAAAATAACATTGTCTTAGAACTTTTACTTGTTTGAGTTCAAAACTAAATCAGGCAACACCAGTAATTTAATCTGAACTTCCATAATTCAAAGTCAGCCAACATGTATTTGGAAATTCCACTGACCACGTTTGCTCCTACTTAAAACAAACCTTTATGACTGTGTTATAACCTACTGAAAATAGGGGTATATAAGAGAAATGCTGACAAAACCTTGCTCTGCATGACATAAACATGCCAATATAATATTACTTTTCCCTCTCTGTATATAATATATATGCACTTTAGAGTAAAAGAAAATAATCAACTTGTGTATTCAGGTATCTATGATGTACCATATACCAAGCACTAGACTTATCACACTTACCTTCCTGCATAATTAAAATTAAGTTCTCCAAATGCAAACATTTTTGTTACTTTATCAAAAAACAACAGTCAACATGCTCAGCACTTCATTACTCTCAGGGAAACAGTTGCACAAAAAGTTAAAGCTGCCATGAAAGATATTTCAAAATTGAAGTGAAATTTTCAAGTGAACAAAAAAACAGATGAGATGCTGTTCTGAATTAAAGAGAATATAAAACCAGTTCTCCTGTTGTAGAGGAAAACCAAATGCAGAGTAAATAGTGTTAGTATTTTCCACCAACTATCCAAGGGACAAAATTGGAACAGGTGATGAATCATTTTGTTCTATCTGTAGTAAAATATAAGTTATAGTAGATAGCTGACAATAAAAATCTATGCATGAATTAAAATATGCATGTATGTGTGACTGTGTGCATGCATTTCTAAATACACAAATGCATGCACACACACACATATTAATATATATGACAAAGAAGCATTGAATTCCGAATTTACCAAATGAGCAGATGTGCAGTAAATACCCTATGTTACTTAACTGTGAATTAATATATATTTTCAGCAACAACTGAATTGGATTTACTAAATAATGCTATGGGCTGATACTGGTGCAATTCTAACCTACAGTATGCAGTACCTCTACAAAACATCTCGAAAATGCCATCTGCATTGCATATTTGTTGTAAAACTATATCTTTTTCTAATCTTCATTTCTGTTAGCCATTACATATGTATATCTGTTTATGCTCTAAGAAATAACAATTTGCAATGCTTTATAGCATGCCACATATGTTCATAAAATAAGTCCTCAAATCAATATAAAATCATGTAATTGAACAAAAAGGCATACTATTTTTCATGCTATGCTCAATATAAATATAAATTCAAGGCAGTCAAGCTATTCATTACCAAAATAATAATAACCATAATATATGTGTATATATACCTACACTCTCTAAAAAATGATCCAGTTATGTGAATTAAGAAATCAGTAAGAAATTGGCTGAATGTAGTACAAAAGTCTCATTTTATGTAAAAGCCAATACTGGCCATTTCAAGTATTTTAATACTTTCCTATAACCTTTTCATTAATAACTAGCTATCTGTAGAAATGATAACTTTATATGGAAAAATTGTATTCAAGTTAAATAAAAAATCATTTCTACTGTAGTTCATTTTTAGAGTGTGCATGTATACATAACAAAATACCTTTCTACAGATCTATCATAAATATTTTTGTTTCTGTCTTTTCTTTCCTAAGAAAACACTTCACCATTTTTTTTCTCTAATTTTGGATAATGTACATCAGGCCTTTTAAGAAATTAAACCCATCTTAGATCATTAGCAACACCAGATTCCATTCAGTTTGTGCCAGTTTGCAAGTTAAAGGTCAAAGAGCAAAGACATAGGACAGTACACTTTAAGGAAATTCAGACAGTGAAGCTGTTCACAGAAGACAATGTTTAACTTGGTAATGACAGTCAACAGGTCAATAATCAAGTTCAAGGCAAGCTGTTCATTGTTGCAAAAGCTACTCCCCTCAAATCCTGGCTTTCATAAAAAACCAGGTGTCTGACGTTTGGGGTGCATCATTCTGACCATCTTTAATAAGTTCACAGCCCAGTGACTGTAAAGCCTATCACTGCAAGAAGCAGCTCCTAAAATCAATAAAGAGGTCTGTCAGTTGCTGACTTTTCTCTAGGAAAAAAATATTGATACAAACCTGCTCTGCAGGTCACATGAAAATGACAATACTGCTGTTAGCACAAATTACACGTAATGACAAAATGCTTTGGTGGTCCCTTGGCTCTGTCAATGATATCATGTTCAGCTAAAGGCCAGAGATTTGACTAACCCTTTGAGAACTATGGTGAACATGCAAGGGGGTAACACACCAGAGGATATTCATGCAATATCGGAGTCATCATTTCGGTTTTCCTTTGAAACTGTAACTCTACCTCTGAAGAGGCAAATTGAATTATCATGCAACATAGTTTAAAAGAGAAATTCAAGATGCTTAAGATAAAAGGCTAAGCTATAAAACTGTAGCCAGTTCAGAAAAATCCTTGGTAAGTGATAGAAGATATTAAAATAGGTTTGGTTCATTTAACCAGAAAGTAGCTGGTAAATATAGTTTGTTTTCTCTTTATGTTATAAATGTTTTTGTATCAATAATGCAAGTAATTAAAAACACTCACTTGCAGTCACAGGAAATCTGTTTTTAAAAAAAAACAAAACTGTTTTTCTTTTAAAACCTGTATTTCCAAAACACAATCCTGTAATTTAAATCCACCAGACTCTGCAAACCAATGCAATAGTTCTCAAAGGGTTACACCAAAGTAATACCAGTGTCAAGTTTCTCTACAGCATGACTGTTGCTTTAGTTCATTGAAATCCACTTCAGAGACACACTGCTTTTTACCATGCTTTGGAATGAATGCTCCTGACAGACCTGTGAAAGGCCTGGGGCAGTTGGCTTGGTACAGCTTGGGAAAGATTATGCAGGAAAACCAACCCAAAATCAAACAAACCAATAAAAAGATTCCTCTTAAATATAGTAATGAATATAAATGAGTTTAAAACATTGAGGACATAGCCCAGAGCAGCTGTATAAAACACAAAATGAATGTATTATTAAGGCTGTTACTATATTGCAGATATTTTGGCCCCTTGTTTGTTGGAAAATGGCTGTCCGAACAGTCTGAAGTCCTGCGTGTCATCCGGGTCTCCCACCTGACAAACTGGAAGTAGGAGTATAGGACTTTATCCACAGCAGACAGAAAGCAATCCTCTTTGGAGACAAAGCTGTTTTGGGTCTTCTCACTTTCCTGAAAGTTCCATTGTGGGTTGTTGTGTTTTTCTAAAAAAATTGACTTTCAGCAAAAAATTTTTCAAAGGGGAACAGGCCTTAAGGGAAAAATGTAGAAACATTGGAGATTTTTTATTTTTCCTCTTCGTTAGTTAATCCTGATAGTTTATCGGGCATTTAGCGTGCAGAGGAAAGGCCTAAATTGAATGACAAAGAAAGACAAAGGACTGAAGAAACAGCAGATACTTTGTATCATGGAGGCTTCCCAGCTGAGCAAATCGCCACTCATGCGCAGGACAGGCACCCCCCTGGGTTTTAAAGATCAGCTTTGTTTCAGACTGACAGATGCCTGCTCCTAGCTAGGAAACTGCATAACAGCTCTTGTGTTGAATCTCAAGTTACCACAAACTCCTGGGAGGGAAAGAAAAAAAACCAAAACCCTACATCACACCCACTCTTGCATAGAGCGTTTGCAGTACAGTATGTGGCGGGGTGTTCCTTTCCTTTTGAACTGGAACACAGTGTAAACCAAGACAAGGAGGCACAAGGCCAGGATGCAAGGAATGACAATGGCTATGGCTTTCACAGTGCTGGCTGTGTTGTCCAATTTGATGACAATGTCAACGTCATCTTGAGGGCTGTGTCGGTCTTTGTCTCGGTCTGTTGGTCCATCACAACCCATAAAATCCTTGAGGATGGATCTGGGATAGCCAGGTTCCACTCTGAGCATCTGGTTATTGAATTTCCAGTACTCTTTTCCTTTGTAGAAATATGTGAAGCCTGAGGAAGAAAATTGCAATTATTCATGGTCATATCAGATCAAACCATGTCACCTACACCCAATGACTGAAACTACTGGTATGAAATTATTTTACAATTAAAAAGATAAAAAATATGAGGAATATACCCTGATAGGCCTTTCAAAACTTTCCAAGTTTCATTTCTTTCCTGTCTCTAGAAAATCTGTTTTCCCCTATTTTTTATAGAATAGAAATATTTTATTTCCTGCATTACCACAAACAATAAAGAAATTTCAAAAAATATTATCTTTGACAGACCAGGGTCCAGGTGACTTGTTTATTCACTGAAAGCCCAACTGGAGCTGTAATCCTCAGGGCCAGCTCTATGCACTTTGAAGCATCTCAAGCTCTTCAAGATGAAAAGTCTACTGAAATAAGTTGCTACGCTGAGCTAGCCAGAAATAAGAGCTCTCTCTCTTTAGTGTCACATAGCCTACCACTGTACTTCAGAAGAAGGAAACTGTATGAAATAAAAGCAGCTTTGCCAAAAAAAAAAACCACCACAGGTGTACACATTTAAATTTTCTGCAGGGAGCTGGTATTTTATCATTCAGATGTAATCTGATGTTATTACCAAATATGCCTAAATGAAAAAAAATAAAAAATAGAGAGACTCCCTTACAAAAATCTAAGTTACTTTATTATCCCAGATGAAAAATGGCATTAATCTGGAAATATATGTATATATATATATACAGCAAACCTTCACAAAGTGTGAATTTCCTCCCACTGTTTATAGGCTGAATGCAAACTGATGGATTTTTTCCAGCATTTTTGTTTTTTTCTCACAGTTAAGTACTTCGGCTGAAGCAATTTGATGTATTATCTATAAAAATATTCTAATACATATAGAGAGACTATATAGAGATGACATCTCTATATCTATATTCTAACATATATATATAAACTACAAACGTGTATATATCAGGTACATATAACCCAAAATACTGACATTAGTTAGTATTAATTGTGAAGGAAATCCTTTTGTCTATTATCACATTTACTGTAGGTGTTTATTTGCATGGTTTGCACAATAAATAAAAAAAAAAAAGCCAAAAAAAAATATAGAAATTATTTGGTTTAATTAGAAGATATGCTTTCAAATGGTCACCAAGAGAACTATGAAGAAAAGCTTGCATGTCAGCTCTTCTACCCAAAGGAAAACAGATCCAGACAAAAAGCACTCAAATTCTTTCCAAGTAAGTTGTGTTACTTCATATTGGTATCTGTTTTTGTTTCTTGCTATTTCCATACAAGCAGCAGTGGAGATGCAAACTATTTCTCAAGATATGCCTGCTTTCATTATTTCATGAAAAATGTCGTAGTGGTCTTAATGGGATCTTTATGACGGCATTTTCAATCCTTCTTTCTTCCCTAGGGTCCTTTTAGGCTTCCTGAGAAGCCCAGGAATGCCCTTTTCCCTTCGCCTTCTTCACAATCTAATGTCATGTTTTACCACCCTCCTCATTCAAAGACTCTTGGACAGGCTATCAAAGCTATTGGAGAAGAAAAGAGAAGTGGGTCTGACATTATGAAGAGTCTTTTCTGCCTTAGTAATAAGTGTTCTGCCCCTGTAGTACTTTGAAAACCACTCATCTGAGTGTTACACTAAGATAATTTGCATTCATAATGACAGACACATGTACCTGAGCTCAATAGAGAAACCTTTTTATGGGAAATGCAGTCAAAATAAGAAAAAATATATATATAAATACATGCATATATACAGATATCATAGAATCATAGAATAGCTCGGGTTGGGAAGAACCTTAAAGATTATTTAACTCCAACCCCCCCTGCCATAGGTAGGGATACCATCCACTAGATCAGGTTGGCCAAGGCCCCATCCGGCCTGGCCTTGAACACGTCCAGGAATGGGGCATCCACAACTTCTCTTTGGCAACCTGTTCCAGTGCCTCACTATATATAAACATATATACATGCTAAATTCGTTTTGGATGTAATCTTTAGAAATATGCTTAAAAAGTAATTAAGGGAAGAGAGCAGAGGTTATATCCATTGTGCTTGTGTGTGCATACATAAAGTTTGTGCCCGTTTCCAAACATATAT
Source organism: Anser brachyrhynchus (assembly GCF_964034855.1). NCBI lineage: Eukaryota > Metazoa > Chordata > Aves > Anseriformes > Anatidae > Anser > Anser brachyrhynchus. The sequence continues at coordinate 134,323,516 of NC_137695.1, forward strand.
GTGTATTTACAAACAACAGTTAGTTATTGAGTGTAATACATGCAGAATGTCATCATGCCTGACCTACTTCCCAGTAAAAATAAAAATAAAAAAAAATAAAAAAAAATAAATAAAAATAATTCCCAAGTAAAAATAAAATAAGCCAAAGGAAAACAACATAAAAAAATCTAGTCTAGCCAAAGTGCTGGAATCCAGAGATGTTTTCTACTTCTAGATGTAACAGAGCAAGGAAGCAATTAGACATATTTTTTGGGTAAAAAAAAATCTATAGTAAATTACTTAACCAAGTTGGAGATTGAAATAGTAGATGGAAATGATCTATACATGGAAAGAAATCTTTTTACCTTCTTATTAAAAGGAAATTAAAATAATATGGCAATACATATATGTGCTGTCTGTGAGGTGAGCACAACACTCAAAATTTATTAATAAATAAATCATAAATGCCATACAACTTTCTTCCAACAATGATAAATGAGGACAAATGCATATTTTTATTCCCATCAAAGGGATCTACACTCTGTGCAACTGAGGGCAGCCTGCCAGTAGCCCTGGGTAGCACTGAATTCTCATAAAATAGATGAGATTTAGACTGCTCTCATTCATTTGGAACTGTGGTTAACTGAAATTCTAGATTCCTATATGTGATGATCCATCTTGGTCCAGGTAGTAGCACCTTATACTAACATCCCCATGATTTGCATTTCTTTATCATGGGTTTATGACATCTTTGATAACATAAATTCCTAAGGATATTTCAGATTAAGATTTCTGTTCAGATAAAGATCTGGTTTCCCTGTTCTAGTTATTCAGAATAAAGGTATTACTTTCTAAATTGTATAAACAGCCAACGCCTTGACAGTAGCAAAATAGAGATATACTGTGGTTAGAAAACTCATTTTAAGACATACTTTAATTCTGCAGAGAACAGAAATAATTAAATGAATTAAGACAGAATAAAACAAACAAAAAGAATGAAAATTAATGTTTATTATGCTAAATTTGAAATATCTTTCCCCTTCATTGTGTTAAGTGATACATGCAAGCAAACAAAACCTTTTTCACAAAACCGAGTTCTATAACAGGAAATACTTCCTCTGTTCATAAATTCCTCCACTACTTAATACAAATAGTCATTCACTGCTCTGCTACTCTGTATTACATAAAGTGTGTTAGTAAATTAGCAAATTAGTAAAACAGAAATGTGTTTGCATACCATTTTCTTTGTGGACAAAGGCTCCCTGAGGAGATTCTGGGATACCTTTCCAAATTGTGATTGGTTTGGGATAACCAGGGTCCATGGATCTCATTTCTTCACTGTACCTCCAGTACCTGATTTTTTTTTTTTTTTAAGGAAACGATAAAAAAAGAAAGAAAAAAAAAATTATAACATAGCAGGCCAGAAACTACATAGTTTTTTGCTTCTAACATTTGCTATATTGAATAGTCACAAATGGGAATACTTGAGTTCTTTTAGATACTACCAAATAACAAAGAAATAAAATCTATTTGCAAACTAGATAACTGTTTCATGTACACTGAAAAAAGATAAAAGATTTTTGCACTTTGACAACTAAATCAACTTGTGTCTCACTTATAATCACAGCAATTCTGATGTCTAGGACACAGTGAAACAAAGAGATGCAGCATATGAAAAAAAGGTACACAGATGTTTTAACTAATATTTTAATCACAAAAATGCCAGCATGCTTAACTTGACTCCCTATGAGTATACATTACTGTAGCTGGTCATTTTATTAAATTGTTACAATGCAACAGAAAATTTTAAATGCACTTGTGCATCATTGTCAACCAGCCTTTCTCTAATTAAAAAGCCTCACTATGCAAATCTTAGGCAACCTGAACTTCAGAGAAGTATTTACGATTTTGGTTTTATTTACACTTAGAAATAATGTTGATACTTTCTTTGTTCTTATGCAGATGATTAAATTGCTGTATGCATCTAAATATTATCATAGCGTATCCTTAGTTTCTCTGTGTATATTGCTATAATATTTGGGTAGGTTATTACATATTTGGATTGGCTCCACTAATTTAAATTACACTGTTAGATCATAGTTTTCTGGGAGTTTTCCAAATTCAGCTTTATTCTTGTGAAAAATCACCTAAAAAGGCAGCCACTCTCCGTATCATCTGCATTAATAATATAGTCCTGCTAAAATCTTGACCCTTTTTATAATTTGAACCATTTGACTTCAGCTTTTAGAAATGGTTGTTATGATATATCCCGGTAGATTAGAGTCCTTAAGTGGACAATATTTTTTTCCTTCTGAAGGTTCTTAGAAACTAATCAATTCATCTCTTGATCTTTTTGAAAAACAGAATAGACTACACTCTTATGTACCTTGCCCTGTGTGGCATTTCCCTGGCTTTAAAATTCTAGTGAAATTAAAAGGTGGCAGATTTGGTAAATTACACTAAAAACTATTTGTATCTATTTTTTTCTTTCAAACGCATAAATCATTTTTATAACCTGATTTCTTAATATAGTAGCACATGCACCAATAACCAGCCAACAAAACAATGTTGTTTATTTTGAAATGGAACATCTTTTAGAATTTACATGGAGAATGAAACAACATGTAGAAATAGCAAACAAAGATCTGAAATCAATACTACTGCAGATAGTTATTACTCATGTCCTGACTCTGCATTTCTTCAGCCTTAGCTTCTCTTTCCACATTTGTTTGTTCTCATTTCTGTGTTCTCACTCTTCACTGAGTTTAATCTTCTATTTTCTAATCTCCATTTTTATCTGCATTTCTTATCAATTATCTTATCTTTTCCTCTGTCCCTCTTTCCCAGAACCCCCTTTCTTTCTTGCTTAATTCCATTCATTTTCATTTCTTCTCTTCCAACCTGGAGCTCTTCCAGCAAGCTCCATTTACTAGCCTCTATGTTTTTCCAGGATGGAAACAGGCAGTCCTATAGGACTTTCAAACATATATGTTGCCATTAAAAAACATCTTTGAGGACACAGTCAGTACACACTTGAAAGCCCTGAAAGCATTGTCTTTTCAGCATTGATGAGAAATCCTATTAGGAAAAGACTGATCATGATACTATCTCTTCAGTCTGTGCTGAAATAATGAGCATGTCCACAGGGTAAGGAAAAACCTAGTTCTGTCTTTCCTTGGCATGCAAAATGTTCACAAGCAGACTGCCCAGTGATGACTTAAATGATTTGAGCTTTACCAACTATATAAACTGTGTTACTGTATCTCAAAGACTGATAGAGTAACAGGGGGAAAATAAATGAAAATGCACTTTGTGGTTTTGTAAAAATATAGGAAAACATTTGCTAAAATGTGTTCTTTCCTCTAGTTAATACTGTTTACTTAACAATATTGTAAACTACCAGAAAGCTAAGCTTTATGAATGAAAAAAAGATTCATTTAAACTAAAAAGTGCAAAAAACACTCACACCAAACAGGGTCATAAACAAGGCCAAGTGTCAAGAAGTACAGCAACCATGTTATCATCTTGTCCTACACTATTCAGTTCTAAGGAGAGGAATAAGAGGGGGTAAAATGTTTTTCTGCAATTTGTTGGCCCCTCTTTTGCTTTTATATAATTACTTGGAAGAGTTATCTTTTGTGTGTAAATGGATCACTTCAAATAATAATAATGATCATCATTTCATGAGTTAGTTTTGACATGCAAGTATTATAATATCATTTACTATTTGAACTTCTAAATATTTATTTTTTAATTTTATAGATAATATTAGATGCTTGATATTTTATTGCTCCAACTGCTTTTTATTTATACCATTGTTCTGGCAGATTTAACTCTGTCTAGATTCTGCCCTGAAGCTCCTTTACTGAAGATTACCATCAAAACAAGTGTACATGTCCTTGAGTTACATAAGCAAGAACATCGTTATTTTTATGCTAGTATAATGTTTTGTTTTCCTTTCATTACTACCTTCTGCCACTAAGCAGCTACATTCATACCTTTCTCAGGATTAGATACAGCCCTATAGTAGATATATATGTACTACTAAAACCAGCAGAATTCAACTCTAACTTTAAAAAGAAAAAATTGTGATATAAACAATACACATTGAGAAGCTTAGTGGTATATGGGTTTATTCCCACTGGTGGTCAATATCCCATAATAGCTCAATTATCTCTGCAAGGTTCATGTTCTTCGATCTTCTTACATACTGTAATGCATTTATATCATGCTGAGTCTCATTCTGCTTGTTAGCTCTAAGTTGAACCTTCTTTGTCAACATATTTTTTTTCCTGAAAGTTATTTTTATGTTATTAAAATGTTATTACCTATTATTATTATTATTATTATTATTATTATTATTATTATTGAAACTATTAACTATAAGTAACTGTTTGTGCATGGAAATATAAAAGGACACTGCTGAATAAAGACTAAGGGAAGTGCATGTCATGTAAGATTCCTACTGTACGTACTTTCCCAGGTGTGTGAAGGTGGGAAATTGTTATTTGAAAATGAACTTACTTGAAAAAAAAATATATAATAATCAATCTTCTAAACAAGAGGAAGCAAATTATACAGGTGTCTTTCTTCATTAATTTTCAAACACCATTAAATTTTTACTTAGTTTCTACCTTCTTTATCATGAGATGAAGAACTATTTTTCTTTAAAAACAAACATATAAACAAAACCTTTAACAATACAATTGGTTGTGGCAGTCTGTAATGCAATATTATTGTATTGCTAAAAGATTATAAATATAGTGTTATCTACTAAACTAGTAAACTAAAAATATTGTGATGTGGATTAAATTAATTTCTGAAGACATCCAAGAATACTATTAATGTCTCATAATCCTAAGTACCACACAGTAATGACAGCAGCAATCATACTTCTAACAATACTAATATGAACATTAAAATAATTAGGAACGAATAAGTTTTCTATTGGTTTATTAATTGTTTATTATTATTAGTGCCTTGAGCACCCAGAATATATTAATCAACAAATATAGTAACATCCTGAACTTATAAAATCCATCATTCAGATAACTTTCAGAGCTTCAAAAACTAATGGGTTTTCTTGACATTTCTATAAAGTAGACAAATATTCTTTCCTTTATTTTTTCAGACAAGGAAATGAAGACACAGAGACAATAAGTGACAAGTGGAAGTCAGTTTCAGGACAGGAGGAGAATTCAGATTTTACCATTTTTCTTCTGTTCTTTATTAATCATAAAAATAAGCATCCCTTCTGAAAGAAACCATAGGCTTTATTTAAAAATAATTCCTAGGGAACTGCTTAAATTGTTCTCTAGCTTTGTGGGTTAGCTGTCATTTTCCTTTCTTATCTCATTTTTAAATGGTAGCAACAAAGCCATTTTCACCAACCTTAAAAACCTTCAAATGAAGCATTGCCTGTTTATGTGCTAGAGTTTAGAAATGAGGTTAAAAAGGAGGTAAAAGTGCACATAAGACTAAACACCAGGAAACTACCCAAATAAAGTGAGAGTGCAAGCTAATTACATTACTTGGAATATTTAAATTTAAATTTATCACAGCTGTGACTTGCCTGTTGACTTCTAAATCATAACTTTCCACTGGAAAGAGACACCTCATTTCAGTATGCTAACATAATTATAATACAGGTTATAAGAAACATGAAAGAAGTATGGCCCTCTGTGCAGGAGGAATTAACTACATCCACAAAAACCACTGAGCTGTTGAAGTGGCTCAACTTCTTTAGAGAAATAACAGAAAAGATTAACACGCTTAGTCGACATCCACCAAATTGTTTCCTTGAAGAATTCCTATACCAACCTATCTCCTTTGAAGAAGTAGGTTTTCCCAACATCTTCCCACCAAATTGCTGAATCAATACCATGGGAAGGAATTCCGCTTCCAAGTGTTATCAAATCATGAGGATACCCTGGCTGGAGAGTAGTGTCCTTGAAAACCCAGAACTTGTTACCTGTACAAAAGCATATATATACGCATACATATATAGGTGTTAGTCTTCAGAACTCTCAGTATTGAAATGAATACATTCTAAAGAAATAAGAAAGACACCCATAGGGTACAGCAATGCTAAAAACATTGAAATGAAAAATATTATAACACTGCAGATAATGCAAAATAAAATACCTTAGAAAATAAAATATATTACAGATAGCTTGTATTTATAAAACATCTATTATCAAAAAGGACCACAAATAGGACCATATATTCTAATACCATCTGTTCTATGCCATTTACTGAGATCAAACCCAGAGTGAAAATTAAGTCATCTTTAAAGGTCTCTGTGAACAGTAATGTAATAAATTTACAGCAGTACTATACAATAGTATATAATGTTGAACAAGGAAAAAAAATAGTTAATTTTAAGACAAAATCAGATAAGAAAACATAAATAAATAAAAAATAGAAATTCTTATTCTCATATAAACTGTATACTTTTATGACTCTGTTCTTTTTCTCCTGAAAAAGTTAAATTACTTGGGCATAATGTACAGGTAGATTTTAAAATAGTTTTTCATATTATATATTCATATTCATATCCTCAGTGTGGCCTAAAGACTGCAAAATAAGGTTCTGAAGTCCCACTGGTGAAAATGCTGTGCTTCTAAAATTAATGAGTGGTTGACCCTTAGTACCAGTGGCAATAACGTTTAACCTTTGGTTTTGCGTAGTGGATCATTGAAAACCACACAATTGATTTAGTATATGATGATAACACAAGGCAGTTGTGTGATGCTAGCTGGTATGCAAATGTCTACACAAACCTCAGATTACATAATCTGTTTTAAATATCAGTTTAGGCTTAGTGCCTCCTGGACAGCAATGCTCAGCGGTTGAATCCCTACTGTTTCAGTTACTAGCTGAATATATTGTCTGTCTAGCAGTAAGCATGTCTACAAAAGCAGAATTTGCAGCAATATATTCTAGTATAGGCTTCCCTGTACCTGCTTTTGGAGAGGATGCTTCCTGTGCTCTCTTGCGATTCTTAACACTCCATTTTCCCACCTTTAGTTTGCTCCAGCTTCCTATCCAAGCTCTTCTTCCTCAATGAACACTTCCATGACTCGTATCACCAAATTCATTACCTCATATTATAAGCCTTTAGACTAGTGCCATCCCCAATAATTCTGCTGTCTTCCAGACTCTTCCCTAAGGTCTTTTAAACATACTGTGCCTCCTGACCTATTTCTGCAACCATCTTTTCATTTGTATATTTTTACTTTCTTCTAATTAATCTTCAAAATACACATCTTACCTGTGTCTTTTCAGTAAAAATTTCTCTTTCAAACACAGACATCTCAGGCTGAAAAAAGGTAATAAAGATCCTCCTATCTCCCCAAGAAATAGGGAAAATGGAGTGTAATCTGTGTTTTAGTATTTATCTGAAGAACTTGCTTTAGGTCCTGTCTTCTTTTTGCTTTATCTTATCACTGGGACATTCTTTGTAAGCTAGACTATAGCCTCCATCATGTAGGAAACATGCTTATTTCCTCTTTGAAGGACTACCTTCATCTGTGTTTCTAAAAAGTGCTGCTAATTGTAATAACAACACGGAAGGAGAAGGTTCTCTGATGTGATGTAGACCCTTCTGAGTTACATTACAGAAAAGTCTAGGGAAGGTCCCTGAATACTGGATTGGCCTATTGTATATGTATATATAGCCCTATTGGTTATTTCACCTTGGTCTGTCCAGTGTTATTTATGATGATGTTTAAAATTTAAGGGAAAAAAAAAAAAAACAAAACAGGTTGGATGGGGCTTTGCGCAGCCTGATCTAGGGGAAGGTGTCCCTGCCTGTGGCAGGGGGATTGCAACTAGATGATCTCTAAGGTTCTTTCCAACCCAAACCATTCTATGGTTCTACGATAAAATATATTTTCCTCAGACACTTTTAGAGAGAGATCTTAAAAGACAAAATCATGGCTGTTTATATTAGTTATTATATTTACCTGTAAGGCTAGGAAGGCTGTTACACAGACTTAGGAGGTTAAGGTGCTGTGCTGCATAATTATTTTATAAGGAAATGTAATATCACTCCAAAGACATAGGATCAGGTGTATGCCAGAGTCAACAAGAGGGAAAATCCAGAACACTGTTTTGCAGTTGTTTTTATATTTTAGCTATCCCTCAGTGGTATTAAATATTTGCTTAACGGGAAGTTTTCTTTATATCCCTGTTTGTACTGTAGTGTACTGTAGTAAAGCATGCTTTCATTTTATCACAGTTTTAATTAGGAGAAGGGATATAGTTTCAGTCCCTCCTATGCTGTGTTTCCAGAGTAAATTTTTTATCAGCTTCTTTACAGCTGCTTGCCACCCACTTCCAAACATAGACACTACAGTTTGCTCAACAGATCCATCTTTTCCCTCTGTCAGTTGAAGGAAGAAAGGGTTCTAAGAACAAATACATACAGAGACGTTTGAAGTACTGAAAATAAAAGGGACATAGAGATCTAAGAACAGTCACGAAAAGCTAAGGTCTGTATTGACCTAGGATTAAGGTCTGTGCTAACCTGACATTTACCTTTACTGTGATTCCCTACAAAACTCACTTATATAGGGTATGATGATGAAAACCACTCCCATGTGGTTTATCCTTCTGCCAATTCAGATGACCAGACACAGAAGGCTTCAGATGATAATGGCAGTTTCAAATGCAACAGTAAGAAAAGCCATGTATTTTGGACCTTAGTAGTTGGTCCTTATGGTGTGAACAACAGATGGGATCCAGTGAATGATACAGAGCCAGCTCATTTCTGTTTCAGAAGATCATTCAAAATGACAGCTGTTGCACAGCATTGAGAGGCATATGCTGTGATGTATGTAATGCCATTACCTTTTCCTGTGCCTCACAAGGAATAAAAGTAAAGTCAATTGTTAGGAATTGATCATTATCAGCCATACCCAACAAACTCAGCTATTAACAAGATCAGGTCACAGCAAAACAAAACAGCGGTTGAGCGCACACTTTAGTGGACAGCAGTACTAAGCAAGGTATCTGTTAAATGTTCATATATACTGAAGTATGAGCAGGTAAAGAAAGGAAAAACATGACATAAGTGAGAAATTAAATCCTTCTTCACAAAATTTCTGACAGGAAGTGAATTGCTTTGGGGTAATTAGACAAAAGGTAAATTTAACTATATAAAATACAATACCAAAAATGGAGACAGTAGGGCACTGAGAGCTTTAACATATGTGGGCAAGACTTCTATTGATTCTAACTATAGGGCATTGAGTTTAACATTTGCATTGGAAGATATATTTAGTCTGCTACAACTCTGTTGATTGTTAATGGGAATGTCTGTATATAAGAAACCCAAATGTTCCACTTGAATGCCCATTTTAAACTTTTTTTTTTTCTGTTTAGCGTCTGTCCCTCAGCTGTTGATCAGAGAATTTCAGAAAAGTTGCAGCAAGAATGAGAAGCGTTCAAACTCTTAACCAAATATTAGGAGTTAAAGCTGAAAATCAGTGCAAAAGATGCATGACTATAAAGAAAATTAACTCCTTTACTTTTAAATGGTATTTATGTATCTTAAAATGTACTAAAAATGAACCCGCAAGTCAGTAGCTATCATTTGGTTCATATTCCACTTCCACAATTAAATAATCAATACACCTCATAAATTATGATTACAATGGAAATAAGGAATACATAACAAGACTAAAATAATTATAGTTTCAACCTTCTTATACATAAATAATGCTTGATCAGAGTCCTACTTTATGTCCCAGACAGAAATTAGCACTGTATTTATTTAACAAACTTGTTTTTCAAGGTCTGTTTGATAGGTTTGTTATTCTCACAGAGTTTAATAAAGCACCACATGTTTCATGAAGTCTGGCCAGCCTTCAGAATGTTTCATCTCTCTGCATTTATTCCCTACTGTAATATCTAATATACCAACAAGCAGAATGGTAAGGTCACAAGCTGAGAATGAAGCAAGTGACAAAAAAGTCAAAATGTCTTACTTTTTTCAGTAATGCTTTGCTAAATATCATCACCGTAGGAAAACAATTGAAAAAGATGAACTGTGACTGCAATTACTTGAAGTTTATAAGCATCTATCTTTGACTTTTTAAAAAATTACTGGAGATAAAGACTATCTCTATTGCAATGCGTCTCTTAAAATACCAAATATTTAACTCCAGATAGTCTCCAGACTGACAACTGCAAAAAATTATGCAGATTTTAGAAACCATAACCATTCCTTTTTAGCATCAGAATGCTGAATGGTTGTGCTCCAGGGTTGTCAGCAACCAAGTCATGTTTGTTCATGGTATATGCAATTATAATATCTGTACTGCAAGACCTGTGCAGGATATAGCATATAATCACTACATGTGCCATGATGAGCCAAGATTATAAAAACTTTTAGGACTTCTATTCTGAACCGGTTTCTGTCTGAAACCAGTTAGAATTTGAATATCTAATTCTGGAGGTTTTTTTCTCCAGTTACTCTTGTTCTTAACTTCGGTCTTTCAAGCCAGGATCAAGCATCTTCTCACTAATATCCCCAACTTACTATTTTTGCTTCCTTTTATCTCATTCTCTTTTTTCCCCCATCTTGTCTCTGGCACTTCTCTGCTCCGTTATCCAACACTATAGTAAATATATTTTTCAAAATAAAATTGCCAAGCAGTGGGAAAAGTGCAGTTGAAAGTTATGATTGTGGCACTGGTACTATGTTTTACAGCAGCCTTTCTATTGCTACATTTGGTTTACCATAACATTCAATAGCACAGATGGCTTGACAATTTCATTTTTAGCACTATATAAATTCCCACAGGTACGGAGAATAAATTTTACTATTCACATTTCCACATTTAAACAAAAAAAAAATGTATAGTTCTGGTGCCATCTTCTTATTATCATTCAGCATAGACACCAGCAGTGAATAATAACAAGAATGTAAACAGCTGCTTTTTATAAGCCACTGTTCACCAGATTGTTAAGTACTTTATGAGCATTATGAGTCACAAGAAGGCAGGCCAAGTATCTTAAGCTACACAAAATGAGCAAGTATCACTTTACAGCTTTGCACTACAAGCATGCCACTGAATTTTTACAATTATTTTTCCTTTTATAAATAAATATTAATAAAAAAGTATATGAAACTAGTTAAATTTTTAAAGAGAAAAACATCAAAACCAAGGAAATTTCAAAACCGAAGAAGACCCTTGATCCAATAGCCTTGAACTTGATTTAGCTATATTTTCTATGGATATCTAACATATTACGTGTGATCTCAAATGCTCCTCAAATATTCTCAGAAGGGTAATGATGAACAGGTATAAACATACTGAAAGATTTTTAATAGCACAAGTAAGGAATAACTACATTTCTCACAGTAAAAAATTAAGCTATACAGATGTTTCAAAGGATCATAAATAAATATTCCATCCTGAGTTGCCATCCCAGATTATTTGCATATGGCTCATATTTTACAACATAGCTCCCATTTAAAAATATATATATACATTTAAAATCTTTTTATACCTGTACTATTTTATATTTCTACTAGTGTAAAACAGAAGCCTACTAATACGAATACAACTGTTTACACATAAATAGGAAAAATATCATACTAATTAAAAAAAAAGAAAAGTTATGAAGATCTAAACTTGCTTTATCATTTAAATCAACTATTTCAAACTTGATGTTTTCTGTCTCAAAAGGTAAAGACTGAAACAAATCTAATCAAATCAAATTCAATTGAATCAAATAGGATAGAATTGAATCAAATCAAACTGAATTGAATTGAATAGAATAGTTAAGTTGGAAGGGACCTTCAGAGACCTTCTAGTCCAACTGTCTGACCTCTTCAGGGCTAACAAAAGTTAAAGCATATTATTGAGGGCATTGTCCAAATGTCTCTTGGACATTGACAGGCATGGGGCATCAACCACCTCTCTGGGAAGCCTGTTCCAGTGTTTGACCTCTGTCATGGTAAAGAAATTTTTTCTTATATCTAGTCTGAACTTCCCCTGGACCAGCTTCATGCCATTCCTGCATATCTTGTTATTAGTTACCAGGAAAAAGGGACCAGCACCTCCCTGTCTCTTTCCTTTCCTCAAGAAGTCATAGAGAATAATAAGGTCATCTCTTAGCCTTCTCATCTCCAGACAACCCACGTGTCCTCACAAGACGGAAATAGAGCATAGATTATTGAAAGTAAATGAGATTTGTGGATTCCTAAAGAGATCAACAGAATGTTCCTATCCTGGATGTTTCACAAGGTCTACATTGAGTGTTTCTCAGAAGTGTTATTGTCCTAAGATTGAATATTTTTTTGTCCTGAACCTATGACAGTGTAGGCATGCACGCAAAAACAAAGTTGCAATTACTCACTAGCTATCACAGATGAATAAATTGGATTAATCCTCCCTCCTCTGACCCCAGACAGTGGAGGCATTGCTCCACAAAAAAGAAAGCAGAAGTGGAAAACTGTTCAATCATGGAAGATGTCCAGGCCCTGTTTCACTGTCCTGGTTTCAGTTTGGAGTCGAGGATACAGAGGATCTGAGGCCCACTATACTCCAACCGAAAAGGAGATATTAGCAGCATATGAAGGAGTTTGATCTGCTTTGGAAGTGGTCGGTACTGAAGCGCAGCTTCTCCTGGCACCCCGACTGCCAGTACTAGGCTGGATGTTCAAAGGAAGGGTCCCCTCTACACATCATGCAACTGATGCTACATGGAGCAAGTGGGTTGCACTGATTACTCAGTGGGCTCGAATAGGAAACCCCAGTCGCCCTGGAATCTTGGAAGTGATTATGGACTGGCCAGAAGGCAAATACTTTGGGATATCATCAGAGGAGGAGGTGGTCCGCGCTGAAGAAGCCCCACTGTACAACAAGCTACCAGCATGAGACTCTTAATCTCAGGGTCGTGGGTTCGAGCCCCATGTTGGGCACCAAAAGGACTGTTGTGGTTTAACCCAGCCGGCAGCTAAACACCACACAGCCGTTTGCTCACCCTTCCCCCTCCCTCTCTGGGATGGGGTAGAGAAACGGGAAAGTGAAGCCTGTGACTTGAGATAAATACAGTTTATTAAGACAGGAAAATAATAATAATAATAGTATTACTAATAATAATGTGTACGAAACAAGTGATGCACAATGCAATTGCTCACCACCCGCTGACCGATGCCCAGCCTATCCCTGAGCAGCCATCCCCCCCCCCGGCCAGCCACCCCTATCTATTGTTTAGCATGACGTCAGATGGTATGGAATACCCCTTTGGCCAGTTTGGGTCAGCTGTCCTGGGTCTGTCCCCTCCCAGCTCCCGCTGCACCCCCAGCCTGCCCGCTGGCAGCACAGAGTGAGAAGCTGAAAAGTCCTTGGCTTGGTGGAAGCACTGCTCTGCAACAACTAAAACATCAGCATGTTATCAGCACTCTTCTCATCCTAATCCAAAACATAGCACCCTACCAGCTGTCCTAACTGAAACCAGGACATTCACAATAGGAACAAAGCCTCCAAAGTGAGTGAAAGAGAGCAACGGAGATGTAAGGTGTGCCTTGAGAAGGGAGTTCTGAAGGGAGGATATTTACACACTGACATGTTTCTCCAGCACATAGCTGAGGTTGAATACTCTATAATTTATTGGAAAATGCTGGATGTTACTGACAACTTCAGAAGAAGTATTGGAGGCTTTATTTAAAAACCTGCAAGTCAATGCTGTCGTCACTTGATCATGACAATTTGTGGTGAAGAACTGATCAGTCTTAAAGTGAGGTGATCTGGTGAGTGTTTTCTGAGCACACTGTGATGTTAACCCCGTCCAAGCCTTGTGATGGCATTCACTCCATTGATTCTATTTTTTTTTTCTCTGAATAATGGACATAAATGTCGGCTTAGATCTGTGCTTTGTGAACATATCTGTATGACAAACTTCAGATTTAGAGATCCTCCTAGAACTTACTTACACCATTTTTTTCCATTGGTAAAGCATACTACCTAGGTAACATGTTCTATTTGCTCATCATCTCAGCAACAATCAGCTTGTCTATTGCTAGCAACCTTGGGAGGAAGACATATACTATTTTCCCAGGAAGAAATTTTGTAAGGGAATGGAAGAAACGAGATGAGGATTGCTATCTACAGACTTCTGCAATCATGTTTCACAAATCAGCTGAGATCCTTGGTTAGCAGGAATTTTCAAGGACATGCACAGAAAAGACTCAGATGAGCCTATTGATTCTGTGGCAGCAGGAAAACATGAATTACACTGGTGGACAAACACCATCAGGTAGATATTGAAAATCATGAAGAGCTTATTCTTCATGACTGAGAAGCAAAAATTCAGAAAAAAAAATCAAAAAAGAAAATAGTAGTATTTTTGACTTTGGCAAACAACGGAACAATACAGATGTCATTGAAAAACAAAATAAAACAAAATAAAAGACAACAACAACAAAGAAAGGAACTTTGAATGAAAAGCAAGTGGAAAAATATCTGTAGCAAAATCCAAGCGTATGATGTCATCTATAAGGCACAAAATCATCTGGTCTGAACTCAGAGAGCATACACTGGGGATAAGGAAGATGGAAAAGAACATAGTTTTCTGACTTATAGGAACACCATCTTATTGCTTCTGTTTGCTTTAATTAATCTAGATTATTTCATTTCACAGGTAAAAAAAAATGAAAAAAATCCTCTTAGCCCCTCCTGTTGTTTTGTTATCTGTAATGTACAGATTGTTGAATCAACCCATTCCTCCAGGGCCTAACACGAGTCAGTCAGCACTGGATAAAGATTTAAATAATAAAATATTTTTAGGTCACAGGGAAGGAAATGAAAGGAAAGCAAAGGTAAGGCTAGCTTGATCATTTCTGCCTGAAGGTCAAGCAGTGGGGATCCCAGAGGTCTGACATGCACAGAATGGTTCCTTTGCTCTATGTAACAATGATGAGCAAAGGAGAATGTACAGAATAATCCCTCTGTCCTTGCATGACCAGCAGACACAAAAATCAAATAGAGGAATGCAGATTTGGTGATACTTTCATCATGATTCCTGATCTTATTGACTTCCCAGTTTATGACATTAAGTTTATTTTATGGTAACATAAATAAAAATATATATACTTTTGAAGTCGTGCAAATAGAAAATACAACATGGAATGTAATATATCTTGCAATTCACACACACAAAAAAAATTGTTTGGCTATTAGTAGAACATAAAGTTCATCTTCATTGTACTATTATGTAGTATTTCTGCATGTTATTAAGCATTTTCCATTTAGCATTTTAAAGGCGATAACATTTCCATAGTGAATGAAATATTACTTCTATCTCCCTGTTAATGTTTCTGCTTTTAAAAAAAGGATTAATTTATGATATAACAATTTAAAAAACATTTTTTCTACCTTTTTGTGATAAGTTTAACAAGTGAATCACTCACAACACAAATAAAAGCTGAAGTTTTACAAATACCTATGAAGTTTCTTATTTCTTCTCCTAAAACATTATATTATAAAACATATTTTACATGGTTTTTACTCTTTAATTGCTATATGGGTATTTATTTATCATATAGGACAATATAAATTTGTTAATTTTGCTCATTAAATTAATTTTGCTCATTAAATCTAAATCTAGATTTAAATCTAAATTAGATTTAAAGAACCACTGACACTGGGAGTGAAACTGAAAAGAATTATTAGCAATAATTCAATCCATACAACATTTTCTGGAGTTTATACTTTTACAAAAATACTTGATACATCTATGAATAACATACTTGTTATGAATTCATTTCCCACCTGAAATTCCTAACATCACAGTTCTCATATGAAATAAGTACAGTGCAATACAGTAAGATATATGTAGATCAGCTGCCATTTAAATATATATATGCAAATATCATTTGTAAAAAGAAAGAAGAGCAAGGAGAACAACATGAAAACATAGGCAACTGTGTTCATTCTTGCTTCTGATCCACATTTTCCAAAAAAAGATTTCATCATAGATCACTGCATTGCAAGGTCTTGTGTTTATGCTTCTAAATTTTTACGGAATATGTCAGAGTAAATGATCTGATACTCTGAAGGGTAAGCATAAATTAAAGCTGCAGTAGACAGGATGAGAAAACATAACTCATATACTCTTTAGTTAGCTACAAATTTCTAACATTATTTACAAACCATTAATACAAATAAGTAAGTATGTTCCAAAAAAAACCATCACAGTCAAAAGTATTACACAAAGTCTGGCTTTTCTTACCTTTAAAGAAGACAAAATTCCCGTCACTGTTTTCATAAACTGCATCAATGCTGGGAGGCAGTCCTCTCCAGAAATAGGTAATCTGCATGGGGTATCCATCCATCACCCTGTTGTTTCTGACTCGCCAAAACCACTGATCCTGGAAACCAAATATACACCTCTTACTATGCTTTCAGGCATTTGTATATGTTCAGTTGCTGTCCTGGAAATACTGAACAGCCTATCCTAGCATTTTTAGAGCAGAATCTTTGCTGTTTGCATAACTATATTCGTATTTGCATATGTCACCTCCCCACATTACCAATGTGTCAGAACTATTTGTTCCCTAAGGTTAGAATAAACTTCCCATGTGAACTCTGTGTGTGGTGCAGATAACCTTTGTCAGAATGTACAGAGTACTGTACATTATGATGCAACCTTCTCAACATCATTCCAGTAAGGGACCAGACTTAAAACTTGCAGGCCGACTAAAAGTGCTTATAGACTGAGCTGTATGTATACATGTGATCAACCAATTCTGCAAGTCATTTTTCTGCAGTGGCTCCTAAGAGTGAAAGGTTGGTAGATTAACTTTACAGTAGTGCAACTTTGCTACAACAGCCCCATAAGAATGAATATTCTTATGAATCTTATTCATAAGAATAAGAACTTTGATGGCAACTCTACTGTAGTGAAGATTTGCAGTCTTTACATGCACAAAATTTAATATTACAGCCAATTATACGTGTTAAATCCAGTATCCTGGTAAATCTCTCTTATGTTGTTGACACTTAAAATAGCTTCTCTCTGTTAAGATATGCTATTGCTTTAAGTGAGAATCATATGGAAGGTACATTGTTGAGGAATGAGGAATGTTCAAGTTGAGGAATGAGCACATGACAAATTAGGTGGGCTTTGATAAAGACAGCGTTATGGTAAGAGCTGAAGAGGTATAACAGAAACAGTTCTAGTTGGCAAAGGAACTCTAATAGAATATTTCACTTTTTAGACACATTTTCACAGTCTTATAATATTAATTTTATATAAAACAAAACAACTCCCCTTAAATGACAAAGTGCTATCCTGTCAGATATCTGTCACAGTTGTTTTACATGGCAGTTCAGCATTCTTTCTGTACGGATCAACTTGCGAAGCAAAAGAGATCTGTGCTCTTGTGGAAACTGGCACAGCTTAGAGAGAAGATTAGTATTTTACAGGAGCAGGCTTATGATGAACTGCATTCATCATCTTTCCTAACCTGAGATCACAACTCTATTTAATTTTTCATCTTTACGACTCATCAATTTATAAATCATCACTGAAAGTATTAACTATAGAAATACAAAACTGCTCAATACATACACAAAAATACGTCTTAGTCATGTGCATAAATGAGTCTTAGATTGAAAGAGTTGTTTTCAGTTCCAAATTTCTGAGAGCTTTTAAAAAATGTTTGAATAGCTTATACAATTTGAAAAATATAACATTGATTGCCACTGAGTTGCAACTCTCTGAAAATAATATCACTAAAATCCCTCACATTTTTTCACATCTAGCTATTTCACTAGCAATAAAACTCTATTATATCTTTTAGTCACACTATTTTTGTCTCATTAGACTCCTATTTACAATTTTCATTCTTTTTTTCTTTTTTTTTTTTTTCCAATTGTTAGTTGTATTAAAATGTTTTAGGAAGGTCAGCAAAACATTTTTTTTTAGGATTAATTGACTAAATTCCAGTATGAGCAAAAGGGAGGGAATGCAGCTTAAAGATAAAAACATTTAGGAAGGCCTAATTGAAAAGTGTTCTCAACGCTGAAACAGATGTCCACCTCTGTTACTTGGTCATGAAGATAAGACAAAAGGGCTTTGAAAAATTAAAATTAGGGGAAATGTCATCAAAACAGATGATTTGGAAGTACTTTTACATTGAAATGCATTTTCACATCATATTTTTAAGGCATCATCAATCTAGCAGTGACTTAGGGAAAAATGATGTAACAGGAAGTCTCAATAGGTCAAATAGTTCTTTGTCTTCTCGAAATTCCCACAAAACCCTCAAAAGCCAGGTATTATCTCAGAAATCAGTTACTGAATTTTAAAAAATTACAAACAAGCAGCAAGCTGCAGTGAGCTATTCTTTCTGATATCTGTTACTATCAGGGTTTGCCTGGGCCTGCATCCTGTATCCCGAGTCACCAGGAAATTAACAGACAACAATAAAAACACAGGAAACATGCAATGACACCTCTCTGATGACACCTCTGAGAGAGGTGATGATGCCTCTCTCTCCCAGCCACCCATCATTTACGGTTCAGGAGGTTCCCAAACAAAATTTTATAATTTTGGTATTAATAGCACTTCATTGCTAAGAATTCCTCCCTGAACACATGCGAATTTACAGCATCCACAGCTATCTGCAGAAATAAATATATGACAATTTAACAACATGCAGTGTGAAAAGCCATAAGCAATTAGCAAATTCACAGCTGCTCGCTGTTCTGCCTTCATTTGCCTTCTTTCCTTTTCTGTATCACCAACAATAGCAGCACTTTGACTGCAAGATCTAATCCAAGATCCTTGTCCCTCCAAGTTAAAATTACCTTATAGACCAAATCCATTCTACAATCTTTCTGTTTATTTTCAGGAAACCTTTCTATATGTTTGACCAAAGTTTAGGAAAAATAAATTCTTGAAATAAGATCTTCGTATGTCATTACCCTTAATGTTTAAATATTGCATCCTGAAACATAATTTTGAGCATACCAAGATCAGTTTTCTGATGAGCATTGGCACAAATTCCCTGACTTCAGGGAGTTCAATGGAACCGTACCAGCATTACAGGAAATTCTGACCCACTGAACTTCCTGAATTCCTTTAATATTTTTCTGTTGTCAGTATATTGT
This sequence comes from Anser brachyrhynchus, assembly GCF_964034855.1. Taxonomy (NCBI): domain Eukaryota; kingdom Metazoa; phylum Chordata; class Aves; order Anseriformes; family Anatidae; genus Anser; species Anser brachyrhynchus. Next base: position 134,342,628 of record NC_137695.1, read on the forward strand.
ATTGCAATTTACAGTCTTCTAAGTACTGACTGAGAAAAGGGCTACCTGCTAGCACTAACCAGAAATTGTACCAAAATTCTAGAACTATTTGTTCTTTTTTTTTTTTTAATGAAATTAACCTTTCTGTTCAAGTAGCTATTACATGATTTATTATTTTCATTATGGTGTTCATGAACTACAGTAGTTACTTAAAGATACTAAAAAGGCTTTTTGTCTCAATCAAGTGCTCTGAGAAGTTCATACATCCAGCAAGCTCATTATTTTTCTGGGATGTTTTCAGCTGATTTACATGTCATCATAATAAGAAGGAACAATGAGGTATTGCTCATCAGTAAAGACCCTTCAGGTTTTCACAGTGTAGTCCCAAGCTGGGAAAACAGAATTAAAATTTTGGAAGGGAATAATCTTAGCATTTTTATGTTCTTATGTAAATAGAAAAAAGCAGGCACATTATTTGCCAATAGATGTATTTTTAGAGATAGGCAGACTGACAAGATTGAGCAAGTATCTGGAAATGTCTGAAAACAGAACTGGCAGTCTGGATCATATATAAGAATGGGCAAAATAGGTGTTGGTGGACATTGATAGGATAATATGCTTATGTAAATTTAACTTTCCTGGCTGATTTTCATATGAACATAACAGACCCAATGATTTTAGACTGCCAGAGTTCAAACTCTGGAAAACAAGCTGACAAATTCTAACATGTGGATGCCAAGATCTTGCTGAGGTATCAGATAGGCTCTGTTTATAGAAATAATGGATCATTTCAGCACATATGACTAAATTTACTTATTTTTTCTTAAACAAAGTTATATTTACTAGCAATGTTATCATCTGCATTTTGATAAACAGATACAAGTAATGAAAATGTATTTTGAATGCAGTTAGCTATTATTGAAATTGGAAAGAATAATAGTCTTGGAGAAAGTGCATTCACTCTAAGAAAGCTCCTTTACACTCAAAGTAAATAGCCTGAAACAGTTTCTCTGACAAAACACATCTCAGCGTATTTGCTTATATTGAAAAAATACAATTTTGTCTCTTTTGAGAAATATAGTGCATTGAAAAACTGTTTGTCTTTCCCACTATATTGGTTTAATATACTTCTAATTACTTTATTTCCCCAAAACACTTTAACTCCTGCAGACAGGTTGAACATATGACTTGTCACATGCATTGCCATTCCAAGCCTAAAAAACACATGGATTGAGTGCAAAGCTTTTAGTGCCTTTCCTTGCTGGCTACCAAGTGCTTTTTTTTTTGTAAGCATCTGTAGTTACCCAATAGTTCCAAATACATGGGATCTTGAATAATAAAGGATCATTTAACATTATAACCATAGACATACTAAGTAAATTAAACTTGGACAATTATTCCCAGTTCAAAAAGCAGAACTGTAACAGACAAACAGACAAACAGACAAAATTGAATTGAAAAGAGAGTAATATATCTAAGAATCAGAAAATGGGTATTGAGCAGGGAGAGTGTAAGCTACTTCAGAAACAGTATTATGGATAAAGAGAAATGGTAGGAGAAATGGTAGGATGAAAAAGCAGGAACAGTCACTCAGATTGAATGTTACAGAATTTGTTTTATTTAGAATATGGGATACTTTTGAGAAAAAAAAAAGACAACAAAGCCTTTTAGAGAAAATAAACTGAGTAGAGATTGTACATAAATCATTCTACTCTCAGTAAATACTCTAGGTAATTTTTCCATACGTATGTAGCTTAGTGATTAGATGAAGGGACTAAAATGTAGTACTGTGTGTATGATAATAGCAAGTACCTTCTGCATAAAAGTATTTCTTTGTGGACAATCTTGAATGGAAGACTATTATAGTAAAAAAAATCTCTCATAATGCATAATATATAATACTCTTACAATAAATAAAATTTTGCTTTTCAGTGATGACTGTGGTAAATTGTGTTCTTCATGTTTGATTCTACGAATTCTCAAAAACATTCTATTTGATGCTGGTAAACATTTCTGCAATTTCTTTTTTTTTTCCTTCCCCCCCCCCCCTTTTTTTTTTTTTAAATGAATGTTTAAATCTGTACATCGATGAAGGAGAGTTTCAATCCCATTCCCTGGTATTTTTTCTCACCCTAAACATTCTTCATGTTCCTTAAGGGACAGAACTGATGGTAGGAGAATTAAAAGCAATCTTCAGATATTTCAATTCATCCATAAAAACAGACAAAACAAACTAACTAACTAACTAACTAACAACAACAAAACCACCACCACCACCACAACAAAAACTTGTAGAGATTTTAGTGCAAAATTAGTGGAGATTTTTTGTTTCTCAGAACCTTGCTTTCTCCCTTATCTTTGAACCAATAACCATCACCAACAGTAAAACATTAATGTGCTGCAAAATCTCTAAAGCTCTGCCCTTTATTTTATACTTGATGAATCCCACCTAGAATTCTTTAATGACATGCAGCACCCCAACCCTGACTCAGAGATCTAAAATACACCTAATAAAAACCTCCAGGGTCTGGCTGGGATGGAGTTAACTTTCCCTGCAGTGACCCATATAAGGCTGTGCTCTGCACTTGTAGCTAGAACAGCACTGATACCACACCATTTTTTTGCCTATTGCTGAGCAATACTGGCACAGCATCAAGACTCCCTCTCTCTCTTCCCTCTCCCTGGCCCCCAAAAGAGCCAGCAGGCTGTGGGTGGGCAAGAGGTGGGGAGGAAACATCACTAGGGCAGCCAGCTGACCTAAACTGACTAAAAGGATATTCCATGCAATGTGGTGTCACACTGAGCAATAAAAGCTGGGTAAGGGAAAAGAGAAGGGGAGGCTGTTCTTATGAAAATGTCTGTCCTCCCAAACAACCGCTATATGTATTGAGGCCTCACTTCCCAAGAAGTGTCTGAACATCTCTAGCTGATGACAAGTAGAGAATATCTTTTTCCTCTGTCTTTGCTTCTGTGTGGCTTTTGCTTGTCCCCCCCGCCCCCGCCCCCCCACACACACTTCTCCCTTTAATTAAATTATCCTTATCACAACCCATGAGCCTTTTCCATGAGCCTTTTTTTCCTTCATAATTTCTCCTATCCCCCCTTCCTTTGAAGAAGGGGAGTGAGAGAGCAGTTGTGGTGGAGTTTAGCTATCTATCAAGGTGAAACCACCACAAACAGAAAAACTGTCCAAGGTGATATACATTTTTTAAAAGTACAGAGTTAAATAGAAGAAAAAATTGGAAACTTTTTGAGTGGTAACTTTCATACCTACTTGGCAATGAAGATTAAGTTGCCTTTAAGCAGAAATTAGGACTTGTGATGATTTTACAAGGAATCTTAAAAGTCACTGTGGGTGCACAAGGAAAGAAAAGATTTAAGGCAGATGGTGGGATAGGTGAAAATGTAGGACATATCACAGCTGTAAATTATGATATTTTGACTACGAATATAAAAAATTATGTGGAATCTGCAGAACTCTGTGAAATACCCTCACATTGTATAGAAAGTACCGTATGAATTTCAGTTAGTCAATAATACTCTGACTTAATGTTAAAGTATGTATACAGTGTTGTTACAGGTATTCCACCATCAAAAGATGGAATGAGATGCAAAACTGAAAAACTGAGTACCTACAGCTGCTAGAGAAAGAAGTTTTACCATGACTATATTCCACAGGGATCACTGCTTGGCCTATTTAATTTCCCATGAAAAGGCAAATAAATGTGCCCTAAACATCTGCCCTAAATCAATGTTAACTAAATGCTGAATTCCAATTAATATTGTAGGTTAATACTATTGACAAAACACATAAAAGTTTCAGACTGGGTCATGCCTTCTCCCATAATCTCACCATATGAAAAAGCAGGCCTTTTTCAATGGAAGACTGAAAATACCCAGAAGCTATGCAAAGTTGTAGAGGCAAACTGAAAAATTCAGACAAATGACTATTGTAATTTCTTTCCCATCTGAGAGTTACAAAAACAGCACATGGTAAATAATAAACTATGATGTTTAGAAAATTTAAATTATTCTTCTACAGAGAAAGAAGAGTTCCAGTTATGTACAGAGAAAGATACCAGAAAAGAAAACCTTAGAAACTATCTTTCAAATGACTGTGAGAATGAAAGCTTCATACTACACACCTTAATATGTTCTATATGTATTGTATCCAAATAAAGATAAATCAGGAGTATCCTTTAGCAAATCTTGATCTAATCTCAAAAGGCACTTTTTCACATCTACTTCATCAGTTCATCTGAATTTCATCAGGGGACCCCAATGTCTGGGATCTGGGTCTAGGGGTCAATACTGTTTCTGCCACTGAGTCTTCAGCATGTGGATTCATAGGCTTTGTTCCTACTCATTTGGTTATTTCTTTCATAACATCCATTTTCAACATTACGAATTTGGAATTTATAACATTTGACTTAAAGGACAGGAAAACATAACAGGAAATGTATATATAATAGAAAAAAAATTAAATGCTTTCGAGCAACTTTCTGCAAAATAATTTTAATGGAGCAGAAGAAAGACAGTCTAGGGGATTTAAAAGAAAAAATATTAGCACAATTCAGCTATAAGAATGAGTATTTAAATTATTATTATTATTATTATTATTATTATTTTTACATAAGATTTGTGAGGAAATGTATAGATTAGCTGTATTTCAGTTCCTACTTAATTACACAGAAGAAAACAATTGGTTCTAGTGAGACTGGAATCAGACATTAAATGGATACTACCAATCTAGCTTGTTTTAGGAAACAATTAACTAAATGGGTTATTCTATACACAGACTGGATATTTTAGCTCAACTTATTATTAAGCTAATTCACTTTAAGAACAAAGAATACTCTTTTAAAACTACCAAGGACAATAATAGATGAATGTATAATGCATTGAAGATGATTTATTTGAACTGGTAGAAACAATTCATCTTTCCTAATGAGTTTGAGATAACAGCATGGTTATAATGGGGTAACAATGTGGTCTGAGAAACCACTGTGTGAACTCAGACCATTTAACACTGCTCAGAAACACCTCAGCCCCTCCTATGGTGAGATCCTTAACTTTTTGCTGGAGATGAGACCAACTCACTAGATTCAAACTGTCCTCCACACAAATTAAAGCCATTGTTATGATGAACTCTTTTTCTTAACAGTATGTTTATGCCAACCAAGTCCAGGAGTAAAATAGAGCTACCTGTGACTCAGAGTAGGATTAAGATACTGGTAGACTTACCCATTTACTGTTTATAGGAAGTACTACATTGCACATGGCTTTAACTGTCCATCCTCAGCTGGACTGATTAAATGCTATTTAAAAAAGAAAGCATTCCCCCCCCCCCCCCCCCAGTTTATAATATGCTGTATACATCTCTTTCACAGATATTAAATTAAAGAAAATTGTAATGTGTACTCTTGTTCATCCAAAGTCTGTTACTGTCTTATGCACCAGGAAGACAGAATGCAGTAAGAGAAGATACGAGAGAAGCTGGAGCAAAAATACCATCAAATTTTAAACTATGGTTGATTAGCCAACGTCAGTAAACCCTCTGAAAACTCCCCTGACTTTTTATAGCAATTTCAATGAAATACTATCAGCTGCAACCCATTTTTCCCATTTCTAGTGTTGGACAATGGTAAACCCAAGATGTGTACTTTCTCCTTTATTTTACCTTTCAATTTCTTGTTTTCTATATAAACTTCCTTTTACATTTTCTCTAAAGTATATTCTAGCTATTTGCACCGTGTGTCAGTGCTGAGGTGCTGGCAGCGAGGCCTCTGTGAGGAGAGGCTGGAGCTGCCCCATGTCAGGCACGGCCAATTCCAGACAGTTCCATCCAGCTCCAACGGCTCCACTGTACAACACTGCTGAGCCTGGCAGCCCCTGGGAAAACTTGTTTAGGAAATGGCAAAAACATTGTTCCTCGCTTAAATTTTCTTACATTCAAAACACTTCAATGTTTAGGATCAGATTTGAGGAGGTTAAGGACTTTTTCACATCAAAGAATGAAGTAATAATTATATCTCACTGGATGTCAACAGAAAAAAAAAAAAGTTAAAATATTTTAAAACTCAGTGTTAGCACAGTAATCTTGAGGTGTACAGTGTCTGCAGGTAGGAGAACAATACAGATGGCAGGTCCCCCAAGTAGGCAACTTTTGTTTTAAAATAAAAAAGTTCTGATGCAGAAGAAGGTATCAATGCTTGATTAAAAAAAAAAAAAAAGGCAATAATTCATTTTTTTTGTAATAAGGGTAAGACCTCAGTCCAGAAACAAGTGTTTTTGGAAATGCAAAGCATATGATTTCATGTCTATAAAGGAAATATTTTGGAATAAAAATAAAGGATATTTCATGGTCAATGCATTGTTTTGTCCTCTTTGTTCTGTTTTGGTTTGTTTATTTATTTATCTATTTTCCCCTACACTTCTGATAATTTCTCTTTTCATCTGGATAGAGCCCATTCTTTCTCTCGTACGTCACAATTCTGACTTTTTACATTACTTTTCTACCTGTGTAGTTTATTATGACTTGAGGAAAAATTCACTATTTCACTGTAAATAGCTCTCATTTATGGTTATGAGGATGAACATATATATATATATATATATGTATATATATATTCTATCCCTGGAAATAGTTGACAAAAACATATTGGGCCATTCTGTAATATCTGTAATACTACATAAATATTAACTTTCTCATCAAAACAAGCACTAGATTCTGAAGCTAGAAAAGATCAAGATGATAGCAATTACAACTTAAAACTAACAAACAAAACAAACAACAACAAACACAAAACAAACTCAAAGGAAAACTTCCTGTTTACTGGTCAAAAAGTGGAAACTAGTGAAACTAACATTCTGCTGTGACTGTCAAAAAATATCAAAAATTAAAGACATCAGCTGTGCAACCAACTTATTGATTTATTGATTTATTTGATCAATTTTACCCACTTAATGAGAGTTTTCTAATCAGCCAATTGTTTTTTATTTTTTTCCTTAGAGCTACAGGAAATAGTATTTTTATTTTCCAAAATGGTGATCTGTATTAAATTCTCAGAAAGTCCTAAGTGGAACAATAATTTTTTTCATCATAATTCATTTATAATACCTTTACATGGCATCTACATTATTTTTTAATAGTGGTAGGAAGAGACATTCATTTGTTTTACAGTGAATTGGACAAAATTGGAGTACTCTTTACTCTTTACTGTGGCCCCTTACATTAGAAAAGGTATAATTCTTCTAATTTCCACTGTAGGACAATTCTGAAATGCTCAATATTGTAATATTTGCCAGGAGTTTCTGATCTTATTTCTAGTACACAAATAATAATATTGAATGCCTGACAACAATCTATACAAGAATTCTGCAACTCTTCAACAAGCTTTGAAAAACACCTATATTTAGGCTAGGTTCTGATTCTGAGACAATTACTATACCCAAACACTACATGTGCTTCCCTGGATACCGGATGCATAAGATGCACATAGACACGTGTTAGAAATAAAATCAACTCTTAAAAGTAGATCTTATTCTACTGTAAGTGCCCAAACAGGCCATTTATTTATTTGTTTGTTAAGGAAACAGGCTTGGTACTATTCATACAGAAATGCCAGACAAATTACCTTTTTAAATGAATGCAGTGAACATAGCTTACTTTCAGAGGCATCCACAACCATGGCTATATGTTCTCTTTTGAAAGAGGTGCTTTCATGTAAACCCTGGCCCTCCCCTGTTTGTGCTTGGTGGAGTGGATTAACTAAATGCAGTACATTAGTTAACTTAATTTCTGAGTTAATTTTCCTAACTTAATGACTGCTCTTGCCCTTGCCAGTGCAGATGAAAACAGCTTTTTTCTTTCTTCTTTTTATATATATATATATATATATACATATAAAATCTTCTCTACATTTCAAACTAACAGATTTTAATTACTCCATATCAACAATTTCATTCTAAATTAGGCACAGCTTAGGGCTCCTGCTGGTATTTGGTATTCCATGGCAGTAATTCATTTAAGAACACTTTGATGCATGTTTGGTTAATATTTAATTTTGAAATGTGTCCTCATTTTTTTTCCCGTTCTGTTCTCATTAGTAAATAATTCTTTAACTATATCCTTTGTTTTAATTCTTTCAGTCTTACTAGTCTTATTCAAATATACATATTTTATAGTTTCTTCATTATCAAATTGTATATTAGCTTTTTATAAAACATTTTGATGAATATTCATCTGTCCTGTTTTTGCTATGTAGACAGTAGCCATGGCATTTATGCATTTCCTTTCTTTGTATACATTAACCTTTCAAAAATACTCTGAAGCAACCAAAACCTGTAAGTATCTATAGAATGCTTTTAGTTCAAGGAAAAACTATTATATAGTATACTTTTAAAATGTGCCACTGTATCTTTGGTTACCAACAATGGCTGGATGACACTAGGTCTTTTACATGAAATTCAGCAGTCTCAGAGATCCGTAATAAACACAACGAGTTGATCTGGGCCTTATGTGGAAGACTTCCACACATGATATCACTATCATATACTTCCAAGAGCTCTTCCTGGAAAGTCTTCCATACCAGAACTTGCTTAGTGAACCTATTCCAAATGCAAATCTGACAGTTGCAGGCCTTGCACTACGGTGCAGCTGGAGATCATAGTCCTCAGTGCTATTGCTTTTCTGATGTCCCAGATCTTACTAATGGTAACAACTCAAGTATGAGTCATGCCACTAATGCTGTAACTTTGCCAACTAGATAATTCAAGTAAAAAAAAAAAAAAGTAAAAAAAAAAAAAGTAGAAAAAAAAAAAAGTAGCTAAGCTATCTTCTTTTGGTCTTTTTATTCCTAACTGAGTTTGGCACTTCAGTTCATTCTGATTTTGTCCAAATAACTAAAAAGACTTAGACTCCATAAAATGTTCCCATTGCCACATGATGATTACTCAATATGAACAAACAAACAGCCAGCTATTAGAGACACAAAAAAGACCTGTGAAGACATCAAATCTAGGCTTGCTGCCAGGAATTTCTGGAATGCTCCCATTCCCTCTAATGCTCTGTAGGTAACAGCACATGTGTGATGCACAAAACACTTCATCCACAGGATGAACATTAGGCCTTGACAGAGCAGTTGACTAGTTATTTCCCCAGTAGTGATTGCACAAAACAATCTGTAAGCAATCTGTAAATTTTCTTGAACCCAATTATGTTGCCTGTATCCTTGGGGAGTTCATACAGAAGTCAATGAGTTTAATGAGTTCATGGAGAAATGGTGCATTCTGCACCATGGAAAGATAAGAAAACTGTATATTTTAAAACAATAATTAAAAAAAAATGTTATTAAAATTGAAAAAAATCTCCTGGCCTTCAGGACAAAAAAAAAGTGCTCTGTTAAAGTATATGTTATATTTAAACTGCAAATATTCTTACAGTGATGACTCAAATGGAAAAAGTATGATGCATTTGCATTAACACACATGCTTCTCTATGTATTATAATTCAAACAAGGGATTCTTGATAGATCCCTTTTTCAAACCGTGTAGGGGTTAAACAATGAAAAGGTGTGAAAAGGTTTAATAAGTAGTTGAATGTCAATATGAGGTGAAGATGTCTGCTTTGCAGTAGCTCTCCCTTGTCTCTTTACAAATCATAGTGTAAAGGGAGTTGGAATGAAGATTGACTTTCTGAGAGGCCTGCATTTACACAGGCTGTGTCAACACATTATCATGATTCTTGGAAATATCATGGGATATATGTTGAATATCACGTTTAAATGAGTCACAGCTTTTCTAGTTACCAACACCTACTTCTTGGTACTTCTCTTACATTAATACATTCCCCTCCAGATGCTACGGGAAACCAAATAACCAATAATTTTCTGTAACAGTTTGCTAGCTTAACTCTGACAAACATTTGATCCTCTATTCTATTTGAAATCTCAGTAATACTAATTTTACAACTTCCTTCATCCCTCAAGTCAACGATATTGTATGTCCACTTTTATTCAAATTATTCTTTTATAGCCTGCTTTGCTATTCCATTAAGAAAGAGTATCAATAATTTTGGACTACCTTTTCCATTTAATTAAAATTGGCAAGAGGATTTGAAAACATGCACAATTCCCTAGGAATAGGTTAGATATTAGTATAGATATATTTTCAGAAATGTGTTCCCAGTTGCATGGTATTCCTTGGCAGTATGCTATTCTGTCTTACCTATAATAGCACAGATCTTTGAAAACACATCTATCCCAAAGACCAACTGTAGTGCCTATTATCCTACAGAAAAATTAGGGATTTTTGTCCACGTTTGTTTTTAATTTGTTTTTCTGTCTATCTTGGACCATAAGAAAAAAAAAAATATATATATATATATATATATGGAAAATAAGGATTTCTTTCTTTCTTCCTTTCTTTCTTGGATGTCTTTTTTTTTTTTTTCCACAATAACTTTTATTTCTTTTCAGAATTATATTTTATCTATTTCTCATCGGTCTGACTTTGTTGACTCCACATTTGTAAGGAATAGACATAGAAATATTTGAAAATGGTTCAGGACAGACTTAACTTTGTCCAAGCAAAAAAGACAAACTGTTCTAATTAAATTGAGATAATTGGGTTTTCTCTACCTGTCTATCCTTATCTCTTTATCACTTGTAATATGGACATCTGCTTGAGGGGTGAGCAGAATACAAATGTGTCTGAGTCATCAGGCTTTTCCTGAAAATCAAAAATGCCAGAGGAAAGCAAACCCAATCCCCTGTCTATAATTTTGCCCCCAAATATAGAGATTGATTCAGTATGGAATGTAGGCTATGTAATGGGCTGTCTCTGGGCCTAGATAACCAGAAGTTCATTGAGAATGCAAGAGACAGTATGACCCGCTTCATCAAAGTTTCTAGACACTGGCAGGAAAAACACTGAAAAAAAGTTAAATGGAGAAATTATGATTAAGCCAAAGCCATAATTACTCATTTCTAGTTTCTTTAACTCAGCTAGCTACCACCAGCAACCAAAGAAGACTGGAAAAGTCCAAATAGAACACAAAAGGATTAACTCATTAAAAAGTAAATTTTAGCTACATGAGTAAGCCTGTGGACTGTGAACCATTGCATGTCTGGGAGCTTATTTAGTATCATTTCAAGATACAGCAAGCTCCTAAGTCTCTTTTTACTGGGGAAATAAAATATATGTTATTACTCTTCACTATTGTTGGCCAAAAGTTCACGAAGACAAGGGAGTACCAAACTGTATCCACCAAGATTAACCAAAAACAACTGTCACAAAACTATTCTTGGCACTGTATGAACATAGAAATTAGTACTCCAAATTAGTACTCCATCTATGTATTAGCACATATATGTATTAATACAGTTTTCATTGCCTTGATGTAATGATCTTTGTACTCTAGAATGCATTGTCATAAATGACATTTATAAAGAATGTAAGAATGTGTTTAATTTTATACCTCAACCTTTCTAAACTCAAATAAATTCTTCCTAATCTTCCTTCTTTGTTTCTGTATTATCGACATTGTCTGTGGAAGTCAACTAATGAAATGCTCTGAAGGCCAAAAAATCCCAGCCCTATGTCCCAAAATGTTTTTCCTATGCCTTCCAGTAACTAATGGCGGTGTACATGAAAGATCGTGAGGGGCTTTTTATCAGGAATTGTAGCAATAGGACAACAAGTAATGGTTTTAAACAAAAATATGGTAGACTTAGATTGGATATTCAGAAGAAATTCTTTATTATGAGGTTGGTGAGGTACTGGAAGAGACTATCCAGAGAAGCTGTGGATGCCCGATCTCTGGAAGTGTTCCAGGCCAGGTTGGATGGAGCTTTGAGCAAACTGGTCTATTGAAAAATCTCTCTGTCTATGGCAAGGGGTTGGAACTAGATGATCTTTAGAGGTCCCTTCTAACCCAAAATATTCTATGATGCTATGATTTTATGAACTGAGACAGAGAAGTCCACACAAGTGACTAGTCCAGACCAAGATGTACAGACCAGTACATAATCAAATTCAGCTTTTAAAAATACACATGCATTGAATACAGGTTTCTGATAACTCAGTCTTTCATGTTGCTTAGTGAATGAATGAAGCAATAAGCTCTGATATGCTGATAACATATGAAAATAGAGAAAGACATGATGTAAGGAACTCTGTAGGGGAGTCATTTTGGATTCAAGCCCCTGAACAGCTAAGACACTAATACATGCTGTTTGATCACAGCTTGTAATCTATGAATTTGTGCTGACAACAACAACAACAAAATCTATCTTGGTACAAATCAGGCTTTGAGTACCATGCTGCACTACTAAGTAAATCTTCCGCATGGAAGTGGCAGGATTAGAAAAAGTTTGCAGTGGTTCCCACTGTAATCTGTGGCTAAACAGATATATTCTTGATGTGATCCAGAGTTGAGACTGACAGAAATGGGCAAAGAGAAAAGCAGGCCATGGAGACAGGAATATCAAGCAAAGAGCAACCAACAATGATACCTGCTGCAACAACACAGATATAAAAATGTTGTATATTTAGAATCATAGAATGGGTCGGGTTGGAAGGGACCTTGAGATCATCTAATCTGAACCCCCCTGCCATAGGGAGGGACACCAACCACTAGATCAGGTTGCCCAGAGGCTCATCTAACCTGGTCTTAAATACCTCCAGGGATGGGGCATCCACAGTCTCTCTTGGCAACCTGTTCCAGTGCATCACCAACCTCTGAGTGAAGAACTTCCTCTTAATCTCTAACCTAAATCTCTCCTCTTTTAGTTTAAAACCATTCCTACTTGTTCTGCCATTATCTGATTGAGCAAATTTGATTGTCTTTGCTTAGTCACTCAGATACAGGGATTAAATCTTGAAGAAACTGAAGGACTTTCTAACAGTGCGTATATGATACTGTAGAATAAATATGACTACAGATAAACTGTGAATTTACAATTTAAAGCAGTAAATGACTGTGGGTGACTATAGAGCTGGACAGATATCACCAAAACGTCTGCAAAGGCCCCATCATGGTACGATTGAAAAGAAACACTGGTGCTCTGCTAGGGAGAAGGGGAAATCATTGAATTCTATTATCAAGTATATTGTTTGATCTAATAATACAGTCTGTTCTCCTCAGTGATGATACTCTCACTGGACAGATTTGTCAGATCATTACTTCAAATTTTCCCTGTCCCATTTCAATTTATAGACTGGACAAGCAATATTATCTCATTATATAGCAAAACAGTTCTTGATTTCATATGCTTAATATTACCATCTAATGTGTTGTTTCTTGTGTTATTTTACCTAATATCTATTACTCATAGTTGGTAGTCTCCCTGTCATGTCAAAGGTACTTAACTCTGGTGAAATCTTGATTCTGTTAAGGTCAATGGACTTTTTCACATTAGTTTTAGCTGGGCCAAGAATTCACTCAGTAGGCAAGGAAGAATGCACTTCAAAAAATATTCAAGCTATGAAAAAGAAGATATAGAGTTTTGATAAATGCTTATTATAAGTTTGTTATATTTTAGTAGATTTTCAAATTGCAAAAGGTTTTTCATTCATTTGTTGGAAAAACTAAGTGCATGGATGTTGCTTAATTATTTAAGACTTCAACTGCTTAGTAGTGCAGTGTTTTGCACAGGAAACAACTAATTTAGGGGAACAAATGAGATGCGTTTCTTTTCATCTCTGTTAAACTTCTGTGTTGTTGATCCTTAACCTCTTGAATGGGCAATAAATAAAAAAAGTAAATGAATAATTAAAACACACACAAATACTTCTGGAATATAAAGCCTTAGCTGCAAATCAAAATTAAGCAAATATTTCCAAGACTAATCAATAACACTGCTTGAAAAAGCTTACATTACAAATCATTACAATTGTTTCCCAAAATCTCTACATAAATTAGTTGAAAGGCCACAATTTTGTACAACAAGAAATTTTAATTAAGTCTTGTGCTTGAAATGTTTCTCCAATTACTCCCTTTGGTTCCATTAAGATGTAGCCCCAATTAAAATGTATTGTTAATATTGTCAATATTCCAAGGTAACACTTGCTGGTGCCTCCATGTAATTTTAAATAATTCCTTGCCGTGAAATTTTGTAATTATTTTTTGTCTTTTTGATTTTATTTTTTTTTTTTGTTATTCTATTGCATAAATATTTTTTTCATCAGTGGAACATTCAAACAGTTATTCTCTGAAAATAATCAAGTTTAAAAAGATTAAATACATTTTGTACCCAAGTATTCTGTTAAGGCTTTTTGTTACGTTTTTGCTGTAGTAACATAGCAAGTAAAAAAATTTATTGGTTCACAGTTACAAGTGACTGTAACAAGTAAACATTGTAACTGTGAGAAGAAAATCAGGATTTGATCTTTCACCTTTAATTTGCACTGTTAGTACTTACTCAAATGGGTATGCTCACCAAGGGCTTTTATGTTAATATATTTTCCTCACTGAGATCTCTGTTTACCTTTCATTATTCATAAGACATAAATTTGCCAGATCAAAGTCTTTTATGTTTATTCACTTATCTATATTTTTGATTTTTTCTTCAATATTTATCAGTGGCATGCAGAGTTATAATTTTCCTGTATTTCTTTCATTTGATGTTATATTAAACTTGCTCTGATCATAAGCACAATTAAATTACTGGTCATCTAGGTTTCAGAATAAACTCTTGACATATGTGGGGAAAAGAAGGGGTGACAGTTATATTCAATGACTAACTAAAATAGCAATTTTTGTTATTCTACATATCCACAAGTAAGAACGTATAAGCATGTTATCATTTATGGATTATTTTGGGTGAAGTAAGAGAAAGCCATAATTCTATTTTTACAAGTATTTTCCTAAGAATATGTACAGATTTGACCCACTGTATCCTTTTACATAGAGTGGCAGAGATCTTCAGATTCCACCAACTCTATGAATATATATATATATATATATAGGCACATACAAAAATGACTAATTCTTGGAATTTTGGCTTCCAAATAGTAAGTCTCACATTTTTTTTCCCACTATTTATTAGGTTAAAACTAAGTCAGAAATAAGAATTTGTTGACATTCATGTTTAACTGTCTAACCTTTAAAGACACATCCCACATCCTACCACTACATTTTTATATGGGTTCATACAAGTATTTGAGAAATTTTGTTGAGCTCAGTTTTGCCTACCCCATTGTGAAAAATCTTTTTAATGTGATGACTGTGTGGGGTAGGAAGTGTAGGTGTAATGGATCATCATGAGAACAGAAGGAAAGGATTAGTATTTGAATAAAGTGTTTTAGACCAGAGCCTGACCCTTGAAGTGGAGGTTGATTTCTCCTGAAAGCTGATACAGGGAAAGGAGTCAGGAGAGGATCTGTCTTGCACAGCTGGAGGTGGTGGCTCCCCACAGTCCCCTCTGTTAGTGCTTTGTGATCAGCAGCTGCATACATGTCTGCTGTGCCTGGCCCCTTCTCCTGACATGAACATAGCAGTCACAAAACAGACCCCTGATTAAATCTCACTAGATACTCCCTGTTAGAGCTGTAGCCTAAAAGAGACAATGGATCACATGCTATGGGGACATGAATTGGTAAAACAGTCAAATTTCAATGGATTCACAGCATCACAGAATGACTGAGTTTAGAAGGGACCTATGGAGGATTCAGAGGAGTATGAAGAAATGCTCAATCTCCTCCTTTGGAGGAGAGTGGGGAAAGCAGGTGATGCAGAGACAATTTGCAAATCTATTCCTTTCTAGTCCTCACATTTTAATACCTACATAAAATCACAATAGGGCTGAGGTTGGAAGGCACCACTGAAGATCCAAACCCCTCCTTTGCTCAAAGCAGAATCAGATGAAGCCCAGGGCTGTGTCCAGTCAGGTTTTGAAGCTCCACAAAGGTTTTGAGGCTCCAGAGGATCCACAGCTTCTATGGACAACCTGTTGCAGTGTTTGATCGGTAAGGATTTACAATGGGAAGGTACTTTCCTATGTTTAAATTGAATTTAAATTGAATTTAAACAAGTGTTTCTGTCTTATTTTTCACCCAGGGATAATAGAATTCAGAAAGATGTTAGTATGTAATTTAAGGTTATGTCTCAGCAGTATGTCATTCAAACTTGTGTTAAGGAGATAGTCAAACAGCAGGTACCATTGTGTCACTCAAAAAAATGGCTTGAGGAGAAATAATAATATGAGTTTTGCATGGGAGGGTTTATTTAGGTCAAGATGGTGTGGGCAATGACATGTTAACAACATGGTAATATCACTTGCATTGAATGAGAGGATTGTGTGGTACAACATCAAGGTGCCCACAAAGACACCAGTGTCTAAGGGCTGGCTGACCTTCAGAAAAATCTGAACTACATTTATAGCGGAACTGTTTGGCCTCAGAGGACAGACTGTATCTAATTAAAAGCAAAGCACACATGATGGACATGAGAGAAGCTCAGTGCCATCTGCTTTGCTGCTGATCAAATCCTTTCACACTACACTGTTCGCCAATGAAAACATAGCCTTCTTGGAAAAAAATAGTACTTTTCTGTC
This sequence comes from Anser brachyrhynchus, assembly GCF_964034855.1. Lineage (NCBI taxonomy): Eukaryota > Metazoa > Chordata > Aves > Anseriformes > Anatidae > Anser > Anser brachyrhynchus. Next base: position 134,359,163 of record NC_137695.1, read on the forward strand.
TGACAAATCTAAGGCTCTGCTGAAGATATCGAGTCACGCATCTTTCTGAAGTTATGATTTATAATAGGCCAGTACATAAATAATAGGAATTTTATTAGCCAGATATTAGACTGTTAATCAGTTCAAGTTGCTTATGAGTTTCAATAACATATATATACATTAAACTTGCACTCTTGTAAATAAATCCCTAGTAATATATAGCTATAATTCTTTATACTTTTCTATACATGATACTCGTATGTACACAAATGTACATGTAGGTTAGTAAGTGCTACTTAATAAGTGTAGCTATGACTGGGTTGCCATCTTTCAAATGGACATAAAACTGTGTCCATAACAATTTTTTTCAAAGATGAGTGGGAGGATTTTTAAATGTCTTACTCTGGGAAGTTTATGACTCACATGATTACATTCTTGTCTAGATTTCCCTGCAGCTGTATGGAGTATACTACCTGCTTCCCATACAGTGATGTACAGACAGTGCATTTTAACGTTGTGAAACATGGTAGCTAAAGTCCTTTCCTAACTTAGAAGCACACTGAAAGATTTTCCAAACTTTATTTAAATATTTTGTCATCAGCCAATGAAAGTACCTATATACCAAAAATACATGAACTATGACTTTTTAGCATTCCAGCACTTCCCTGCTTTTGTCCTTGACATCATACAACTTGTTTTTGTGCCATGAAACATCCATCTTGTACACTTCCAATGGGCTTGGTCTACTGTGATACATTGACATCCCCCCTGAACTTTTGCCACTTTTCTCCTTCCTTTTCAACAAAGAACCTGAGTTACATGAATTAAAGCTCTTCTCCTGCAGGAAGGCTCTGCAGGAGGATCTGGATAGGCTGGAGCGATGGGCTGAGGTCAACTGTATGAAGTTCAACAAGGCCAAGTGCCGGGTCCTGCACCTGGGGCGCAACAACCCCAAGCAGAGCTACAGGCTGGGAGATGAGTGGTTGGAAAGCTGCCTGTCCGAGAAGGACCTGGGAGTATTGGTTGATAGTCGGCTGAATATGAGCCAGCAGTGTGCCCAGGTGGCCAAGAAGGCCAACAGCATCCTGGCTTGCATAAGAAGCAGTGTGGCCAGCAGGTCGAGGGAAGTGATTGTGCCCCTGTACTCAGCTCTGGTGAGGCCGCACCTCGAGTACTGTGTTCAGTTTTGGGCCCCTCGCTACAGGAAGGACATGGACGTGCTCGAGCGAGTCCAGAGAAGGGCGACCAAGCTGGTGAGGGGTCTGGAGAACAAGTCTTACGAGGAGCGGCTGAGGGAGCTGGGCTTGTTCAGCCTGGAGAAGAGGAGGCTCAGGGGCGACCTTATCGCTCTCTACAGTTACCTTAAAGGAGGCTGTAGCGAGGTGGGGGTTGGTCTGTTCTCCTACGTGCCTGGTGACAGGACGAGGGGGAATGGGCGAAAGTTGCGACAGGGGAGTTTTAGGTTGGATGTTAGGAAGTACTTCTTTACCGAAAGGGTTATTAAGCATTGGAACGGGCTGCCCAGGGAGGTGGTGGAGTCACCATCCCTGGAGGTCTTTAAAAGACGTTTAGATGTAGAGCTTAGCGATATGGTTTAGTGGAGTACTTAGTGTTAGGTCGAAGGCTGGACTCGATGATCTTGAGGTCTCTTCCAACCTAGAAATCTGTGATACTGTGATACTGTGAAAGCTGTCGTCCTCCCTAATGAGTACAAAAATAGCAAATCCCATCAGGTTATTCTTCCTATCATAAAGATATGAAAAAGAGGTAGAAAGGAATCTGCTATCTGCAGTCTTAGCTACTTCTGACCTCCTGTTCCTGGTCTTTTACAGTTGATATGTTAAGTGTTTTTCCCTCTCAGATCCCAAAGTGTTTACCTCCACAGCATCCTCTTCTGAACTTTTCCAGGCTGCAATTGACAGACCAGACATCCACAGCATTATGAGACAAAAACAGCTACACAAACAGTCCAGGAGGCCTTTGAAAAAATATATGCTTTCAAATTCTGTGGAGTCAAGTCTCTTATTGTGTCTATTTCTTCATCTCTACTTTTTATTAGTAGTATTTTCCCTCTGTCTCTCAGATTTTTTTTATTACACCAACCAGTCTAATGATTAGTCAATACTAAAATGCTTTAAAAATTCCTCTTTTGTTTAATACATATCAAGAAACATTTTTTTTTCTTCTTTTGTGTTTAACAGCATACTCTATATAAATACACAATTCCAAAACAGATACTGAATGGCATCTATACAGTTATGTATGAAAGCAACTGCAGCCTAAACTAATGCTAAAGGCTAATGACAGCCTAATTAGCTTGGTTTGTTTGGCACTTCATAAATGTTTTTACAGTGGTTCTTAGCAGATGAAGAGTCAGAAAACAAATTTCTGCAAGTTGTGGAGAAATTACTATAAAATAGTAAAACGCAGCCTTTTAAGGCCTTCCTAAAATTGTTTCCATATTCTACCATCTGTAACACTAACATTTCAGAAGACATTTCTCTAAGCTGTAAATGCTCTTGCCCTGGTGGACACACTTCTTTCTCTACACTTACATTACATTTCAACAAAAACCCTATTAAATGGAAATGGTTAAATCTGGTATTCTTGAAGGAGCGAGTTAACTTTTCAAACATGAGTACTAAAACCATTATGGATCATATAATATCCATAATACATTCATTTGTTTCTTAAGGAGTTAGCATTAAACAAAGCAGAAAGTACTAATGCAAGCTCTATGAGGTGTTCTTCTGCGAAGCAAACTCCTGTTTCAAAAAACAAAGAAATGTGACCAGTCTCTCTAATGTGCTGATTCTGAAGGACAATTTCAACACATGTGGTGCTTAATTTTCTAGATGTACCCAGTTCAAAAAGCTAAAGATTTTGTTAAAATCAGTATAAACTTAAAAGAAGCATAAAGCAAAAAAATAATAACAGCAGTAACACATATTGTTGAAACAGAGTAGAGGTAATTTTGCTGACAAGGAACAATCAACATATAGTCAAACACAAGCTATACACACCTCAAAAATTACACAACAACCAGTGTGACTCTGTCTGCATACTGATAGATAGCACATCTGAGAGACACTAATTTCTGTGCACCATTGAACCCCTTGAAACCCTTTTTTTTTTTTTTTTAAATTAACTGTACAAAATATTCAGAAAGCATTAACATAAGTACCTTTATGGGTAGGACATCCAATATCATCTTCAAAACTCTCTCTCTCTCTCTTTTTTTTTTTTTTTTTTTTCTACAGAAGATTGAAAAAGCATGCTGTAAACATCTTCACTAATGGATCGTATCTGGTGACCTTAGAAAATGGGGATCCTTTTCATTGAGGACCCTAGAGGTACTTCCAGGAGACTTTAAGAAGAAAACAGGATTGTCAAATATAACATACTACTATACACAGTGGCGGAGAAGTTTTTCCATTAAAAGCAGGAAGACCAACAGTGTCATACCACTTAGCACAACTTTTCCAGAAAAGGAGGACCAATTTGTTTTTTCTCCATTTTTCAGCATTTTCTATGTCCCTGGAGAGTCCTAACTAAACAGAGGGAGAAAATAGCTGGAGAAAATACTGGAAATGAGAGTGACAGCTAATACTAATTGCATTCAGAATAAATGCAGAAGCTAACAGGAACCTCAAGATAAAAACTTGGCACTCATGAATTTTGGCATAGAAAGTCTTGTCCTGATGGTTGCTTATACCAGTTCAAGCACATTTTAAATAATAACAGTAATTTTAAAACTACATTCAATTAAGACAAACTTCATACATTTTCAAATATCATTTGATGAAAACTGAAGCCAATACTTAAAATAAACTAATTTCCTTCCTTTTTTTTTTTAATTATTTTTTTAGCATACTATGTCTCCATGCCATATAGCTAGCATTGGCATTTTAAGGGCACCTAATTTAATGAATTCAGGAAAAATTCTTTTGGGAACAATACATTTGTATAGCAGTAATCCATATATATTTGTTGAAAAACATTTTTTTTCCCATAAAATCCAGTAATTTCTACCAAAAGAGTTCACCTGCAAAATTCTAATTTTATTTGCTGATCTTTGAGGAATCTTTAACAGGTTGATTGCTTTACTTCTGTATTTACCAGTCATGTTACATTAAGAACAATTCTTCTTTATTTCATTTCTTAAACCACACAAATTTTATCGAGTGTTGCTAGAACTGCTATTTTGTCAAATTGATGGAAAACAGTTAAAGAAGGATAAGCGTAGATTCCATTTTCCTTTTAAGTTTACTGTTATTCAATTTAACTCTGGTTCTAGCCATTTGAGAATACCGGATATTCTTAAAACCACAAACAAAACTCATCTATTTGACAGAACGCAGCAATTGCCTCTAATATTCTGATACCCTTAAGTATACCTAATAGCTAAACAGCCAACAGAAAGCAATCTTCTTGAAATTAATATTGTTTGTCATCTGCTATGAAAATCCACAGTGTACCTCAAACTCAAACTGCTATCTTTTGTGCTTCAGTTTTATGTTTAAATTAGAATTTAATTATTCAAAAGGGCTTGCATTCTTCAACTCTGTGGCTAAGCTCCCAAGCAATTTCAAGGATTATTTAAACAAATTGAGCACCTGATCTTGAAACTGGCCCATGAGATAAAAATATTAGCTATTTTCATTTTGAAATTGGTACACAGCACACATGCTATTCAGAAGGCAGTAAAATTTGCCACTACACAGTCATCACAGACCTGTGAATAAAGAGAAAGAAAGGAAAGGATATCATTTGATTAGCCTCCAACTTGATTAATTTTAACTCATCTGGGAACTATCCAGCAATAATTCTTCCAATGAAGGTCATAATTCTTCTTTAATTGTTTCCACCTGGTACAGTACTGCCATCAATTCCCTCTTTTCTCCACCTCTCTGTATCTGGTTCTCAGCCTGTTGCTCATGCCTTCCCAGGCTTTCTTTGTACTAGCATTAAGGAGCAGGAGTCAGGCGGTTGCCTTTTTCAGTTGTGTCAGCCAACAGAACCCCCAGCTTCACTTCCTTCACTGGTGGATGCTCTCCTTGAATTCATTCCTTATTCCAGTTTATACCTTTTGAGAATGAATTCTTGCCCTGCTCCTGCTACAGTCTGATGTGCCAAGCTTTCACTTGTAACCTGCCCTCACTGATATTCTGCACAGGAAAGTAGAAAAATAACAACCCCTGACTTTCTGACTTTTCTAATTCCTTCTCCCCTTTCCTGATTCTTTCACGCTCCTCCCCATGCACACACACACGAGAGAGAGAGAATCACAACCAGGTAATGAGACTGTCTTAGTAGACGAAAATCATTAACGAATTAATTTCTGAATCAGAATGTTCAGAATGGCCTAATAACCCAAGGATTCAATGACACACAGACTACAAAAACAGGATTTGTATACTTAACTAAATCCCATTGTTTAGCGCGCTAACCCAAGTTATCTCTTGCCATGCTGCCATGGACTCTGAAGAGAAAATGAGAACTGTGGGACCCTTAAAGAAATTCATCCAGACAAATGTCATCTTTTTCTTGCCTTCCAACATCTTGCTTTTAAGATTGAAGCAATTGAATTTTGTAATTCTAAACTCTAGACATAAAACCTGTAAACACTCTGTTACTGGTTGTTTTCTCTGATAATATTTGACCATGTTTCTTCATTAGAGTGTGGACATCAGGAATAAAATTTTAGTTTTAGAACATAAATGCACGCTAGAAAGTATATAAGCTATACAGTAAATATGTAGCGATATATGTAGTGTTAAGGCAATAAGCAGCAAACAACTTTCCAAGAAAACACAGTTTTTCTTTTCAATCAGAATAGTAAAGAGTGATCAGTAATGGTGGTCAATCTATTTATCTAAGAACACTGACTTGGCTAGACAGGAAATTTTGTATTAGTGGGATAGCATTTCACTATTTATCGATTTATGTCTAAAATAAATGAATGTTTTATTGCTCTTGAGGTGGATGATATGAGATTGAAGTAGATATTTTAATATCCTGCTTAATGTCAAGTTAGAAAATTAGATTCTTCCTTAACCTTTGAGTTTTAGTCATAAAAAGACTGATAGTTCAAGACCTCCCAGAGTTTGAAGATGTACCATGTATTCAAATGAAAAGGGCTGACAGCCCCAGGGATGACAAAATACTTAGCTGTTCCTGGAAAAAAATATTTTTTTGCTCATTGGGTTATGAAGTTTTTCATCAATAATTGGGTTGTGAAGTTATTCATCAATAATTGGTTACTCATCAATAATTGGGATGAATTAATGTAAAGCTATTGGTAAATATTTTTCCTAAGTTATGCTACAGAAAGTGAAAGTCTGAGTAGTACTGCTAAAGAGATTTACATGGAGCAATACAGTACATAAAAAGAAAACATGTTAAGGGAGAAATGGTCCCACCAGAAAGAACAACAAAAAGAAAGAATCAAAAAGCAAAACAAAACAAAGCAAAACAAAAAAAAACACATTGAATTGAGAGCTTCATGCTTTAGGACAAATTCATCTATACTTGTGATATTGATGAAGGAAAAAATACTATCCATTCATATGAAAGGCCCTAGCTATGATGTTGAATCATGACATATATTTACAAAACAAAGATCCCACGCTTCCTATTGCTGAAGCACATTTGACACAGCGATAGTTCAAAATAATAGATTATCCTCTTTCATGTTTCCAGAACACAGCAATACCTGTCAGCAAATTGTCTTAAGATTTAAGACACTGAATAATAAAGATTTTGTAATTATTTTTCAACATTCAATGTCTTCTGGAAACTGTACTTCCTATGATAGTTTTGATGTCCATGAGCCTTAGCAAAGTCCTTCTATCAAAAGACTGCCTTTCAGATCAGTTTGATTAATTCAGTTTGTCGCATATATCACATTTATCAGCTTAGAGCAAGATGACTGGAAATAAACAGCAACCCATTTGCAATAAGATTTTTGTATTTTTGTGACAAAGACCTTTACTTAGATGTGGGTTTAATGCAACCACAACACAATGACACACATCTATTGTAAATGACAGATCTAATAATAAAGTTAAAATTATAGCTCTGGGCAAAATAAATAAATAAATAAATAAATGAATAAATAAAATTAAGACACACGATATCTACTATATGTCTGAATGTAGCTGTATTCCCAGCAAAGTCATTCTTACTAGCTCCTACTCATGAGCTGATTTATGTTTTTTTATCTCTCCATAACCTGCAGCATTTATTTACCCTTGCATTTTGAGGCATTACAGTTTCTGCTGACATGGGTATTTTCCCCAAATGGAACATTACAGCAGTCCCTTGCTAGATATTTAAGCTATGTGTATGTTTATTTTTTATTTTCTTTCTTGAACTTTCTAACTGTGAGAGGGCTGGGAAAGCGGAGTCAGGATGAATGAGAGTTTGCTTAAAAAAAAAAAAAGTAGAAATGTAGACATTTGATGTAACATTGAAAAATTCACAACCTCCTACCTTGAAAACAAACATTTCCCGGCGAAGAATAGCAAGAGTGTTGAAGTTCCCATCACAGATGTTAGGTTTGGCCCCAGGATAGGAAGGTTTGTCACCAGTGGGTGGCCGGGGAGGTTTAGGTTGTCTGTCATTCTTCCGCGGGTCTGCTGGAGGGATCGAACGATGTGGGGGCACTGTTGGCAGAGGTCTTGTTGGTGGTGGGATCCTGTCAGGTGGACCTTTAAAAATAGTAGCAAGGGATAATTTACATGGCTATCAGTGACATTTCAAGAAGAAATACAAAGAAACCCTGCTGTAAGCAGTGCAAATCCTACAGTGGGTGGAAAATGGAAAAAGTGACCTAATCAGTCTTTCTCCTGTTGCTAAAGGGTATAAAGAAGGAATACCACAGAACCAAGGCACTAATGAAGAAAATAATTATTTTTCACTATTCAGGATCTTTCTTCTTTATTGGAACAACAATCCAATAAAACCTTCAAGGGATTTATTCATCACATATACTTTACCAAGTGAATAAGAACTGTTCAGAAAGAATCATTGTCTCTTGAATAAAATAAAGGGAATAAACAAACAAAACTTTTCCTAAATAGACTATCACCAGTCAATGGGTTTACAAACCATCTTTTTAACTTCCACCTATCAATTTGCATATGCGTATGTATGAAATATGTGATAATTTCTATTGACCCAATTTTTAGGCAAAGTACTATCTTATTCAGAACATCTTCCCAGCTTTCCACACTTCCCTTTGCTATGTATAGATGGTCTTAAAACTGGATTTCAAATCCTATGCATCCACATAAAAAAAAAAAAAAAGATAATAATTTGCATTTTTCTTCAAAATTCTGAAATTAATTGTTTATGTTTTATATTTAATTTTTATTTTTTGGTGAGTTTAACAAAGCCAGATACTTGGTAATTAGAAGAATTTCTGAGGATAAATGTATTGAAAAGGAATAACTAAAACTGTATAATGTTTTAAACAAATTTTTATTATTGTAGATACATTTTCTGTCATAATATACAAGGTTTGATGAAAGGTAAAATAACTATCCCACCCATAAGTTCTCTATCTGAAAGTCCAATGGGCTTCCTAGAGAGATGCTTTTCATGTATATAAATATATATATATTTCCTTCCGGATATGCAAGGATGGAATCAGGAAAGGCAAAGCACAGATGGAACTGAACTTGGCAAGGGATGCAAAGAATAACAAGAAGGGATTCTGTAGGTACATTGGTCAGAAAAGAAATGCCAAGGAGAGTTTATCTCCTCTGATAAATGAGAAGGGAGAACTGGTAACAACAGACATGGAGAAAGCTACTCAGCAACTTCTTTGGCTCAGCCTTCATTGTCAGTCAGGATTTCCACATCTCTCAAGTGGTATCCCTTCCTATGGCAGGGGGTTGGAGTTAGATGATCTTTAAGGTTCCGTCCAACCTGAGACATTCTATGATTTTATGATTCTAATTCTCTGAATCTCTGGGCAGGATCTGGGGGAGCAAAATCCCCCCCACTGTAAGCAAAGAAGAGGTTCAAGACCATCTGATGAAACTGATGAAACAAGTCTATAGGACCCAATGTCATACATTCCAGGGTCCTGAGGGAGCTGTCTGATGTAGTTGCCAAACCTCTCTCCATCACATTTGAAAAGTCCTAGTAGTAGGGCAAAGTCCCTGGTGACTGGGAAAAGGGAAACATCGCTCCCATTTTTAAAAAGGGTAGAAATGAAGACCAGGGGAACTACAGACTGATGAGCCCCACCTCTGTGCCTGGGAGGATCATGGAACAGATCCTCCTGGAAGCAATGTCAAGTCACATACAAGACAAGGCAGTGATCCGAGACAGTCAGCACAGCTTCACCAAGGACAGATTGTGCCTGACCTGTCTGGTGACCTTCAATGATGGAGTGACTGCATCGGTCAACAAGAGAAGACCAACCCATGTCATCTACCTGGGCTTCTGGGGCTTTTGACATGATTCCATACGACATCCTTGTCTCTAAATTGGAGAAATATGGATTTGAAGGTTGGAGTATTCGGTAGATAAGGAATTGGCCAGATGGCTACAGCTAGAGAGTTATGGTTAATGGCTCTATGTCCAGGTTATGAGTGGTTTCCCTCAGGAATCTGTCTTGGGACTGGTGCTGTTTAATATCTTTATCAATGACGTAGACAGGGGAACAGACATAGACACTGGTACCCTCAGCAAGGGCCCACAGCATAAGGAAGATGTGGACCTGTTAGGGTGGGTCCAGAGGATGACCACAAAGATGACTAGAGGGCTGGAGCACCTCTCCTATGAAAAAAGCTGGGCGTGTTCAGCCTGGAAAAGAGAAGGCTCCAAGGAGATGTCATTGTGGCCTTTCAGTAGTTAAAGAGGGTTTATACAAAAGACGGAGAGTGACTTTTTACACAAGCAGATAGTGATAGAAAAAAGCGAAATATTTTTAAACTAAAAGGGGGGAGATTTATATTAGATATAAGGAAGAAATCCTTCAATATGAGGGACAGGAACAGGTTGCCCAGAGGAGCTGTGGATGCCCCATCCCTGGAAGTGTTCAAGACCAGGTTGTATGCAGCCCTGGGCAACATGATCTAGTGGGTGGTATCCCTGCCAATGTCAGGGGGGTTAGAATTATATGATCTTTAAAGTCCCTTCCAACTCAAGGTTGGAATCAAGGTATGATTCTATGATAATCCTAATGGCAATTGGTTTACTTGCAATGGATGCATTGAATATGTCTTTCCCTTTCTAAACATACTAGTACATTTACTTATACTTTCCATGTACAACAATATTGGAAGTTTCAGTTGGATCAGTAATATTTCTGGAAACAAATGAAAATTTAAATTTGGATCATCTCTCCAAATCATTTAAATACAAAATCAATTTTGACTTTAAAAAACTAACATATTTTGCATGAGCAACTTCAGAAAGACATTTTAATAGTAAGACAACCTTAAAACTTCATAAATGCCATTTGAATTTCTGATACTTGTTCAAAATAAGCATACTTTTTAAAGAAAAATATAGACTATGTAAGGAAATGGTAAACTCCCCAAATGGTTGTCATACAATTTAATAGGGCATTTATTTCATTCACAGTTTTAAGGTTTGTGACAATTATAATTTACAGTTAATAATGATGTTTTGAGGAATATTGCAGACCAAAGCAATTATTTTAATAGGCGTGACATTTTTATTGGGGTGTATGATTCCCGATCACCTCTTGATTTTAAAGCAGGAAAGGAATCAGTTTGCAGTAGCTCATGTTGGAATGATTTTAACCCCAAACCAAAGTTTTCATATGTCATTTGCTGGTGATGTCAGATATTACTTCCCAGGGGTAACACATTTCTCCTAATGTATAGCCCACAGCTGTTAGAGCTTAGAGGTTAGTTTTTGGCAAAGTATTGTTGTCTAGCCCTCAAGTCTAGACTACCAACTTATGAAGTCATGAGAAACAACCTTCCTTCTAGCTAATCACACAGGAAAAAAAAAAAAAAAAAAAAAAAAAAAAGCTTGGTAAGCTAATCATTTAGAAATTGCTTTATGAAAATATATATCAGTGCTTACTAATATAATATTTTTAAAAAGCTTGTTAATATAAAATATATCATAATGGCAGCAGAGTTCTAATTAGCAGTATGGTAATTCTACACGGATATAGATGTCATTTGTAGTAGTAATGATATGCAAGGAATGGCCCTGATAATATTCAATTTAACCCTGATAGTTAAACCTCTAAACTGGAAATAACTGTGAGTATAAAATTAAATTTAATACAAAATTAATTGGGGAATATTAACCAAGGGAGTTCTAAATTATACTACTGGATACATGGCATTAACATAGAAATAGCACAAATTTTTTGCTGTAGGAAAGAAATATACATATATATGTTATAAACAAAACAAACAAACAAAACAGCTATAGAATCAAAGTCTTTAAAACCAGGAATGAAATTATAGCTTTGGAAATGTAAGGAAAAATAATGTGGGAGTTAGTCTTAGATTCAGCCTATAAGCAGAATAATGTTATTGTTTTCATAGAATCATTTAGTTTGGAAAAGATCTCTAAGATCAACTAGTCCAACCTTTAACATAGCACTGCCAAGCCCACCATTAAACCCTGTCACTAAGCTCTACATCTACACCTTTTTTGAAGACCTCCAGGGATGGTGACTCAAGTACTTCCCCAGGCAGCCTGTTCCAATACTTCACAACCTTTTCAGTGAAGAAAATTTTCCTAATATACAATTTAAACCTCCCCTGGCACAACTTAACGCCACTTCCTCTTATCTTATCACTTAGAGCTTGGGAGAAGAGACTGATCCCCACCTTATATAGGTGGGGATCAGCTATAGCCTCCTTTAAGGTAACTGTGGGGTGCAATAAGGTCTCCCCTGAGTGTCCTTTTGTCTAAGCTAAATAACCCCAGCTCCCTCAGCTGCTCCTCATCAGACTTGTTCTTTAGACCCTTCACCAGCTTCATAGCCCTTCTTTGGTCATGCTCCAGCACCTCAATGTCCATCTTGTAGTGAGGGGCCCAAAACTGAACACAGTATTCAAGGTGTGGCCTCACCAGAGCTGAGTACAGGGGGACAATCACTTCCCTAGATCTGCTGCCCACCCAGTTTCTGATACAATCCAGGATGCTGTTGGCCTTCTTGGCCACCTGAGCATGCTTCTGGCTCATACTCAGATGGCTATTGACCAATACCCCCAGGTCCATTTTCACCAGGCAGCTTTCCAGCCACTTTTCCCCCAGCCTGTATTGTTGCATGGGATTGTTGTGCCCCAAGTTCAGGACCCGACACTTAGCCTTGTCGAACTTCATAGAGTTGACCTCGGCACATCAGTCCATCCTATCCAGATCCCTCCACAGACCCTTCCTACCCTCAAGCAGATCAACACTTACGCCTAACTTGGTGTTATCTGCAAGCTTACTGAGGGTGAACTCAATCCCCTTGTCAAGATCATTGGCAAAGATATTGAACAGAAGTGGCCCAGGTACTGAACCCTGGGTGCCAGCACTAGTGACTGGCCTCCAGCTGGATTTAAATCCATTCATCACAACCCTGAGCTCAGCCACCCAGCCAGCTTTTAACTTCACAAAGTGTACACCTATCAAGCTGTGAGCAGCCAGGCTCAGAAGAATGCTGGGAAACAGTGTCAAAAGCCTTACAGAAGTCTAAGTAGACTACATCCACAGCCTTTCCCTCATCCACTGAGTCCATCACCTTGTCGTAGAAGGAGATCAGGTTCGTCAAATAGGACCTGCCCTTCATAAACCCATGCTGACTGGACTTGATCGCCTGGTTGCCCTGTAGGTGCTGTGTGATGGCATTCAGAATAATCTGCTCCATGAGCTTCCCCAGCACCAAGGTCAGACTGACAGGCCTGTAGTTTTCTGGATCCTCCTTCTGGCCCTTCTTGTAAATGGGCATCACATTTGCTAGCCGCCAGTCCCCTGATAGCCAGGACTCTTGATAAATGATGGAAAGCAGCTTGGCAAGCACTTCCACCAAGTTCTTTAGTACCCATGGGTGGATCCCATTTGGCCCCATAGACTTGCAGACATCTAAGTCATTGAGCAGGTCACTAAAAATTTCCTCATGGATTATGAAGGATTCATTTTGCTCACCATCCTTATCTGTCAGCTCAGGGAACTGGGTACCTGGAGAACAACTGGTCTTGCTGCTAAAGGATGAGACAAAGAAGGCATTAAGTACCTCAGCCTTTACCTCATCTCTTGTTGCTATGTTTCCCCCATATCCAATAAAGAATGGAGATTCTCCTTAGTCCTTCTTTTCTTGTTTATGTATTTATAAAAGCATTTTAATCGTCTTTAACAGCAGTAGCCAGACTGAGCTCAAGTTGAGCTTTGGCCCTTCTAATTTTCTCCCTGCACAGCCTCATGGCATCATTATAGTCCTCCTGAGTGGCCCGCCCCTTCTTCCGAAGGTCATAAACCCTCTTTTTCTCCTGAGTTCTAGCAATAGCTCTCTGTTCAGCCAGGCTGGTCTTCTTCCACCCCAACTTGTCTTTTGGCATGTGGGGACTTTTAAGATTTCATTCTTGAAGAGTGTCCAGCCTTCCTGGACTCCTTTGCCTTTCAGGACTGTCTCTCCCAAGGGACTCCCCCAACCAGTCTCCTTAGCAGGCCGAAGTCTGCTCTCCAGAAGTCCAGGGTGGTAGTTCTGCTAACTCCCTCCTTACTTTTCTAAGAATCAAAAAGTCTATTAATTTATGATCTCTATGCCCAAGATGGCCTGCAACTTTCACATCACTCACAGGTCCTTCTCTGGTAACAAGAAAAAGATCCAGAGGGGTGCTGTCCTTAGCTGGCTCACTCACTCAGCTGTGTCAGGAAGTTATCTTCCACACACTGTAGAAACTTGCTAGACGGTTTCCTCTCCACTTTGTTGTATTTCCAGCAGACATCTGGTAAGATGAAGTCCCCCACGAGAACAAGGGCTAGCGTTTGTGAGAGTTCTCCCAACTGCCACGTATAGAATATTTTGTCTTCCACTTCAGCCTGGTTGGGTGGTTTATAGTAGAATCCCACCAGGACATCTGCCTCATTGGCCCTCCCCTTTATTCTTACCTATAAACACTCAAATCTGTCATCACCATTGTTCAGCTCTAGAAAATCAAAATACTATCTAACATACAGGGCTCTGTTTTGTTTTCTTTTTAAATTTTCAGTTACCTTGCATTCTCAAATACATACAGAATTTACCTTCACTAGATGTATCTCCTATTTCCAGCCACAAAAAAATAAACCATATTTTAAAAAGTGGGTCTTTTTTTCCCCTGTGTAGCTCAAAGTCTTGGACTCATAATCACATTTTTTTGAGATCAATTAGCTATATTTATCATTAAAAAAAGGGTTTTCAGGGACCACAAAATTGATCTACCCAGGGAACTGTTTAGTATTATAACTGATAAACTGATAACTGAGAAGCAATCAATTCATACAATTATATTAACTTTGAGTACTGTGGAAATAAGCTCATTATGGTTAAAGCCTGCATGTCTTAATATTTTAATAGATTGGGATCCCTTTGCAGATATTTTCTTTATGGCCTTTTAAAACATTTAAGATTACCATTCCAGCTGAGTGCAAATTTGAATGCAAGTTGTGAATAGTGAGAAAACAAGTAAAAGAGCTTCATCAGAATTTTTGGCGTTATCACAAGAAGGCCTTTGGGATAACAAGTGGCAGAGCCTACCCCAACAAATAATTTTTAGAGAGGTGATGTGCACAGGAGGTTGTCAAACACATTCTTAAGTGAAAACATTGTTTCCTAATTAAAATATGACATACCATATATCTTCTGGATGCCCTGTAAATCATCATTAGGTAGTTTGAAGTTATCAGTTTCCATATACTGGTAAAATGGAGCCATGATTGCTGTGGGATCATTAGAATGCTCCAAGCCCAGAGCATGTCCCAGTTCATGCACAGCAACTAGAAACAGATCATTTCCTGTGGAGAAAAGAAAGGAAAAAAAAAAAAAAGTTTGAAACAATAAGCATAGTAACAGAAATAACACAAGTGGAGGACTCTTCATTTGAAAGACATTTTCATTGAATTTGAATTTTACTAGTTAATATTTAACAATGAAACATTAAGGTAATGCAGTAGCAAAGGTGACTTTCTTTTCTTTTTTTCTTTTTTTCTAAAAGAGGCAACCAATCATATTATAACCATATGATACTCATATGGATACCATAAGAGTGTTTATCTTTTTAAACTGATGCACATGGTTAGTACAGGGTTCAAGTGTCATATCTGGCATCTAGGCTTGTGTGTAATTTTAGACATCAGGTTTATGCTTTAGTTAGGCTAAGTAAAAATGCTTGCACTAAGACATAGTTCCAAAAGGAAAATCTCTCTGATTTGTGTGGTTAGCTTCACAGACTGAGGACTACCTATTTAGGACAAACCCTACAGGGAACTTAGTCATCTAAGTGCTAGCAATCAGGCCCCTGCTGATTATTTGTACATGTTGTCCATTTCTGAATCACCATAACTGAAATTCTAATGAGGGAAATATGGGTGTCTTGCTATCTCACGCTCAAAACAGGATTCCCTTATTTATTTAATTGTATAATCACTATATATTTTCAAATTCTTAAGTATTAGAATTTTTTGATTTATGTAGATCTAAACAATAAAATGTCAGACTCATATTATAGACTGATTTCATGCTTTTGTTTTTCCCTTCCAAAAATCCACATTTCATTTTTATTACAGGGTATTGGAAACAATTAGAAATGTTACCAGTAGAATTATGGCACTCTGTGAAGCAAACACAAATCAAAGTCAGTAAACTATTTCTATAAAAGTTTCAGTGCTCGACCTCTAGGTTGTTCATTTTGCTTATTTTTACTCATCTAAGACTGCACGAGTTCAGCGTATCTTTCTATAAGTCTTTTGTACAGATTCTGTCTGTAGTCAACCTGTTATATAATGAGACTTTGGAAAAAATGTTTGTCATCAGAAAGATTCTGGTCACTTGGAGAGGATTCACATCCAGTATATTGCTAGGTTTCACCACATAGGAATGGGAGGAATCATTCCTCAAAAGTGTGTTCCTGTCCCACACAAAAATTATTCTAGGTTACCAGCTTATGATGAACGTATAACTTTTAGAAAGTTGGACATAAGCGAAAGGGGTCCCACCTAGAGTAGGTAGCTTCTTGTTGAAATACCAGTATAAATGGTGAAAAAGTAAAACTAAAATATAAAGTCTATAGTGTGGTCCAGTAGACAGATATATATTGAGATGCAAAAAAGTTCAACATTAACTTTCATTCTATATTCTGTAAATCCTTTGGAGGTAGACAATAATATTCCACTGCTGGTGCTGGGATTATAAGTACTTTTATAATATAATAATAATATTAAACTTTGGATTTAGAACAAAAAAAAAAAAAGAAAAGAAAAGCATATATATTTACAGAACTTTGAGCACATAGTTGAGAGTGTTTCAATTTTTCAAGTATTTCCTCTTGCTGACACAAGAAATAAACTTTCTCCCAAGTACCTATGAAAGGGGAAACACTTGGCAGTAGACGTCTTCATGATGTATGGAACCATGCTGATGTTTGTAAAATAAATGTTTGATTGAAAGCATGGAAACATTCAGTTAAAACTCTGTTTAGTTGACAGAGTCTTTTCATGTCCTTGTTTTTAATCCAGAAATAGGAAAAGCTAAATGTTTGTGCTCCTTTATTCAGTATAACTGTGCAGAAAAATCACCTTTCAAAAATTAATGTGACATAATATGCGTTTAGAAATGAGAAAAAGTTTATCCTATCATTTATAATTAAGTGGTTTTCAGATGAAATATCTTCTTGACTATATGTATATATATTTGGATGCAGTTCTTTACATAGCAAGGCAGATTCTCTGTGCACTGTTGTAACAGGTTTGAGGAGCTTGACTGTCCCTGTCAGTAATGCTTTTGATATCTGAATTTACCCTTCTATATCCAGTCAAAACTGATCTTGACGGTATCACATATGAATAATCCACAATATCTGTGGCTAACCTCAGCATTTTAAGTGATGCACAGGAGCAACTCTGTAAATGTTTTCATTCTGCACTCATAATGGAATAATTAATATCCTTTAAAAAATGATAGTTTAAGATGAAAAGACATGAAACAAGATATTACTGTGCTATAGCTATTGTATTGTGACAAGGCTCACAATTCTTTTCTGCATTTTATGAAAGTTAGAGTTTCAACACAGGTTTATTAGAATGAATTATTTCTTTGTCCAGCACTAGATTGTATGTGTAAAATGGAACTTCCTTTTGTTCATCAGACCTTGTGAAAGGCAAATTTGTCTCCTAGACCTGGGCCCCTACCATCATAATTAAGAATATTAACCAGTCTAAGTCTTTGTATCAATAATTGAACTAGCAACCTGCATACAGTATTTATTGAACCATTTTCATACAGTTTTACATTAATAATATTCGAATTTTTAATAATACAAATAATGACACTATGACTAGGCTGGTCAGTATCAACAGATTAAAGAGTGTTTTACGTGTGGTACTCAACATCTACTGTTTGAAGTGAGAGGGCCAGGAGGTGAACTTGTAACCATTTCAAAAATTATGCAAAACTACAGTTAATAAAATAGTCTTGGAAGAGTCTACTGCTTCTCTCTAATTGTGCCAGTTATACAACGCCTGAAGAATTAATACATCCTTTGGTTCTCAGTCCCCACTGAGTATTTATAAAGATCTCCAGGAATTCTTATATCTTGTTCCATGTTGACTTTGAGGCTGCATAAATTACACAATGAAGTGAATATATATAGTAAATAAGTCAAACATCTGCTGGCATGTGTTCCTTCCAGGATCACAGACAATGTGCGTATGTAGAGCACTTCTACTACTACTTCTAAGTGATACTGGGTCTATGTCAAAGAACAGGTATTATGCAAGGGTTGTTCGTTTGTATCTCTATGTATTTTGGGTGGGGTCATATGTGAAAAATAATAAATATTCAGTATATGCTTGGCCCCTCTAGGCTTAGTAAAAGCCTAGGCCCAAAAGGGAAAAAGGCAAAAGGACTCCGTAATTTCTACCTCCTGCAATGCAACTGGTAGATATCAAGGTAGCTATTAAATGTGGTAAACCAGAGACAGAACTGCCCTTGGAGAAAACAGGTAAAGGGGAAGGGAGAAGGTCACAGGAAAAAGCTGGGAGAATAACATTCTTGCCTGGGGTGACAGAGTGATTTAACAGGGAACATATTTTCTACTTATAGTCAAATAGCTCCATTTTTCATAACTATTTCCATCAAGAGTCATGATTGTCTCCAGGGCATCCTGAGTTTAAACTGACCCAAATAACTTAGTGCAGTTGAAACTGGGGTTTAAACCAGTTCAGAATGTGTTGCGTGAGACCACTGCAGGTAAGACTTACTACTGTCATAGTTTTCATCCTTTTTCTTTTGCATATGATTAGATCTCTCTAATTCAGCAACAATTACTCAGTCCTTCTTTTTGGGATTTTTGGAATTACTCAGTCCCTGCTTCTGGGAGAAAACTTGCCTTGAGCATCACAATGTTACAATCACTAGCTACTGAGAGTGCAGAAGGATAATCCTAAAAGTGCTCGTTCTTTCTCTCCAGACTGCGCAGAAGTGTATTTGACTCTGCAAGGTTGATAACAGGACAACTTCAGTTCCTTGGCCAGGGGTCAGAGAAAGATGGAGTATACAGGCAAGTGAACATTAGTACCAGCTCCAGACAGCTTTGTTATCATACTTACACTGGATATCATCTTTTAAATATTTTCAGTCCTCACCATTGAAGGAGAGAGTCCCAAATGATTCTGTATATCCATATACATTATGCACGTAGAAATATATATTTCAGTCTACTTGGCAAAATTAAGCACCATCTCCAAAACTTTAAAAAGTCATGAGTAAAAGAATTAAACTACATACAACTATGATGGCTTTTAAACTAAAAGTTGCCACTTCAGGATGTACAGCGGTGAATAATCATTGTGATAGTCTCAGTTACATCTTGTTATATTTATCTATAGGGTAGTAGAGGAGTATTGCAAAATATATTTCACAAGTCCAAAATCTGTGCATCCCTGGTATTCTGTTATTAACGTAGAAATTCAGAATAGGTAGGATATAAGATCAAACAGATTGTGATTGTTTTTCTTATTTTATCTCAGGTTTAATTTCACATTGGAAAAAAAATAAAAAAAAAAAGTACTGTGTGTAAGGAACTAAGAAAAAATGATTATTTTTATACTGACGCTTTTCTCTGAGGCCATAAACTATTTTAGGCACTAAATCTGCCTGACTTTACAATCACTGCCCAAACTCCAGAATATAAATATGTATTAATTTATCAAATATTCAACAGCCAACACTGTGGAGCACAGCCTATGGAGAAACCTCTAGCTAATATATACACTATTTTTCATGTCTACAGAGAAACAAAGCTAATATGTTTGTCCACAGCAAGCTATTAAGAAACTCTAGTACTGGAGACATTATTTCCTGCTTTAAATGGTATGTGAGCTTAATTTAGAAAAGTAATACCCTAATGGCTTAGCAACTGTTAGATTTGTCACTTGGCCATCTTTTTGACTTAGAACTAAATGACACCCCAAGGCATGTCACTTGGTTCTTCTCCTTGGCACATGATAGTAACTGCTACAATACATTATGAGCTCAAAAGTTATCCATCTTTCAAATGCCAAGTGACCTAAATTTTGAAGACTTCCATATCCAGAGAACAACAAAATGAAGCTACAAGATGAATTTCAAATGTGAAACAAACTGGAACACTACAAAACTATTTTATATACAGACCATTTTTTTTCTCAAATCTTATTTTGCTTCATTTTTTCCTGTGACACAGAATATTTCAGATTAAACACATATGAATCTGAAATGTAAATCTGTACAAGAAAGACTTCCATTTCATATCTATTATCAAAAAAACAGTACTCCAGAGGCAACTTTATAGTTCATCAAACAATATTACACATGTGCTGCCCATGAACTTGTCTGATGTATTTACAATTTGCATTTTTGTTATTTGGTTCATTTATACCATTGAATCACCAGACCAAAGCTGCTAATCCAAACTTGCTGAAATGCTGCAAAATTTAGAATAAGATTCTTACTGCATGTAACATGCAGAAAAATGGAAGTTGTATATCTATGTTATTATTATTTCCAGACAGGACAGAATTTTGAATGCGATATTTCAACAGTAGTGATAAAAGAAGACTTTTTCTCTCTGTAACCGTATTGCAATACAGTAGAATTGAGCATATACATGTATGCTTTTACATAAACACAATATATGCATGCTATATATGAGTATAAATGGTCCTAGATATAAATCATAGGCATGCTCTTACACAAATAAAAGTGCCACATTTCCCAGCCTAGGAAATCATATACTGTTGCTTGATGTTATCTCAAACTTTTAACGATCACTGAAAATTGTTAGCTTTATGGTTATTTGGGGAAGAATTTTCCAAGAAAAGGGAGAGATGGTTCCATAGCTTTGACAAAAGAAGAATAAAAAGTTTTTTTGTTTGTTTGTTTTTTCTGGTTTTAAATTAAAAAAAAAAAAAAGTATTATACAGAGTATATCCATTTTCTGTATGAACTTGGTGTACCTATTTTGTATACATAGTGTATTTTGAACAATTAAATACTAAATCCCATTTAGTTATTTTTCCACTGTGACACAAAGAATGACACAAAAATGTATTTCATTTACTCTGTCATTATATATAAGCTAATATGTATACTGCAATATTTGCAGATTGTTTTGCTGATATGTATATATATTTGGAAACAGTAGGGAGACACAAGCAGTTTATTATATATATAAAGTATGTACACTCTGTATATCATTTAGTATACCTACACCCACATGTGTATACTTCTTTAAAAAATACTCTATTTTAAACTGACCAGCAGATTAGTGTGAAATTTAAACTAGCTTGCTTGAAATTTGACAAGGGAATATACAGCAGGACTGTCTTAGGACTGTCTTAGGGTGACTCAGTGATCGTTGCTGAAATTCATTAAGGACATGTGAGTTTAGAAGAGTGTATGTCTTTTCAGGCAGTGTTCTACTGGTTCTGCATATTCTAGGCATAATTTAGAAGAAGTCAAGAGCCTGATAAAAAAACATCTTTGAATGGAGCCCACATTCTTTTATAAAACATATCAGCTTCTGCTTTAAAAGGGGAGGACGTGCAGAAGGTAAGACTTTTTGCTTTACCACATGTATTTATTATCATTTATACAACCATTTAGTAAATAGCTTGAAATGGGTATAATTAATTACTTCAGATATTCTTAATTTTCTTTCTAAAACATGATGTAAGGATCTTTCCACTTTTTTTTTCTCGTAGTTTTAATTACTAGTAATAAAAGATTTCACAAATTATTCTGACTCATGTATCAATACCAACATCTCTAAAAAGTGAGAAGTCGAGCAGTTGGAAAATATCCTAGGGGAGGTAAGCATGCTGCTTCCCCAGAAGGTGTAAATAAGGTTCTGCAAATATACTGCTTACCATTTTGTTTCATGCTTTGAGGAAACCCTGCTGTGACAGTGAACCTAAAAAGACTAAAAACATGTACACTTACGTTGAAACTTTAGCTCCCAGGATTAATTTCTGTCCATCTCCTGGGATTAACTTCTTCAGCATGCAGGTCTACCAGCGAATTTTTATACTATTCTCAGATGACATTTGCATTCAGATAGTAATGAAGCCACATCAGTTAGCAGACTGAAAAGTTCTATTTTGTATGCATTCATGGCCATCTTTAGATACTAATCATTTTAAATAAATCAAATTAAAAGTATATTGGAATTTTTAATTTTGTTATAAAAGATCTTCATAAATGATTTTTTCTCAGAAAACTCACACCAGTCAAAAGGTTTGAAAATAAAATGGTTATTCTTGGAACATTACAAATGACTAGGATACTAAATAACATTTAATCTATTTCTCCAGTAGTCTCAATGCATTTGCAAATGTTGCACATACTGTAGCAGCCATATCTATTTATATTTTTTCCTGTCTTCTCTTTGTTGCTGTTTTTGGTTGTTGCTGTGGGAACAATAAGCTGTAGAAGTATTTAAAACTTATTTCTGAAGGCTGTGAGAATGAACACATGCTGAGACTGAGTGTTTGAATATGTGTGTGACAAGAGCATGTATCACATATTTATCATCTTTCTTGCATGGTCCTGTCCTTAACGGTCATTCATGTGAAGGGAATGGACATCTTTCTACCACTCCTGAGTGACTGCCAGGGTAGGAAAGGATAAAAATAAAAGGGCTTTAATTGAGGCTGAGTCCATATTAAAATCAAATTCTTGCCTTTGACAACAAATATAGATTTTGACTTAAAGCCATTCAGCTAAAACGCTGGCTTGTTAACACTGCAGTTACTTTTGTTTTGAAGAGAAGTTTTTGTTATTGTTGTTGTTGTTGTTGTTGTTTTAATTTCCTCTAACATCCTGTGTATCCTACTATAATGAGAAATATGTGCAATTACTAGGAGGAAGGTCAAAGTCATGCTGCCAATATTCACAATAGATGTAACTTGCCATGGGGCAGAAATCTGCACGGGTCCTGCAGATCACTGAAATCAACCAAATAGAACCACGCAGAATTTAATTTATGTATGAAGCATGTGTTGGCACTCTGCAGGGATAATTTTTTACCCAGTTTCAGTTAAATTACTGAGATTAATTATATCATGCTCTAATTTAATTTACACTAAAGCCAGGTACAAGTTGTTATTCCTATCCTACTTAGTACATATATATGACTAAGATTTTTTAAAAGATAAAGTGACATAGCATTGTATATATATTTGGGAATTTTATGTGAGTAGTTCTTCTTTCTTTATGGTTGTTTTGTTTGTTTAGTTCCTATTAAGAGAAAAAATCATGATAGAATTTTCCATATTTTTTTTTCTTCGACTGATGGTGACAGAACTGGGAATTAAGAATCCTAACTGGCAAAGTGATTAGGAGAAGGAAAAAAATCATTAAAAATTCTATGATCTGAGAAGCAGATATGATTTCTTAGAAGGTTATAGACTTCAACAGGAGACTTGGTCCAAGCGTATATCATATTTTAAATGGAGGCAATGTTGAACTGGAGATAATAAATAGGGAGAAAGTGACATAAAGAAAAATCTTTTGTTTTACTTTGTTAAAATTTACACATATGAAATGCTATGATCTATTGGATAATTCTGCTGTCATCAGAGGGTATATCCATACACCTGTTTGTTTTACTTTATACAGAGGAACCACTGCAAGAATCTATGGCACTCAGAGAATGCTGTCATTTTGACACTAGTGACTCTTGCCATCAGCATGGAGATAGAGGCCTCAGAACCTGCTGTGGAGGGGAAGCCTCCAGGATGAAAGATTGTAGAGAGCAGCTCCAAGGGTGCTGGAGAGGCTAAGATGGTTGGGCAAATAAGCTGTCCTCTTGGGCCCCACAGCAGAAGAGAGCCTAGGCAAGAGGATACTTAAAGAGGAAGATAAAGGCAGGAGATAGCTAGTCCTGCCAAAGTGCAGAAGAACTTGAATGTGGGGATGTTAGATGGGGCAGAGGCTGACCGTGGTCGTATGTCCCAGCACACTTTCCCTGCTGTTGGTAAGGAGCTCAGCAGGACTCCAACCTGGGGGGACAGAAGCTAGCACAGGCCGGGAGAAGGGGAAATGCCGTATGTCCCGTGCCTTTCTATGGCTTCCCTGTAGAAAGCAGAGAGCTGAGCACAAAGTCACTGGGGACAAACTGGTCGCACAGCTGCTCTGTCACATCCTACACTCAAGCAGGTGCGGGACCATTATCTCTCTCCCTGTGTCAGCCAGCACGGCCAACCCTATTAGCAATATAAGTGATCATTAAAAGCACAAAACAGCTAAGAACTGTCTGTTCATATATATCATGCCTGTTAGTTCTTCATGAAGCTCAGGCCCTAATATTTTTACTGATTCTGTTAGAACTGCTAGCTGGTGTAAAGCTAATGACATTAACCCTATGCAATATTGCTTACACACCTTCAGTTTCCTGAATAGACAGTGCTTACCCCATTTTCTTATCAGTTCCCCAACTGCATCAATAGAAAGGAGATATATATATAACTCTTATGGTAAGGGAAATAAATATATGTTTACATATTACCATATTACCCATGACACGTTCAAAATTTAAGTTGTGCAATCCTTTGTGGATTACCATATTTAAATCAACAGGAAGGTGTTTGTCCTGTCATATGACAGGGATAGCCTACACCAGTAACTACCTTCTCTGAGCGTAATACTGAACTGCTCCCCCAGCAGGCATCTGTGCTGCTGAGATAGATTTCCTTGGACCCCAGTTGGTGCTATTATTTGGAAGCAGTTATTACTTCAGTTCTCCTTCTCTAATCTGAAATTGCATGGTTTCAACATTGCAGGCAATATATCTCTAACTACAAAGGAACTCTATGAGATTAACTCAGATATAAACATCAACATTTGGTCAGATTGATTCCACCCCCTGAGTCTGCTGGCTTCTGACTTAGGTCTTTTCATTTAGGCCCATGGCAAAACATTAATTGTAAACTACAAGATACAGATTTAATTCTGTGTACAGAATCAGAAAGCATTCATCGTTTACTTGAACTAGAGACTTAAACCTGTCCACTACGATAAAACATTTTGCACAAACAAAATTGTTCTGTTAATTTAGCTGGTTCTTTTTTGATCTTTCTGTTTTCATCTTTTCCCCAACCTGATATTTTAGCTGTAGATGTTTCCAGTTACTGGTGTTAAATGCTCAGCATTTTTTGAAATGCAAACCACTTAGGAAAGAGTCTAAATATAGACTTTAAAAAAAAAAAAGAAAATGGCCTCAAGAACATATGGTTTAAGCATTTTGAAGTACAGAATTGACAGGGTAAAGCACAAATTATTCTCTAGACTTGAGAACGCAGACACTGTGAGAAAGTCTTTCATTAGACAGTCATATACTACTCTTTAAAAAAAAAAAGTTATATATGAGGTTTCCTTATATTTTAGGGTTAGCTTACATTTTACTTTTCAACAATAATATATTAATATTCTCCCTAAAAGATAAAGAAATACATAATTATGTAAAGTTCTTGTCTCATTCTCAGGAAACCATGACAATATACATAGTACTTGGGAGTGTGATTTTTCCAATTCTGTTTGCCTCTGAAAAGGCGGAAAGAGGAGGGGTCAGCACAATAATGATATCCTACAGAATGTCTGTGGGAAAAAGTCAGATTTCTTAGAACCACTGTCTTGGAGAAAAAGTCTCCACAAAGTGGTCCTAGCAGCCAACAGAGACTCTAAGATCCAACTTGAGATTTGGAGTGCCGAGCCTAGTACCGTCTTCAAACAGCAAAAATGCAACTTTCTATTTAATGGGACAATTT
This sequence comes from Anser brachyrhynchus, assembly GCF_964034855.1. NCBI lineage: Eukaryota > Metazoa > Chordata > Aves > Anseriformes > Anatidae > Anser > Anser brachyrhynchus. Next base: position 134,384,639 of record NC_137695.1, read on the forward strand.
GAGGGTCATAGATTTTTTTTTTTTTAGATATTCACAGATAATTCTCTTTCCTAAATTATTTCTACTGTCTCAGACTGATAACAATATAGTTTCAAGCTATTCTTCTCTTTTTTTTTTATTTTGTGTGTGTGTGCGTGTGTGAACTGATTTTACCTTTTATGACAATTTATTTGTGATCAAAGAGATAATTTCCTATTTTTTTTAACCTGGCATGTTTAACAGTATGGATTTTCATAAGGTCTCCATAGCAAGCGGACCTGAAATGAACCCGAAATTCAGGCTGTGGTGTGAAATCTCCTAGGAGGTCGTAAAGCAGTTTCTTTATAATTAGCATTAGTGCTATTAGTATTATTTTTACGGTATACATTTTTAAAGAAATACTGTCTTTCTGATAGATGATAGAGAACAGAAAAAGATGTATAGGGGATAAAAATAACACTAGAATATGTTGAATCATTTCCTTTTTCCCCCTTTTCAATAACTGTCACATAGAAAATTTATATGAAGCTCTCTCAGATTCAGGACCCAGACTTAAAATCTGCTAAGCTTCCTGCTAAGAGAAGGGAAGGTAGGAGCTAGATTTATTTGTTGTGTGTGAGGTCTTTCCTTTTTCCTTTCCTTTCCTTTCCTTTCCTTTCCTTTCCTTTCCTTTCCTTTCCTTTCCTTTCCTTTCCTTTCCTTTCCTTTCCTTTCCTTTCCTTTCCTTTCCTTTCCTTTCCTTTCCTTTCCTTTCCTTTCCTTTCCTTTCCTTTCCTTTCCTTTCCTTTCCTTTCCTTTCCTTTCCTTTCCTTTCCTTTCCTTTCCTTTCCTTTCCTTTCCTTTCCTTTCCTTTCCTTTCCTTTCCTTTCCTTTCCTTTCCTTTCCTTTCCTTTCCTTTCCTTGCCTTGCCTTGCCTTGCCTTGCCTTGCCTTGCCTTGCCTTGCCTTGCCTTGCCTTGCCTTGCCTTGCCTTGCCTTGCCTTGCCTTGCCTTGCCTTCCCTTCCCTTCCCTTCCCTTCCCTTCCCTTCCCTTCCCTTCCCTTCCCTTCCCTTCTTTCCTTTCTTCCTTTTTCTCTCTCTCTCCCTTCCTTCCTTCCTTCCTTCCTTCCTTCCTTCCTTCCTTCCTTCCTTCCTTCCTTCCTTCCTTCCTTCCTTCCTTCCTTCCTTCCTTCCTTCCTTCTTTCTCTCGTTCTCTCGTTCTCTCGTTCTCTCTTTCTCTCTTTCTCTCTCTCTCTTTCTCTCTTTTCCTCTCTTCCTCTCTTTCTCACACAGTAACTGTATGTGAGGTGTTGTGGGATGAGGAAAATAATCATGAAGAGGCTGACCCACATTTTCTATATGCACTTGTTCAAACCACATCCATCTGCCCCAAACAAAACAAAACAGAACAAAACAAAAACCTTTCTAGCATGCTGCAGAAAGAGGAAAAAAAAACACTCATGGAAACATCATTAGCTTCAACATATTAATGAGTTTAACAAACCCATGTTAACCCACTACTCTCAGTATACAGGTGTCTTATCCAATGAATCCAGTTTGGGAAGACAGTAATAAATTTTTTGTTGTTGTATAACCAGAGACAAAGGCCTCTAGATGACAACAACAATATTAATAATAATGGTGTGGTCTGTTCCTTTTCTATGCATACCTGCAATGGTTACAGAAATTGTCTGTGAGGGGCCATTCTGTCTTTCAGCTAAATGTTTCCTTGGCAATAAAGTTAATGTAACAGACAATGTGAACTTTCATCATTCATTTCCATGCAAAGTCAGCCAGTTTAGTTTTAACAGTTCTCATTAGCAGTTTAAGATTGGCTGATAGCGAACTGAGGCAGATGGCAAATGCAAGCAGTTTGTTCTACTGGCCGAGTATGTGGGAAATAACCTCCAGTTGTAGTTCAAATGGATAACTGAGTTTGCAGCTTCCCTAGCTACTCCACATAGGCTTGCAATGGTCTGTGTTTGCCTACAGAATGATGGAAGCATTATGCAACTTAGTGGACCTTGTTACACTTCATTTTTGATTTACTGCCTGCATCATGATCATTTCTGTTTGGCAAATAAGCCACAGTGTAAATACCACCTTGGATCTATAGACACTAAAAGCACTGTGTAAGATGTGCTTAACAGACTACATTTCCATTGCTTTAGTTAGGAATACTACAAAGTCCATCTCTTTGACTTATTTCTTAGCCTCTCTTTCAGTTAGCATAATAGTAGACTTGGCAATTTTAGGTCAAGACAGAAACTGAGAGTATGATATTGATAGCCCCTGGGATATATTAAAATGAGCCAACTAAACACACATCTAGGACATGGGGCTGGATTCATCCACATCTCTGCCTTCACCGAGTGCCAGTGTTTAAGTTTCCCTTTTAACAACATGTAAATTAAGCACTTTTCTCAAAGCTGAAAGGGTTTTCCATGAAAGCAAAAACAAACAAACAAACAAACAAACAACAACAAATAGAAAATGAGCTCATTAGCTTGCCAATGGTTAATATTTTCCAACATCTGGCTTCCAGATAGTACATGGGATCTATTAGACAGATCCACTTCTCATGTCTGTATATTCCTGTGCCTCATGACTGAGTCCTCACAAGCTACCCAGGGCAATTTATGGATGCATATATTGCATCTCTTCAATAACCGAAGGGGTCTTTCTATTCCCAAATGCAGCTCTACATCCATAGCTCTACATACCATAGTAATACTTTTAAGTACACACTGAATGTTTCAGAGTTATCATTTTATGCAACAACTTGGGGTGACTGGACATGGAACAAGTGGTTGTATGCACACCAAACAAGTATAATCCATGTAAGATTTGGAAAGCTTGAAAACAGATTACCCTGTTAAATTCTAACAGCATAACATGCACTTACTATTGGGGAAAGAGTGATTTGCTTTCTAAATACTGAAAACCTTGAGGTTTAGCAATAAAAACTATTATATGTGTATGAGTTGACTCCTGAATTTCAGGGAGAATGGTGAAATGAAAAAAATCATTAGTTACTCCATTTGTCTGTAGCTTTCAAAGTTCTTTTAAATATTTTCTGGCATCTTCAGCATTGTGAAATGCTATAAATGTAATTGTTTGTTTGTTTGCCATATTTTATAATAGTGCTAATTACCTCTTTTGCATTCAAATAGATTTAGTTTAAAACAGAAGTTGGGCTTCTTTAACCTTACAACCACACATAAACAAAGCTGTAACTTCAACAAGTTAGGTCTCTTTAGCCTGGAAACAAGATATGACCAAGATCCATAAAATTATTAATGGCATAGATAAAATGATTAGGGAAATACTTCCTCATAATATGAGTATCAGTGTACTTAAAGTGAATTTATAAATGGCAACTTTAAAAATCAAGAACAGATAGTTTTTCACATCTGCTTAAACTATAAAACTCATTGCCACAGGATGTTGTGGATACTAAATGCTTACACAGGTTAAAAAAGAGATTACACCAGTTCATGAAAGGAAATCCCTCAAAGGCTATTAAACACAAAAATATGGCCTCTGGCTCAGAAAGTCAATGAGTCACAGATTGTTGGAAGCTAGGAGTGAATATGCCAGGGTTTTTGTTGCCATATGCTTGTCCTTGCTTTTATCCTCTTTCCTAGGTATCAGCTAATAGCCCTATTAAAAATAGGTTGTTTTCTAGGAACCCATGTTGTTAATTCTATGTTTAAAATATATAGATAAGTATGATACTATATATACATATAGGTATGTATATATATATATTATTTTTTTCAAAGAACACAATCAACTTTTACATATTTATCCTAGTACAGAACTGGAAAACAAGCATGTGATGACTACTAGGTCACACTGCTTGATTGCAGATTAAATTCAATGTTAATAGAAACTTATTAAAATAATCAAGTAAGCAAGAGCACTAGGCTTTATGAAATGAAATTAATGTTAAAATTGTAATACAGAGCTTCCTTTAATCTGAAGTGCTTAGCTTGCTTTCTACCTAACCATAGCATATGACGTGCACTGTTTGAGACGCGAATCTCCCTTGAGAGACATGGTTTTCACAACTCCACTAGTTCATATTTCCAGCAGCATATATCTGCTGCACCATGACAACCACATTGGCAGCCAAAAGAAATTTACTACAAGTTGATCTATGCACTTCAGAGATTAAGATTTTCATAAATTTTTCCTGGCTGCCAACAAAGAGCCCACAGCATAATCTATGCACTAACTAGAGTCCAAGTATCTATCTACATTAGATACTGTATTTGCATCAAATCCCCAAAGCTTTTGCTTGGCAACATGAGAGATCTATCAACTGCATAGTACAAAGCGACAGAGTTTTGTTTTGTTTTGTTTGTCTGTAAAACTTGATAATTTTTGAGTACTACAGAGTTAGCAAAAAATTATCAAATCCTTAAGATGAGTTTTGCACTCGTTTTCCCAAAGACAGATTCATGTATATAAGTTGCAAATATTCCACATGAATGTAAGCATGCTACAAACATATTCTCCTTACACTTAAAAGCAAATGTACACCAAAAATACCCATTATTTCTGTAATAGAATATCATTTGCTGTTATTTATTGTTGTCTTTTTTTGTTTGTTTGTTTAGAAGACTTTTTTTCTACAGAATTTCAGTGTTGTGTAGTAATTGCCATAGTAAATTTGCTACAGACATTAAAAAAAACATGCATGTACCTTTTATTTCTATTTCTCTGGCAGATATAAATATGAGGATAAGAGTATCAAATGAACTCTACTGATCTACTATTTTATCTGAGGAGAGATTATACTTAGTTTTGCTAAGTATTTTTTGCCACTGGAAGTCAGACTTCTGCAGTCAGATTTTAGTCAGCAATTGGTACATTAAGCATCATGTCTAATCTGCTTGAAGTCTAAGCTCTCTAGACATCCTTGTTTTCCCCAAGAGCTACTTCTAAATCTTGCTGTTTAAAAAAGCTGCACATGTGTAAGTAGGTCAATCTTAAATTAATCTAGTTAAAAGTACTATACTCTCCATTCAAACTGGTTTAACACTCCCTTAAATAGGTTTAAATGCATTCAGTAATTTCCCAGAAAAAAAAAAACTGATTTAAAGAAGAGCTAAACTAACTTAAGTGCATTTAGCCAGACAAATCTAAAATCAATTTTGATAAACCAATGCAATTTTTGAAGTTGAAACAGAAGTTTATGCTTTAAGTTAAGGCCTTTTAGTTTCTGGCAGATAGCAAAAATGTCTTCAACCACTCTCAGGTGGAGAAAGGAAATATATATATTAAGAAGCCATAAAAAATATGATGATATGTATTACTGATGGATTTGTCTATTAAAATATATCTTCATCCATGATGGGCTGCTCTCTGAAAGTCTTCTTTCTGATCTATTTACTCTGCCATAATTTTTAGGATTCCATCCAAGAGCTTTACTATATTTAATAGGAATTATTTTTATAATAAAATATATAATAAATCCAGGTAAAAGAGATTAATGGAAAATATATAAGGTAAAAGTGAGGAGGAATAACAGTTGCATCTCAGTCACCATTCCCACCTGCTAGAAATAGTTTGTGTTTCATTCAACAAGCAGACAGCAGTGACATTGAACTCCAAAAATCATCACAGCCCTTTTATTCCCAGCTACTGCTTGCCAAGATGAAGCTTCTGAGCATAATCATTAGTTAGGAACCTGGCTTCAGTGGGTTGGGACTGCCAAAGATTATCACAATTTTACCCAAACTTCATCTACTAAATGTCTGCTGGTATTTACCAACAGAACTAGTCAAGACACACAGATTTCTAAAGATAAGCTAGCTTTATCTGAAGTCACTGTTCAGAAGACTGCTTTCAGTCTCTTCATCTGTTCCTCACTTAGGTCTTACTTCAGAAATTATAAATGATGAAAGATCTGAGATTCATTTAGCTTTTGGTACTGCTCACTGTTAAGTTAATGGGAAGGGTGCAAAATGAATTGAGGTTAGTGCTTGTCCTCTTCAAGGCTTTCCAATGGATTCATCAAAATAATAAATAAATAAAGCAAGCAAGCAAGCAACACCCCTTACTCTAGAACACTCTAGCTAGTTATCCTATAATAGGGGACATATACATACTTTATCACCTCAAAAGCAACCTCAGTGTGTACACTGTTTTTAGCAACTCTGAGATCAGATGTTGCCTCCTCTCTTTCTCAAAAGTCCTGTAGTGGGATCCTAAGCAACCTTCATTCACAAGTATGAGGCAATGAAATCAAACCTAGTGTCCTGTATAAAATATATGTTTTGTTTTCTTTCTAATTTGAATGTTTTGAAGTAAACATAGGAAAATTGTCCTGCTGATTTTTTTTAATGATTCTATTACTATATACTATTGACAAAGCAGATCTGCAAGATAAGTCCTATTCATAATTGTGTTGTTATAGAAATACATCATCCATTTTTTCCAGTAGCAAATATCTATGCTCAGCATATATTATTTAAAATTTCCACAGATTTATAAATACTGCTGCTCAAAACCAAAGTAAAATGTGAAGAGTATAAGTAGAAACATATAATTGCCTGTTTTACAATAGGGAAAGCATCTTATCCCTAAGACCTTGAGAATGTATATACATCATGCTGCAGTAACTTGGAGGATAGGGGAGGAGGCTCTGAAGATTAACAACTACATAATGAAGCAGCATGTCCAGAAATCTACCACACTAGTTATTCTACTAGAATCTGATACTTCAACCTCTAATTGTATTGCAGTGCCTTAAAAACTTTACGTGTTCCAGATTTAAAAATGGCCAGATGAAAACAATGTGTGACAGAGCCCTGTTAAAGCCAACAAGAACACTACCAGCTTCAGTACAGGAAGACAGGGCACAGTAGAGGATTTTTATGCTAGCAGCTAACAGTAGAGGCAGTCCCTGCCTCCTCCCATCCCTGCCAATGACTTTGAATTTCTATACAGTGATTTCAAATATTTGCAACTGAAAGTATACTTTGAAAAAGACTTCTGGTTAAGGATTTTGACAATACTATACCTCCAAAATATTGCCACTCTTAGCAAGATATCATTGTCCTTTTCTGGATACATCATTCATTGTCTAAATATTTTTCACTCCAAAAATGAGGTGATGTATATCACCTAAATGGACTGGAGTCATAGGGGCAATGAAATCTCTTCCTCGCCTCCAGATTGATATATTGAGATTTCTTCCTTTTCCCTTTTTTTCCTTCTTTTTCTTTCCAGCACTTAAATTCAGGAGAAAATAAAGTGTTTTTGTTTGTTTGTTTGTTTGTTTGTTTTTAATAAATACTGATTTTTCAAATAAATACTTATGTCAGTTGACATTGCTTATTTTCATCTGGTTTTTTGTTGTTTACATCTCTAATTGTACATACTGTATGACCTCTATTTCCTTATTTTATATGTTTGTCTTGTTAATAATCTAAACTGTGCTCTCTGTGAAATATTTTCCTGTGATTTTCACATCCTTTCTGACTTCCTGTTCCTGACTAGTGTTTCACTTTCAATGTTTGTTTCACAGTATCACAGATTTCTAGGTTGGAAGAGACCTCAAGATCATCGAGTCCAACCTCCGACCTAACACTAAGTACTCCACTAAACCATATCGCTAAGCTCTACATCTAAACGTCTTTTAAAGACCTCCAGGGATGGTGACTCCACCACCTCCCTGGGCAGCCCGTTCCAATGCTTAATAACCCTTTTGGTAAAGAAGTACTTCCTAACATCCAACCTAAAACTCCCCTGTCGCAACTTTCGCCCATTCCCCCTCGTCCTGTCACCAGGCACGTAGGAGAACAGACCAACCCCCACCTCTCTACAGCCTCCTTTAAGGTAACTGTAGAGAGCGATAAGGTCGCCCCTGAGCCTCCTCTTCTCCAGGCTGAACAAGCCCAGCTCCCTCAGCCGCTCCTCGTAAGACTTGTTCTCCAGACCCCTCACCAGCTTCGTCGCCCTTCTCTGGACTCGCTCAAGCACGTCCATGTCCTTCCTGTAGCGAGGGGCCCAAAACTGAACACAGTACTCGAGGTGCGGCCTCACCAGAGCCGAGTACAGGGGCACAATCACTTCCCTCGACCTGCTGGCCACACTGCTTCTTATGCAGGCCAGGATGCTGTTGGCCTTCTTGGCCACCTGAGCACACTGCTGGCTCATATTCAGCCGACTATCAACCAATACTCCCAGGTCCTTCTCGGACAGGCAGCTTTCCAGGCACTCATCTCCCAGCCTGTAGCTCTGCTTGGGGTTGTTGCGCCCCAGGTGCAGGACCCGGCACTTGGCCTTGTTGAACTTCATACAGTTGACCTCAGACCATCGCTCCAGCCTATCCAGATCCTCCTGCAGAGCCTTCCTGCCCTCGAGCAGATCGACACATGCACTTAGCTTGGTGTCATCTGCAAACTTACTGAGGGTGCACTGGACGCCCTCATCCAGATCATCGATAAAGATATTAAAGAGGACCGGCCCCAGTACCGAGCCCTGGGGGACACCACTAGTAACCGGCCTCCAACTGGATTTGACTCCGTTCACCACAACTCTTTGGGCCCGGCTATCCAGCCAGTTTCTAACCCAGCGAAGCGTACGCCAGTCCAAGCCCCGAGCAGCCAGTTTCTTGAGGAGAATGTTGTGGGGAACTGTGTCAAAAGCCTTACTGAGGTCAAGGTAAACCACATCCACAGCCTTTCCCTCATCCACCAAGCGCGTCACTTGGTCATAGAAGGAGATCAGGTTCGTCAAGCAGGACCTGCCTTTCATAAACCCATGCTGACTGGGCCTGATCGCCTGCTTGCCCTGCAAGTGCCGCGTGATGACCCTCAAGATAATCTGCTCTATGAGCTTTCCTGGCACTGAGGTCAAACTGACAGGCCTACAGTTCCCCGGGTTTCTTCCATCCTCTTCTCCTACTGCAGTTGCAAAGTGTTACCAAAATAATCTTGAGAATAAACAAACTAAACTTTCCCTGCAGCAGCCCATACAGTGCTGTGCTCTGCACTTGTAGCTAGAACAGCACTGGTATCGCACCAGTGTTGCATCTATTGCTGTGCAATAATGGCACAGCATCAGGAATCCCTCCAAACCCCAGCCAGCAGGCTGGGAGTGGGCAAGAGGTGTGGAGGAGGCATCACCAGGGCAGCTGACCTAAACTGAACAAGGGGATATTCCATGCCATGAGATGTCACACTCAGCAATAAAAGGTAGGAAAGGGGAAGGGGGGGGAGGGGGAGGCTCTCATTATGAAGATGTCTGTCCTCCCAAACAACCGCTATGTGTATTGAGGCCATGCTTCCCTGGACGTGGCCAAACATCGCTTGTTGAAGGGAAATAGATATTTTTTTCCTCTCTCTGTGCTTTCAAGCAGTCTTTGCTTGTTTTGTTGTTGTTGTTGTTTTTTCCCTCTTTATTTTTCCTTGAATTAAATTATCTTTTTCACAACCCATGGGCCCCCTTTTTTTTTTTTTTTTTTTCCTTTCCAGCATACTTCTTGTCCTCCTCTTCTTCTTCTGAGGGGGAGTGAGAGCAGTTGTGGTGGAGTTCAGCAGCCCAGCAAGGTAAAACCAGCATTGTTTGCAATCACCAACAGCACTATGGAAGTTCAGAGAAGAGTTCACTACAGTTTAGCTGGAGTTAAGGTACCAGCCGTACTCAACTTATAGGTTATCCAGAAAAAAAAAAAGAAATAGATCATTATAGAGAGTCTGCAAGTGTTAATTTGTGTGACCAGAGTGTTTTTTTTCTGAGCAACAGGCCCATTAGTCTCTACTCCTACAAAAGTCTTATTCACTCCCCAGAATGAGGGAAAAGTGAAGACCCCCTCAAAGCATAGACCCTTTTCGCCAGCTTGTTAAAATAAGTATACAAGCCACAAAAAATGACCCTGAAGTGATAACAATGGAAAGCAGCACTAAGCTGCAGAGATTATGTGTTTCTATTGAAAACGACCCCTCAGTCCAGAACGTTATTGAAACCAAGCAAAACAAAATAAAATCAAGAAAGTATGATAAGAAAATGACAACAACAACAAAAAAACCAGTAACAACAAATCACCCAGAGTATGAGGACACTGCTATTAACTAGTCAATATAAAGTAGTTTAGGAATAACTTTACTCAGAGTACTGAATTTGTGTACAATATTTTATATTCTTGTTTTGTGATCATTACATATATATAAAATAAAATAAAATAAAATAAAATAAAATAAAATAAAATAAAATAAAATAAAATAAAATAATAAAATAAAATAAAATAAAATAAAATAAAATAAAATAAAATAAAATAAAATAAAATAAAATAAAATAAAACAAAACATTTTAAAAAGGAAAGCTCTTTCTGAAAGCATTTCAAGGAGTTGCTTGTCTTTTCTGAGGTAGAGAGTATGCAAGCAGTTTTCATTAGCAGAACACTAAAAGGTGGAAAATCAGGCTAGTACTTTTCAAGAGGACCTAAGACTTGCATTTTGCTGCTAAATAACCAAGCTGGTCTATGTTTTCAAATCACTCTGGAATAATAGAATTGTAATCAGAGAAAATGATTATTTGGGGTGAGATTTAATTCAAAAACAAAAAACAAAAATTTATGACCAAAGGTTTTTAACCCTTGTATTGGATTTCTAACAACACTACATGGAGTTGACTATTGAAGGACTATGGCAGCAATGAAGCTTAAAAAAATGACACTCGCCCAGGAAAAATGACTCATGGCTAAGATCAGAAATATATTTTTCAACATTCTGCTTTTCAGTGTTCTGAGACTGAGCTCAAGATGATAGGGAGCCTAAGAGAGCTGTAAGTCTTTTCTTCCTGTCAATCCCAAATGGCATGCTTGTCTTCTTTTTCCACCTGGAAGTTTTTTCCAGTCACAAAACAACAACAACAACAACAACAAATGTGGACATTTCTTCAGGATTCCTAGACCTAAGCTAATGCAGTAAGACCATCAGCACTGGCCTACCTGATAACTGGAAGTCACAGACAAATAGCAACTCTGAGTACATATATCAACTGTATTTAGGTTGGTATTTCTAGGCTGACAATCACATAGTACTTTCATTTAGACAATAACTACGACCTAAGATCCAATGTATATACAATTTCAACAATGAAACTAGGATTTGCCAAAATTCTTCAGAACACTTGCATTGATAAGATATTTATTTTAATTTTAATGTATTTTGCAGAATTTTTGCAGTCATAAACTATTGTGGGTTTTCTATCTTGACTATCCCATTTTAACAGAAATCTGTCTCCCTCAAAAAGGATATATGAGCACATCAAAGTACGTTATTACACTTGCAAAACAATTTTCCTGTGATACCTGTTGACACTTCATGGCATAGATAACAAAACTTTTTTCTTATAAAGGTCGATCTTCTAAGATACATAAAAGCACAGTTTTAATGATAGTATCATTTTACTTTCACTTAAATTTTTCCTTCAAGATATTTTAAAATTAGTGAATACAAGAAATAGCTCTTGACAACTACTCTACAAAACACAACCACAAGAAAACACATTAAGAAATGCATGTCATTTTGCACTCTGAAAAATATCTAAGGTAAAGTAGAAGAAGATAGCCAGAAGGTCGCACATTTTCATAGAGACTAAAAGTATCCATATGTGGAACTGTTCCAAAAGAGTTATCACATTTTAAATTGACACCTTGCCTTCAACATACGCATGTCTGTAGATTTTCCTGAGTGCTTAAGCAATAACTTAAAAAAACATAGAACATTATGTGCAGTGTTGGTCTCCCACAGAGCCCATAAGAACACCTTCATTTAGCCTCACAATGCTGTGACTATTTACCTGAGCTGCACAAACAGAAGATTCCCACTGCTGTTTCTTTGATCTGAGATTGTGGAGGGCAAATATAAGCAGTGCAATACGTTTTGCTCCAGTAAGAATCTGGGGCTCAGTCTATAGGAAATAAGCTTCTTGAATCCATTCTGCTACTAAAGGCCTCCAAAATGCAGTATACTGCTCTTGCTTCACTGACCCTTACGCAATTCAAGTATTTCACCATCAGAATCATCACAATATCGTATTTATACCCCTGAACTATTAAGTTAAAACTTTGTTGTAAGCACAAGGCTACAAATACTTAGACTTGGAAGATGAAAAAGAGAGGAAGGAAAGGAGTTAAATAAAGTCCATAACTGTTCACAAATTTGGTTTAACATTCAAATACAACCGTTTTGCACTTAATTGTCATCTTTATCATCTTTTGTGTATCAATAGCATCTCTGTGCATCTGTACGTCCTCTTCTATGTGTCATTGTTTGCTGAAGAGACTCTCTCAAACCATGTAAATGAGTTAGAGAGATCTCCTAGGACAACTGGGGCCAAAGCAGGGTATGCACAATAAGTCTACACAAAGGCTTTTCCTTGATACTGTTCTGCAGAGATAGCTTTAAATTAGGCTTCTTAGATAACAGCAGTAATTTAATCACATGAATTTGGAGCTCAGCAAAGGCCAGATTATTCTTCTGCAAATAGTATCCTTAAAGAGTATCTGTAGTCTTCACTTAGCAAATTTTAGGTGTACCAACTGCATTATGTAGTCACTTCTTTGACTCTGAGGCATTTACAACTTAAATAAGGAATTATGAATCATAGAATGGTTTGGGCTGTAAGGGACCTTAAAGATTGTCTAGTTCCAAACTCCCTGCCATGGACAGGGACACCTCCCTCTAGACCAGGTTGCTCAAAGACCCATCAAACCTGGCCTTAAACACCGCCAGGGATGGGGCATCCACATCTTCTCTGGGCAGCCTGTGCCAGTGCCTCACCACCCTCTGAGTAAAGAATTTCTTCTTAATATCTAATCTAAATCTAACTTCTAGTTTAAAACCATTACTGCTTGTCCTATCACTACATTCTTTGCTAAAGAGTCCCTCCCCCACTTTCTCTTATGAGTTCCAAAAAAAAGGTTCAAAAGTTATTGGGAAGCACTAATTCTGTTCTTGGAATAGCACCCTTAAGAGTTGACTTTAAATGCTACCATTGAATCACCATTAAGTAAAACAGAAGACTAGGTTTTATACACATAGGTATTGGAGGGAAGTGTCAGTTGTTCTTAATCTCTCCTATATCACTTCTAATGAACATTCCATTTTCCCTAAACCTAAATAAAATTCACATGGCCAACAAGTTCAAAATGAAAGTTGTTTATGTAAACACTCATCAGTACAATGGTTGAATGAACACAAGCGTTCCTAACAAGAATTTAATGTGTTTCAAGAGAAACACTTTTTCACGCTCTAAGTTACATTTAGACAGAAACTTTCTGCTGTTAGAATCTTTTAGATTCCTAATAGACCAATTAACTGAAGATATTTCTAAAGCAACATAAACTTAGAAGAGAAAACTATGTGACTTTAAGGACAGGGAAGCATGGAAATAGCTGAAAAATCATGAGACACTTTAATTAATATTATTTATTTTGTTTAGACTGAAATCTTCTCTTACCATCATGATTAGGATTTCCCAAAGTCCATGGCTCATCTGAGTCAAAATGAGTGTCTCCCCCAATTCCTGGCCCAGGGAAATATGCATGGGCCAAAAATCCTCCCTCCCCATCAAAGGGAGAACTGTCTCCATGAAAACCTGATGCAAAAATGATTGTAATATCCACGTCCCTCTTGCCATTTTCTAATTCAATATAAGGAACTTCTTCAAATGTTAGAGGAGTTACATTCTGCCACACATCAAAGGCACGGCGAATGGCTTTACGAGTTTCAGCATCACCTACTTTTGGAGTGACGTTCTTAATGCTGAAAGAAACAGAGAAAGAGTAAATAGATTAAATTTTACAGAGTGGTAAGTGACACTGCTCACATCCATTTTTCCCTAGATAACTAAAAACACAGTGCTTTTAATAAAACATGCTAGTGTGGATTTATATTCCTTAAGAAAATTATTTTTAAACAAGCAGGTGAGAAATTACTGTGTAAATTTGTTTAGCCCTTTATGCTAGTTGTCTTTATATGTTAGCTGACTTATTCTCAGCAGTACAAAAATCTTATTTTTAGAACATCAAAAATATTTTTAAATGAACAAATTCTTAACAGTAGGATAACCAGATTAATCAACCACTGACTGTTTACCTCCTGGACCACAATTCGAATACATCACAGCTGAAGAATGGCATGTCATTTCTGATCAAAAGCTTAAAATGTTTCCAGTTAAATGATTTTTTAACTTCTTAGTGAGTCCACTAACAATAGCAGAGCTCCATACTGTGACTACCAACCAATTTTTACAAAGACTCAAAAATGGTTCTTGTTTCATTTGGAACTGGATAGATAATTCCTTATCACAAATAAAGCCTTTCTATTTTATAACAGGCTAAGACGTTCTTTAATAATCTGATTGCTTTTATTAATCTTTCATAAAACTGTAGAATTTGTCAGAAAAATCATTTTATAGAAAATCAATTTTATGCTAATTCATAAAAAAATATAGTTTAACAAAAATTTCAGTCTCCACTACTTCTACAGTTATACACACACAAAAAAAAAAGGCAAAGAAATGTCAGAATCACTGTTGAGTTCAAAATGGAACTAATCTGCATTACAGTGGAATTATCTTAAAAACAAACAAACAAAACCACCCTTCTTTATTTATTTTTATTACTTAATTCAAGAAAAGAATGCCAATAATCAGATTCAGACCTATCCAATTTCCTCTGTCATTTCTACTTAATTCATGTGCACAACAAAGACTGTTTTATTATTATGTCTGTATTGAAACTGCTGCAATCAGATGCACTTTTTTTTCATTTGACATGTGCTTTGCTGAACATCCATCACAAGTTTTAGAAGTAACGTTCTGGAATGCATGTAAGATTTCTGTAAGTTTACACAACATGATGTGCTGATGGAGATCACAAATATTTCATTAATCAGCCTGAGAAGATTCATGTACTTGATTATATGATACTGAAAGTTTATAAAAATGGAAATAAACCTTTCAAGTCTAATTTAATTTTACATATATAGTATGTAAAATACTTATTGAATTCCTCCAGTTTCATCATGTTCTTTTAAAACTAACTTTGTCAGATCTTCAATGTCCTGCTTTGTATGCTTTGTAGATTTTTGTAGATTGCTTTGTATGCCTTTTTCTCCTGATTTTGTCTGGGATAGAGTTAATTTTCATCTTAGAGACTCATATGTTTTTAGAGGCTCCTGTGTTTTAGGATTTTTTGATGAAAACAGTGTTGATAACACACCAATGTTTTTGGTTGTTGCTGATCGGTGCTTGCACAGACTCACGGACATTTCAGCTTCTTGTGCTGCCCTGCAAGTGAGGAGGCTGGGGATGCACAAGGAGCTAGGAGGGCACACGGCCAGGACAGCTGACCCAAACTGGCCAAAAGGATATCCTATACCAAATGGAGTTATGATCAGAAATAAAAGACTGGGTGAAAGAAGGGGGAGGGGTGGGACATTTGGAGGAATGGCATTTGTCTTCCTAAGTAACTGTTATGCTTGATGATGATCTGCTTTCCTGGAAGCAGCTGAACACCTGCCTGCCAATGGGAAGTAGTAAATGAATTCCTTGTTTCACTTTGCTTGTGCACATAGCTTTTGCTTTACCTAATAAACTGTCTTTATCTTAACCCATGATTTTTTGTACTTTTACCTTTTTGATTCTCTCCCCTGTCCCACTGTGGGAGGCGTGAGTGAACAGCTGTGTGGTACTTAGCTGCCTGCTGGGGTAACAACACCTTTCCTCACAGTTATGTGTTCCTTAGTACTGACTCATCAGTAATTTTATGATTACTGTTGTGTTGATTTTCAGGTAGTTAAAAATTGCTGGACACACTGGACCAAGTATCAGGCCCTGCAGAACCCCTCTCTAAAAGTTCCCTACTTTGTGAATTACTTTTTTAAGATGTTTTAGAGAGTTTGTAACCTACCCACCGTATGCACATTGAGAATGTACAGTATTTCACAACCAGAATGCCATACAGCACTAAATAAAAATACCTCACAAAAGCACACTTACACTGCCACTACCAGAAACTTAACAGCACTTAATGTGCTGCTTTCCTAAGAATACCACTATAATGTGGATGAATTTTTGCATTAGTCTAATCTTGCAGTGTACTCTGTAAGGCACATAAATTGTCCCAAGCACAGCTCACTGAAGGATTAGAGCCTCTGTTTCTGCATATACAGCAAATGAATAAACAGGTTTTTATAGAAAATAGAATATGTCTAGCAAAACTGCTATTTTTGACGTAGTAAAATTTCCTCTGATAGCTTCAATTTATTATTTAATTGTTTTCTGTTTAGAAATCAGTAATGGATCAAAGTCACACTTTGGGGTTATGCAAACAATCAAAAGGATACATGGAAACTGATGAAAACAGATTGGATAAAAACAGATTGGAATTTTGTACTGGTGGTAAACTGATCAATTGCTTGGTCTAAGAGGAATTGACAAACATTTTAAACCTCATCACTTTACATTTTCTTGCTTTTTCAGTGCACAGAATTAAGTTTTAGTCATTGATTACAAACGAAAAGTTGAGCCACTCAACTAGTTTCACACACATTAACTATGGGTGATTACCTATAGTGGGGGGCCTTTTCTAGGAGCTTCAGCTATCAAATTACTTTTGAAATAGCATTCTACATCTCAAGAGTCATTGTCAAGAAAAAGTATTTTTCAGAGCATACATTCTGTATTAGAACAAGACAGATTTCTGGCTTCCAAAATGGTCTTCTGGAGAGAGTAAGATTATAATGAAAAATGTAGCTTCTAAAAGAAATGAAATAAATCAGTATTTATTCCAATATAGGAATATTTCCAGAGATGGTTGTCCTTTTTAATGGGTTTAATACAAGTCAAGTACAATCCTAAAGGGGCAAATTCTAATGTTATTTGTAACACCAGTGTGGAAATTTTCTGGCTGGGAAGCTTGCATAGAATATAGATATGAAATCCAAACAACTTTACGTTTCTTTCATGGGGTTGATCTTCAAAGGGGAAGTATAGTACATGATAAATCCATACAATGTATCAACTATCAGGGATTTTACAGCTCATCTCTTAAAAGGTTTTGGTTTAGACATATCACTGCAGTAGCAGATAGTCTTATGTGATCCTTTCTCACATGGCTCTAGGTCTTAAAGATAGAAGTCACCTAAAATAGTAGTTGCTGTCACTGGTAACATGAAAAGAGGAGCTAGGCATCTTACACTCAAAGTGTCCATATAATGTGGCTCAAAAATATTGGGGACATGCCAGCTCAGAATCACTCGTATTGCAAGGTGGTAGCATAGCAAACCAGAAGCCATCATAATAAGAAAATGGTATTTCCTAAGAACTGCTTTCATAGCCTCTCTGTCTAGTGATCATTTCACAGGAAAGAAATTCAATTGAGAAATCTCCAGTGCTGACCTTGAAGTGATTTGCAATGAAACCTTATAAAGGGGCTGAAGACTGTACTTGCAATTCTTTCCAATGGAAGATTTTAGTAAGCAAATGGAAAATAAGTTGAAATATTTCTTTAGATGCCATTTTTTACAAACAAGTATACTGACTGACATTTTGCACTGATTTTGAAAGTTGTTATTCTTAGACAATCACAGACATATATTCATTGAATACAGTGTTTTGTGTTTATTATTGATGTTTAATGCAAACATGGTTTTCAACCTTGCAGTTGCTTTAGTCATAGTAATTTTTAAATCCATCTCTTGTAAAAGAAAGAAAAAGATTTCATCAGTGATATTCACTTTTCACATTTAAGTAGTATTTATACAGATACATGAAGAGTCTTGTTTGGGAGACTGCTATCCTGAAATTCTGCCTCCTCTTGATTTTAGAAAAGCTTTGGGTTTTCCTTCTACTCCTTCCCCTCTTCACCCAAAATAGCCTCCAAAAAAATCTTTCAGTGACAGATTTTTGGCTGCAACAGCTTCAGGAGCCTTGTAAGGCTGTCAGGATATACCTCACATGACTGTGTAGCATCACTCATCTGAAATTTAAATACAGTATATTAAGACTCACATATTTGCCATTAAATTTCACTGTTTCGTTCCTTTTCTTATTGTCCTCAGAGCAGCTCATTATATTTTTCACATAAATTGCTACAATCCTGTATATAAAATCAATACTTCTGACCAAACCAAAACCCAAGAGACAGCTCAGCAAATGCTAGGTAAAGCTCAAAATACTTTTGCATAAAGCTTAGCATTATTGCTTACCTTAGCAGTAACAGTCTTCACAAGAGTTATAATAACTCACTGATAGACATGGTCTGTAGACTGTGATACTTTTATTCTTCCCTGCATGTAATAAATACTGTTCTTAAATTGGTTCTGTGCTCATTTGTGCATTAAATCCAGAGTACAGGATTAACAATATCTTACTACCCTGTTATGATTACACTGGATACTAATGGGTGCTTTTAGAATTATTAGATAACTATAACGATGCAAGAGGACTCTAATTTTTCTAGAATGCGAATATATCAATTAAGTATAAATTTATAGATTATTTCTACAATGCCATTTCTTTCAAACATTTTAAGATTTTCCCAAAATTTGGGAAAAAATTCCTATTTTCCCACAAATGGGAAACTCTTTTCTAGAGAAAGAGAGGATACAGAAGAAAAAAGATCAGGAAATTTAACTGAATAGGTAAAAACATGCAGTCTGTAATCCATACGAAGTAGTCAGCCATTTCTAGATCTATACTCGATATGAAACAGTTAAGATAAAATAAATTGAAATATAGCTTAATTTTAAATAACTTGTTGAAACGTTAGCTTTTCATTGTCATTGCTGTCAATCAAACCTAGAATGAACTGAAGTTTTTCTTCTCCCCTTTTTTGTTTTTTTTCCTTTTTTCCCATCCCAGTCTTACTCATTTGAAACAAATAGATCACCTCTGGTTAAGGATATACTGCATTTTGTGCCATCATTTATCTACAGGCACTTTCCATCAAGTAACTTCATTAATCTTTCACTGATGTAGGTTTTCTTAGCTTCAACTTCTTTGCAGTCTCACTTTGCTAACTCTTTGTAGCTATAACCTAAAAACCTTTTTCATGTAAAATGTGATCTTGATTCATATAGCTCCTGCTCCAGCTGATTAAGCCCAAGTCAGATATATTGCTTTTGATCTCCTTGTTCTGTGACCACATTAAAAGTCAACCTACTGTTGCCACATCTATAATTCTCTTCTGTTTCATGGACAATACTCTCCCTATAATTTGTTAAAAGGAGCTGAAAAGTGAAAAAGATGAGGTTTCCAAGATACAAAACTAAGATTGGCTACTGCCGTTAAAGAAAACAAAAAATGTTTTTATAAATACATCAACACAAAAAGGAGGACTAAGGAGAATCTCCATCCTTTACTGGATGCGAGGGGAAACATAGTTACAAGAGATGAGGAAAAGGCTGAGGTGCTTAATGCCTTCTTTGCCTCAGTCTTTAGCAGCAAAACCAGTTGTTCTCTGGATACCCAGTACCCTGAGCTGGTGGAAAGGGATGGGGAGCAGACTGTGGCCCTCATAATCCACGAGGAAATGTTTGGCGACCTGCTACAGCACTTGGATGTATGCAAGTTGATGGGGCCAGATGGGGTCCACCCGAGGCTACTGAGAGAACTGGCGGAGGAGCTGGCCAGGCCGCTTTCCATCATTTATCGGCAGTCCTGGTTATCAGGGCAGGTCCCAGTCGACTGGCGGCTAGCAAATGTGACGCCCATCTACAAGAAGGGCCGGAGGATAGACCCGGTGAACTATAGGCCTGTTAGCTTGACCTCAGTGCGAGGAAAGCTCATGGAGCAGATTATCTTGAGTGTCATCACGCGGCACTTGCAGGGCAAGCAGGCGATCAGGCCCAGTCAGCATGGGTTTATGAAAGGCAGGTCCTGCTTGATGAACCTGATCTCCTTCTATGACAAAGTGACACGCTTAGTGGATGAGGGAAAGGCTGTGGATGTGGTCTACCTTGATTTCAGTAAGGCTTTTGACACCATTTCCCACAGCATTCTCCTCAAGAAACTGGCTGCTCATGGCTTGGTCTGGCATATGCTTCGTTGGGTTAAAAACTGGCTGGATAGCCGGGCCCAAAGAGTTGTGGTGAATGGAGTCAAATCCAGTTGGAGGCCAGTCACTAGTGGCATCCCCCAGGGCTCAGTACTGGGGCCAGTTCTCTTTAATATCTTTATCGATGACCTGGATGAGGGGATCGAGTGCACCCTCAGTAAGTTTGCAGATGACACCAAGTTAGGTGTATGTGTCAATCTGCTCGAGGGTAGGAAGGCTCTGCAGGAGGATCTGGATAGGCTGGAGCGATGGGCTGAGGCCAACTGCATGAAGTTCAACAAGGCCAAGTGCCGGGTCCAGCACCTGAGGCACAACAACCCCAAGCAGAGCTACAGGCTGGGAGATGAGTGGTTGGAAAGCTGCCTGGCCGAGAAGGACCTGGGAGTATTGGTTGATAGTCGGCTGAATATGAGCCAGCAGTGTGCCCAGGTGGCCAAGAAGGCCAACAGCATCCTGGCTTGCATAAGAAGCAGTGTGGCCAGCAGGTCTAGGGAAGTGATTGTCCCCCTGTACTCGGCTCTGGTGAGGCCGCACCTTGAGTACTGTGTTCAGTTTTGGGCCCCTCGCTACAAGAAGGACATGGAGGTGCTCGAGAGAGTCCAGAGAAGGGCAATGAAGCTGGTGAGGGGTCTGGAGAACAAGTCTTACGAGGAGCGGCTGAGGGAGCTGGGCTTGTTCAGCCTGGAGAAGAGGAGGCTCAGGGGCGACCTTATCACTCTCCACAGGTACCTTAAAGGAGGCTGTAGCGAGGTGGGGATTGGTCTATTCTCCCACATGCCTGGTGACAGGATGAGGAGGAATGGGCTAAAGTTGCGCCAGGGGAGGTTTAGGTTGGATGTTAGGAAGAAGTTCTTTACTGAAAGGGTTGTTAGGCATTGGAATGGGCTGCCCAGGGAAGTGGTTGCGTCACCATCCCTGGGGGTCTTTATAAGACGTTTAGATGTAGAGCTTAGTGATACGGTTTAGTGGAGGACTTGTTAGTGTTAGGTCAGAGGTTGGACTAGGTGATCCTGGAGGTCTCTTTCAATCTAGACGATTTTGTGATTCTGTGAATCTGTGATTCTGTGATTATTAAAATACTTTGTTTTTACAGGAATGGGACTCTATGTCATATTTTACTACTAATTAATCTGAATAAAATGCAAGACCAAAAAAAATTTACAATTATAGCATATTAATATTTAAAGATTTTATTATTTCAGAATTATTGAAGTAGTCAATTATTAAAGAAACGAGAACTCATATTATACAATGGAGATAAATTTTATTTGAAAAGGGCTGACACTAAAAGTACATACAGTGAAAAGCATTTTAATTTAAATTACACTGTGCAAAAACACAGCTAATTGGCTTAATAGACTGTTAAGTAGGAATTCTCTCTCACAAGTACAGTTATTGGGACTTTTTATTACCTTATATACCCTTTATGAGGTATATTTTACATGCCTTTACCTCTCCATTCAGTGGTTAGAAATGCTGAGGTACATAACACAGCTAACTGTTCTTTAAGAAAAGGGAAAGAATCACTGCTATGAAATTAGATTTTGAGATAGAACCAAGCTTTAACAGGGGGTATATATGCTTAAATCAGCAGGTAGGAACGGAAGTACTTCATTTTATTCAGATTCATAAACATTGTCTATAATGGTACTAGCAGAACTAAGGTAAATACCAGAAACTTTCCCATGTAGCATAAGGTTGATTATAATTGCAAATTTTAAGTTTTTTTTTTCTGTTTGAAAGCTTGTGGGAAATACATATATAATGGCATAAGAATGTTTAATATACAAGGATCTATTAAAATTTAGGCTGTAATTTTGCATCCATGATTATTACGGAAAGTTAATGCTTAGTTTCAGGAATCATAGGATCCCTGGCCAGTTAGTCCTCAGGAGATGAAGCCCCATGGTAGTCTAATAGTTTATGAGAATTTCATTGTTGAAAACAACTGGTCTCCCTAGTATAAATCCCTGTTTTTCTAGAGTATGCAACTACAAGTCACCAGAGTTCCAGCAAAACATGTAAGTGGGACTGATACGAACTCACATGTGGGTCATTTTAAAAACATCTGTTTTCAGAGAACCCTAAGAACTTCTTCCCCATGCCACTCAGCAT
The DNA here is from genome assembly GCF_964034855.1 of Anser brachyrhynchus. Taxonomy (NCBI): domain Eukaryota; kingdom Metazoa; phylum Chordata; class Aves; order Anseriformes; family Anatidae; genus Anser; species Anser brachyrhynchus. Next base: position 134,406,797 of record NC_137695.1, read on the forward strand.
GCTTTCCTCATCTGCAAGTATCACTTTTCAATACAAATCTGCATGCATTTTCTGTGCTACTGTGTGTTCTTCGATAGAGAGAAATGAAAGATTTTGGCTACTGACTTGAAATTTAAAGTTCTAGAGCACATGGTGAGGTATTTCCACTGACTTAAGGCCTTGTAAGCTTCATGTGTATGTTGGGAAAAATGATACAGGCCAGTCCTGTAAATGCTTCTAGCATGTTTCAAAATATTTTACCTAGGCATAAGTTAATACAACTGAATTAAAGCACAGAATATTGCTTCCATGTTGAAGACTGATTTTCAGATGTTTCAGTTACTAAAAAATTAATTAAATTTAGAAATTTCTCATCATCTCTGAAAACAACAACAACAAAAACACAATGTTTATTCCCCTTATTTCTGTTGTTTTTTATTATTATTACTATTATTATTTATTTATTTATTTACTTTTAGAGGAAAGAGAATATGCTCAGGTCTAGACACTAAAATAAGCATATATTTAAAAAATAATACAGTATGCAAATCATCCCATCACAAAACATATGCTCTTATTTCAGTATTGATAGATCTGCCCTTTTTCATTCATGACCAAAATATATTCAAGGAAATTCAGCATACAGACTTAGTGACAAGTAGAATTAATAAGGAGTGCAATTCCTTGATTTAGGAAATATGTTCTTAATATTCCTCTGTGGCAGTAATATTATGTTATAATCCAACTTGTTGCTATTTTAAATCAACAATACTTTCTAAAGTCTTTCTTAACTCAGTTTTGTCTTATTTTTCAGTGTGGTTTTCAAACCTCAGAGAAAATTTTCTTTCCATATTCTACACAATGTGGGTCATTCAGAATTTAGTAATAATATATGGTTAACAAGACAGATAGGACCTTTCATTACATACTGAAGCTTCCAATGAGCATTAATTCATTTAACTGGACAGCATAAACGTAGACATGTCCAAATCTTTCATCTTTTGTTGCTTTTCGGGGAGCTGAAGTCAAAGATGAATCCAGCTCATTGGGAAAGGAAGAAGATATTAATCTAGTGTTTGACCCAAGGCCATTGACAATCTGCAGTTAAGCTTTCTCTACCAATTAAATTAATGTTATATATTGCTGAACAATCAATTATTTTTTTTCTCTTCCTCGAGAAAGCAGAATAAAGCTGCAGAATAGCTTTTAAATTGCTATTTTATTTTATTTTAAAATGTTAAAAGTTCTAAATGATGGTCTTAATTCAAGACAAAGTTTGGCTTTTCAGAGAGCATTCTCTAATTTTATTTGTATAAGTGTTCTGCAGGCTGAATAATCGGAACAATTGACTAATGACTGACTCTCTTAGTGCTAGAGTTAAAATTATGAATAGTATGCCCAGACTTCTGATGAAGAGGACTTTATATTCAATAATTCTCTATTTAATTATATGCCTAAAAAAGGCATATAAACATTCATGTTCTATTTTACAAAGACGAGTGCTTTATTGATTCACATTCTTACTCCTTCTTTAAAATACTGGGTGATTTACTTCCCTAGCAACAGAGAAGGTGATTGCTTTTTCACAGACACTTATAAGCGTCTTTGTAAACATCACCTTAAAAAAAAAATAATCCCTTAATAGGTTTCATAGATTTCTTCTCTCAATCTATATTACGTTCAGTCAGAGATTGTTTTGTTTTGTAACATGATACAGTCTAAAACACTAAGAGACAAGACTTAGCCATTAATACCTTTCTTGTTCTGTAATGGAGCTAGTTCTCACCAGTCCTATATGCTTATGGCTGGTAAAAAAGGTTAATCACTTCCTGTTTCTCCTTTGGTAAAAGTCATATTAGAATATAGGATAAGTATAAATAATATATAAGTATAAATAATGTTTACAAGGTATGCAAGCATGAACTATGCCATACAGAAAAGATACAAGTACTATTGCTGTGTAACTTCAATAGAAACGGGAATTCTAAAAAGAAACAACCTATTTACCAGTTCAAATAATTTGAAAGCTGCATTCCCTGAAGGAGAGAAAGTATAACTAATGCAGCAAAATATCCGTTCCATGCTATCATTACAAATATTGGAATTCTGCATATTGACACTGACTGTAGATATATGGCTGTCTAAGACTAACGATCATCTAAGCTAAAAGTGTGGCCAGAAAGGATTCAATTAACACAAATGATCATGGTAAATGATTTATTTGAAGCTCCATCTTGAAATTTGAGCTGAAGTTCTTAGACTGAAAAATTACAAATTGAAAACATGGAAATGCAGAAAAAATGTGATAAAAGTTGTCTGTGTATCCATTTTGATCCTCTTATCTGTGATTACAGAGACAATCTAAGGGGAAAAATATTCTTAACAACATTTAATCATTTAAATTTAACAGGTGCCAGGAGCAATTCTTGGTGGAAAAAAAAAAAAAAAGGAAAAAAAAAAAGCTAGACTGAAAATACAAGTAGAAACAGATTAAAATGCATTTATATGTGATCTCAGTTCTGTTTTACCATTAACAATGATTTGATGTTTTGCCTAAAGTGATAATTATTTCATTTAAATCCAACATCTCAGGATATCCTCTAGCCAGAGAGATAGTAAGTGGTAAATGTAGCTTTTGAACTCCTTCAGAGTGATCCCCTCAACATCGGAGTTGCACCTCTTTGACAATGATACATAGAAAAAACTCTACATCTGTGAATTTCACAGAGCCCAACAAAACTTTATACACTTACAGTTTTATATTAAATACTTTCTAGAAATAAGCACTAGCATTTGAAAAGTTTGCCTTACTCTAACCCAGTCAAAGCCCCCCCCCCCAACAACAAAAAAAATAATAATAAAAACCAACCAACCAAACAAACAAAAACTCTTCTAAGAAAACCTGCTATGAACTGCTGTTAAGGTTCATGTTCTGCTCATCTTTATTGGGCTCTTTTTCAAGTAATGTCAATGCTTGAAATATACTTTTTTTTTTTTTTTTTGCAGTTAACTTTTCTGTTCAGAAAAGCAGGTGAGTGCAGATAACCTTACAGAATCATAGAATCATAGAATGGCTCAGGTTGGAAGGGACTTTGAAGATCATCTAACTCCAACCCCCCTGCCATAGGCAGCAATGCCACCTGCTAGATCAGGTTGGCCAAGGCCCCATCCAGCTTGGCCTTGAACACCTCCAGAGATGGGGTATCCACAACTTCTCTGGACAATCTGTTCCAGTGCCTCACTACCCTACCTTGATTGATGGCATTTTTTTACTTGTTTATTCTATGTTTCTGTTCTATTCTTTTCAGAAAAGTGGAAGAGGTAGCAGACACTGATATGCAAGAGAAATTGTCCTTCCTTTGGAGGTGTTCCTAAGCCTGCTTAGCTAGGACAGTTAAGACTACAAGGTTTGACTAGCCAGAAAGACACAGAATGCAGCTGGAAACCTGCAGGTTACAAAAAGACTAAGAACTAGCACCAAGAACAATGGAGCAGACGTGATGCTAGAGATATGTTCAAAATTTTAGGGAACAAAGCAATTTAAAGGGTCATTCAGTTAACTGGAATTAATCCTGTCAGCAGGGAACCACTAGGAAGGACAAAGTAAGTGGGGAGAAGGGATGAATTTTATTTCTCTATTTTGTTTCTCTCTCTCTCTCTCTCTTTTTTTTTTCCTGTTGTTAGTTGCTTTGAATTTTCTATATTCAGAAAAATTAATATATATTTTCTTTATTCTAAGGCAACTTGGCTTTTCTAGTTTAAATGTCTTTTGGTCTGCAATTCACTACAAAAGTATTATAGGTTTATTCACTTTAAAGCTCTGGTTGACTGGAGGTCTTGTCAAAATGAGACTGAACATTTTACAAGAGGGAAGACAGGAGGTAGAGAACTGCTATAAATTCCTCAAAGTGAGAGAGATTACTAGATAGTTGCCACATAGTTTAAAACTGGGCACCCGTGTTTGGGATTATGATGAATGCCTTGGGTGACGGAAGATAAACAAGTGGTAGGATTTAGACTGTTGTAGAAAATCCTGTAATGAAATAGAAAATTGGACTCAGTGCAAATGAGATGGGGGAAAAAAAAAAAGGCATTTTTAGGTGACCCTGAATGCTTTTCATATGTATGCATACATGCTATGTTTAAATTTTAAAATGCAGATAGAAGTGCTTTCTTATTCTGGTCAGCTATGTACTTCACCTACATTAACAATAAAGAACATCAGCCAGTGCAACATACTAATCACAAGGTAGTCAGTTCTCTATTGCTTGAAGTTATATCAGTGTTTAATGTCTTAAAATAAAATTCTACAATTCAAACATAAGCCATAGAATTGATATAGTGTTACTAATAAAACTCTCTTCACAGTTCTATGAAGATCAGTCTATATGACCATTAGAGCTTATGGACTTAAAATCTAATGCTTATATGGGGTTATGAATAAAGGCAACAGTCAGTGAATTTAAAAAACAGGTTTATCCCCTGTAACTTACTCTTGTTAGATAGTACAGAAATCCCAAAGGGGATGTGTAAATTTTCAAACAGGCTGTGTGGGAATCATTGGTCTGTTGACAAACTATGGATGCTACATTGCATACATCACATTTACTTTGGTTGACAGGATTCTGGCAAGTACGCTGTATGGATCTAACTTTCCTGGAAAGATCAGCTTTTACAGAATAGGCAATATACTGTGTAAAGTATGTGCCAGACTCATGAGTTACAAAGATGTACAACTCCCATGTATCCCTATACCCATCACTGGGTAAGCAGGAAATGGTTAGGTCAGTGACTCACCAAAATGTAATCAAATTCATTGGTGCTTCAGAACAGACCTGTAGGCACCTACATTTTACAGAGACTGACTTACTTCAATAGCCTATTTTACATACTTAAATTAGAGATCTCAGTTTCATTAGAGTGCTCCTACTTTCAGAGAAATGTTCTCTAAGAAGCTGCCAAGAGGGTTGTAAGGTAAGGTTAAGGACATATTGGGTGTGAATTAGATGCTAAAAGCTTCAGAGAATTTACTGCTTACTAAATGCATGCAATTTTAATTCAGGAAAATCCCTTGGTTCTTAGGTACTACATATGTATTTATCCAAGAGGTATTCAAATCAGCAGTTTTACATCACATATTAATAATAAACTTCTTGAAACATTGAAAAATATTTCAGAAACTTATATTTACTTTTAATTAAAATTCAGTGCTACTAGTGAGATTTATAAATCTATATTAGTTTTTTTAGTACCTGTAAGTGATATGTTTGTGCTGCCACTTCTGTCCTGTTAACGCATATCGTTTCCGACGAATGTTAAATTTAGAGCTACCTCTTGTTTGGTCAGGCACACCACAACGAGGCTTCTTCATCCAGCTGCAAGAAACAGCACCATAGTTGAAGCAGCATGAAAGAAAAATCATAATCACTGCACCCAACTAATAAAGATATCAAACTTTTTTTGAAGTTATAGTATTATCAATTTTGTGTCTATATACAAAAATGACTACCAAGAGGAACAGTTATCTTGCTACTAGATGTATATTTTGTGGAGCTTCATTGCGTCTGATGACATTCAGAAACAAATTTATTTGCTTTTATTTTTCCCTTTTTTTTCTCTTCTTTTGCTATAACTTCTGAACAAAGACTTCACAGGTATTTCAGAATTAGTATTTTTTTCTGATTCAAAGTAATTCTTATCTGTGTTACTGGCTTGCTTACTGGAGGTGAAGTTAAAGTATGCACACACAAATTTAATCAAATCACTAGTTGCTACTGCCAGATTATTATTATTTTTTTAATTCAACATATTGAAACATTCTAACATCATAATAATTTTAAGATCTTCATTAAATGTTCCTACTATGTCACTGTCTTTCCACACAATGAAGAGTACCAGCTCTATTCACAACTATAAATAACTAGTGGAGATATCTAACAAGAATTCTGCCTAAGAATATTTAAAGTTCTGCACAGAATCAAGTTGAAAATGTCTAATATGCAACAAAATACACAACAACAAAAACAACCATTTCTGTAGCACCAGGCTTCCCACAGAAATGCTCAGTTTTTGCAATGGCCTTCAATGTTTCAAAGTATTCAAATATTTCAAACACCTCAAATTTGTCAGCATTCCATATTATCAAAATTAGGATGATGTCCAATTCAAAAGAATAACTGCAACAGAAGTGTTACTAAAAGAACTGTTTCTTGCTTGTAGTATAAACGCTTTAGTTTGATTAGAAGTAACAAAACTCAGCAGAAGTGGTGATTTCATATGCAGCACATACCAGGATGATAGTAAGATTAAAGACATTCATGGTATAGGTAAAAGACAACTCTCCCCTGATACTTTTCCAATTCATTGACTTTACTCATGCCAGATAATTACTGATGTGAAAGCTGCAGTTTCCCTATGGTATATGCCACAACAATGGTTATGTTCTTCAGGCTTGCACGGATGAATTTCTGACCATTAAACTGGCATTTAAGCATTGTTTTGTAAATATATACACACAACAGCTCTATGAATGGATGATAAGTCACTTGAAATTTCATCTAATTAGAATATAGATTCCTTTTAAAATATGTACAGTTAACAAAACTTAAAAAAAAAAAAAACAACACTAAAGAAACAAATAAACAACAACAAAAAAAACACAGCTAATTTATTTAATCTTTTCCTGTAGATGTTCTTAGTTAAATATATGCATAATAAAGAAAATTATCTTGTTTTGTTCATAAGAAAATGTGGAATGGTTGCAGTGCAAAGGACTATTTTATATCTATACATATATATAGTACTACTGTATATATATATATGTAGTAAATAATCCAGTGAAATCATTGATTCTTCAGTTCAGTACTCAAAGAATGAGATGTGCATTGTAAGTTTGATAGCTACTAATACAGGACAAACTATATTGTGTATGGAATGATTTTTTGGAGATGGGATAATGAAATTTGAATTTCAGTGAAATCAGACACACTTGTTTTCATAAATCTATGGATTTCACTACATCCCCTGTCAAAGAGTCCCTCCTCAGCTTTCCTCTAGGCCCCCCCCTTATGTACTGGAAGGCCACTATAAGCCCTCCCCAGAGCCTTCTCTTCTCCAGGATGAACAATGTTCATTCTCTCAGCCTGTTTTCACAGGATCAGCACTACATCAAAAGAAAGTACCAAGCAATAAAGAAACACACACACAAACAAATAATAATAAAAAACAATCAAACAAACAAATCAAAAACAAAAACTATTTTGTTATAAACATTGTACAGAAATGTCAGGGTCTTGTATAAATTTATATCACTTACAATTTTATATTTTCAAAGGCAATGAATTAGGCATTTGAATCAAAAGCGTTTGAATTAATGAATTCAAAGCAATTGAATTAGGCCTTCCTCTCATGCCCCCTCACTTTTTCCTTCCCCCCTCCCCCCCCCCCCCCCAAAAAAAAAAGTTTAAATTACTCAGATTAACTGATGGAAACCTATTTTAATAACAAGGTTTGCTCACTGGTGGACCAGGGGCAAAAAGTGTAAATATTCAAAGTTTTGAATTTTTAAAAATAATCTTCAAAGCTGTTATTGAAATAGCTTTCAAGTTATGTCCAAAGTTCAATACTCCTCCAGAAAAGGTTAGCATAAAATGTTTTATGCTTAAGATTTAATACCAAAACAAACAAGTAACATACAAACAAACAAACAAACAAAAAAAAAAAAACAAGACCAGTAGGTAGCATGGGCTCAGAATTCAACATAATATTATTTTACTAGAAATACTAACAAAAAATTTTAAACAAAACAAAACATACTCCCAAATTTGGAACAAATTATGAAATTTAAGAAGTCACAATTTGTTTTTCCATTGACTTTGAAGTGGCATGTACCTATCAGAAGTTTTATGCAGCCTGTCAAGCTCGCATCCTTCTTCGAACGGGCAGAGGACGTTCCATGCTGTCATTCTGTGTGGCCTGCTGATGTTCTTACTGTTGTTGGTTATACAACGACTGGGACTGTGGTTCATACACAGCATAAATCTCAATGTAAATGTAAATGGAAGCCTTTGCACAAGTGGCTCACTAGCTTTCAGCAAGTTATCTTCATGTAAAATTTCAGGAAAGATGCAATTTTTTCTGTTTAATGCAGCTGAAGTGTTGGACTGTCACCTGCTCTATTACCTAAATACTAACCGAGCTAAATTTGGCAATCAGAGTTTTAAACAAATTATTAAATGGTTAGTAACAGAGTCAAGTCCTTTCTAGCACAGAAATGAGGCAAAATATTAACAATCTCTGGCACATAATTTTCACTTTCTCTTTTTTTTTTTTTTTCAATGCTAAAATAGTTTCTTAAACATTAACAGGTCTTACTCTGACTGTGGGGAAGGCTTCTGTCAGTAATCATTAATGCTCATAAAATTTGTGGATACTTATTGTGTAATGTGCTCTTCCATCTGAGGGATAACTGATGTATAAAACACTCATTTTTATTTTCTTCCGAATATAGCTGCTTATAGCGTAATATGATCAATGTTTTCCATGTTCTTGATTGTATGTTAGAATTTAATTATTTAATATCTACATTATTTTATTTTAAAAGGTGCACACTGGTAATGACTGCCTACCTCTCTTTCATATGTTTGTTTCCAAACTTGTGGAAATATTTTATTCAGCAGCCCCCCAATATTAATATTTTATTGGTACTCAATAAAGAGGCTTAATTGTGACTAATGTACTCTATCTGTAGACTATCTCACATCAAATTCTTCTCTTAGGTCCATTAGTTTAAAGCTTGAAGAGCTATATATGTCAAGAGAATTAAAACAGTTTAGACTCACAGAAAATTTGAAAAGATTAAAATAAAAATATGCAGCAAAATTATAACGTTTCTCCAGGAGAGCGAAATGAAAATGAACTTTTCATAAATCAAGTCAATTGCCTTATCATATTTTGTTCTTTGGGGGATAAGAGGAAGAAAATCTTTCTCCCTCCTCACCTTCTTAAGCCTTCAGGAAAAATTGTGAAAAGTCATACTTTGTTTTAAAGCAGAGTCAAAACATTAAAAAAGCTACCTGTTATTTCTTTTCCCTGCTTATTCCACATCAAAACTGTATAATGGTTATTATATATAGAGAGAGAGTCAGAGATAAACTAAATGGTTGGAAGTGGTCTTTTTAGGAAAAAACTCTAACACCACAAAAGGAAGATAAAAAGGGAGAACACCAAAAATCCAATTTGACTTGGTGGCTGGTAAAACTGATTTCAGTTAACTACTGAATGGCACCCTGAAACTTCTTGTGAAGAGAGAGAGATATATTTTCTAAACGTTTTTACTCATCCCTATTGTTTTCTTACTATCATTACAGGACTACTGGCACTCCTGTATGTAACAGAAAACAGTCAAAAAATGATGTAAGGTATTTCAACACTCTTACTGAGGATTGTTTCTCAGCAAGGCTTCTCACTAAATGTTTGCTGAGGCAACAAGAATTTATGTGTACTTTTTTTTCACATAAAACAACATTTACCAATAGAACAGACTGCTGATATGATTTCAACAGCTCAAAATTTATCATTCACTGCTAATTGAAATATGATACATTTTAATTGTAACCTATAAAGTAAACTTGGTTAGAAACTCATCTGAGAACTAAAGTGACCACATTTGCCATTTATTTGTAAAGGATGACACTAAAATAAAATAAATGCTTTGTTACTATCACAGAGATTTATTCAGCATCTTATATACTACCATTCTATTTTTATACCAAGAGGTTTGTAATGTACCCCTTTAAACTGCAAAACACATTTTGGAAAAAACATGTATAACAGTTTTAAGAAAAGACAGCAACTACTCTTCCTCTGCTTCACATGTTTGTTTCAGGGATGTGAAAGACCAAGAAGCCAACTGTGGGTCCATTTTCACAATTTTCCTTTTTTAGTGAGTCATTGATGGGTTTGGTAATATATGAATGAATTGCATAAAATATTGTTGCACCCCATGCAAATGTCAGAGTATTTTCACTGAATTTGCCATTGTAATAATTCTATTCAGAATGTCCCTCATTTTTTATGTCATTATGATGATATCTATTTCTACCACTCATATTTCCATATCCCCAGCAATAAGCAAGCATCATTTTTTCAAATCACTTGGGAAACAATTTAAAAATACAGAAAAAAAAAATGAATGGTGAGTAGTAGGGGGAAGATGTTGACATTTATGCATGCCGAAGTACTCATTAAGGGATTTACTGTTTCTCAGAACAACAAATTTCATCCAGGAGACTTTGATAATGATGCTGCGAGACGTTATTTCTCTGCTCATGTTCCCATAGTTGGTTCCTGTCAAATTACTACAGTAATTTCTTTTAATTGTTCATCCTTCTGCAGGCTAAGAGGCAGACTGTAATCTCTTCTCCAGACAAGCTAGAGAAGCACGTATGCACAAGATGAGAACGTTTCTATGAGGTTCCTGCTACTGTCTTTATTTTGTAATCCCAGCATTACATTTGATTATAACATAATAATCACAGAGAAACAAATGGTAAACTGTCAAACTTTTCTGGTCTAAAGATTGTATGTATTCTCTTTACATATAGACAAAAGTGAAAATAATTTCAAATGTTTACTGCCATAAATGAACACGAAAAAGTATTTATCCTTTGCTATCTTCCCACTTCTCACTAGAATATTCAGTGCTGTTAATTGATGGTAACTTGAGGCCACACTTTAGTTTAATGAGTTTATTTTTTCTCAAGACCAATGCAAATGTGACAAGTCTAAGAATCAGTTCTGTTCCCAACTTGACTCAAGTTAATACAACTCCAAATGTGTAAGTAAATATGGAATTCATACAGCATTAATTATATGTACCTAAGAATCAACCATGCTTTAGTCTTTCTGTGGATAAGAAAATCATGTATCAAAAGAATGGAAGGTTCATGTTTGGAAGATTCAGACCCACCAAACTGTAAAATGGGTGTTTTGAACTGCTGTATTCTTTGTCTCTTACTTAACAGAAGAAATGAAGACAATCTTTCTGGCATGCTGCCCAACACGCCCAATTTAGCAAACATAAAGTATTTCCTTTTGCAATTAAATATTTTTTGTTTGTTTGTTTTAGTTCTTGTTTTTAACTTGCTGACTGATGCTCTAAAGCAAGAGATGGCCTCCCCTTTTCCTTTCTTTTACCACTTTCTAGCTTCTCTGTACTGCTAATTGAACAGATCATTTTCCTTTTAGTGGAATATATTGCTTCTTACAAAGCTGCCACTAATGTGTCTTTATAAGGCTACTAGTGCTGGGTGTAGTAGCACTCTCCCCTCAAGGATCAATCACAATGTGAATAAAGAGCCCAGTCTTTACAACCTGCAGGCTGGATCACAAACATATCTCTGAGCATGGCTCTCTCACAGTGCATTTCCTGAGTGTACTGCTATTGCAATGCCTGTTCTAAGGTCCTTTAAATTCCAAAACTGAGGGATGTCTGATCAACTCACCTCCCCTTTGGGCAGCCCTAAAATCTGTTTTGCTTTATTGCTTTTCAATGCAATAATGCATGTGCCAGTGGAATAAAATGATTTTTCCAATCCTGCCAGCATTTTGGGTAGTCTCTTCCCTAAACCATAAATGATAGAAAAATCATTCATGTCAGCTACTTTACCAGAAAAGAGTAACAAAAGATGACACATCAGATTGAGACTAGTAAGTGGGAAATTAAAGAGGATTCCCCCCAAAAAACAAAACAAAACAAAACAAAACAAAAAACATTTTTGAGAAGTAGTAGAAACATATGTCAATAAAATAAATGTTGGATATGTTATTTTGTTATTGTTCTATAGTGTTATTTTGTTGTTGTTTGCTTTTCAGGTAAAGTTACTTCTTCTAAAATCATGAGATTATCTTTATTGCATTTTACCTAGAATGAGTCAAACACTTCAACTCTTAGCCTCAAATAAGTTTTCTTCATACTCATTCTGTTTTGCATCTTCTATTATACTCATTCTATTTTGCATCTTTGCACATTTCTAAAATTTGTCTTAGCATAGAGCTGTTTGGAAGAGTCTTTCAATCTCTCCCTTCTACAGCATTTGGCTGTGTTTGGTCTCTCAGCAAAATCAGATGCTGCCTGCTTTACATGACCAGAATTGCAAAGGGCATGCAAAACTAATCCAGTTTTACTGCACATGAGAATTAGCACACCTGGTCTTTTGTTACTGGAAACCATGAAATGAATGAACCAGTGGAATGTGCTAACTTTTGTGTGTGTTTGTGTGTAATGAGGATAAGGAAATTTACACTAAAGATTTTCCACTGTGAAACATTTAGTGAATTCTTGGCAGTTTCGAATAGATTTCTCCAGTTCCACACGGATAATCTTCCTTTTCTTTAATTAAGCCTGAAACATTTTCTTTAGAATCATGGGCCCAAAAGCAGGCAGCAGTTGACAGCTGACTATCTCCTATCATAAAATACAGCAGAACAAGATGAAAATAAAAGAAGTCAAGGAGAGGTGGAAACATTTTTGCTCCCCATCTGAAGATGCAATGCTATTTGGATATCCAGGTCACCCTACTTCATTTGCCATACAGTTTTCCCATTTCTATTTTACTCTTCCTGAAACAGAAAAGTCAAGAGCAGTTCAGTACCAGTTACTTACTCAATTGTGTTCCTGTCCACTTTTCCTGTCATATTAATGCCATAGAACTGCTGCATGGCAGCTATAGCTGATTGCATGGTTTCTGCAGAGCGCAACACCGACATTCTGGGGTCAGTTGGTGGAAGGTAGCCATACTTTTGTAACCATACCTGCAATGACAAGTGCAGTGGCTATTAAATAGAAATTAGAGGTAAATAAAGAGCTCCCCAGTAATTAGTTTTGTATGATATATAATGAAGTTTCTGATTCATAAATCCTGTTAAATCCTGTTAGTTTATTGGAGGTTTGGGTCTTTTGATTTAATTTTTTTTTTTGCCTTTTTTTTTTCTTTTTCCAGAGAAGAAATTCTTTGGGCTTTTCATTTCTTCTCCTTTATTAAAGATTCTGCTGTTTCCAGACTTACAGTGTTTTTTACCCAGGAGCCAGTTCTCTTTATTATCTGAAACTGCCTGCTTCAATTATTTTTTTAATGTATTTATTTATTTGAAGTTACAACTTAACCACCTATCCCTTGCTGCAGGCACTTCAAAAAAAAAAAAAATAAAGCAGGCAAAATGTAAAATCTACAATATATGCCACACATAATTGGCTGTCCACCAGATACATAATAATATTTACCAACTATAATAAATCCACAATAGCTCTCACACAGTTACACTTCATTGTTATCTACTCTGAAAGAATACGAAAGAGAGGGTGAGAAGAGATTCATTTTCCAGGATGAATATCAAACACATATTTATATGCAAAGCACGTGGCTGGGAAAGAGGGAAGCAGCAGAGTCTGTGCGCACTTACAGGAATCTCCCTGGTAAGAGGATCCTCCTTTTCAGATCCAGATAGATTTAGTGCCAACTCTTTATGTTCTTAATTGTGTAGAAGTAAGAATAGAGGGCATAGTCCAAATAACTGAAAGCTGTGTGGATTACAGCCAATATCTTAGTACACCTGGAAAAACTCTCTGAAACATGCTGTTCTCTTGAGGCAACATTTCACAAATGAGTAGCTGCAGTTATCCTAATGTTTCGAAGCATTCTCAAAATCCAGCCTATACAAAGCACAGTGTAAGACTTTTAAGCTGATGAGAGTACTGATACATCTGAAAACATCTTAGCTTCTCATCTGAGGAGTAGAACTACTCACTACAATGAAAAGTGTACATATTGCCACTACACAAGAAATGGTTAAATTGTCCTCCTTTAGCTTCACTCTCCACAGTAAAAAAGCACATGCAACCCCATAAATCAGTTTTTCCATTCTTAAATAAATAAAGAAATTCAGTCACCTCTCTCAGATCTATCACATTCATGGATTCAGAATTGTTACATTAATAAACTTTATCCACCTGCTCTCCCCTTATAAGTGTGTCATGGGCTTTGTCTACCTTATACAATGCTGCTGGGTTATTTATCTGTTTATACACACAGTTTACACACATCCTGACACCAAACCATGCAATTGCAATTTTCAACCTTAAGTTTAGCTTGCAGAGTCCTGTCCATAGAAAGATAACCATGTTTGTGGTTCACTCCCATTTTACATATCTAAAAAATACCCTAAGCTTTCCAGAGAAGTACCTCAAGATGGAACAATTTGTTGTTATGTGACATGTTGCAGTGAACATGAATTATAGGTGAACATTGGCACAGTGCAAGTAAAGGATCAAACCAGCACTAAAGATAGGCGGAATCTTCAGGTTATAAGTTTGGATATTTCAAATTTAAACAGGTTTACATATCCAGAGACAGACACTATCTCAAAAATGTTTGTAAGCTCTGCACAATGGGGAGATACAATACAGACAGGATTAAGATGTAGCCTAACCTCTGTCACCTTCACACTATCTCTATATACAGGAGCCCTTCAGAATAAGAACAGAATTATATTTAATAGATAGGATGATGCTCTTATTTTCCATGAAACTGAACTATTACAATCTGTACCTACATCCAATTTTGCATTCTCCTGACTTCTTGCACTTTCCAGCTTCAAGGATGAACTTATGAACTTTAAATTTCTATTATTTTGTGTCATCACATCATTTAGCTTATGTGTCATTTTTTTGCAGGAAGTCTACTTTTCCTTCCATTACTGGAGGATGGCTCTGAAAGGCCAGCTCGGAGTTGAAGGTTGGCAAGAGTAATATATGTGGAAATGTGACCACGGAAGTAACAAATTAGTTTGATGCAGAGTGGGTTGATTTCAAGGTAATTTAAAGAGTTCCTTTGAACTTACATACTTACAAAATACTTTGAACTTGTATACTTACAAAGAATATATTTAAGGATGGGGTTACTTTGAGACTCATCAAGCCATTGAAGAAAAGACAAGGGGAAGAATGTCAAACTATGATACTAAAACAAACGATCACCTGGGGAAGAAAAATAATTCTGAGCAGCATATCACTGCTCCCAAAACTGATGCCACCTTCTTGCCACCTTCTCAGCATTAATTTGGTATGCAGACACACAGTAGGGCTTTCTGCAAAGTTCTCTTCTGTGTGTTAAGGGCACAAAAATTTCCTTGGTAGGCTTGAGAGACCATTTATCACCACTCAAAAACATCTTCACTGTGGCAAACTGACGGAGACGGGTATGGGGTTACAATTTGCCTGATTTACCAGAAGCTGAAGTTTCAGATACCTAAATTAGAAAAGGTGTAAGGAGAGAAAGAGACAGAAAAAAGGGCTTGGAGAGCACTGCTCATGGAAGAAAGGAAGAGGAGTGGACAAACTGGAATTAAGTACAGTACCACTGCAGACACAGGGGAAAAAGAAAAGAGAGGTGGCTCAGAAACAGCAGGAGCCTACTCCCTTCTAAAAATACAGGACACCCGATAATCACTCCCTAATGTTGAATAAAGGAAGTAGATCACCTGGCTCTGGCTCTTCCCTTACGATTTAAAATAGCAAATAGAAGACACAGTCTGACTGGAAAGTCAGAGGACAGCCTGAAAACAAGTTCCTTTTTCTGAAAATTTAGACTAATTGGCCTCCAAGGCTAATAACTGGTGAATGCTTGAAAGCAAGCTCAGATACTACTAAAAGCTATTAGTGTTCTGTAATACTGTGGCTCATGAAACAAGACAAGAGACAACAAATCTGGTTTCTGTTTCATTCCTCAGATTCCCCGATTTTTTACTAATGGATTTTGAAGGACCTTGGCTGAGTATGCCAGATTATTGAAATATGTGTCTAGGACTCCATTGTACGCTGTCCAAATGCTGGGAACTAGAAAGGAGAAACTTAACTTTAAAATTAAGTTCAAAATATAGAGGTGGTGAAAATATCAGAAAGGAAAAGAATGAGGCAGCCATAGCAGGAGAACAAATTAAAACAATTTTCTCACAGCCTTGTAATTTTGATGCAACCTATTTAAGAAATTATGGCCAGAAGACTTTCTCCCTCCCTCACTAATGAAATTAAATGTCTCTCTGCCTTAACACACTTCAAAAATGACAGCACAGTGCCAGCAAGTCATCTATCATTCTGAGGAAGTCGTTTGTCCTGGAAAAAGGAACTAGTGAAGTACATCCATCTAACACGTAACCTTTGGGAT
Source organism: Anser brachyrhynchus (assembly GCF_964034855.1). Classification (NCBI taxonomy): domain Eukaryota; kingdom Metazoa; phylum Chordata; class Aves; order Anseriformes; family Anatidae; genus Anser; species Anser brachyrhynchus. The sequence goes on from NC_137695.1 coordinate 134,422,996, forward strand.
GCCAACAGAGACACTTTGCATGGACTCCAAAATCAGCGATATCTCACGTTTCTTTATACAATATAGGAAGATAAAATACCACTATTTCAAGTGAAGCTTCTGGGCATGGCTTTCTTGTTCAGCAGAAATCTGACAGCAATGTTAACCTCTTATGATAACCACAGAAAAACATAGCTGCAAGACAACAGGCTCCACCACTTCCCTCTCTATTACAACGCTTTGCCATCCTCTGGGAGGTTTGCCTCAGAACTGAATCTCCCTTGCTGTAATTTAAGCCTGTAGCTTCTCATTTTACCTGCTATGGGTGAAGGGAACTGATTATTCTTTTCCCCTCTGCAGCAGCCTTTTATGTATTAGAACTCTCTTATGTGTCACTCTAATCTTTTAAAATAAACTAAATGAATGCCATTTGTTTAATCTCAGAGACTTTTCGTTGTTCACACTAACCTCTAGGAAACTAGAAGCTAAAATCTATCTCCACTAAGCATCTGCTTGCCCTCAATTTGTATATTGGTTCTTATTGTTGTCCTATTAACAAACATTGGATTTTTAACTGAAGACTGTTAGGAGTAATTCAGAAGGATGTGGGCACTCAAAGGTTTGGTTTTGGACAAAAACAAGGAAATAAAATTAACCTAAAACTATTTTTTTCTCACTAATCGAACTTCAAGACTTATATCTCATTTATTTAGATGTTTTAAAATTATAAAACCATGCTCTACATATGCCTTTTGCATTAGAAGAATTCCCCCTACATAATTTCATCTTCTTTTTTTTCATAAGTATAAGGGAAAAAATAAAAGTAAACAAAGCTCACAGGTGAGGAAATGAGAAATGCTAGGAGTTTGTAGGGGAACTGCCAATTTTGCAGGAATCTGTGGAACCCATAAGTACTTAGAACATGAGCTGTATTAACTTCCAGATTTAGAATGTCATTGACTATATGCCTAAGGTTTTTTGATAGTTTGTGTGTCTCCTGCCAGGATGAGCTCTTTTCATCTTCGTTTGTGTCTGCTACTAACGCTATGCTATACCAATCATTTAGCTACAGAATAGATATCACTTTGTCATTCATCTGTATGTTTTCTCCTATAAAGGAGAAAGTATGGGTTAATTTAAAATGTATGAAATACAGTGGTGGACTTCAGTCATTCAGATCTTTGCTAGTTTGGGAAGAAAGAGTACTCTTAAAGACACCATGTTGACACCAGACGGTTACAGAAACAAAGATAATCCATATATCATAATTAAAGATTAAGAAGTGAGACTATTATGAAGAGTATCTGAGAGCTGTGTGATTTCTAAGATAGAATTTATCAATGAATCATTAGTGTTACTTAATGACTGCACAGTATAAGCTACAGTACATTTATGTTCTATAAACCTGAAACCTTAGTAAATCAAACAGGCTCAGAAAGCACAGATCAAAACAATTTCACGAATACCTTCAGTAGTGCAGCTGCATATCATTATTATTCATGTATTTGTGTTCCTTTCTCAGATTTTATCATAAAAACAAAATTCCTGTAGGTACTGAGTAGAACTCTGAGATTTCTTAACTTCAAACTATTTTGAGTTTTGTTTTTTAAGGTACTTCTACTAAAAACAATTTAAGTGGAATTATTTAAAATGTCTGAGTAATTTAGGAGATTTATATTTTCAAAAAACATATATTTAGGAATCTAACTTTTACTGATCGCCACAGGATTTAGCAGTTTAGGCGCTGATATCACCTTGAAAAGAACTTGAAAGTTTTCACTATTATATAGATAAATAAGCTAAGTTCAGAATTAGTAACTGTATAGCCAGTTTAGCTCTCCATGCAGGCCAATTAATCATACACCCTTCTAATCTGCAATTTCCAAACAAAGTTAATATCTATCTGCTTTAGAGTTTGCATATCAGCTTGTTACTGCTACTGTGATGCCACTTGAAACTGCCCTGGTGTTTATAAAGTACTTCTGAAACCGATTCAATATGCTTAGAATCTAAAGAATCAATGATTTTTTTTTTCCAGCCATGCTTGTCTCATAGCAACGATGTATTGTTGCAAGTTTTTAATCGCTAATGGTATATTTTAGTTGCAGGCCTAACTTCTGCAGCCAGTACTGACTTTTCAGTGGCAACTTGATAGACAGATAGCCAGAGAGAGACAGAAGTAAGCACTTGCACAGAGCAGTATGGGGAATTTTCTGCTGTTTTTCCCACCTCTTATCTCTGATTCCACCAATTCCTTATTGATGATTACTCTTTTTAACACCAATGTGAATTTACAGAACACAGATAATTGTCTACACAGTATATATTGTGTACGGTATCTATCTGGTGAGAAAAATCCTTAGTTACGTTCTTCCCCCCAAAAGCATATAAGAACAAACAGACTAGGAGAATCCAACCTAGTCTATCAGAAGAGACTAACAAATGTGAATACAAATTATGATAGATAACATAATAGCTTAATGGTCACGATCAGTTTTCTATCTATGGTTTAATTTGAGATAACTAATATTTAGAAACTAAAACTGAGCTTGCACATTCAGAATACATTAGTCTGGAATGCTTTGAAGCTCACAAATAAATCCACTTCTTGGAAATTGTAGAGCAGGGCATGAAAGATCTTAAATTAAAGAAGGAATTACCTTCAAACCAAGCAACTATCTCGTTTCACATTTCACACATGCCAAAGAAAAGACAAAATACCAACTTAGGATATTTAGTTCTCAGATGACCTAACTCTTCCTCACCTAGAAAGATGATTATTTATTTTCTTCTGAATTATTGTGACAAACACCCAGAAGTTAATTCAGGTGTTATATTGGCATGATCTCAGACATTAGTATCTGTAATCTTTAATATGGATTAGAAGTTTGCAATAAGGTCTTAAAAATAGAAAAAGTCTATGGGATGTCTAGATTGAAGACCACACTGTAGTAAATACTTAGATGTAGTCTTGGAAGCAGTAGAGTTGAGCTCATAGTGGACCAGTGTTGTGGTTCGCCACAACTGCTTTCTCACTCCCCCCTCCTCAAAAGGAAAAGGGCGAGAAAATAGGGTGAAAAGGGTTTAAGGGGCAGAGAAAATAGGATAAAAAGGGCTCAAAGGCTGAGATAAGGACAGGGAGATCACTCAACAATTATTGTCATGGGCAGAACAGACAGCATAGGGAGATTAAAGAAATTTATTACCTATTACTAACAAGCTAGAGAAGTGAGAAACAAAACAAACAAAAACCACCTCCCCCCCCCCCCCCCCCCCCCCCCCCCCGCATCCATCCTCTTCTACCTCCTCTCTATGAGTGGCAAACGGGAGCAGGGAATGCGGGCTGTGGTCAGTCCCTAACACCTTGTCTCCACAGCTCCTTCATGGTCACTCTCTGTCCATGCTCTATGTGGGGTCCCTCCCACCGGATGCCATCCTTCCCGAATTGAACCTGCAGGGGCTGCCCACAGGCAGCAGCTCTTCAAGAACTGCTCCAATATGGATCCTTACCATTGGGTCTATCCGTCAGGAGCAAACTGCTCCAGCACGGGTCCCCCACGGGCGGCAGCTCCCCCCAGACCCCCTGCTCCTGCGGGGGCTCTCCATGGGCCACAGCCTCCTCCAGGCCACATCCACCTGCTCCACCGGGGGCTCCTCCATGGGCTGCAGCGTGGAGATCTGCTCCGTGTGGGACCCATGGGCTGCAGAGGGGCAGCCTGCTCCAGCAGGGGCCTCTCCACAGGCTGCAGAGGAACTTCTGCTCCGTGCCTCGAGCACCTCCTGCCCTCCTTCTGCACTGACCTTGGGGTCTGCAGGGCTGCTTCTTACTCCTCGCTCTCCCAGCTGCTGTTGCCTAGCAGTTTTTTTGTTTGTTTGTTTGTTTTTTCCCTTTCTTAATTCTGCTCTCGCAGAGGCACAAACAACGTCACTTAGTGGTTCATCTCTGGGCAGCGGCGGGTCCCTTTGGAGCTGGCTGGATCTAGCCCTTATCTAACATGGGGCAGCTTCTGGATTCTTCTCATAGAGGCCATCCCTGCAGTCCCCCTGCTACCAGAACCTTGCCTCATAAACTGAATACAGCCAGTGAAAAGAATACATTCAGCCTCATTTAGTTGGCAACTGGCAACTACCGGCCTGTCAGTCTCATGTCAGTGCCTGGTAAAATTATGGAGAAGGTTATCTTTGAAGTTATTTAAGCGCACCTGGGGGACAATGTAGTCATTGGTCCCAGCCAACATGGGTTCATGAGGGGTAGGTCCTGTTTGACTAACTTGATTTCCTTTATGATAAGATCACCCATTTAGTCGATCGAGGGAAACCAGCTATGATCTTTTTGGATTTCAGTACAGCTTTTGACACTGTTTCTGATAGGATCATACTGGACAAAATGTCCAGCATACAGGTAGACAAAAACATTACACGATGGATGAATAATTGGCTGACGGGTAGGGCTCAAAGGTCTGTGGTAAATGGGGCCGCATCAGGCTAGCAGCTAGTCAACAGTGGGGTCCCCCAAGGCTCCATTTTAGGGCCAGTTCTCTTCAATGTTTTTATAAATGATTTGGATGTAGGACTAGAAGGTGTTTTGAGCAAATTTACTGATGATACTAAACTTGGAGGAGTTGTTGACTTTGTTGAGGGTGGAAAGGCCTTGCAGAAAGATCTGGACAGACTGGAGAGCTGGGCAGTCACCAACCACATGAAGTTTAACAAGAGCAACTGCAAGATTCTGCATCTGGGACTGGGCAAGCCTGGCTATATATAGACTGGGCGACAAGATGTTGGACGGCAGCCCCGCAGAGAGGGATCTGGGGATTTTGGTTGATAGCAAGTTGAATATGAGCCAACAGTGTGCCCTGGCAGCCAGGAGGGCCAACCGTATCCTGGGGTGCATCAAGCACGGCATCGCTAGTCGGTCGAGGGAAGTGACTGTCCCGCTCTACTCTGCGCTGGTCCGGCTTCACCTCGAGTACTGTGTGCAGTTCTGGGCACCACAGTACAAAAAGGACATGAAACTATTGGAGAATGTTTAGAGAAGGGCTACAAAGATGTTGAAGGGGCTAGATGGGAAGACGTACAAGGAGCAGCGGAGGTCACTAGGTCTGTTCAGCCTGAAAAAAAGGAGGCTGAGGGGAGACTTCATCGCAGTCTACAGCTTCTTCATGAGAGGGAGTAGAGGGACAGGCGCTGATCTGTTCTCTTTAGTGACCAGTGATAGGACCTGAGGGACTCGTGTCAAGCTGTGACAGGGGAGGTTCAGGTTGGACATCAGGAAGAGGTTCTTCACCGAGAGGGTTGTTGCGCACTGGCACAGGCTCCCCAGGGATGTAGTCGCTGCACCAAGACTGTCTGAATTAAGAAGCATTTGGACTGTGCACTTAGTCACATGGTCTGAATTTTTGGGCAGACCTGTGTGGTGCCAGGAGTTGGACTTGATGATCCTTATGGGTCCCTTCCAATATTCTGTGATTCTATGATTCTAGTTCAGTATTGCTACAGTTGGTTCATTAAAAAATATTTGAGGCATCTCCACAGCTTTAGCATGTATATCCTTATAGATTTTTTCCTGTGTCCCTGCTACAAAATGGGTGGGAAACTGAACATTCATATTATATAAGTCTCAGTATGAAACCGTATTTGCCAGTACATGTTCATGTATATCTCCTCCTACGGGCAGTCAGGAGAGAGGGGGTCAGAGCCTGGAATTGCCCCATGCAAGTATATGGTGACTGAGATCATTTTAAAAGCTCACACTTGCAGCGAGGAGTAATTCCACTTCAGGTCCAGACTGCATAAGATCTGCCTGGCTAGTGACCTGAACCAAAAATATGGCATAATTAAAAAGGCAAAATATATTCAAAAATGATTGCTGTTTTCCCAATATTTATGGTTCTATTTTAGTTTAAATGTGCTAAATTCTTTGCTTTACTGTCACACTTGAATATGGAAAAACCATGTACCTTGAGAGCAGCAGTAACGAAAGAGGTTCCCAGTAAGTAGAAAAGGTAGAAATCACATGTACAGCTGTGCTTGAGAGACTCAGAAATATGCACGGAACAAGGGTCAGATATTACCCAGTTCCCAAGGCAGGAGTTACATTTTTCATTCACTACTACCAAGTGTCTGTACAGGGAGTGGGTTAGTGTTATAACAGATTACGATACGAATCTTTGCTGTGGAAAGAAACTCTTTGTACCTTGATCATTCCCCAAAACATTATACATATTTATAGCTGACTGTAGAATGTGAAACTTATTCATTAGTTTCTGAAGGAATATTTCTCCAGTCACTAATAGAAATCTCTGAAGAAGTCTGGCATGGACCCAGATCAGTGGAAAGACTACCACAAATAAAACTAACAGCTCTAGTAGATGTAAATACTCCTTCATACAGCTTATGTTAGGGAACACCGTCCTTACATCATACTAGAATTTCTATAGCTTCTTTGAAAATATGAAAAGCAATGCTAAGGATGTTGTGCTGAATAATCTGGCTGTGTAAGTCATGTATGCTTAAGAGTTTTATCTGATACTTTAAAGGCCATGAAGATGATGAAGGGACTGGAGCACGTCTCCTATGAGGGAAAGGTTGAGAGATCTGGAACTCTTCAGCCAGAGAAGAGGAGGCTCAGGGGGAATCTCATCAATGTATACAAATACTTGAAGGGACGATGCAATGAGCATGGAGCCAGGCTCTTTTCTGTGGTGTGTAGTTCCAGGACAAGAGGCAATGGGCACCAGACGGAACACAAGAGGTTCAATCTAAGCATCAGGAAGCACTTCTTTCCTGTGTGGGTGACAGAGCACTGGCACTGGTTGCCCAGAGAGGTTGTGGAGTCTTCCTCCTTGGAGATCATGAGAAGCTACCTGGACACGGTCCTGGGCAACCTGCCTTAATTGTCCCTGCTGGAGCAGGGAGGTTGGACCAGATGGCCTCCAGAGGTCACATCAACCTCAACCATTCTGTGATTCTGTGATTCTAAACTGAAGCATCCTGACAACTTGCAGAATCCTATTCATATTAGCTCAAACCTCTTCATACTGGTTCAGGGAAAAGTCTCTGAGGGATGAGAGATCCAGGTAAGTAATTACTTTGTTGGTATTTTTATTGTGTTTTTTGTTTGTTTGTTTGTTTGTTTGTTTCCTTGTTTGTTTTCTGTCCCCCTCCCCATGAGGTCTGTTGTAATAATTACTCTAAAATTTTTCCAGGCTCTTTCTCATATTGTCAAACAAAAGGATAGACTATTTTACTGTGTACGGGATTCCCACCTAAAGTAAATGTATATTTTAGGTCGCAGAGGGAAAGGTGTATAGGTACAAACAAGAATCTGTCCCACGGCTGGCTAATTTAAGTTAGCAATTCTAACAAACCCCTCTCAAGTGACTTAATAGCAAAACTTTGGTTTGAAACGCAAGACTACTAACATTGGCTAAACATATGCCCCTTGCAAATTATGGTTATAGTGACTGATTTTCTTAGATGCCCTCCTCATGGAGAAGAAGGGACTTCATTTGGAATTATAACTCACATGCTTGTACCCAATGTTATTCCAAGATCTCCAAAACAGGGAGTAGTAGTTATCCAGGAGGAAAAAGATATCTACATTCTTGTTTTCCTGAACAACTTTATGGACCCTCTCTGCTCATAAGTCACAAGAACTACTAACATGAGGACGAAAAAAAAGGACTGATAGAGAATTGGGAAATATCAAGATGGGAACAACACTAATTATTAGTGTTTATGCAGTAGAAGACAAACAGATGTTACAGAGTCCTATTGTGCTACACTGAAGAAACTAAGAATGAGAGTCAATTCCTTCATCATAAATAAATATTGTCTAGTTTAATGTGAAATGAAGAAACAATTTATAGGAAGGCAAGACTTAAAGATCATGTGAAAAGAGGATGAAATACAGCGTAAAAGAAACACTGGCAGGTGTTATATGTACAATGAGTGCTGAGTAATTTAAGCTTTTAAACAAGATAAGATAGAAAAATAATGAGGAATTCTTAGTTGTCATCCACAGTCACTTGGGAAAAAAAAAAAAAAAAGGGAGGGGACAGTCTTGGAGATAACAACTTATCTAGCAGAGTACTGTAAGATTAAGGGAACAAGTCCTTGTGTTCAAAGATGAAAATAAGTTCTGGGAAGTTAATTCTCCACAAAGCTCTCTTTTTACTTTATCTCGTCTACAGCACATTTTACTTATGAATCTCAAACTAAGGAAGCACTTGTGTGGAACTTTGCTACTTTTCCCCTGATAGCTAAGCACTCTGTTTTCTAGAATACTTTTTACAAGAATTGTGGTCTATTTCTCTGATAACCATCAAAGAGGTTTTATGGTACAGAGCTTGCCCACAATATCCCATAATCTCCAGTCACTATAAGTCCCTATAAGTCATTTTATTTGTCCCTGTAAACCTTTTGCTTCTCCTTTCTTGCATCTTTCTCTCTCTATGAATCTTCTGAAAGGTTACTTATATGTTCACACCTGGAATATCCTCGATCTTTGCTGAGTTTAGAGTGCTTTCTCTCTTTTACTGATTCTTGTCATTTGTAACTGTGGGGGTTTATTCAGATGCCTGGATCCCAGAACTGCATGGGACAGGTCAGGTGACTGGCATAAATGAAAAAAAAAAATGATGAGGCTGGAGTCAGAACAATCCTGGTTGAGCCACAGGCCCATTATGTGTTCCTGGGAAAATTAGCTGGATTTCCTCGTAGCAAAGATAAGAACGAGTGATGCTTCCAGACTTTCCTCAGCCCAGCATTGCAAGAATCCAGACAGACTTTGGAATATATAAAATGCTATCTAAATGCAACTGTCATTTATGGTTGTTTCAAGGAAGGCAAGTGTTAAAAATAATTCTCATCACAGTCCAGAAGATTACCCAAAGTTGAGGGATAAACCGCACTTTGTGATTGCCTTAATATTAGGATATTTGATCTCTATAGCTTTGCACTAACTCACCTACAAGCTAATTTTTTTAGTCTAATCCATCTGTGTATTGTTGGCATTATTTTAACTGTACTTATTATCACAGTATTTCATTTCAGAGTTGTTTCTTCCATTTCATTATTTCTAAAAGTAAGCAAGGAACTGAACACCAACCAAGGAAACACAGTTTGCTGCATAGCTCCTACAGATTTGTTTTTCTTGTTTTAGATTCCACAAGAGTAGAGAAAAGGCCTCACACACATATGCTAACCAACCAAAGCAATGCATTTTGTGATTTCTTTATGAATGAATTCATAAAGATTGCCTAGCTACTTCCATCACCATCCTATACAAGCAACAAAGTCTCAAAGTGGTGGAAATGATCACAGACCTTTTAGGCTCTGAGAATATCATTGCAGTGAGTCACATACTTCAAAAGAGAGTCATTCGTATCAGTAAGATTTAACAGTAATTTAGGATTTTCCCTTAAAGTCTGTAATCATGCGCATCATCATCAACATCAGACAAATAGAAATTTTGTAGTACTATAAACTTAAGTTGAAAAATCATGGTTATTTGACATCTTCAACGGCACAGTTTTAAATCATATGCTGTAGTGTAATGTGCTGTAATATATATACATATATTTTATGTATATAAGGAAGTCAGGCAAAAATGTCAGGAGGCCTTCATCAGTGAACAAGGAGCTCCTTGACAAATTCAAATATGAAAAAGAAAGCCTACAGAGAGTGGAAGCAAGGACAGATAGCTTGAGAGGAATACAGAGAAATCATCTGAGCAGCCAGGAATCAGGTTAGGAAAGTTAAAGCCCTGATAGAATTAAATCTGGCCAGGGACATCAAGGGCAACAAGAAACACTTCTATAGATATATCAGTGATAAAAGGAAGACTAAGGAAATTGTGGGCCCTCTCCAGAAGGAGACAGGAGTCCTAGTTACCTGGGATATGGAGCAGGCGGAGGTACTCAACTTTTTTGACTCAGTCTTCACCGGCAAGTGCTCTAGCCACACTGCCCAAGTCACAGAAGACAAAGGCAGGAACTAGGAGAATGAAGAACTACCCACTGTAGGAGAAGATCACGATCTAAGGAACCTGAAGGTGTGCAAGTCCATGGGACCTGATAAGATGCATCTGCAGATCTTGGGGGAACTGGTGGATGCAGTTGCTAAGCCGCTGTCCATCATATTTGAGAAGTCATGGCAGTGGGGGGCAGTGGGGTGAAGTTCCCACTTCTGGGAAGAGGGGAAGCATAACCCCTCATAAGAGGGGAAAACAGGACGACCCAGAGAACTACAGGCCAGTCAGTCTCACCTCTGTGCCTGGCAAGATCATGAAGCAGATCCTCCTGGACAATATGGAAAGCAAGGAGGTGATTTGTGACAGCCAACATGGTTTCACTAAGGATAGATCATGCCTGACAAAGCTGGTGGCCTTCAACAACAGGATTACAGCACTAGTGGATAGAGGAAGAGCAACTGATATCACCTACCTGGACTTGTGAAAAGCATTTGATGTTGTCCTACATGACATCCTTGTCTTTAAATTAGAGAGACATGGATTTGACAGGTGGACGACTCAGTGGATAACGAATTGCCTGGATGGTCGCACTCAGAGCTGTGGTCAGAGTCTTGATGTCCAAGTGGAGATCAGTGATGAGTGGTATTCCTCAGGAGTTGGTATTGGGACTGATGCTCTTTAATATCTTTGTCAGCAACATGGACAATGGGATTGAGTGCACTCTCAGCATGTCAGCTAATGATACCAAGCTGTGTGATGCTATCGATACGCTGGAGGGAAGGGACTCCATCCAGAGGGACCTTGTCAGGCTGGAAAGGTGGGCCTGTGCAAACCTCAAAAAGTTCAATAAGGCTAGGTGTAAGGTCCTGCAGCTGGGTCAGGGCAATTCCAAGCATAAATACAGGCTGGGTGGAGCATGGATTGAGAACAGCTCTGAGAAGTACTTGAGGTTGTTGGTTAATGAGAAGCTCAACATGATCCAGCAATGTGCGCTTGCACCCCAGAAAGCCAATGCATCAAAAGAAGCATGGCCAGCAGGTCGAGGGAAGTGATTCTGTTGGACTGAGCCCAGAAAAGGACCACAAAGATGATCAGAGGGATGGAGCACCTCTCCTATGAAGAGTGGCTGAGAGACTTAGGGTTGTTCAGCCTGGAGAAGGCTCCAGGGAGACATTATAGCAGCCTTCCATTACCTAAAGGGGGCCTACAGGAAAGCTGGAGAGGGACTTTTTATTGGGCCATGTAATGATAGAACAAGGATACAACAAGTAATAGAACAAGGGTTAATGGATTTAAACTGAAATGGATTTTGAACTGAATGGATTTAGATTAGATATTAAGAAGAAATTCTTTACTCAGAGGGTGGTGAGGCACTGGCACAGGTTGCCCAGAAAAACTGTGGATGCCCCATCCCTGGAAGAGTATAAGGCCAAGTTGGATGGGGCTTTGAGCAACCCCCCATATTTGGAACTAAGAGATCTTGAAGGCCCCTTCCAAACCAAACCATTCTATGATTCTATGATTCTACGATTCTATGATTCTATGATTGTGTGATTCCATGATATTGACAGTGCATTAAACAAAATGTATTAATTAGCATGGTCCTTTTTTATATGTCCCAAGAGGTTGTTTCAAATTATCTTAATAAAAGTACTGAAACTTTGTTCTAAGACATTTACATAGGAAATACATAAATACATAATGTACCAACAGATGGTGTTGTGTTACTTTATAAATGCTCGTGGGAAGATAGTCCATTGTAATAAAATCAAAAGGTCAAGCTGCAAAGTTCCTTTTGGGAAATGATTATTCGAACCATATCTGAAACTTGATATTTGAATCCATTAGATAAAATAACTCTACTATTATAGTTTATGAAGTTTTAAGTTTATAACAGTGAAGTTACACATCTATAGGAAATGTGACTTGGCCAAACTTTTTTTTTTTTCTCAGTATCACATATTTAATTTTCTTCATTACCAAACTTATTTTTATCATTTATAAACATAAGAATAAATAATATTTTTAATCATAAAAGTATCCATTAAGTGTCTATGCAAATATTTTCCATGGAGATATTTATATATTGAATGTTCTCATATTATGGATTAAACTCAAACTGTATGAAAGCAAAAGAACAGAAATGCAATAACACATTGCACACGTTGTGGGTTTATACTTTATAGGTTTGTTGTTTTTTTATTGTTGTTGGTTTTGTTGTTTGTTTGTTTTTTGATGACTACTTTACAAGTAAGATTGCATGTAAATTCATATGGTACTCCACTTAAGCAGTGTTTGAAAGCCTGTGTCTTTAAAAAATGGTTGGATACACTAAAGACAACAGCAAGGTTGCCTCCAGTGGAAACAGGAGGCATTCAATTGAACAGAGAGATCCCTTATTTTGTTGAATATTACTCTTCCTTCCTTCCTTCCTTCCTTTCTATGTCTTTTCAGCAACTACTGATGTCACTACCACTTGCAATGTAATCTTTTATGACAGTATATGTGCTTCCTCTGGTCAGAGGAAGAGTTCTTAAATATAAATTGACTGTAAAAATGTTTTTAAATTAAAAGTATTTTTTCCTGTCTTCTGTTTTTCAAAGTCAGCTATTTCAGATGTAAACTTTAAAGATTCTGTGTTTCCTGTCTGAATATCCATCCATATCATTCCACATTTTAGAATTTTTTTTTTTGTATTTTGTTGTTGTTTGTTTGCTTGTTTTTTACATTCAGGCTAGTATAAGATTTGTGATATTCGTCAGTACTCTAATGACTCTTTGAAAAATCTAATTCCTGCAGAAATTCCTTCCTGTTTTCCTGTAGAAACTTGTAGATTGAAGGTAAACATTGGATTTTATAAGACACAGTATTATCTACAGATAATATCAGGTTGTCCCTTGCCAGGGGAAGACAGGAAGAGGATGTAGTGCATAAAAGGTAATATTGTGGTTTCCGAAATGACTTTATTTGGTCCAAATGGCAGAGTGGAAAAAAAAATAAAATTAGAAAAAAAAAAACAACACTAAACTGTGACACATCATTAAAAAAAAAAAAACAAACAAAAAAAACACAACAACTAGCCAACCAAACAAACAAAAAAGACTTGTTCCTTCTGCCAGGGAGCAGAAAGGAAGTGTAATCCCTAAATCCTATAATTTCTTAGGAACAATGCATCCAGTTGGGAGGAAGGAGGACAACTTTCTAATTCAGTCACTCACTTCCTGTTTTTCAATGAAGACAATTCATTCAACTACATAGTAACTCTATCTGATCAGAAACTCTAAGAATGAAAAGGAAAAGGCAGCACAAAAGTAAGCTTGTTTTATGTCTGTCCTAACCTCTTTCAGTTTCTGACTTACTCCCCAGTTTTGAAGATGTTGGTCCAGTAAAGGAATTTCCATGGGATATCGATCTGTAATGAATGCTCCCCACTTCCACTTCCAACCTGCCAATAGAAAATGCCCATAGGAGAAGGTAAACCTGTTACACGGAGGGTAGAGATCAACCAGAGTCCAGCATATTTTTGCATACTCGCTTCTACGGATTCTCTTTGATAATTTATTCAAATAACACCTGTTGCATTTTCCTCTTGTACATACGGTTTGAATGGCACTATGCAGTGCCCTACAACTGAAGAGGTAATGAGAAGACTGGATAAATAGTTGTTTTGTTTTTTTTTTTTTTTACAAATCATCTTCAGCGGTGATCACATACCTTTCATAAATTCTGTTCCAGCATGGATTGTAATAGGTCAATATAGTAGCTTTTCTGGCTAGACTTCAAATCTTAAGTAGCAAGAAAATGTGAATTTAGTATGGGTGAGACATTATCATTGCTTCAAAATCACTGCGGAGTCTGTTACAATTGACTCCTGCTGTAGATGTTAAGGGAAGGAAAAAGAAAGAAAGTAGAGAAAGATGTCTTGCCTGCTATGGTAAAGACCATATCAATTCTGAAGTAAAACATTCCCTTTCCACACAACCATCTCTGTGTAGATCAATGACAGAATATGACCAACTTGGGCTAGCTGTATTAGCCTCCTACTTTCAAAAAGATAAAAAATCCTTATACTTCATTTGACAAGCAAGTCTATTTTGCTTGCTGTACGCTAACTTACCAGTTGTCTGTAATGCTTTTGCACGTAGCAGAAAGACTACATATAATTCAGTACATCTGCAATTCTCCTTTTTATGTCACCCTCTAAACTCTATTTTTGTTAAAGGGCAGGATTACAAAAATAGAAGGGGGGAAGGGGAAGTGGTAGATTGATGCAAGTAAGGGATGTGACAAGGTGATTCCTGCAGGCAGAAAGGGACATAGAGTAATTGCTTCAAAGCAAACCACAGAATTATCTTTTATTAGCTCCCCTATGGGCTATGGTCATGTGTATTGCAATTTAAAAATGTAACAGAACAATTTTAGCTTTGCTTAATTAGGACCTGATGCTGTGAATTCCTGAGTACCCTCAATAGCCAGAAGTTCCAATGGATGCTTAGTATCTGGCAGAAGTGTCTCTATCAACCAACAGCAAGAGTAGTATTTATCTATATTTTCGTATATATTAAAAAATAAGTTCCTATGATAAAATAATTTCCTTTCATTTATCACAGGTAACATTTATAAGAGCTCAGACATTGCAGAGTTTTTTTGTATAAATACATTATTTTTCTAGCTCAAGCATGCAGATAGAATTGAAACAGCACAAAAGGACAGGGAAAATTATATTCGCATGGTGGGTTATCTTCCTTTTTTTTTTCCCTGCAAGGCATGATCTTCCATACAGTTAAGAAGTATAATATGCAAAACAAGTAACCTAGTACATTTTAAAATTACATTTGTAGTTAGTAAACATAGCAGGTTCTGTAGTGTCATAGCAATGTCATTGGCATGCTTATCCTGTGAATGTTACATTTAAGTATCCCAAGTATCAAAACTTTATTTGATACTCATTTGCTCTGAGTTTAACACAAGTTATTTAAACTTGATGTACCATAAAGTAGTGGCAAAATCTGAGCTACGGTAACCCCATTGAGCAACTAAACACAAATTTAAAAAGTCTGTATACATTTTTTACAGGTCCAGCTGCAAATAAGGACAGCTTTTGTATTTATGAAAGCCAAGATTTTTTACAACTGTTTATTCGTGCGTGCATACATATGCTCAAGATAACATTTTGCAAATTTTGGTCTTAGAAACAAGAAAATATTTTAATATATAGTGACTGAATTGTTAATTGATAAACAGAATATTTGATTTCTTAGTTCCTATCAACAAAAAGGAACAAAGTTTTGCTATGGGGAAAAAAAAAAAAAAAAGAGAGAGAGAGAGAGAAAGAGGTCAGAGAAAATGGGGTTAGCAATCAAATGAAGTCCTGCAAATATTAAGCTCTCTCCCAGATTAAGTTATATCAGAACAGCAACTAAGGTACCAATACTCAAAAAAAAAAAAAATCAAGCCTGCGACCCGTGTATAATGAACAAACAAATACAGATTATGATTGTCCCAGTATAAAGTGGTTAGGATATATTGCTCTAGTCCATCCTACCCCAAAAAAGAACAGATATATAAAGAATTTCCAACTGACACCTTCAAACATGTGGTCGATATCCTGGATGTAGCATTCTTATTTTGCTGTATAAATTTTTTTCCTGCATGATAGCATATTTAGACCCTGGGCAATGTTTTGTTTTGTTTTGTTTTGTTTTTTAATTGCTACAAGAAAAACGTAACAGTATCCTTTTGCATTCAGTTTGAAGATGATATCTGTATGACAAATTACTGCACTATAAATTTCATTTTTATCAAGGACCATCTTCTTATTCATCTTAACGTTGTACAATAGACCTTCATCATAACTTTTCTAAGATTCTTTTCTTTTTTTTTAATAAATGCTTGCCACATTTTTTTTCTGTAAGAAATTTTTCACACACACACAAAAAAATAGTAATCCTTCTTCTTTCTCCCAATCTAAGGATTATCCAGTTTCAGAAAAAGTGATAAAGTTACATTTCTTCTTTAACAAATGAGAAACTCGTGTTACTAAAAAGCACAAATTCCTAGCCTTTTCTTCTAGTGTTGGACTAATGTTTGAGATCAGCTTTTAAAATAATAATAGCATTTTAAGTGTATCATTAGAGTCAAGTCTTTTTTAGTTTAATAGTGGATTTAATAATGCAGCCATTATCTGAACAGAAACGTATGCAAAGGTGACTTCCTGAATCTGCAGAAGAGTACTTAAAGTGCTCATGCTGCTCTTTGATTGCATTGTAAGGAGGAGCATGGCTATGCTCTAAAGAGAAGTTCCTAGATGGTAAAAGCTGTGTAATCCTATGGTCAAGAAAGTTATCTGTAGCAGTCAAACACTGGGATGTAAATGGAGTCTCAGGGAGTGTCAGTGACCTTTCTTTTCTTTCTCTTCATATCAAAAAGTCTGAAGAAGCAGATGGAGGCTGTGCTTGCAACTAAATGCAAAAGAAAGTTCTTCTATCCTATAACTATTGAAGAATAACTACTTCAAAGTTATCAAACACCTATTAGTCAGATGTCGATTTGAAGACCCTAAGACTTCACATTAACAGAAACTATAATCAACTTTCCAGTAGTTGTTGAAGTATCTATAGTCATGGAAGCATCTCATGTATCCTTTCCATAAAGTACATCGTCTCTTAGGAACCTAAAGCTGCCAGGTGGAAAATTGGACTTTTCTCCTCATTTGGTTTTACTGATAATGTGAGATATGTTCACAAAGCTATATTGCCAAAAAGCAAGGTATGCCTAATGAAACAAGATAGACTTTACTGAGAGGCATTTTCAGATTCATCAAATTATTTAATCTCAAATTGTCCTTCCCTTCCCTTCCCTTCCCTTCCCTTCCCTTCCCTTCCCTTCCCTTCCCTTCCCTTCCCTTCCCTTCCCTTCCCTTCCCTTCCCTTCCCTTCCCTTCCCTTCCCTTCCCTTCCCTTCCCTTCCCTTCCCTTCCCTTCCCTTCCCTTCCCTTCCCTTCCCTTCCCTTCCCTTCCCTTCCCTTCCCTTCCCTTCCCTTCCCTTCCCTTCCCTTCCCTTCCCTTCCCTTCCCTTCCCTTCCCTTCCCTTCCCTTCCCTTCCCTTCCCTTCCCTTCCCTTCCCTTCCCTTCCCTTCCCTTCCCTTCCCTTCCCTTCCCTTCCCTTCCCTTCCCTTCCCTTCCCTTCCCTTCCCTTCCCTTCCCTTCCCTTCCCTTCCCTTCCCTTCCCTTCCCTTCCCTTCCCTTCCCTTCCCTTCCCTTCCCTTCCCTTCATTCTCCCTATCCAGAGCAGAAATGCAGTCTTGCTTCAGTAATGGGTAAGTTTTGCAGGTGACTGAAAAGTAAAGCAAAAATAAAGAATCTGGTAATATCAAAAGCTGTTAACTGATCGTATGTTCAGGAACATTATCTCTATAACATAAACTGAAGCACAGTATATTGTAAAGTAAATATAGAGTAAATATATTGTAAAATAAATATAGAGTAAAAATGGGAAATGCCACAATGGATCATCTCAATGGCTATGCACTTCCTGTCTTAGGAAACAATCCCTATTGGACACTTCTCAAATAGCCTGGCTACTGGGGTAAACTCATTTTCACCCCATTAATTAAGGTTACAGATAAATTTTCACTTAAAAATTTACTGTCCATTTCAGCTGATCCACATTATGTTCTGAAAAGATAAATAGGAGAACACAGTTCAGCTTTTCTTATTCTTAAGGCTTATCCTGTTTATTGTCCTCAAATGAAACAATATTAATATGGTCCCCTCCACAAAAGACTTTCCCTTTCTCATTTTTTCCTCCCCATTTCCTAGGACTCTGTCTTTTCTTGATCAACTGTTTCCTGAAATGAAGTCATCAGAACCTAACATACAAGTATTTAAGAAGATGGTAACTGATTAACTTAATTACATTATTTTAGATTTTTTAGATTTCTGTTTTTAAATGTCCTAGCATTTTCCTTTTGCTGCACATTGAACAGATGTTTTTGCTGAGCTGTCCGAAACATTGCCCAGGTCTCTTCCCTCAGTGACTGCAATTAACACAGAAATCTGCAACGTGTGTGAGAAATTCAAATTATTCCCTCTAGCATGCATTACCTTATCAACATTGAATTTCACCTGCCACCCATAATAAATTGATAACCATTCACTCCAACCCACACATTCTGAGAACTGTACTATGCAAATAACAATAATTAGTACTCAGTATTATTAATAATAATGAGTAATCAAATAACAAGCACTCAGCAAATAACATCTCTCTAAAATTCATCTCACTTTATAACTCACTTCTATAAACTCAATTCTCAACTAAATCACTGGGGAAAAAATGTCTTGCAGGGATAAGTAGCTACTGGAATAATTTTCAAAGTTTTAGGAGATACTATTTTCACTGGCAAGTTGAAAATCAAGATTTTTTTTTTCACCCCTAATTGAATGTGCTTTATTTCAAAGCAGATTAGTTCAGGAAAATCCTATAACCTTTACTATAGCAGCAGGATGATGAGCAGCCTTCCACGATAATAGGCCTTATGTTATTTTCCTCCTAGATGTAACAATCTTAGAGATAGTCATTCTTTATAAAGAGTAAGATGTGATGGGATACTTGGACAATCACCATGACAGTAGCTAGTAGACTTGAATTTGTGCATACCATGATCTCCAAATCATTAGTTGCTTTTTTTTTGTGTGTGTGTGTGTGTGTGCCTGTTCACATTATCTCAGCCCCACAGAGCACATGTGGTTATGACAGCAAAGAGGTAATGCTTAGTGTAACAGAAAGCTGTATATTTAAGCAATATATATCACAAGAGTTTGGGAGGTCTGGCATTTGATGCCTCCAGGGAAGAGTGCGGAAGCCTGAACGAAATAAAGCAGCAAGGACTGACATATAGCAGGACATAGGCCGGTCAGGGACTGGAAAGAACTGGAAAATATTCATTTGTTTTCAGTGAGTACTAAACAGATTTGTAGGGAGAAAAAAAAAATCTGAGAGACATGGATCAAAAGTTTGCTACTGAGGTCTGAGACGATAAATTGGCTCAAGAGCTGTTTATATAAATGCTTCAGTTGCACACATAAGCTCTAGACAGGTGGAACCACATATGCATCACTTCAAACTTAATCTTAGCCAGTTTTCTGCCATAGGATTAAAAATAATATTAATAATCTGCTTGAGCTATTTATTTTATTTATTTTTGTAGGGCACACAGGACAGCTGACATACCAAGTTACATACATGCCACTTTTCATAATGGAACACTTGAACTAAATCTTGTAAAACCCTTACAACTAATTACCTTTTGTACTCTTCCAGTAAAATTCTGCTCTCAGTTCTGAATTAACAAGTAACCTTAGCTTACTTAGAAGGTTATTTTTAAAGAACACCCAGATAATCTTGATATTAAAAAAATGGATATTTCTATATTTTAGTGCTCTAGATATAAGAGATATTATTTGAATTACTTTTCCAGCATTTTGTCGTAGTGTTATTTAAAAAAAAAAATATCAAAAATTCATGCTTGGGTGTACAGGAATTTCCCTCCAGAACTTCAATTTATCCAGGATTTTGCTATATTTAACAAATACTATCAAATATTTTGCTATTCCAAAAAATCTTTAGGTCACATAGGTATGGATGCAAATTTCGTTCACAGAAAGGGCAAGAAGCATTTTTTGGTCCAAGACCTGTTTCCTATTCTAGCCACTGGAATGCAAAGCCATACCATTACTTGTGCTCTTCTCTGTGGAGACATTCCTTCCCACCACTTCAAGTAGCATTCCTGCTATGCACGTAGCATTACAGATGGTACAGGCTGTGGAGAGCTTCAACCTGTTGCCTCTAGTCTAAGAGACTATTGCGAGGGAATGTGGCAGACAAGTCTGAGAAGATGAGTAAATGCTTCATTTGCAAGACCACCATGGAAAATCTGTTGATCCCTTAGCACCAGCTATCTGGCAATGCTTTTCAAATACTAGAGTGAACCAGCTACCCAAAAGTTTATTTAGCTTGATAAAACTCAAAGGGACTAGAGGTCACAAACTTCTCTTTTCCATATTTCTAAGTGGAAGCTGAAAGTGTGCTACATATCATGCTGATAGATACACTCTTCTCTCTTCCATGTAAAGGGATTGCAGATTTGGAACACGATTTTGTGAATTCTGTCTCCAGCCTGAGCCCTGCTAATGTTGGTAGCATTGTATCTTCCAACGTCTTCACTAGTGATTGCGTGTGACAGCTTATACTTGGTGAATGTGAATATTATCAGCTTTGAAAGAATAGATTCAAACAAATTAGGAAAAAGAACACAATAACAAAAACAATAAAAAGACCTAAATAGAAATGCAGGTACGCAAGAGAAACATTCATCTTTGTGATCCTAACCAGCAAATCTTTAAACCATTATCTGTGCCCTTATATGTAAAATTTTAAATGCATCTAGGTTTTTGCAAAGTGGCAACTTGTAGATATCAGGGAGAGAATAACACGGATAATTACACACAGCAACCAATCCTCAGAAGTCCTCAAGTGGTAATTTAAGCTGGTGAAGGCCAGAGCAGCATCTCAGATGTAGACTGAGAAACCTAATAGTGGACTTGAACACATACTCAGAGAGTAAGTTTCAAGCAACAAATTACAATCTGGAAATGGCCTTACTAAAATCAAAAGCCTGAAGAATTAAATCAAGGCCTCTTCAGGAAGACAGCTCAGTAGGTCCGGTGGAATTGTATATGGGCTAAGTATTGTATTTCTTTATTAAATATTTCTGACTGGACAAGATGGTTATATGATGAAGGATTGTTTGCTATGTTTTGTTTTGTTTTGTTTTTAAGTTAACCCCCTATTTTTATATGCTATATAATTCATGACTTCTCTGAAGAAGTATAAAATATACAAAAGTATATAAAATGCATATCTTCACAGATGGTCGCACATGACTGAACATTACAATGATTGTGAATATGAACTGTTTAAATTTTTTTCTCAAATTAGGAATAAGACCAGGACAATAAAAACAATACAAAAGTCCACACATATAAATATTACAATGCATCTAAAGTATAAACAAATATAACAAGTTATTAAAACCAAATGTTGTTTCTCTTCTTTATGTTAATAAATTGATAAAAGCAAAAAGCATGGACTTTCCAGTTGGACTTGCAGATGGACTCTACAGGTACTAGTCTGATTAAATTAAAATATCGTACATGCATTCACTGTGTTTGTGGCCAACCAGAAATTAGTTATTAATGTCACAATGCATTCACATTTTAATTCACATTTTATTTTTACTACAACTAAATTAACTTTCTCGTACTTTCAAAGTGCTTTGATGATTATCACTTGACTCTGCTTACTTTCCTCCACAGGTACTTTTCCCCCTGTTCTATTGTTTAAAATGCTTTTCATTTGATAAAACATACTTGCATTTCAGTTTTCTCTGGCATCAACTTTTATTATGGTATATAATTGTTAGTTTTTATACTACATTAAAAAAATGACATAAATTGGCAGCTAGGCAGAATTTTTAAATTTAGTCAGGGAGTCTACACAAGAGCAGTTCTTACCAGACATTTTTCATGCCCTATTATCAGTGACAAGACCCATAGATCCACATGCCACCTTAAATACTATCATTTTACTGTAATTGATCCCAGCAACAATGGCTTGGCTTTCATTTCAGTATTTTCCATCTTTACAAGAAAATCTGTATAAACTTAGAAAAACACCTCTGTTTCACAGTACTTTGATGTAGCAAAGTAATGCTTTTAATATTGCTTGTAACACCCAAGCCCTTGTTGATACCTATGCTTCAATTAATAAAATGAACTGCAAACACATTGGTTTTCACAAAGTCTTAAATTTATATTGTTTTTTCAACACTTGGTTGTGGAAACTTAGAATTAAATTCAGACCCAGATGTCCACTCTTGTGTGTTACAAATTCATGCAGACTTGCACACGAGGAAAGGCTTAGTTTAAAGTGCATGAAAGTCAGAAGTTTATTATCTAAATGGGATATGATTAAAATTGGGATTAAAGTAGTCTTTAATCTCAATTTTTACAGATGTTTACTCTTGTGAAATTCTCTGTGTCAACAGCTTACTGTCATTTTGATCGAAAAAATAATAAATCCTACTTTAAAAATATTTTCACTAATTAAGTAAACTATGAACAGGGTTTTTTTTGTTGTTGTTGTTTGTTTGTTTTTTGTTTGTTTTTTGAAAAAGTTCTCATTTTACTTGATTTTTCTGGCAAAATTTTTGTTAACTTTCTGATACCTAATAGTATGATAGTTGATTTTGAAATACATTTTCAGTTAATATACAGAGAGTGCTATAGCTTTTTATTAGTCTCGATTTTACTGACCCTAAATTCAAACACAGTCTCAGTGACAAGGGATCTGACAAAGAACCTCTAAGCAATGCCATCTGTGATGAGAATTTGACATGTTCAGCTTTAGAAAGGTCAATGCAGAAGGACAACCTTGATTGCAGCATCCATCACAACAGAATTCAGCAGCTTGGATGAAGAAAATGCTTTCCTTTAGTCTGATCAATCACAATATCAGGATGATGTCTCAAAATACTAAGAACAACCACTAACATGTTTGTAAATATTGATTTTTCTTTCATGCTGTCACCTTCAAATTTGCATAATACCCCATTCTGGGAGACTACATCAAATCGTTTGACACAGTAGAAAGAATGAGTTAGAAAAGCTGTCAGAAAAAGAATACTTCAGAAAATAGCGTTCTTAAAACAGTTTTTATAATGCCTCAAAGCAATTGTTAAAAAATGTCTACTTTTAATTGAAATATGGATATAAGCTTAAATTCTTATTACGTAGTTACAATTTTGTTCAGTCCAACAACTTCCATGAAACTCCTACTCTGTTTTATTCCCTTATGGATTACTCAGTCCTCTATATGTAGGCAATGTCCTTCATCAACCTTTCAGTACCTCTGGTATGCAGGAGCACTTTGACCTTCTGTAAGCCTCTTCAAAATATGACAGCAAGGTAGAATTACTTACATTCTGCTTTGCTCAGACTTCAACTTTTTCTACGGACATCTGGAAAATAGCTACACCAATCAAGCAATGCTTGACTCTTCAAGGAAGTTTAGTGCTACTTTTGGGTGGTAGCAGCTTTGTAGTTACATTGGTAACCACGAAAAATGCAAGTAAGGGCAATACATAGAAGTATACATGGATTCAACGAATGTAGTTCAGAATTAAATAATATAATGCAGAAAAGAAAATAGGAGTAACACTAGAGAAGGTACAGAATAGCAGTCTGGGGCCTGCTGCCATTGAAATCAATGTTAAAACATTGCTTGATCTCTATGGTACCATGGAGTAACTGCAGTTTGCTTTCCAGCCAGCTGACACTAGCTCTAACTGATCAGTCAGAAGTCTACAGAAGAGAATAAACGTGGCCCCAACTCCTTTATTACTTTCCACTGTTGAGATAATAAACAATAATAATTTAAGTATGATGATAATTATTTCTCTGGCAGGACAGAACACCCAGTAACACTGAATTCAAGAATGTATTTGTTTGAATAGTTCATGGTATCTTTTTTTCTACCAACATAACTTCACTTAGACTCTATCTGGAAGTATCGCTTGCTATATTTCTTTCATCCATGTATAGTTGTTTCTCCTTTTCATTTCATTAGCACTAAAACAACAATTCAGTAATAGTCATATTTAGTATCCTGACTAGATACCCCCTTGAAAATTACGTTATTATAGCAGTCTACAGTTAGAAGTACAAACAAGAAATAAAAGTAGAGTGTGAAGAAGATGCTCAGTCCTATGAAAGTCACAGCCATAGAAATACATCTGCAGTGTCTAGAGGAGTCAAATATACCCACGAAGTATGATTTACAGTTTATCACCTCTCTTAGATGCTCTAGTGCCATCTAATAAGCACAATCTGTAAAAGTCACCTCCAATTCTACTATTTGTTCTAGTTTCATTTTAAAAAATACTTCCAAACAAGTCCTCTGCACAACACGTGGAGAGTAATGTGGACACAAATCTGGACAGTATGATGTCACTGTACATGCACGTTTGTTTAGTATCTCCAAGTCCCAGTGGATGGTAAGGAGAAGGAAGTCACCTAAGGCTAACCTCAGGTAAAACCACCGTGTCTTACTTCATCAGTTGTGCCATGGGCTTCTTTAAACAAAACTAAGCACATGAAGACAAGGCAATTATTGGCAAAATACATTGAAATGCCTCATAATCCCTGGCTAGTTCCATGCTGGCTAGTCCCTATTGGTTATTATATTTTCTAACATGCCATTTACATGACATCTCACCTCGAGTACTGTGTGCAGTTCTGGGCACCACAGTACAAAAAGGACATTAAACTGTTGGAGAGTGTCCAGAGGAGGGCGACGAAGATGGTGAAGGGCCTAGAGGGGAAGACATATGAGGAGCGGCTGAGGGCACTGGGCCTGTTCAGCCTGGAGAAGAGGAGGCTGAGGGGGGAACCTCATCACAGTCTACAACTTCCTCGGGAGGGGGAGTGGAGAGGCAGGTGACCTATTCTCCGTTATCACCAGTGACAGGACCTGCGGGAACAGTGTTAAGCTGAGGCAGGGGAAGTTTAGGCTGGACATCAGGAAAAGGTTCTTCACCAAAAGGGTGGTTGCACACTGGAACAGGCTCCCCCGTGAAGTAGTCACTGCAC
The DNA here is from genome assembly GCF_964034855.1 of Anser brachyrhynchus. Classification (NCBI taxonomy): domain Eukaryota; kingdom Metazoa; phylum Chordata; class Aves; order Anseriformes; family Anatidae; genus Anser; species Anser brachyrhynchus. The sequence goes on from NC_137695.1 coordinate 134,447,662, forward strand.
CAAGCCTGTCTGAATTTAAGAAGCGATTGGACTGTGCACTTAGTCACATGGTCTAAACTTTTCGGTAGACCTGTGCGGTGCCAGGAGTTGGACTTGATGATCCTTACGGGTCCCTTCCAACTCGGGATATTCTATGATTCTATGATTTCTTCCACATGGATTCCCTGGTATAATGAGCAGCAACGCCTGCAGTGTCAGTGCTGGGTCGTAGGCACACTTAGGAAGTCTTTTGTCCCACGTCTTTCTCTCATGTGGTGATGGTGGCAGCTGGCACATCTCTGTGCCAAACTGCACAGGTGATGGAAGCGGCATTTACTGGCTACCCAAGAGCTGTCATTCATCTCCCCCATCTCCTCTGTGAACAAGGCAGTGGAATGTCTTTTATATATATATATATACATATATATATAAAATAACTATTTTTCATACTGCTTTGAATAGATGCTGTACAAGTTGTGAAAAATGTATGCCATAGTTTGGTAATCCTTGTTTTGGATAAGAACAACAGTCAGCAAACTGTTCTGCTACATCCAAGTCCCCATTCAGACTTGATGGCAGCCCATTGCTGGACAGGGTGCAGCTCCACACTATTTACAAAAAGGTCCAGCTATGACATTTACATTAGGGTGCTGCCCCCACATCTATTATGCAATGGTAATCACTGCAAACAGTCCACATTCCTATTTAAGCTTAGTGCTTTCCAGCCAGTTAGGATCAAAAGTAATTCTCATTCATTTTTAGATCATGAAATGCATTCAGCCTTCTAATCTTGACAGCTTGTATCAAGCTCTCACCAGCCCCATTGACCAAACACACGAAAAACAGAAATGCCAGGCAAAAGAAAGCAAAACTGCTGCTGTCCTGAAAGCCCCTTGGCACCTCAGGCAACCACTGCAAGTCAAAACACATTCCTTACAGTCTTTTCACCTGTGATCGGAGACTGACTCTGTGAGAAACCGACCTGGCTTGAAGTCATTTTTGCACCATCCACCACTTAAGATGTGCCAAGCAGTGCTTGATTACAGCTGTGACTCTAAATCAAAATATCTCTTATTTGAAACAAACAAACAAACAAACAAACAAACACATCTTTCACTTTCAAAAGGTAAGAGCTTCCATATGGTACAACTGTCAAGGCAGATCAGTTTCTGATCTAGATCCAGATACCTTGACAGTACCATCTTTGGTACAGATGCAGACCAAAAAAAAAAAAAAAAAAAAAGTCAAGAAATGAGATTTGAATTTTTGAATTTCAATTACAAGGCATTCTCTTTTAATCTTGTGATGATACTACTTAAAATAAAGTAACATTCTGCTTTTGCTTTTGAAACACAAAATGTGTCTCAACTGATGCAGCCAAAGTCTAGGAAAACTGACTAATCTCAGATATAAGAATATGTAAATTAGAGAAACTTCACATCCCCAAATGTTGCTGATATTTGTGAAGGAATATTGCAGAAATTATTGACATAACACAGGTTTAGAATGGTATACAATTCTAACCAATCACAATGATATGTAATTTAATAACAAATTTGACTCAATGTTTGCTCTGTTGTTTCATGTCTACATCCTTCCAAGAAGCTTTCTCAGAATATTTGATCACCTAGCATTATTCACAGTTCAGCCAGCTACTCAATCTCACATATTTCTGGGATAAACTGGCTCAAGGCAGGTGAATTCCATGGTCAAAACGTAATGTACAAAAGACTTAAGCAAGGGAAGCCATGACACCCCAGGTGGGAGACTTAATTCTTGGAGACCTCTGCTGTACATAATGCAATACTGGATGCCTGGGAAAGACACTTCAGAAATGGGATGACAGGGAGGAAAAGAGGGAGGGGCAAAGAGAGACAAGTGGGATATGAGTATGACGTAAGACACAAAACACAAGAATAGCAAAATAGCATGTGTTTAAATTTATGTGAGATCTACATAAGCAAAGGTATTTCTAAGCCAAAACATTGTATTTGCTCTAAATAGGTTTCAATAAATGCCTGTAGGAAACATTTTGCTATATAACTATGATGTGTGTAAAACATTTTGATGTTTATTCCTTCACCTACACCTTGCAGGATATATGTGGCTTACTGCCAGTTAAGGTTTTATAAATTATACTCACATTTGTAAATAATTCCCAAATCACTGTCAAACGGTTTTCTCAATTTGGGGGAGTGGGGGGTGGGGGGTGGGGGTGGGGAGGCGAGAAGGTGCAGTTGAAAGAAAATGTAAAGAAAAGAATTAAAAAAAAAAAAAAAACACGAAAAAACACAAGCAGCTGGTGGATTGGCATTAGGAGGCTGACAGCTTTAAGGAATGTAAGGAGCATGTATGCACTTCAGTGTTTCCACTCTGAGAACATATCTGAAACTGAGCTGCCTATCACTTAATCCAACAGCAGCATGAAAGTCAGGACTATGTTTTATAGGCAGATCTGTCTCTGACCAGAAAAGGACATCTGTATCACAAGTTACTATGCTGGTTACCATGTAACCTCATACATCTCCCAAACATGTCAAAAGAACCACAGCGTACCACAACCTCAACTTCCCCGTCACCTTCCTACCCTATAACAGGCACTAGACTTTCACAGTGAAAGACCAAAAACCTCACAACTGATAATGCTGAAATATAACACCTTTCTCAAGATTGTTGTGATGACTTATTTGGAAACGCAGGGTTTGTATCTTGCAGAAGAAAATCATTCCTGTCAAAAGGAAAACTTGAGGGTATATTGTGATTAGATTCTTCTGCTTGGTTTCTCATGTCTGCACCTGGTGGTGCCGTTTATAGCCACTTCCCATTATAAGCATACTGGCCGTAGATGAAAATAGGAAACATTACTGAATGACATGCGTAAGCTCTCTCAAATAAAAACATACAGGCAGGCATCAGCAGAACTAAATTCATATGATCAACCTGAAGTATGCTCTAAAGCAGCTGTGTGGTAATTACACTGTAAAGGGAGAAACTGCAGCTGGAAAAATCTTCAACAACTACATCTCCTTGCCCTTTGATTACACAGAAATAGAAATATACAGAGAGTTGATATCAACTGCACCTCACCTCACCAGGGTTTCCTTGTGAATTAAATAAATTGCAATAAATTGCAATACATTTTGAGTTTAGAAGAATCAGAAATTCCTTCAAGAACCAGCTATTTAAACAGTCATCCTTCTTAAAAGGCATGTATTTTATAGCCTTTTATGTGATTGTATAGTTTACTTCCATTTATTTACCCACTTGTCTCAGAAAACCTGATTGATACTCTTCCTGAGGCTTTCCCTGCAGTCATCCAACTGCCCCTCTCCTTCCTTAGACTTACATTTATAGCTCTGCCTCTGCCTTGTTCATCTTTCACACGTGATCGTGGACTATTCCTATTTAGACCCCATTTGGACCCTCTACAAACTGTAAGAAAATTTTATGTCTTCTCTTTCACTACCCTCCTTGGGAGTTCAAAGCACTAAATTTGAGTGCAGTACTCAGTCACTTCCCTCCAGCTTTCCACCACCTTCCTTCCCTGCCTTTTCCATGACAAGAGGCTCCATAACGTATTATAATCTTTCTGGCAACAATGTACATCCGTCTACACAGTGCATTACAAGCGGTGCCTGCCCTACAAGCCAAACATGATTACCCTGCTTTACATGGAGATAAGCCTGAATTAAAAAGGCCCTCCTGAGATACAAAGTACACCCGTTCAAACTCAGCACTACGTCAATGCAAGCACAGATCTTTTGGACTCAACCCAGCTCACATTGCATTTTCTCAGAGCGTCTATGAGAGATCCTAAGCACACCTACAGAACATCTTGGAGACATTTACTCAGTCTTCTTTCTCTCAAAAACTCCACATGCATTCATATGAATGTATGCAAAATATTCCTGGGTGAAGGGAAAAAAAAAAAAAAAAAAGCCCATGCTCTGGAGCACTGTCTTGTTTACCCTTGCTATTACCTCTGTAATATTTTTCCTTGCTTTTTAAATTTGTTCCCTTCCCTCAAAACATCTGCTGAAGGTGCAAAGACATCCAAGCCAGCTCTGCTTAGGACCATCATATAAGGTCTTACTCACTCCAGTACAATTGTTCTGCTTCTGCCTCTTTTGGGGGATCCCTTTTTCCAAACCTTGAAGAATTTTCCTGTTATCTCATTGATACGGTCCAGAGACCATATCTGGATTATTTTTTTTTCCTTTTCTGTACTCCCCAGTGCAAGGAGAGGTGCCTTTGAACCTTCAGACATTCTGTGATTTCTATCAACTTTGTACATTTGATCCATATTCGTGCTTTTGACACTGTTCACAACTCCTTCTATTTTCACTTTCCTGCCACTTTGTGTCTTTCTTTCTTGGAAGGTTCACTAAGAACACCCAAATGAAGAGTCATCTCAAATCAAGAAATGGTACAACCACTTCCACATGGCTTCTGGACTTCTGAGCCCTGCCACACACACAAAGAACAGAGCAGAATTAACTGTGCTGACTGAATACATAGCATGACTTACATACAGACTACATAATCTTCTCATTGATAACAGAAAGTTGATTTCATTCCTATTCTTTCAATTCCTGCTTGTCACTTTTTTCTATAGTAATGCCGCTTTGTTTTTTTGGACCAGGTAAGAGGTCACACAAGTTCTGACTAAACCCAAACCACTTCTATGACTCTCTTTAAATTATCCAGAATATAGGTGCCCTATCCCCCTATCCCCACAGTCTTTGGGTGAAAAACATACCTCAGTAACTCTGATGGCCCTCATGGAATTATTTCTGTTTTATACCGGTGTAATGGAGGAAGGAAGCTGGTCCTCCCTGTTGCAAAGTTTTAAAAAAACTTACTGGGGAAAGAATCACCAAGCTTTATACTATTTGTTTGTTTGTTTGTTTGTTTTTAATACTGAATGTAATTACTGTTATTAGAGTGGCCCATAATACCTCACTAACTGTTAACTATTAACTGTTTTGTTGTTGTTGTTGCCACACATGGAAGCTGACATAAAGGAAAACTTCAAAGAGCCCTCTTTGTCCAATTGAGATGGGATAGATTGAATGAAAGATAAAAAGGCAAAATAGTAAATTACTTAATCAACTTCATGTATGCTTAAACTAGGGGTTGCAGTATAACAAAGCTTTCTCTAATCCAAACAAATAAATTGAAACATCATCCTGCTTCTTGGAGAAAAAAAAGAAATGTTATCACAAAGTATAATTTTCTGCATTCAGTTATATAATCTGGTACTGACAAAAGTTATACAGTGCTTAAAATATGTAATTATACTGAATAACAGGGCCAAAGCCCTGAGGAGTTTTAAAGTCACAGATGAAAGACAATGCAGTAGATTCCTCTGCAGCAGGGAGGCTGGAGGTAGTGCTGTGTGACGTTTAACACCAGAAATATACTGATAAGTCAAAATCCAGCTATGATAGCTGCAGATACAGAAGGGAATAAAATGGGGAACTCCTACTTTAGTTCATTGCTCTCAGGGCCTGTGGATGCCCTGATAGTGACCTTTCATACTCCCCCATGAACAGAAACCTCTCAGAAGTAGTTAGAAGAAGGAAGAAAGCTCACGTAGATTTTCCACTACACAGGTACTTCTAGTATACCTCTCCTAGAAGCCTTTCTGCTGTTTTTCTGCCTGGGATCTTCCGAGAAAAAGAAAAGGAAATGAAGGCAGATTTTTTGTTTTATTTTATTTTTCTGAAGAATGAAGAAAAAGCTAAATATTAGATTGTCACTTCCTGTGTAAAAGATCCACAAATTAGACCAGCAAAAACACATATAAAGCTAAGAAACAAGCAATAGCTTATAGCATCTATGAAGGTTTTGCCTCACTGATTGATTTGGGAATTCCCACCATTTTCCTGCAGGACAGCAGCCATATACTAAAATAATAATAATAATAATAATAATAATAATAAAGTAAAGCTAATCAATGAAGATAAATGAATAATGTAAACTTGTCATTCTTTGGACCAGAAACAAAAGCATTGCAATGGGCGAGGAAAAATGGTTGCTATTGTCTAAATGGACAGAAGTTTTGCGTGAGGTTTGTTTCATTATCCACAAAACAGCAAATACTTAAATGCTTTCAAGGAACTTTATAGCTTTAGTAAACAACTATTGGAAAACAACATGACATGGTGATCTACTATTTATTTTTCAGAATAAATAAACTACAACCAGAGTATAATAGATTAAATAGAAAATGTGGCTGTTTTACCAAAAGTAAAAACAGCCAACCAAACAACCTTTTTACATAACCACTTCAACTTTGAAAAACAGTAAAATCCTGCTTAAAAATTGCAGGCCTTTAAGTATTGTTTATCAGCTGTGCAAGAGCAAAATAAACAAAAGATTACACTAGTGCAGCTCCTTAAGTATTCCTTACTGAATCTCACAGCTTGATGCTTATGGTTCTTTTGCTAACACAGGAGCAAATCAGGAATAATTATCAAAGCTTAAATTCTTATTCCAATACAAAAGTCACAAAAGTCATGCAAGCAAACGGAATACTCAATGTTATTTGTTATGAGTCAGTTGTGAAATACCTCTTTATCTGTCTGAAATACATCTTCCATGAGGCACTGCAGTCTCACCTAAGTGAAACTAGGCATAGTGGACATCTGATCTAGTAAGGGGATAGATAGAAAACAAATGCCAAAAGATTGGAATTGTCTGTGGGACAAAATCTGTGATTTCAGTGAGTTCTAATGTGATATATTCAGATATGGTGATTGCCACTTCTATCAAACAGTCCCAAAATAAACAAAAAAGAAGCCTGGAGAGGTGATATTCTCAGTCTACAACTGAGAGACTGTTGTACTCCAGATGCACATCTGGAACATCTGCAAGACAAAAAAATGTTCATGCAAAACTGTGGAGAGAATATCTGTGGTGTAATAAATAGCAGCAGTCTAGCAAGTCTGACTCATCTTGAGCTGATTCAGAAATTCTGTTCCGTTCTCTATATGTTAACCTATTTAGAATAACTGGTTAATTAAGAAGGCATCACATTGGAAGTAACTTGTCCAATTCCACAAATACAAAGACCAAATTCGCACATCAAATGAAATAGAAGTTTTAAAAGAAGTTTTATAAGGGCAAAATCAGAATTTTGACATTACATTTTACAAAAAAAAAAAAAATCATAGAAAAGTAAGGCCATTTGAGAGTACAGGAGTCATTAAGTCATTTCCCTATCTTCAAGGTAGATTTAGGTGCATCTAAACTATTCATTACTGATTATTTTTCTTAAAAATGAAAAATGAAATCCACAATGAAAAAAGAATACACACTGTTTCCTGATATCAGCTTTCCTTCATTTCATTTACAAAAGGTAATATTTTTTTTCCAGTAGCAAATCCAAAGCACTGGACTTTGATTGGTTGGTTGGTTCTGTGTTTTTTTGTTTTGTTTTGTTTTGTTTTGTTTTGTTTGTTTGTTTTTAAATTAAGCTAATTATTAGCTCTTTACCCACATGGATGTCTTTCTTTTGTCTATAACATTTTTTTTTTTTACATACCAGAAGTCTGTTATTATGCATTCCACCATTTAGATGAAAACTTCTCCACTCAAAAGTGAATTTTCATAGAATCATAGAATCATTTAGGTTGGAAAAGATCCATCAGATCATCAACCACCACCTAACACTACCAAATCCACCACTAAACCATGTCCCTAAGTGCCACATCCACGTCTCAAAAGCCTCCAGGGATGGCTACTCCACCACTTCCCTGGGCAGCCTGCTCCAATGACTATCCACTCTTTTCATGAGAAATTTCCTCCTAATGTCTATTAGCCTGGCACAGTTCGAGGACATTTCCATACCTCTCATAGTTTTGATGCTCTTGTCTGGGCATACCATCACTTTAAGCTCTTTTCTATAGTGTGGAGGCAAACAGTGGACACATTACTTTATCACCAACTGTTAATCAGCTCCATGCAGGTTAAAACTATTAACTTACAAAAATACTGCATATGGAATTCTGGTTAATACAACTGCAATAATATCTGATATTTGTTTTTCAAAACTATTATCTTTTTAGATGACAAAAAGTCTGTGTTTATTTGTGAATTTCAGCACAATGATAAAAACTGTCTCAAATTTTCCAATTCCTGCATGGGAATGGCACAAAATTGTGCCAAGAGAGGTTCAGACTGTACATGAGGAAAAATTTCTTTACTGTGATGGTGGTCAAACACTGGAAGTGATTTCCTACAATGGTTGATGCCCCATGCCTGTTAGTGTTCAGGCACTAATACCCTCATTAATGTGCTTTAAATGTGCTTTAACTTCTGGTTAGCCCTGAAGAGGTCAGGCAGTTGGACTAGATGATCTCTGAAGGTCCCTTCCAACTGAACTATTCTATTCTATTCTATTCTATTCTATTCTATTCTATTCTATTCTATTCTATTCTATTCTATTCTATTCTATTCTATTCTATTCTATTCTATTCTATTCTATTCTACTCTACTCTACTCTACTCTACTCTACTCTACTCTACTCTACTCTACTCTACTCCATTCCATTCCATTCCATTCCATTCCATTCCATAATGATCTTTCTTTCCCATTGTTGAAAATGATTCAAAAGTCTCAGAACTCCTCCATAATTATAATTATAAATACTTTTTAGTCTGTTACCAAATAATTTAATAAAATATTGAACAAAATCAGGACCAGCACAGTCCATCCTCTTTGAAAATCATCCACTGATAACTCAGACTTAAGTACAGTTTCCAACTGTTAATTTTGCACTTCACAAGGTGTAATTATGCACCTTGCCTTAATTTCATCTACATGTTCTTCTAATTTGCTTATAGAGTCCTTCATGTGAGAGTGTAAGAAATCTTCCTTGAAGTCAGAATTAATCCTATCCTTTTCTACATCCCATTAACTCAAAAAAATCTTTCTAAAAAAGTAGAGTACATTGATGAGACTGTATTTGACAAAACATACTGTTTTTATTATTTTTTATCTTCTAGGTACCTGAATATTGAATGCATAATAATTTGTTCTAATATTTTTCCAGATGTTGAAGTTACACTCATTCATCTATAATTCTACAGTAGGCTACTTTTCCATTTTTAAAGCTACAGACTATGTTTGCTAATAGTTCAGGGGTTGACTTGGTTAGGTTTTCTAAATTCTTAAAGGCAAATTAAATTGGACCCTGTCAACATGAATCCATCATGTTACATTAATATTCTTTTAAATTGTTCCTTTCTAATTCTGTGTTTGTATCTATTTGGTAATTTTATTTTGTTAAATATGTGCCTGCAGAACTGAGTGGATTTTGTTTTTAATGTTTTTTAGCCTTCTTCCTTTCTAAGCAAAGGACCAACACAATTCTTTATCATTCTTTCATTCTAATTTATTTTTCTAACACCTTCAGAAAATTGTCTCCAAAGCTTTCACGTACCTCATTTGTGAAGCCTGATGAATCCGTACTTCTCAGTATATTTCCTGCCTTTCCTCCTCAATACAATAGCTTGCTACTCTGCTTTTAACATATTCCCTTTCAGTAACTGCCAGCTATCCTTCACTCATTGATCCTTTACTTTATCTTCATAAGCAACCTTTTCTACCAAGTCCCCTAGTTTGTTAAAGTATGTTTCTTTGAAGACTATTGTCCATCTTCTGCTACTACTGCTGCTTTTTCCTAACACCACAACCTTTGTCATTTTACAGACATTTTCACCCAAATTAGCTTCCAAGCAGAGATTTTCACCTGTTTGCAGAAATTACTTAGTCATAGCTGAATCTAAGAAATGCTATTTCCTTGCACTTTAAAATAAAGTTCTTCATACATCAGTCCTTGTCTATTCTTACGTAGTATTTTTGGAATAGATTAACTGATGTTCTCCAATTCAACAACATCACATCCTTCAGGTGATTTTGTTGTTTCTATTCTTCAACCAAGTTGGCTACAGTAGATTCCAAGAATGACAGCAAGCCTTTACTTTTCCCTTCTCTATACAGGCTGGTGAAAGTGTGCTTTCAAGATGTCTGCTTCTCACTTCCCACCTTAAATGTCAGACAGCTATAAAGATACTTTTTTCTCTTAAAAAAATAAATATATATATATATGTATATATAACATTTTTTGACCAAAAAAAAAAAAGTGCAACTTTTTTCCTGCTAGCTTATCTAAAGAAACCATACTTTTCTACCTCAGTAGTCCATTTCTGATTTAATTCATAGTACTTTTGTGACCCATACCAACTAATGGATACTAATGTGTATGCAATGTAATGGAACACACTAATGTGTTAAAGATATCTTCCAGTTTATCCTGCAGGCATCTCTGTAAAGAATTGTCAATGTCTGGCACTGTTTGCAATTGTCCTGTAATTTCTAGGTTCTTGCCTCAGTTTTCAGTTCTGGGAATACTTCAGCCTACCCGTGATATTTTTACTCAAAAATATTTTTTATTAGCTTCTTTCAAATGAGAGGAGAGGAGAGGAGAGGAGAGGAGAGGAGAGGAGAGGAGAGGAGAGGAGAGGAGAGGAGAGGAGAGGAGAGGAGAGGAGAGGAGAGGAGAGGAGAGGAGAGGAGAGGAGAGGAGAGGAGAGGAGAGGAGAGGAGAGGAGAGGAGAGGAGAGGAGAGGAGAGGAGAGGAGAGGAGAGGAGAGGAGAGGAGAGGAGAGGAGAGGAGAGGAGAGGAGAGGAGAGGAGAGGAGAGGAGAGGAGAGGAGAGGAGAGGAGAGGAGAGGAGAGGAGAGGAGAGGAGAGGAGAGGAGAGGAGAGGAGAGGAGAGGAGAGGAGAGGAGAGGAGAGGAGAGGAGAGGAGAGGAGAGGAGAGGAGAGGAGAGGAGAGGAGAGGAGAGGAGAGGAGAGGAGAGGAGAGGAGAGGAGAGGAGAGGAGAGGAGAGGAGAGGAGAGGAGAGGAGAGGAGAGGAGAGGAGAGGAGAGGAGAGGAGAGGAGAGGAGAGGAGAGGAGAGGAGAGGAGAGGAGAGGAGAGGAGAGGAGAGGAGAGGAGAGGAGAGGAGAGGAGAGGAGAGGAGAGGAGAGGAGAGGAGAGGAGAGGAGAGGAGAGGAGAGGAGAGGAGAGGAGAGGAGAGGAGAGGAGAGGAGAGGAGAGGAGAGGAGAGGAGAGGAGAGGAGAGGAGAGGAGAGGAGAGGAGAGGAGAGGAGAGGAGAGGAGAGGAGAGGAGAGGAGAGGAGAGGAGAGGAGAGGAGAGGAGAGGAGAGGAGAGGAGAGGAGAGGAGAGGAGAGGAGAGGAGAGGAGAGGAGAGGAGAGGAGAGGAGAGGAGAGGAGAGGAGAGGAGAGGAGAGGAGAGGAGAGGAGAGGAGAGGAGAGGAGAGGAGAGGAGAGGAGAGGAGAGGAGAGGAGAGGAGAGGAGAGGAGAGGAGAGGAGAGGAGAGGAGAGGAGAGGAGAGGAGAGGAGAGGAGAGGAGAGGAGAGGAGGGGAGGGGAGGGGAGGGGAGGGGAGGGGAGGGGAGGGGAGGGGAGGGGAGGGGAGGGGAGGGGACCAGCAAGCTGACAAAGTAGTGTATTCCCTTCCTAAAAATTATTAGAAGATTTTTATTAATTGCATTTAATATTAATAGAAGAAAAATCAAAAAGAAGGAAAATTAGGTCTTTACAAAACATATAAGCACAATAAATGTTGTTAACCAAATTAATCAATTCTTTCCATACTAATATTTAAAGCAATGCAAGCCCAGTTTTTATTATTACAGATGCATTTTTTTTTTTAGGATTTGAACGTATTTTGGTTTTGCTTTAGGCAGAAGTAACAGAATCTTAAGTGCCCTTATGCTTTCTGAAGTACCAGGTATGATGTGAACACGTCAGTCATGTCATACCCCTTGATCTCATTATGATTGGAACTTTTATTAAATTATCTTCAGAACTGGGAGGAAATTCTGAATTACAAATCTTATAATGAAAAAATGTGTGACTTTACTAAAATAGCTTAATTAGTTTACAGTAAAATAAGCACTGAAATTATGTGCTCAGTTCACTGGACAACATCTGGTGTAACTAGCTGCTGACATTCACTGAAGTCACAGCATGGAGATTATTGTACAAATTGTAAAAAATATCCAAAATGCCACTATAGCAACATGACTCCTACCATCACAAGTTTGTCTTTGAAAGGAGGTGAGCAATTTGCAACATGCACTTCACAATTCTTTTTTGAGATAAACATATTTATTGAAACACTGAATCTGAAACACTTTCTATGTAAAAAATATACAATAACCAAATCATTTTATACACATATATGCTGATACCCATATCCATCCACACATGCAAACATTTAAACAGTAATGTATACTGGAAAATAATGACATCATTTGTGTTATTGAAATGGGTATAATTAAACTTAAAAGAGTCTACATGTTTTGCATTACCTATGTATTAGAAAAATGCAATGAAAATTTAACAGGATCTATTAAAATTCTAAAGCCATTGCTCATATAAAAATGATTTATTAACTCAGATAAATACTAACTTAAAAGACTGGGCATCTTAACTTAACTAACTTAAAAGACTGGGCAATGTAGCACTCCATTGTCCTAAAATAAAATTAATTAATAAAAGAATTCCAATAAATAGAAAATTTCAATAATATAAAATATTTTCATCATGCACCACATACACTGCTTCAAAACAAACTGAAACACTGACTCTGAAACTATCAGCTTCTACAGTGTCATTATTTACATGGGATTAATTGTGCAATTTAGTCTTAATTAAGCTAGTGATGCATTCCTGTGAAATTTTCTCAGTATGTAATTACTTTTATATACAATTCTGACAAGTTCAAACATTTTATGCTTTCTGCAGTATAACTTAAGATTTAAGAGAGTTTCTTTTACATTGTCATTAGAAAATGCTTGGCAATTTAACAATCTCTCTACAGTATAAACATTTATAAAAATGTCAATCATTTTGGCTTTTATGTGCTTAAAAATATTTAAAATTTCCCTAGAGGGTGGTAAGCTAAGTTCCTCGTCCTGTTCTTGGTACAATCATAGGCTGTTATTACTGAAAGTCCACCCAGGTTTTCTGTGGCTTACAGCTGGACCTAAATATGGTGAGATTAAGGCTTTCTCTAACGGTTTTTGAAAGGTTCCCCTAAAATGACCTTATCTCCAGCCCCTTTAAGTTTATTCTTGCATTTTCTTCAACAAGATGTAGGAGATGGCTTCTGTTTTTTTTTTGTTTGTTTGTTTGTTTTTTTAGATTATGTAAACCTAATCACACTGCAGATATAAAGGTTTTCCCAGCACAAGGTAACTAGCCTTATTAAACAAAAGCAAAAAAACAAACAAGAATACACAGTTATCAGTATAACCCACAACTATAGTAAAAAAGAATATAACGTATTCAGTGTTTTACATGGAAGTTGCCTCAATCTGGTTTTACTTCGCATATTCTGTAAACTGAATTCCTCACACTGTTGAACAGGATGTAATGGAAAAAAATTTTTTTCATAGTTTAGCTCATTCCAATAATTTCACAATGAATCGAATAATAGCAGTTTAATGAGTAGTGTGCTCTGGTGCAAAGAATAAACAGAACTTAAGAAGAGAAGCTGCAAAGATACAAACAGAGAGAGAAGTTTCACTTTTCACTAGAAGATTACTTAAATATTCTATAATACAATAACCTTCAGAATTTCAAAACGTGCTTGGCAAAGCCATGAGGCCAAAGTCAAATTTTATAGCTTTCTAAAAGAAAAACATAAAAATCAACAAAAGACCCCCTACCTTCAACAAGATCCAGATTTCCCCAGGTGATATAACACTATCACTCCATTGCCCTAATTTGCTAAAAATTTCAAAGCAGAAATCAAATTGTAGTGGCAAGAATAATTAAAAGAAGTTAAAAGAAGTTTTAAGTAGGGTAAAATAGTCTATGAAGAAGTGACAGGAAAAGTATATGTGATACAAGTTAAAAGGGAAATTCAAGAATTTCAAGATACAAAAAAAAATAAATAAAAAAACAGGGGTCAGATATTAGGTTGAATCCATCTTAGACTTTGTTACAAAGAAATTTATTCATCCTTGATGTTAAAATAATTTAGCTCTGATCTGTTTCTGCAGTAGCCTACACTGCCTGAACCAACAAAGTAAAATGTCTTACAGTTTCCACTAAAAAGGAGCAAAAACTTTTCTTTTATTAGCAGAAAATGTAATAGAAATTCAATAACATGTTCCCAAAGTTCACCCTACAAATTGAAGAAAATCTTGTTCCTAGAATTACACTAAGCTGCTACAGAAACTTAAAACGAGACCATTAAAACAATGGTTGAATCTGTTCCAGTTTATATGAACTTTGTCAAGAACTATGAGATGTTCTAGCTGAGGAACAGGCTTGTGAGAATCAAAAAGAGGTCAACAGTCTAGAGATATGTGGAATTCTTACCATGAGGACTTGTAGACACTCAAACAAGTAATAGTTTTAACATTTAATGTAATTTACTGGAATCAGATCCTTGCTACCAGACTGTCTATACAAGAACAGATTTATCAATAAACTAAATGCCACTGTATTATGTGTAAAATTTTACTAAAATCACATAGTCTGCTATCCAGCAGTGGATTCCAGGAATCGGAGCTATGATAAGAGCTAAAAAGTTTGAACTGTAGCGGGAACTGCAGAATAAAGTGGAATTCTAAAAACATTCACCAAAAATTAGAGTGCTGTAAAATAAAGCAGTTACGGGAAATTACCAGTTACAGGAATTTAGCAAAAAGTATTGCTTTGCAAATTAATATGCATTATGTCACAATTATTTTATCTAGAGAAGGTGATCCAAACTTTCTATATAAACTGCTCTCAACTATACCTTTCATTTCTCACATACAAACATTTATTACTTAATGGTTTTAATTTAATAAACAAACAAACAAATAAATAAATATCTTTCATTGTTTTAATAAGGACTGATTTTTTTCAGGAGTCAGTTCCAGGATACGTGTGAGATTTTGTAGGCTGTAGAACAAAAGAAAGGAACATAATATTCCTAGTAATCTGTAATTTATTCCCTGTAATTTTTTTTTTATGAGGAGACTAGATGCTCACACAGGAAATAGATGAACACAAATTCTGAAAAAGTTCTTCCTCAAGACCTCATTTCTGAAAAGTGCACTTGAAATTGACAAAGATCAGTTTCATTCTATCATTTACTAACATGACAAAACAACACTGAAGCCATATTTTACTGATCATGGCATTGAGTGAGGACTAGATTTCCACATACCATGAACAGTTACAATGTTTTTACCTTTTTATCTCATTAAGTTAAGAGCTTGCAACAGTTTGTAGGATTAAATCCCAAGAAATTTGCATACATATAATAGGCACATGGTAGAAGTTGGCTTACTGAACTTTATTTTTATTTCCCTGGCACAACTGGGCTTGAAGTATGAGTTTAATGAAGGAAACATATGTGGCTACCAATCCCAGCTTTTAGTTACTGCTTTGCTTCTCCTAGAATTCATAAGCATCATATTTGTTTAATTCTAACACTAATTTGTAAGAATTACCTTTCTATTTCTGTCAAGGCAAAGTTGTTGCATTTAGTAATTTGAAGTAGTTTTTCTCGTAGTATCGAATAAATGAGCAGGAAGATATCTTCAGAACATTAAAGAGAAAACATCTGCCCCTAATCTAGAATTCACCATTTTTCAACATAAAAAGTTACAGAAGACTGAACAGTTTTGTTTTGTTTTGTTTTAATCCCATTTTATTTTGGTTTAGAAAAGTTAGACTAGAATAATATGTAATTATGTGTAAAGCTAAAATATTAAACCTTCGATGTAAATAAACTGAAGTCATAATCAAGGAATCTATCAATATCTCTTAGCAAACATCTAGAAGTTAATTATACTAATTTCACACACTAATGGCTTTGCCCTGAACCTAGAAATGCCTAAAGCCACTTCATGAAATAAAATAAATAAATAAATGTAAGGGTGAATTTGAGCAACAATGTAGAGCTCCTGTTTAAAGGTCTTGCTGTGAAGTTTTATTTAAATTTTTACTCAGTAAATCAGATAGTGGCACTTTTTTGCTTTAGCTGTAGGTTCAGATGTATAAATCTTCATTTGTCCTGGTTTTAGATCAAAGAGGTTAGCTCCAGATCAACTGCAGAGACACACTCAATTCCCATTCTCTGAATGGAAAGCCCCCATTGTGGGTTCTTCCAACAAAGCTAGTTTAATTATAAATCCAAGAGCAACCTATCAGAAACATGTTAATAAAACCTGTTTCTAGATCCTAATCTATATTCTCACTTCTAAACTGCATGTTGTTGTTGTTGCTGTTTCCTGACATATTAAGACATTAATTTTTGTAATTTGTTGTTACAACTGTTCTAATTCTCCTTCAGACTAAAAAATATGCTATTATCCAAACCCTATGACTGTTCAAGGGTGTCACTCTGCTGTCACTGAAGTTAAGAGGGTCTCTGCCTCTGACTCCAAGACTGATGTGATATTATAAGCTTTAAAAACATACTGTACCCTTCCAATCTACATTTCACTAATAATATACAGACCTGCTAACCATCTTTTTATCTGTGTTGAATTCTACACAGCACAACCAGATAATTCTAAATAAATGTTAGATTCATAGAATCATATAATTATAGAATCATAAAATATCTCAAGTTGGAAGGGACCCACAAGGATCAACAAGTCCAAATAGTGGCTCCACCTGAGACCACCCAAAAATCAAACTATACGTCTGAGAATGATGTCCAGATCCTTCTTGAGCTCCAGCAGGCTCAGTGCTGTGACCGATTCCCTGGGGAGCCTGTTCCAGTGCCTGACCACCCTCTGGGTGAGGAACCTTTTCCTAATACCCAGCCCGACCCTCCACTGTCCCAGCTCCATGCCATTCCCTTGGGTCCTGTCGCTGTCCCCAAAGAGCTGAGCTCAGCACCTGCCCCTCCACTCCCCTCATGAGGAAGCTGCAGGCTGCCACGAGGCCTCCCTCGCTCATGGGCAAACCAAGGGACCTCAGCCACTCCTCATACGTCTTGCCCTCTAGACTCTTCACCATCTTTGTAGCCCTCCTTAGGACACTTTCTAGTAGTTTTATGTCCTTTTTATACTGTGGTACCCCAAACTGCACACAGTGTTTGAATTGAGGCCGCACTAGCACAGAGCAGAGGGGGTCAATCTTTCCCTCAGATGGCTAGCAGTGCTATGCTGGGTGCACCCCAGGGTATGGCTGGCCCTCCTGGCTGCCAGGGCACATGGTTGACTCATATTCAACTTGCTGTCAACCAAAATGCCCAGGTTTCTTTTGCGGGGCTGCTCTCCAACCTCACATCCCCCACGTCTGTCATACAGCCAGGGTTGCCCCTTCCCAGGTACAGAATCCAGCACTTGCTCTTAAACTTCATATGGTTGGTGAATGCCCAAATTCCTAATTTGCCAAGATCTCTCTGCAAGACCTCTCTACCCTCAATGGAGTCAACAGCTCTTCCCAATTTAGTTTCACTTCTGGATATGCAATAATTATTAAACAGATGCTAAATTCCCCCTATTGTTGTATAGCTAGGGTTCAAAGAAGGCCACTTCAGTGTTTACTTGACTACTATGATAATTAACACACCAGTTCTCAGTCTTCCAGGCCATTGCTAGCTCCTTCCAGGTTATCCACAGAAACTCAGAGACAACACAGGGAGACTTGAGCAGGAGCAACAGGAGTAAATGAAGGGCAGTCACTTGTGCAAATGTTCATACACCTTTGCCTCTGGACATCTAATGAAATATAATCTCATGATTCTCCTGGAATTTATAAATTGGAAAGTCTGATTTCCTGTTCAAACTGTAGAGGTCCACAGTGCTCTTATGAGAAAGAATAATTTCAAAACAGTTATATGATACAAGGTTTTCAATCCCCTTTAAGTTTGTTTTTTTCTGAAGAAGACCAATACCTAAGAATCTAATATAAAACCATCCATTTTTGTGTAACAGTCTAAGATAAACAGCACTCTAGAAAGTTGTCATTTCTGTAAGCTATTAATATATTCATAATTTTGCAATTAGTAATTTGAAAATGACACAATGGGA
The DNA here is from genome assembly GCF_964034855.1 of Anser brachyrhynchus. Lineage (NCBI taxonomy): Eukaryota > Metazoa > Chordata > Aves > Anseriformes > Anatidae > Anser > Anser brachyrhynchus. Next base: position 134,465,715 of record NC_137695.1, read on the forward strand.
ATTGTGCTGTATCTTTCAAATTTACACTGTAACTGTAATGGTGAAAGGAAAGTATAGAGGCCAAAAGAGCAGAGATAATACCTATACATATGTGTCATTCTTAAACATGTCTGGTGTGTCTCCTCTTCCTTTTGCCTAACAATGATTACTAAACATTTTATAATTATTTGTTACAGAATAACCATCACCTTGATCTTGGCAATTAACTTAAAAAAGTTATCATAATATTTTGCATGTAACTTGAGTATCACACAACTCTCACTTTCTACAGAAAAAAGTGATACTGCCTTTTTCTACATCCATTTACCCTCCTTAAAGTTAATTATTACAATGTACCCATAAAAGATTGCACAACAGATGTCTCCACTTGCTTTATAGCAAACAAAAACTAACAACAAACAAACCAACAAACAAACAAAAACAACCACATCATTTTAAATAGGTATTATGTCTTTGACTTTTTAATATTGGATTATGGCAAGTCAAGAAAGTCAAGGTTCTTCTGACAACACACTGCCTCTTTTGCTGTGCCATATTGGCATTCAGTTTCGTCTCTTTCCCTCTGAACGGTCTGGGAAACAGTGCCTAGACAACTAACTGCATTAAGTGTAACTTAACTAACTGCTGAAGTGTAACTTAAGCAAGAGAGGGTTTTATCTTTTTGTTTGAAAAACATGCTAGCAAGTGTCCTGCAGTTGTCATGAATTAAGTCTAGTACAGCACCATCCTGTTTAAAATTCTGACTTTGCTTAATTACAACTGCGGGTAAATCTCCTTTGCATGTGGTTAGCATAAAACATTGATATATATGACCTATAAAACTACAAAGTCTTAAAACAACCCTAATAAAATATATTCTCACCTTATTTAAAAGTACTCTTGTATATTCAGCTCATTGCTTTAAGTACTTGCAAGATTAGAAACTGTCATTTCCTGTTGTATAAGAAAAAACAACTTTCCCATATAAAGCTACACAACACTGATCTATGGTTAGAAGATTGAGTTTGAAATAATGTTAGTTTCCAAATACAGTGCTAAAGCGGTTGCATGTACACTACAGGCCCGCAATTCCCATATCAATTTGTATTTCTACAATCACAGTTTCTCAGTGTTAACACTGTTTTTCTCTCCTCTTTTGTAGTGTAAACACCTTCACTAAAAGTGAGAATTGATTTATTAGCACTCTCTTTAAGTAGATCTAATGCATCTGGAGCATCTCTCTACTGTGAAAGAGGGAAGTAACTCTGCAGACTATTTAGCATCTTCTTCCAAGCTTAAACTCATTTACATGAGCAATGATGCTAGAGATACTGCTTCTATCTGGGACAGACAGTAGACCCAAGAAACAGCTACTGAATACAGAAAACACCTCTCCAAAGGAGACAGACCACTCCAATTTGCTTCAAATATTACTGATGCATAGCAGAACAAGAAGTACCAGTTTGCTCATGCAGCACTGACAACTTCCTTACATATAAGTAGGTAGAAACACTTGACAGTAGTAGGCATCTTATTGCAGGAACTGAAAAACGGTCTTCTTATGTGACAGGGGAAAGGCAGAAGTAGGGCACAAAAAGAGACAAGAAAATGGCATGTCTGGCTGAAGTCCATACCCCTGTGTTTCCCATTAGTACAATATTTCTTTCCGTTATAGATTTACTATTGCAAATCAGTGAAGGATGAAATTCTACCAGTAACAAAGTATGAAAAATATATTTTTTCTCATTTGCTCATTCTGAGAGGTCCAAATTCACTTCCAAACTCAGAAAATACTTGATTCATACTTCATTGAACCACTTGCTGCTCTGAGAGCAAAATACTGCTGCAGTATCCAGCACCATACAATCCATTAAGAAGAAACAGATCCCTTTCTCCATGCATCCAGTTTACCATTATAAAAATTCTATGTCCCTCTCTAATCTCTAATTAGGTGTTAAAGAAGGATGATAATATGTTGTCATATAATGCATCCCTACAAATACTATCAGTATTCAAATTTTTATTTTTGTTTTTCTTGTACAGTGACAAAGTTTAGATTTCCTGTGAATTCAATGGACTGGCTAAGTACTATTTACTGTCTCTTTCACATAAGATTTAGAGCCACTTCTTTCAGTCTGTTGGTTTCTGTATCCTCAGGTATGCAAACAGTAACATTAAAAATTTACTCTTTCCTTCTAGGCCCTTCACCATTTTTGTAGCCCTTCTCTGTACACTCTCCAATAGTTTCACATCCTTTTTGTACTGTGGTGCCCAGAACTGCACACGGTACTCAAGGTGAGGCTGCACCAGTGCAGACTAGAATGGGACAATCACTTCCCTTGACCGACTAGCAATGCCGTGCTTGATGCACCCCAGGACACGGTTGGCCCTCCTGGCCGCCAGGGCACACTGCTGGCTCACATTCAACTTGCTGTCTACCACGACCCCCAGATCCCTCTCTGTGCGGCTGCTCTCTAGCGGCGCATCTCCCAGCCTGTAGGTATAATCTGTTCTCGCTTTATCTTACTGAAAATCTAGAATATAGTTTTTCTCTTCAAGTGTTTGTGCAATAAGCACACATCTTAAATCAGCTCATTCTTGACAAAAACATCAAAAGCAAGCTCTGTATCACAGATTGGTTCAGCTCTACAGAATATGAGTCTGTTGTGATAGAATTACACACCTAACTGGTTATAAAGCTCCCTCTGTTTAAGCAATGGTTGATTACTATGTTTAATTTGGCACTCTCAAGTGCACCTTCTGATCTGACGTTATTTCAGACAAGCAGGTTGCTTAGATTCAGCTGCCTCAAGTCTAGAACTAGCTCTTCAAGCCTTCTAAATGTCACAGTTAATTAAGTACATTTCCCCTAGAAAATGCATTACTATAACAGAGATGATGGCTTACTAATTTCTAAAAGGACAAATTGGTAACAAAGAAATCAGGTTCAGCAAAGGAATTTCTAAAATACACAGAAGTGTTTTTCTCCTGAAAAATAGAAAGAAAAAAAAAAAAAGATTAAATTATCCAGGTAAACAACCTGCTGAATGTAATTTTAATTGTGAAACTTCAAATGAAAGCTATGCTTTGCTTATCCAGCCAGAAGCTACGATATGCTCACTCTCTCCTCTTATATTCCAGTAGACATAAATAACCTTTGTCAAGACAATGCTTCTCTTAAAACTTTCCTACCTCTGCTCTTTCAATGGAAGTTCTCCTTGCTCTAATGCTCCTGCTATTTGCTACTGGATTTCTTGCCAGAGAGCTGTTCAGAGTATATGGTCCTGCCTGGAGAACATCCACAGTGTTCCCAATGGGAATCAATGCCGATAGCACTTAATTTCTCTCACATTTCTTCCCACACTAGGCAATAGTTTTGTTGTAGAAAAATGAACTCTTACAGCCTTAGCAACAGTTATATGCAAAATAGGACTCAAATGAACTGTGACCGACACACAGACACACATAAAACCCCAAAATATCAAGAAACTGAAACCCTTTTGGAGACTTAACCGTCATGTGGTTATAGTATGCAGTACAACAAAATATGCTTGAACTAGTGACAGCAGTCAAATTTAAAGGGTGGTTCAACTCCAAAATGTGTTTTTCAACGTCTTTTATGAGATTACAATTAAAAAAAAATAAAGAAAGAACCCCCCAGCCCTTTCCAGTCCTTTCCAACTCTCAGCATGGGATCCAGAAAGCTGTTTTCTCTCTAACATCCAGTAATCTTGATCTAATTTGTACATAACAAAGGGACAATTATGGCAAGGATCATTTCTCTGGTCTACTGTCCTCATTGGTAAATATGGACATTAATAATTATCTTTAGTAAAAATGATTAGTTATCTGATAATATTTATAAATCCTATACATATATTAAAATACATCTGCAGTCCACTGCAAATTCTCTAAATTCTGTATAGATACAAACTCCAGGTGCAAATCTTGTTTGGAAAAAAAAAAAAAAAGTTTTTACACACTGTTTTAAGGTTAGTAACAGCAGTTGTGCTCCAAGGCTGCTGCAAGAAGTGACTGGGAATATTTGACAATGCTCTTCCCTGTAATCACTGTGAAGAAATAAGTTCTGGAGAGACACCATTTTCAATTTCTAAAAACTCACCTTGGATAAAATGTTGTTGTATTTCAGTTGAGGATTATGTAGCTCTAGCAACATTAAAAAAAATAAAATAGAAGTTTATTTCTTCTCATAAAATTCAGTAACAAGTTGTCACCCGTTCTTGCTACAGAAAGAGCATTATCAGTAAAGGCTGGGTTTACATTACCATAAGACTTGTAGAAAGGCAACCAGGACAGTGCTATCAGGATGGATGCTACCTCAGTATGCAAGAGGCTGGAGAAGGGAGACAGGCAAATAGCATGGAGGGGCAGAACAGTCAAGCAGCTGTGTCATACTTCACTGGATTGCATGCCCCAGCTAAAGAGGAAGGCCATACAACTACCTTCACCTGATGGGTAAATATCGGCTCTATGAGAATACAAATGCTATTTTTAATTTCTGCTTGTATTGTGGTTTTATTACTTTTATGTATTTTAAAAAAGTATACAAGTACAATGCACAACATTAGCTCCTCACCATAAATCAATGTCTCAGTTGAAATATTTATGGATAAAGTATCAGCTGTATTAATAAAGAATGTGGTTTTGGCAGCCAATCACTTTGACTGCACAGAAAGGACTTCTACCATTCATAATGGTAGAAGTCATAATGTCACCATTCATAATGGTAGGTAGGCAGAGGTTAAATTCTTGAATACCTAATCAAATACCTGCATTTTGCAGCGCTTGGCTGTGCCATTAAAGGTGCAGCACTGAGTTGTGTCCAAGGTCAACAACTAAAAAAAATCAATCATTTAAGTAATAAGCTCTTGCTGACTTTCCTAAAACCATCCTTCAGTTGTGAAGTGTTTTTAAACAGATCAGGAAGATGGCTAGGTTATGAAAAAGTTCTATTCTCACTGTCAGACCTTTTCAGAAATTTAAATCAGAATATTGGCTTCAGACACCTCAGCATAGCATGTCTATTAAGACTCATATAGGTATAACTATAACATATAGGTACTGCTCAGATATAAGTGATTGTTAAAACACTATCTTCATTAACTGTGTCTTAATAATGCCCAGTACTGTGTATTACAGATACAGCTTATAATATTTTATAAGGTTATAATTCAGCCATATATTTAAATACTAAGAAAGCAGTTTGTTTTCTATGTCAATCGGTCTATTTAAAAGGAAGAAAGCTGAGAATTTCTTGTAGTTTTGAAGGTTAGCAGCAGAATGTAGACCGCACAAGTATTTGTGCTCCAAGGCTGTTGCATGTCATTGGGAAGATCCAAGAACTGTTTGTTGAAGGGTCTTGTGGAACATGAGGGGGAAGGAAACAGCTTCAGTCCTGTATCTCGCCAAGGGGTGGATACCACAACTCTCTCTTAAGCAAGACTCGAATAGAATGTAGCAGACATTTTATCAAGCAAGAATGAAGCATTTCTTTCAAACTACCTTTCTGAAATTTGCAATTCAGCATAATACAGAAAAGCAAACAACCTCTATAGTCTCAGAGAAGTTAAACATGTCTCAATTTAACTGTTTACAAAATGGAGAATAACATCAGCCATGTACATTGATAAGCTAATTGGAAATGTCCACTGATAGGATAATTGGAAATATCTTCCCTTTTTTGTAACTCTCATGTGATAAGGTACACAAAAAGTTGGAAGCAGCAGGTTTATATAGTAGTTTGTTGCAAAAAATGTTCACAATATTTTTACAAGACCATCTTGGAAGGGAACAATGAAACTTGTTTAGTTTTTTCAGAACATTTTGAGATCTTTGAATTACTTTACTTATTGTCTTTTAAGGAATTTAAAATTATTTTTTTCAGATTCCAACATTCCAGGAAGCAAATGCCTCTGTCCTTTTTATTCCATTTCTAAAAGGTTCTCTTTTTATTTACCTCTCCAAAATGAGAAAAAAAAAAAAAAAAGAGATAGAGCATAATAAAAGCAAGCATGACTGAAAAGCAGTTGCTATGGTTCACTGTGTTTCACAAAGTGCTGAGTGGAAAGTAAATGGTAGAAAGAGGACAAGAAGAATACCTAAAGTGTTCCAAACAGGGAGAAATGAATGCTTTGTAGTACATGTGAATCTTTTCTGCAGTTATTATTGCTCTGAAGAGGAAAAATTTCATATTTCTTTCTTCAGGTTTGAGAAGAAGTCTTATCAATTTAGCATAAATACCAACCTCCCCAAGAGGGAGTGTATATATAATACACATTTTTTTACAGATTATGTATCTTTATTATATAATATATATGTGTTATATATTTGTTTTTATATTTTATATTTACACATAATTTAAAATATGGCATACTGGATATATTATCTTTATGTAATAAAGATAATAGATAGTAGATAAATATAATACATTATATTTTATTATGTACATATATATGTATTTTCAATATACTGGCTATTTCACGTTATCACAGTTTCTTATAAGTGCATGTAGAATTCTATGCACATGCAGAATTCTATGCACTCTTAACACATGCATGACATCTTAAGAGAAATCAACTCAATCTGCATTCTGCCCCTCTAAAGATTCATGATGGAATTGTGTGGATGTTTCTGTAAAAAAAAGATACCCCTAGTTCTGTAAAGTATCTTTAGACCAACTGCAAAACTAAAGGGTTAAGCCTAAGAAAGAACCACATGACTTGTGATTATGTGAAGTAGCTAACTCCCTGCCATATCAACATTAGATTATCATTCTGTAGAGGCTGTGCCTATAGATCTGTTTAATGAATCCCACAGAAAAAGAACAAAGACCTTTTATTTGAAATTAACATGAGAGGGTGGTGTTTGCTTTAAACCAGAGGCTAAGAACAGTCTTTATACCTCAAAGATCAGTATGTGTATCAGCTCTGTTGCAGGTGATATTTACTTTCCTGAATTTCCAAATCACATCAGATCTTAAGGCTCTATACTACTCTTTTCAATCTGCAGCATTTCTTCTAAGGTCTCATTCCTCTTCTGTAATTTTTTAGGAAAACTTTAATCTCAGAAAGAGTGGTTAGGCATTAGAACCGGTTGCCCAGGGGTGTGGTGTCACCATCCCTGGAGGTGTTTAAAGAAATGGTAGATGTGGTACTTAGGGACATGGTTGGACTAGATGATCTTAGAGGTCTTTCACGACCTTAATGATTCTATGATTCTATGAAATGGTGTTTCAAACAACAGAAATATGTACAGATACATTTCCTAGAATAGTTAACCTTGTCAAAAATGTTACCTATTCCATTATATTAGTGCAGTTCTAGTATTGGGCAAGCATCATACAGAGTCGTTTTAAAGATTAAAGTAGAGGTCTGTCCAACCAAACCCATTATCCAGCAGAAACGACTTGTTTCCATTCATTGTCTAGTTTTAGTCAAGTGCTCATCCTTAACCATGAACATTAGTCTCACTTATATGCTTACAGAAAGTTTTAGCTGTCTGTTGTTACAAATAATGGGAATTTCAGTGTATAAAGTGTATAAACTCTATGGTTTCAGAACTACACATGCTCAGAAATGTAAACAAAGGCAAACTAAGGAAAGCATTTCAAATATCAGCAAAGGATTTGAAGGAAACAAAGCTTTTCTCTTCAGCAGTACTCTTCTATTATTTTTAGATAAGAAGATCAATACAAGTTTGTATTTTCCAGTGCATTCCCTGCAACAACCCATTACAAACTGGAACATACAGACAAAGAATACAGAGATAACTTGCACATATTTACACTAATTTGTATTTCCTCGATTTCGAAAACATTGATTTTCCTTCTTGTACTCTGAAGAGAAGTGAAATTTGCATGTCTGCATTTGTTTAACAAGAATTTAAACTCATACAGTGTCTTGGCATTCTCATATATCTTTGCCTCCATACTACCACAATTTGAGTGATATTTGTGTATCTCTAGGAGGTGATTACCTTTTATCCATATCAGCATAACAAGGGAAGAATGAAAAATAATTGTTGTATACCCCACAAAAGTAGTGATTAAAAAAATTCTTACATCATAATACAATAAAAGAAGAGTAACCCATCTTAGATAAGGGGAGTCTGAGGACTATAACCCAGCAGATGATTATACTTGAGAACTAAACCTGATTTGATGTCTGACATTTAGTATTAGATAATAATAAACATATCTTGTGAGACTAATATCTGGCTGAGTTGTGGCTACGCTGCAATCAAAGCAGTCTGATCATATTACCTTTGAGGACCTGAGTAAAAGTCTAGAGTTCGTTTCTTGTGCTCCTAATGTAGTAAAGAACACTGCTTTGCTGTACAAAAGCTGCACTGCTCATGCCCTGAAGAGTCTGATTTCAAGTGAGTCAGAGAGACAAAAATGTAAGGAATAACTAGCAAACAACAGTTATTTATGTCTCAATGGTAAAATTAACCAGACAATAATATTGCATGCATAAAATGTCGTAAATTGATGATATATGGAGCAAATGACAAGTTCCCATAAAAACACATAGTTCTAGTTACTTGAAGATACAGATCTTCAAAGGGATTTGGAAAAGGAAGAATGAGTGACCTGGAGGACAGTCCCTCTAGTTCTGCTCTTATTATTACTAAATGAGAAAAAAAGGTGTATTTCTGGAGCCATTATTTCACAACTAGAAATCTCATGTGCTTGTCCCTATTTGACAATATCTATTAAAACCAAAACAAAAAACACTTTGTCTAAAGAGCCTACCACATTAAAAAGCATAATAAAATCCTCCATGTAATTTAGTTGTTTCAGTAGAAAACTGGAGCTGGTCCAGGGTATTTCACTTTGTTGCAGGGAAGCAGTTGGTCATACTTATGGAACTTCAGTCCATTTTTAATTACATGCATTTGACTCAGCAAGCAATCTTTTACAGATAGAAAAGTATAGTTTTTCAAATAGCAAATCTTAAAGCAATAGCTATAGCTAGCTGGTACTGCAAGATTAAACTTCTTCAGTAGCTCATCAACCACAGTTTAGCCCAGTCAAGTTAAATTAAGGTCAGAGGTTCAGGTATAGCTGCCTCTAGCTGATGAGTTCTGTGATAAACAGTGCAGGTTCTCTATTGCTGTAATAGGACAAGAAAAAGTGCAGAACAGCATGTTTCTCTTCAGCTTATTTCTATCTCTGGGTCAGCTAAACACAGTAGCTTTCTCTCCATTCTTTTCCCATAAACTAAATTAAACTAAACTAAACTAAACTAATCTCTCAGTAGAAGCTTGCCTATTGTAACTTTTTTAAACGTGTATCAGTACTCTAATTTATTATTGAAACAGCTTTTGCCAGACCTACCTGTGTCGGGCTTACTTTAACCATTAACCATTTCTTTGTGACCTGCTGTGCCTGCAGACAGGCAAGTTATGTTCTGAAGATGCTTCATCCCATATTCTCATTTGAGATGTTACTTCAGTAGGTGGGATATGCTTTTAAGAATTGAGAACAAAATAAGGCAGTTAGTGGGACAGTCTATGGAGGATAGAAACAAAGAGAAATGGAAATGAAATGGAAGGAATAATAAATACTGAGAGGTAAACTTGAAGAAACAAAGGAAAAGAAAAGGCAGAAGGTTTGGCTACATAGGACAGTTATGAAAGCATTCAGGGAGTAAAAAATTTGGTAAAATTCTGTGGAAAAGGGAGTAAGGTACACAGAGATGCTGGAGGAAAGTGGACAACAGAAGAAGAGAAGAAGGAAAATTAAAAACAGGAAGCCATACTGAGCTGCGTAGTATTTAGAACAAGTTTGCCTAGGTCATCAATTTCTAGGTATTTCTAGTGAAAAACTAGCTATATTTATTGAGAAGTTATTTATTTATTTATTTATTACTCTCTGGATGAAAAAGCAACATCACCTTTTTTTGCATCTTTGAATTTTTAAGCACTGCTTTCAGTCCTTACAAGGAAGAAGGCTAGTTTTTCACTTCAATTGAAGGCAGGCCACAAGCATTCTACCCCAGAATATCTTCTCTTTTTAGATGCAAAAATTTGTTCAATTCAAAAGAAATATTATCCAAGAAACTTCTCAAAACTCATGAGTCACACAAAGCTATGTAATACTAATTGGAAATTCAAACAACACTAAAAAAATGGTTAATGAAAACTGTAGTGGAATTTGAGAATCACTTATAACACTTTTCCCCTTTTCTGAAATTTCTTCAAGTTTCTGTTTAAAACAATGAAATCAGACCAAAAAAAAAGTTTCTAATGTCATATTTCATTAGGCAGTTATTTCTTCCATTTTCAACTACAGCCATGGGAAACAGATATCAAGTTTATTAACACTGTAGGAAGTATTAGAACCAGACAACTGGTTAGCAGACAGTTCACTGCAATGCCTACCTATAAGGTTTTCAAGCTGATCCATAAATAAATAAATAAATAATGATAATGATAATGATAATAATACATTAAAAAAAGATAATAATAATGCAACCTATTTTTGGCTCCCTACTTATAAAAAATCTCACTAGTAATCATATTCTGAACAATTTCAAATAAACATGGATAGATAATTCTGGAAGACTCAAACAGTAAGAGAATTGCTATCTAACAGGATTAAATAAAATCCTGCAGCTGCAGTCTCTTATATTGGGCTAATACAAGAATTTCAAGATGCAGATGGAGAAAAAAAAATACAGTAACACTTAGAACATGAAAGCTCAATACACAAACAGCATGTGGAATGAAAACATACCATTTGTAGAAAGACAATGCTATTTCCTCTTAACAGAATTTACACACATTTTAAATATCAATGGACACACAAGAAAATAAAAAGAAACGAATATCTCAATGAATGAGAGCTTAGCAAAATCACACACAGAATCACAGAATCGTCTAGGTTGGAAGAGACCTCCACGATCACCGAGTCCAACCTCTGACCTAACACTAACAAGTCCTCCACTAAACCATATCACTAAGTTCAACATCTCAATCCAGTCACGCAGAAGACAATAAACTTTATGTAAGTTATTGCTCAGGTTTTGCAAATCAGCATTTACATTCACTCACAGAAAAAATGCAAAATATAGTGGGCAACAGCATCAGCCAAGAGTTTAGCTTACCACATACCATATGAGAGGATGTCCCCATAGACTGTGCATCTTGTACTAGCATGGCATCTGCAGTATATAGTAACACTTTATCTGATGTAATAAGGCCTTCTGCTCTTAGTCATTCTAAGTTATAAAACAAATGATTAAGTGATTTCACCATAAGCAGTCGCGTGAAACACTGACAAGGTGGGATGAATATAATGGAGTTATCATTCTATATGCCAGGCAACTTGTTACTGTTATATTAAGAGTTACAGCCAAATTTATCCTTTTGTTAGAATACTATATTGTTAAAAAAAAAAAAAAAAGTTAATTCACAGAGTGAAAGCTTCTAGAGTTCTTTTGTATCTTACAGTGGGTATATTTGTGGACAAATGCATCCGATGAAAATATAATAAAATTTATGTAAACTGCATGTTATCAACAAATGACTGTCATGCTTTGAAAACTGTTAGCTAGAGTGAAGTAACGTAACAAGCGCCACCCACAACAAATACAGAATATGTTCATTGCTATGCATTTTCAACAAATATTAAGAGAGAACAGACTTTAACAGCTTGTCATATGAGATGTGTTCACAGAAGTACACCTTCAAAAATATTAATAGATCACAAAAGACTTTAGCAACTTTTGCTATGTGAGGCTTAGAAGAGCTGCAGTCTAGAGAGGACTTCCCAGTGGGACAGGTACTCCCTACAGACACTGTCTCCCATTATGTTATTGTGATAGTTAATAAAAATGCAGCTGATAAGCACTGTGGAAGGAAAGGACAACATCAAGAGAAAGATGCTTTCCAACAAAGTCCCATGCTTCAGTCATAGAAGGATGACATCACTAAAATTTATTGTAATAAAACAAGTATCAGCAGTCCTTTTTTTTTTTTACAGATGTTTTCTCATCAAATACAGCCTTTATTTTTGTCTAGCATTAGAATACACATCTAATTACAGAAAGAAAAAGAGAGAAAACAAATGTCTTAAATTAAGGAAGAATAGCATACATTTATTTCTTTAACGTTCCACAAAAAAAAAAACAAAAGGGTAGGGAAACCAGTCTAGATTTACCCAAAGTTAGAAAGACACAAAAAGTAATCCATCCATTAGTTCTGGGGCCCATGGGAATCTTCATTAAAAGAGAAAAGAAGTAGAAAAAAAATCATGGCATGTTTATTTTAGCAAATTAGCGTTTTCCAACACATGTTCATCCCTAAAAAAATTCTGTCTGGCTCTCATCTTGTCCTGTCCTATGCTAAAAGCCCTGAGCAGGAAGTGCTCTGGCTTAAGTGACAAACCCAACAATACAGTAAAAATGTCTTCGGCATACTACGTCTTCTAAGAGCTCCCTTCATCTGCCTGCATTCAACATAATAATTCTACTGGGAGCTACTGATAAAACTAGCCCAAGATAGGGACACATTAGAGATTAGTTTTAGAGATTTTGGCAGTGATGTTATGTTCCCAAGCACCATTAACATTAGTCTGTTGTTTTATTACAACTTCAATTTTAGCATACTATGTCTGCTTTTAAACGTTCTTCACTAATGTGAGGACCACTTGACCAAAGTGTGTTCCATCAACTACTTGCAAAACTTTATATATATATATATATATATATATATCAGAATTTTAAGAGATGGATTACCCAGAACACCAGGAATCCAAATTTCACACTGCTTTTCCTTAAATATTTCATCCTTAAAGGCCTTGACTCTCTAATCATATAATTTAACACATAAAGCGCATCTCCAGCTCCAGTAATCTAATCCTGTTTAAGCAGACAAAATTCTTTCAGTTTTCTCAACGTCTCTACGATCTGTGTCAACTTTCAGCTTGAAATAAAGATAGCCCTAAAACATACTATATTTTTCACCCCTACGATTGCCTTGGATTGGTTAACTACACAGTTATCATAATTATTTTTTATGTAATACATATCTACCTAATAGACAATTTCCTATTGTCTGTTTTAGAGCAAATCTAGCAAAACCACTCTGGTTATAAAAGTGATTCTCAAACTTTATACTAGTCCAAATGACAGCTGAATTTGCTCCGAACCTGCCTATTGAATTTGGCTGCTGAGGAGATTATAAAGTTTAAGGATTTCTCACTTGTGAAGCTCCAATAACCTCAACTGGGTTACAGGTCCTGAGCACTAGGCACAAAAATATCATCTCCAAACATTTGTAAGGTAAGGGATCAGCTCTCTGCAAGGCTTTAGAAGAATGCTTTTTCAATTCTAGTGCTAACATTTCACCTAAATTTCCATTTGAATGCTAGAATGCTTAAACAGGATTACTTAGAAGAAAGATGTTTTCATGTCTGAAAGCACTGTATGTTACGTATGTACTGCAGATTGTCTAACATCGGTAAAACATGGTGAGGCGGTGGTTACTTCCTGCTTGAAAACTGCTGCTCATTTCCTAGTTCTCTTCATGTAAATACTGCCATTCCATAGCTAATTGTCATTAATGAAAACGTACTAGGTCTTCCTTCAGAACAACTGAGTTGATATCTAAAGGAATCAAATACAAGCTCTTAATAACAAGCCTTAGTTTAATTTTCTCACAAGCCAAGCCAAATGAACCACAGCTAGGCAACAAATATGATTACCACGAAACAGGAGAGCCACTCTTTTTCCACTCCAGCCACTGATCAGGATCTTTTATCGTCATTTTCAGCGTGAGCACAGGTCTTCAATTTTTTGAAGAATCTCAGAAGTAATTACATAAGAGAATTCAATTCTGAATTCTTAATTACCATAGCACTGTCACTGTTGTATGTGAGTGAGGTCATGCAGTAAGAACCAACACTTGTCTCTAGATCGAGATAGAATACAAACTCTTGGTTAATGAGTAGGTAAAGCAGATAAAGGAATGACAAAGGGTGGAGGGATGTGGGGGAGAAGTAAGAAATGGATTATTCAGATTTTTCCAGCAAGCAGGGAAAGGCATAAAGGTTCTACTAATCTGTCCTGGCGGGTGGTATTTGTTTGGAAGGTTCAGTGCAGGAAGAAAGAGTCAGGAGTTTCTCTGCCTATTTAATCTGGTTGTCCAAGTGAAGGTAGATTTCACAGGTTCTGGGAAAGAAGCTTCCTATGAAGCTAATTAATGCTGATCCCCACAGATGTTCTGTTTCTTTTCAAGGACTCACTTGTAACAGCTGTTTACAAACCTCCCTGACTTGGGTGGGTGGATTTTCTATGCACAGACACAGGCATTGACTACAAAACCTCCAGATAACTTTCCATGATAATTCTAGACTGTCTATGAGAAAATAGGACACAACACAATCAGTGGAAGAATAGACAGACTTGCTTTGGTACTGTTGGAGGTTGAGATTAACCACCTTCTTCCTTTCTGTTCACCCACTAATAATCAAGTGCCCAGCCACCCTGCTATGGAAAGATGAGGAGGTACAGCATGGTGGAAACAGGAGACCACTTCAGCAAAACACATGAGACACATCAACACAGAAAATGGCTTTAATGAAAGTAGACTCCTACTCTTCTGCTTGTATTTCTACCTGTTTGACTGAATTTGCATGCAGAGAGGCTCTGAGCAGCAATGCTCTTATTCTACATAAGTTAACAAGCTGAATTCCAAGGTATGTGAGCATGTATTGTTACACAAGCTAGCTCAAATAGTAGAGGCAGTACAGAATCACAGAATCACAGAATCGTCTAGTCCAACCTCTGACCTAACACTAACAAGTCCTCCACAAAATGATATCACTAAGCTCTACATCTAAACGTCTGTTAAAGACCCCCAGGGATGGTGACGCAACCACTTCCCTGGGCAGCCCATTCCAATGCCTAACAACCCTTTCAGTAAAGAACTTCTTCCTAACATCCAACCTAAACCTCCCCTGGCGCAACTTTAGCCCATTCCTCCTCATCCTGTCACCAGGCATGTGGGAGAATAGACCAATCCCCACCTCACTACAGCCTCCTTTAAGGTACCTGTGGAGAGTGATAAGGTCGCCCCTGAGCCTCCTCTTCTCCAGGCTGAACAAGCCCAGCTCCCTCAGCCGCTCCTCGTAAGACTTGTTCTACAGACCCCTCACCAGCTTCGTTGCTCTTCTCTGGACTCTCTCGAGCACCTCCATGTCCTTCTTGTAGCGAGGGGCCCAAAACTGAACACAGTACTCGAGGTGCGGCCTCACCAGAGCCGAGTACAGGGGGACAATCACTTCCCTAGACCTGCTGGCCACACTGCTTCTTATGCAAGCCAGGATGCTGTTGGCCTTCTTGGCCACCTGAGCACACTGCTGGCTCATATTCAGCCAACTATCAACCAATACTCCCAGGTCCTTCTCTGCCAGGTAGCTTTCCAACCACTCATCTCCCAGCCTGTAGCGCTGCTTGGGGTTGTTGCGCCCCAAGTGCAGGACCCGGCACTCGGCCTTGTTGAACTTCATACAGTTGGCCCATCGCTCCAGCCTATCCAGATCCTCCTGCAGAGCCTTCCTACCCTTGAGCAGATTGACACATGCACCTAACTTGGTGTCATCTGCAAACTTACTGAGGGTGCACTCGATCCCCTCATCCAGGTCATCGATAAAGATATTAAAGAGGACTGGCCCCAGTACTGAGCCCTGGGGGACGCCACTAGTGACCGGCCTCCAACTGGATTTGACTCCGTTCACCACAACTCTCTGGGCCCGGCTATCCAGCCAGTTTTTAACCCAATGAAGCGTACGCCGGTCCAAGCCATGAGCAGCCAGTTTCTTGAGGAGAATGTTGTGGGAAACGGTGTCAAAAGCCTTACTGAAATCAAGGTAGACCACATCCACAGCCTTTCCCTCATCCACTAAGCGTGTCAATTTGTCATAGAAGGAGATCAGGTTCGTCAAGCAGGACCTGCCTTTCATAAACCCATGCTGACTGGGCCTGATCGCCTGGTTGCCCTGGAAATGTCGCGTGATGATACTCAAGATAATCTGCTCCATGAGCTTCCCTGGCACTGAGGTCAAACTAACAGGCCTATAGTTCACCGGGTCTACCCTCCGACCCTTCTTGTAGATGGGCGTCACATTTGCTGGCCGCCAGTCGACTGGGACCTCCCCTGATAGCCAGGACTGCCGATAAATGATGGAAAGCGGCCTGGCCAGCTCCTCCGCCAGTTCTCTCAGTACCCTCGAGTGGATCCCATCCAGCCCCATCGACTTGCATACATCCAAGTGCTGTAGCAGATCACCAAACATTTCCTCATGGATTATGAGGGCCACAGTCTGCTCCCCATCCCCTTCCACCAGCTCAGGGTACTGGGTATCCAGAGAACAACTGGTTTTGCCGCTAAAGACTGAGGCAAAGAAGGCATTGAGCACCTCAGTCTTTTCCTCATCTCTTGTAACTAAGTTTACCCCGCATCCAGTAAAGGATATAGTTGCATTATAGAAGAGTTCTGTCACAGATAATCAGACCAACCACTGCATCATGTTGTGGGAACATATCCTGGGAGACTTACTGGAATCTGACATCAGATTTCCCCTAGATTTTAACTTCCAAGGTGGTATGTCTTTTGTTGAGCCTAGTCTGCTTCCTGCCTTTTGAAACACTTTGGATTTTAAGTTTTCCCATCTGTACTGACTCAGAATCCCCAAACTAATCCCTTCATTTGCCAAGGCCCTGGCTACTCTCACAGCCTCTTGATTTCTTACCAGTTAAGTTTCAGGCTATTCTGTGACGCAATTCATAGTTATCAGGAAACACAATTGCCAGCTTCTGCTCCAAGCTCATTCCACCTACAATGATTTCCAATATTTTCCTATTCTGTGTTTTACCGAGAAATCTCTAAGCTGTTAGAAATCCCCGTAAGTTTTACAGAGTACTTACTTTTTCTGAGCCAGAACAACCAGTTGTTACTCATATCCTTCACCTGGAGGCTTCCTCTACATGCTGCACCAAATATTTCACCTTCGAAGACTATATTT
This sequence comes from Anser brachyrhynchus, assembly GCF_964034855.1. Classification (NCBI taxonomy): domain Eukaryota; kingdom Metazoa; phylum Chordata; class Aves; order Anseriformes; family Anatidae; genus Anser; species Anser brachyrhynchus. The sequence continues at coordinate 134,482,744 of NC_137695.1, forward strand.
TCACCTTTTGATTTAAAAGTAGTACTCTGGTACTCTGAGGAGCACTTTACACTGCAGGGTGGATGAATTTACAAGTCATATTCCACTAATGTCTACCCTGACATTAGGAACTACTTTGGCAAGTTTTCAGTCGGTCTGAAAAACGGTGTCTACAAATGTGAATCTTAAATCTACTGAATTATGGAAAGAGATAAGCCTCTCTTTGCATGCATAATTTCCTCCTGTACATTCAATATTTGTTCTTCATGTGGAAACTGTCCTAATATATCAAATGTCTGGTTAGGGCATCAGCATTATCATGTTTCTGTCCATGCCTGCCTTAACTTTATAGTCAATCATAGCATTTTTTTTAATTATTTTTTTTTTCCCCTAACAACTTAGCTGGCTGCCACTCAAGATTCCCAAGCCATAAAATCTGTTGTAGGGACACACACCCTCTCATGATTAGAAATTATGAAAAATAAGACGAAAGGATTCTAGAATATGATCATGAGTACCAGGTTGTGTAGTTATTTCTCTTAAGAAAATTTGGACTTCTGCTGTTATGACATAATACCTTCTCAAGACACTGGTATATTTACTCTAAGGATTGCCATGCACATTCAACTTTTAAGAACTTTGACATGCAAGCAGCCTAAAACAAGAGATGTGACAAGATGTCAATGCCTGAGAAAGAAAAAACGCATTGCACTGACTCTTGGAAGCTTGCCTTTCTCACTTAACCTGTGCAGTGTCTGAGTAATATTGGTTTAGCATTATAACTGAGACAAACAGGAGGAGAATCCTTGAAATATTTCCATATCCTAAAAGAAATGGAAAACTATCCATTTATATATCACCCTAGTTATTTCAGAAAAAAAAAAAAATGCATATCTCACTAACTTACCATCCTCTTTTTAAATAGTTCTCTTCTCTTTGGATTCAGTTTCTGACTGACAGCCTTCAATTTATCACAGATTGCTTGTCACACACTTCTTCAAACATTTCAGTATATATGAGGATATATTAGCAGGATAGCAAACAGACCTGGAAATGCCTCCCATATATCTTGACTACTAGTAATGATCAAATTATGCTGAAACTTCCATATCTCTCTTCATTTTTACATCCTCTCATTATTTTTCCATCTCAGCCACCAGCTCCTCCTCGAACCCCCAAACAATGCTCTGCCAAAGCTTTTCCATACACAGCCTTTCAGCTTCCAAGCCATTTTACTTTCTTTGCTTCATACAGATACCAAAGCTTACCTGTCACACAAAACCATCAGAAATGAAAAATAGATATTAAACTTATTATTTGCTTATTTTGACCTGTGGACATACTAATGAATGCACAACTTCGAACTATCATGCAGTAGCTGATATAATAATTATTTTCAAAAAATCAGAGTAACAATGAATATACAAATATTTCCAGAAACTGCAAAATGTTAGATAGCAATAAAGGTTGCAACTTCAGCACGGATTTAGGATTTACATTTTTGTGAAATCGCTTTTGATAGTACAAGAAAAAGGCTTTGACTCAAAGTTTTTAGACATGTGCTGTACTCATTTCTACGGAAACTTAAAGTTTGCTTTCATTTAGGAAATGCAAACCAAGCAAGCCTTACAAAATCTATATAACCTAATTCAGAAAGAAAAGTACTCAATTCTGAGTCAGTTATCACATCACACCAGAAGTGCTTTCCTATGTCCTAGCTACACATCTGACCAAGTAAACTCAACAATGAGTGAAAGAAATAATATGCAGCACTTTATTGGACTCTAAATAGCTTGTTCCCAAGGGGGGGACGGACCCTGAAAACTTTATCATCCAGCTATATAATTACCAAACCCATGAGCTATCTATGCACACATATGCACAGCCACAGTCAGACAATCACAATCAAGAACACACAAATAACTGAAAGACATGTTCTCAGGTACTGGGATCACCAGCCTTAAAGGATTATTTTTTTCTCAGAAGAAAGAAGATTCTTTTTTCTGATAAAAATAAAATAAAATTATAATAATATTAATAAAAGTTATACATCATTCCCATTATGCATTATTTGGAGAAATACTTCTGCCTGAATGTGTTTTTAAGAAACGCTTAGAAGTGACCCTCATTGAAATGCCTTTTCTTCATCCTTGAAATGCAATAGAATTATTTTCAGATGAAATCACAAAATTGTCTGGATACATGAGGAAATGAAAACAATTTTAAAAGCATGTACAGGCAGAAATAGGAAAAAAAAAAAGAAAAAAAAAAGAAAAAAGAAAAAAAAATTCACACACAAGCCTGAGTATTTTTCTGAAACTATCTGTTGTATATTCTTCACTGCAATTACAAGTTTGTGTCCATATACCTGATATTATTCTACACAGAGATTATAGCATAATAAAAATGTTGGTTTGTGGGTTCTTTTAGCATAGCAATTATATCCATAAAACCACAACTCCTGATTTAGGTATGGCTGTGACTTCTCTACACTAGGTTATTCATTCTGCTATATCTTTTTAATTTCCTGCTTCCAGATCTAGAAATAGACAGAACAGTATAGAGCAAACCTATTCTCATGTCAATTCTACCAAGGCATACTGGAATTGAAATTTCTACTTTGCCTGTCTCATCTACTGCTAGAAAATAAATTTGTACTGTGAATAACCTGTGATGGACGGTTCTTGGTTTTCATTCTTGATGGCAGTTACGAACATTGTTGGGATGGAATCTGCTGAAAAAGGGAGGTTGCTCCTTCCTTGGGGACAACACTGAGACTCCTCAAAGAGAAAAAGATGAAGGAAAGGAACCTGTATAACAGTACAGAACTGGGAGCCTGCAACTTTGTTGAAAAGGTGAAGAAACTATTGCAAATAATCAGGCCCCAGAGCTGATTTGACCTTTTTTTTTTTTTTTTTTTTTTTTCTTCTCTATGGCCCCAGAGAATGGTGCTGACTCAAGAAGTCGGCGAGTTGTCTGGAAGCAAGGTTCAACTACGGGAAGGCATTTATTTATTAGTCCTTCTTATATCGATTGCCTTCCCTAAGTTGTTTGAATTTTCTTAGAAACTTAACTAATCTATTTTTATGCTTAGAAAGCCTAGAAGTAATTTACTTATTTACTTGTTTATTTAAAAGCCCTCAAGTTTCGTTTGAAGACTTACTTGTAAAGGAAAAGTCTATGAACATCTGTATGGCAGCTGTGGTTGACTTGGGTTCCCATCACACTAAAAAGTAAGTTCTCAAATCAGCAAAGCTTCAAATGCATCTGGCAAAAACAAATAAACAAAACCACCACCAAGAAAAAACAGACAATAACAGAATCCAGCTGTATCTAGCACATTAGTCTTGCAACTTCATGGATACAGCCATCAATTCAAGAACTCTAAAGGTCTAACTTTTACCTCTGACTGCTGCCAGACAATCACCTACCAGAAGAAAAAAGAAGTGCCACATGAATAATGAGGATAGATTAAATCCAGCTATTTGAAACAAGGAAAGCCAAAACCACAGCACCAATCACCTCTTTGCAGCCCCTTTAGTCCACGTTGTCAATATGCTCTTAAACTGTGACTTTGCTGTACAATACTCAAGTATTTTTTCCATTCTTACTATGCTTTAACTTAATTTGAATTCAATTAAACTTTTATTAATGTATTTTTGAGATGTTACGCTCTTCAAGTCACCCTGAAGTTGATCATCTCTGATTTTATCAACAGCAACCTGAATGATGTAGAGTGATTTTTTGGTGATGCTTGTGCTTATTGTACTGCTAAAAGTACACCCCCATTGACAGCAATTTCTGGACCATCACAAAAAATCTGGGATTCAGCAGGGCTCTGTCCATAAGCACAAGGTGTGCACTATGTTTTGCTTCCCTTCTTTCTTCCATTTCTTTTACAGCTGTGCCAATCAGGCAACCCATTTCAGGCAGGATCTTTTGCCCTGTGTGCTCAACCCCCCTTTGCAGTCTCTACAGAAGCTCAGATGTGTCCTGATACTCATCCCATGCTGCTCCTTCTTAGTTTTATTTATGTAAATGTTCAACTCAATCTGATGGAAAATTCTGGGACAGAATTAAGGTAGTCAGTCTCTAAAGCAGATTCAGTCCACTACACTAACAAACGAGTTAAGGTGTCAATTTTAGTCATAATTGACATTAGAAACTTTTATTTCCATATCCCATTTATACTGTGTTTTGAAAGCCAAGACTAACTAATATGCAATGTATTTCTTAAATAATGTTGGTTTTAATTGCCTAAAGTAAAGACAGTGCATTTCACACTCTTAAATTATGGATTACAGTCTTTTACTTCAGCAGGACTATGAGATCATACAGTTCATTAAATGTTAATTAGGATATTTTCTTGCAGTTTGTCTTTAAATTTAGGGACATGGGACTGAATTCTGCAGGGGAAAAAAGAAAAAAAGAAAAAAAAAGTGTCAAAGCTCCCTTCTCTTGTCTCTGATGTTTGACAAATATAGTAGTGGAACACAGAACTTTGCCTTTGACTTGAACAGCAATTTTCTCTGAGTAAAGACTGTATTATGTTGAAGATGACTTACTTACAAAAGTTTTCAGATTCAGAAAACGTCAGGAAAACATCAGTAAAAATACACTAAGCTAGATTATGGGTTTTAACTGGGAATTTTGCTTGCTCCTACTAGAGTATTAAAAAAAAAAAAAAAAACCACGCGCAAAATTAATCTCCTGTGGTACAGGTAAAATCACATTATCTTAAAGAAACTCCTCATTAAACACAACTGTGCCAAACCTCATAATATTACTGTAAAATATATTTTGTCCTTGTTCCAGACACCTCTATTTTTTAAACAACAGAAAAAAAATAAAGAAAAAAGTGGAAAATATTCTAAGTTAATACTAAATTATACAGTTAGAACATCTAACATTTGTTTTAACCACTAGTAAGATAATTTTTTAAGCATACTGATTAGGGTTTCTATACCAGTCTTCTAAACATAGTTGAGTCATCCAGCAATAATTTCAACACAGTGAGGGAAGTACTTTGACCATGACTTGCAGGTGTTTAACAGAGAAGCAAAGATATGGAGTCTGAAATCCTTTCTTCGATAGGATCAGTAGGATCAGTGGCAAACTGAGAGATTTCAACAGTACAAAATGGCACTTGGAGATGCTACTAAAATAGTCAGCTTTACAAAAAGTAATGCTGAATCATCTGAACCCAAAACACATACTACTTTGCTGGTAGAATTTATTTTTACTTGCCCAGGTTATTTTGAAAGTCAGAGCTGGAAAAATCCATGACGTATCTCATAAATCACTGCAATTATCAATCAGTAAAATGGTGAAGGGTCCCGCCCTTTAGCAAGGCAGCCATCAGCTTGGATGATCAATGCAAAGCACCAGGACTGATTAAAAAACACTATAAAAAATCTAAACATATGTATATCTGAAAATAAAATATAATATTTACATGCTATTACTTCAAAAGCCAATGGAATATGAAAAAATCTGTTCCCATCATTTAGTACCTCTTTTAGAATTACAAATTCTCTGAATAATGTTAATGAGATCAGTCTAATGAGATCTTATAATCAATTTCATCTGAAGTGTTGCAATGGCGTTTCAAGGGATTTATTTAATATACAATTGTTTTCACTGTATTCTACAAAGATGCTTTAAATTTTGAAGTCATGTTTTTTGTAATGTTTTTAAAGTGAAACTAAGTATAAACTTACATGTTTTATTTTTCAGGAGTAAATATAATCCATGTAATAACAATACCCAGATGTTCCACCTGTCAAAAGTAATATAATCTAAAATAAAGAAGTATGTAAACTACAGATTTTAGCTGTAAGTAACCACCTAAGAGCCTTATGTAGAAGACCAGTCCCAGACTCAGAATCAGATCTCCCAAGAATAACAAATATTCCTAAAAATGAAGAAAAACAAAGCTAATAAAGAAAACATTAATGAAAAAGAGAGAGAGGGAGAAAGAGAAAATAGTACTTGTTGATTATTCACAGGGAATGTGGACTTTATAATTCCCTATAGTTAGAAATCTGTTTCCTCCCTGCTGAAGTAGTTCTTCTGAAAAAGCAATGTTTTTTCATTGCAGTGTTCTATGGCTGTTACATTTGGCTAATAAAAAATGACAATTTGCTTTTTTTTTTTTAGATCGTTACCTGTCTGCCTTTGAAATACACTGTGCATCCTTACAGTGACTTTGTTAGCTCTTCAAATTCTTGTATTCTCTAGATAACAACTGAAATCTGTATTTACTAATTCATCTTTATTTGCAGCTGGCAGATGCAAAGATGTTGGATATACTCAGGAGACTTTGACATGTGACTTCTTGAAACATAGAGGATTTACAATTTTCCCTTTAGCAAACTGTTCCATGTCTTATTTCAAGAAATGTGAATCCCAAGGCAAAATGAGGTTATTAGACTGACTTACTCTCTTTCAAAATAAGGATTTAATGACTAACATGCAGCTTTATACTTCTAACCTTAGCTAGCTAAGACTTTGGTTTAGTTAAAGTTACTTCTGGTTAAAACAAAAGCAATGTGTGAGGGGACAGAGGAATCTCAGCCATCTCATTCTGAGTCCTGCCATGGACTTAGAGGTTAACACAGCCATGGAGAATAATCTCCTGACTCAGTCTGAAGCTGTAATAATGAATGGAGAGAATGTTTGGCACACAGTGGCTTTGTGAGCCACTATTGATAAGAGGTAGTGCTCGTAGCATTTCACCGGGTTAGTTCAAAACTATGTGGACTAATTATACGCTATGACAGGTAGGGAACACTCTCTGCAGGTTCAGATTTCAAGCAGAACAGGTCAATTGCGTGTTGCCTTGTCAAAACTGAAAGAAGGTGAGTCAGGCAACAAAATATACCTGAATTTCAAACCACTGACACAGATGTGGTCCCCACTGAATCTGTCAAACATTTTACTTATAATCCTTACTTAGTGCTGTTGTACAAGAAGGCATAGACTGTATGGCTCAGAAGTATTCAGAAGTACACCAGGGACAGGAAAATAAAATATTTGAAGCATTTCACTTCTTCAGCACAAACAGAGATTTGGTCAGTGGTAATATGAAATGATCTTCTCCCCTTAGAAAATTATGAGTTTTTCTGAAATTGTAGGCTTTTGAAACTTATACATGAACGTGTCCCCTGGCCTGCCGTACATGCACGTGAATGATCCTCTATAGAGTCAACTTTTTAATACCAGACTCAGTGTTCAAATTTGTCTCCAAAGTCCAAGGTGCCAAACCAGAGTATGCTTGGTACCTTGTCCTCCAGTATTACAAATTTTCTTTATACTTGCAGTAAATACCTGTAGAATTAACAATAACTTCCCTCTGTTCTAATCAAACTCCTGACCTGCAAGTATGCCTCAAATCTCAAAACCGTATATATGCTTTTTGGATGGGATACATGTAATCCAAGCACCATAATGATACATAAATAGAATACAGGCCAGTAAACTTTGTCAGAAACACTTTACAACCACAAAATGTTCTTTAAGAAACTGATACAATCATTTAAATACACAGAAACACATAGAAATTCAGGCATAACTATTTCTGTTCTTCACCATTTGGTGTATGATACTGCCAAACTCTTGTCACTTCTCTCTATAAAAATATATTGTTAATAGTGGAAGAACAAAACTGTTCAGAGATAACTAAAAGATTAACAAAGAAAAAAAGACTGTCAACTTACACAATTATTATTCTGTTGCTTTCTATTCACAACCATTGACACTGTGGGTATCCAACATGGACAGAGATTAATAGCAGAGCCTTAAGACAAACAACAGTAAACTGGTCACTCTGCTAGCTGGTGAGAGTCCTCGAGCACATCAGTACAAGCAGACTGATGTCACCTCACTCCTTTAAGTTATTCACCAAGAGCCTGTTGCTGTATTTTATTTTATTTTTTTTCTTCAGCAGAGCTAAATAATTCATCAGGGCATGGTGTTTTGTGAGCAGGCCAGACTGCAGGCATCAGGCCAAGACCAAGGTCGCCATGGAGACGTGCATGCAGCATCATTCTCATTCCCTCCTTGCTGAGAGAGCGTATGAAAAATGGCATCAGCTGAGCAGCCTTGTTCGTTTTAGCAATGAACAATAGGTATAATAAAATCAAACAAACAAAAGGAAGCAAAATAAGGATATAAAAGCATCTGCTGTAACTGCTCTGAAAGATTTAAATGACAAATGAATCATTAAGCAGTTCCTATTTGCACTGATACAACTATTATTTTACATGAGAGAAATACCAACCCCTCATTATTAATAAGAGCTATTGCTCCTCTTCAAACAAGTGCGTTATCCTATACATTGCAGATGGCAAATTATTAAAGATATATGCTCTTTAGACTCATTTTTTTTTGTTTCTGAAATGCAGTTGTAGAGGCAAAATGAAATCCTAACATAGAAACAAGATTTATTGCTTAGATTTCCTTTTCCCTATTACATACACTTGCTGTAAAATACTGATTTTCAGAGTTCTCTCATCATTCCTTAAGACCTGGGCGTATTTATAATCTAAACTGAAACAAGAACAAATACTACTCAGAAATGCCCAAAATTACATCGGAGGAAAAATGTTTTTGAATGGTGTTTACTGAAGTATTATGTCTCAATGAATTAATGGTATGTAACGTGAAAGCAACATTTTTGTAAGCCATATCAATGGCAAAATGAAAATCTGTTCTTTAATATTTTTAGTAAATCAGCTTAACTTTCTAACCTGTAGTCTTGCTACATATTGTTGTTTGACAATTTTGCTCTCCAGGCACCTGCTATTAAACATCACTATACTTTATTACCCAAAAGCAATAATGTTTTTATCAGATGTACAATGTAAAAATCTTTAAAAATTATAAAAATAAAAAAAGAAAAATCTGCAACCACCTAGAATAAAATTCTTGATTTTTTTTTCTCACTTCTAAGCCTGTTTATTACAGAAAACTTATAAAACCACTCCCTCTAACACATTCCGACATCCTCAAGATTATGCGTTTATTGGAAAAAGTGATTCTGCGGAATGATGACATCACACTAATACAACATAGTACTATATATAGCCTTTGCAAACCACAGTGTGCCTTGTAAAGGTGATAATGGGAAAACTTACAGTGTGAGACCACAAGCACACAAATCGGAGGACTACATGACTTCTTTATGATAACCCTGAATTCAGAAGAAGAGCACCTCTTGCTGTGGAAGGTCTTTATACAGTCTCCCATTGCCTCTATTACAGACTCCTGTTAGGACTCCAAAACCTTGAATCTACTATAGACTAATATTTTCAAGGTTTTTCTCTATGACTGATAATCTCATTCTCTGCTTAGGCTCAACTCTCTCTCTAGCAGTATTCTTGTCTATCCCTTACCCTTCCAGATTCATCTCTAAAAATCACAGTTGAAGTATATCAGTGTTGTGTGAACATAGTAGGCCTCTTTTGATTTCAGGTGCTCCCACAGAGATTCTCTATGTTCAAATAAAACCTCATAAATAGAAACCCCACAACATTTTGCAGCAGTGTCCCCACTGGCTATCACATGCACGTGAGCAATTTGTATTTTGAGACCAATTCTCCTAGGGTGAGTCTGACATATGAGAACTGAGGACCAATGCATTTCATGAAAAATCTGAGGAGATAAAAGTCACACAACCTCTGATTTCAGAACTATTAAGCCTAATTTAAATCCCAATCCACCCACCAAAAAACACAATATCAATTTGTTTTGTCTTCCCTTTATAATTATGAAGGAGTTAAATGAGCTCAAAATCATGCCTTTTCAGCTTTTAGAGATGGTGGTGTTTTTTTTTTGTTATGTTTTTCTTTTTCTTTTTTTCAGAATAATATTTTGATATATAAAGATCACAAAATCTAGTTACTAATACATTACCTTTTTTTTTTTTTGACAGAAGACATTTGGGAAATCTTTTCCCTATTTCATCACACAGAGCACAAAAGTTCCTTTGTCTAGAGAGACTACTAAATCACCCCCAAAAAATCTCTGCTGATGCTCTGAAGCACTCTAAACAGAAAATTAGAACAAGTCCCCTTGCTCAATTATGAAATGGTAAAAAGTCAAAGGTTAAAACCTTGTAGCTCAGGTAGGGATAGAATGGTCTATTGCTGGAAGCCTAAATTCCATTACAGGAGAAGGGCAGACCTCCGGGTGGAGTTTTCATTTGAGATGATCTAACTGCAGCCTTCCAAGCCAGCTGGCCATTACATTTATTTTCCATTGGATTTGACAGGTCTGGTCTGCCTCCAAGGCTGCACACAGAACAGCCTGAGTATCATGGAGCTGAAGACCTCATTACAAACGTTAAAAAATCCAGATACGGTAACGCAAACACCAGCAAGTGTTGGAGAGCTGAGGAAATGTGCTGAATGATTCTGATGCTCATGCTGATTTTATATGGACTAGAAGAGAGTTACTTCTGAATCAGACTTCATGTAATGTCAGAGCCAGGCCTTTTATTCTCTCCTGAGCATACATAGCGTGGAAAAAGTTGTTATTCCTCTGCTTATTTGATCTATTGTTTCATGAATATCACACACTTCTGTAAATCCTTGTAGCTATTGATGTTAATAAATCTTTTTGACATTTACAAATTGTTACTTGCAAAAAGAAGAAAAAAATGAAAAAAATATATAGCTTAATTTGCTTTATTTCTAAAACATGAAGAAAAGGCCTTAGTGAGAGCTTATTGACACACTTTTACTTTAGAACACAGTATAAGTGGTCACAGGGAAAAGTATAAAAAGAACAATTACCATGAAAACCTACTAGAGACATTGTTAGAGATGGACTCACAGGATGCTGAGGATATATGTTGTGGAAACAAAGGTAATTAACAAAAATCACATTTCCTGATATACTATATATTTTGTTATCAATATTATATGGAAGATATAGATGACATCAGAAACAGGTTCTTTTGGATTTGGTGTCCAGCAATTGTCCTGCTTTTTCAATCTTCTGTGTACAGTAGTCATGCCATGGACATGACAAAAAAGCAAAGAGAAATAAGTTGTTTGTGTGAGTTGCACTAAATTTCACATTATCCAAAAGCAATTTCCTCTTTCTTCTGTAATGTTCTTAAGGGGAGGGAAAAAAGGGATAGAATTGCCTTGTCACCTGCCATGGGAAGACGCACCGTTAAGCAGAAGGAGGCAGTTTTCTTTCAGGTTGCTTGGCTCTCTGTCCATCTCCTGGTTCCTTTAGCACTCTTCATGCACTCTGCTGTTAGTTATTTGATCCATACATCTTTTCCTGTGTAACTCTTGTAGAGAGTATGGCTTACGTGATAGTGAACAAAGGACTTTTAAGCTCATTACTAGGAGAATGTATGACATAGTGGCCTGGCACTGCTCTTCCAAAGCTAGGCATCTTGACATCTAATCCTCACAGTGCTCTCATTGTGATGTTTCGGCAGATTAACTGAAATCAGTTTCCTTATCTGTATACGTATGCCAGGCTAAAATAAATAAATAAATAAATAAATAAATAGTTCCCCTTTGACAAAGTAAGAATTTTTAATTTTGTCTAAAAAAGATGAAAGGTCTGTTGAAGTTTTACAATGTTCATTCAAATGTACATTTACAATGTACGTCGTACAAGCATACTAGTATCACTAAGTGCTGTGTATTGTGACTTGCTTTTAATCACTGAGATTAAACGACCAGACATTTCACTTATACCTGAACTGATATGTATGCAGAAATTTGGATCCATACCATGATATGTTAAATGACTTTACTGCTGAACTACAGATAACTCCTATGGTATGTGATAAGTTCCATAGGAATCACCAGGGATGGTGAGTTTTACTGAATGGGATGTTTAAGCAAAAAGTGAATGTGTCTAGACAGTGAAAGCAGTACAGACTGGAGACTCAAAAGAACAGTAAGACTGTGGCAGGGTGACTGAAAAGTTTGTCTGGAGTGATGACTAATGTTTTCCAGCATATATGTTAAAAGGTTTCAATAAATGTCCTATAAAGTGCTACAGAAAGTACAGATAATGTTTTTACATACCATTGTTATCATTGTGAAAATTTGTTTGCCAGTGTTTGTCAAGCATTTTGAACAAGGGCATATTTATATGCAGAAATAATAAAATGCAGTCATATTTAGCTGCTAGGCAACTCTGAAAGAATGTAAGGCTCTTCCTCCAGACTACCATCACAACTCCACTTCATCTTGACACCCCATATTTCTTATTATGCACAATCATGGACTCCTATGTTTTTGCTCTACTATTTCAATTGCTTAACAAAATGCTAGGTTGACTAGCAAAATGAAATGTGGTAAAATTAACTTCCAAGGTTAGTAAAGAAAGGTCTTTAAACAAAAGCAGGAAAGTGATGCAGGTCCAGATCTACACATGCAAATGCTACTTATTTATTTATTTATTTATTTATTTATTTATTTATTTGTCTCTGGATATGGGGATTTCTTAGTCAGGTGTAGCATTGTATGACTGCTACTGGGAAACAAATGAGCGTTGTAACTAGCAAGGCACAGCAGGTAGAATCAGTGATAGTTTCAGGATATCTATGCTTCACTCTGTACTGTAGCAGAGAGATGTCTTCGTATCTGAAACAGCATCACAGAACACTATAGTGACATATGAGCATCTCACATATTTTAAAATAAACACTTCACTTGGTTCTCAGCCAAAGAAAGGAGGTGTAACACTGCTAATGCTAATGGAGTGGCAGTGGTGAAATATATATCATGCTCTCCTCCTCCACTTGCAGGGAAGTGCAAATAATTTGTCCCAGCATGTAGTTCAAACAAAGAAGCTAGGTCAAAGTAGCAATATTTATAGCTTGTTCTGCTGGTGATCACCGAGACTAATTTTGAGAGAGAATTATTTCAACTTAAGGCAGAAATTACGTCCTCATTTAACATCATGATGAAACATAAGAAAAATATTTCTAGTGACCTGGTATATGTCTACTTGGTACATACAGGTAAGTTAAACATACTCATCTTCTACTTTTTCTCTGTAAGTGGCTTAAACTGCCACTGCCTTGGAAATTGATTGTCAGACACCACATTCAAACAACATCCCTAACTAAGCCTCTCCCAGTTCAAATATCTGCACTCATTTGATATTTTGTTGTATTTTGACATTTTCTAAATAAAATAAAATAAAATAAAATAAAATAAAATAAAATAAAATAAAATAAAATAAAATAAAATAATGACTTAGAAGTACTTTGCCAATCACACAAGAAACATTTCTGGAAAATTATGTCATTTTTATCAGCCAAAAGCTTATCCTGAAAGCAATATTCCCTGTAGCCTACAGTGTTCAGCCAGTACTACTGATGTTAGCAAGAGCTAATCCCATGAGTGAAGAACACAGAGTAAAAGCAATGTGAAACATTCTAGCTGGTGGCAGAGGATTCCCAGGCTGCAGACATATTCCCCTCATGCTTTAACCGAAAGCTTTATAAGAAAAGTACTCCAGGTGACCACAAACACACAGATGTCAAGAGTGAAACTCCTATTAACTTCACTCAGGACGTAATTTAACTGCAGGAATTTGTCAGTTACTAGGAATTATTAGTCTTCTACAGAACACTGTAGTTTCAGTATCATTTCTTCTACTTAGAATAAAACAACCAAACAAAAAACTTGAAGAGGGGAGAGGAAGCATCACACGTTACATGGCAATAATTGTATCTACACAGAGATATCTACACACTTTTACAACAGAAATTGGAAATGCATGCTTACAAACCCTTAAAACTGTATGATACTTAGACAGAAAAAGTAACTCAATCTCATAAACAAAACAAACAAAACAAAAAACTACACACAGCAAATTTATTGTACAAATTGCTGACATGACATACAACAAGCATGACGCAATGAATATTTTATTTATCTTGATTTCAAGCTCATTAGTGCTGCACCACACAGCCGTTTCATCTACAAGGTCAGACATTAGAAAAATTGCTCATACAGTTTCATAACTGGTTTATTAAAAGAGAATGGAGGGTGTTAGCTCAAGAGGAAACATTTGGCTTGTGTACAAGTAATAAGCACAATAGTAATCAATAACTTGATTTTGTTTACACAGTGTAAACTGAAGGCAGTATTTCACAGGGTATCAGAGGAGGTTAATAATATCAATGACAAACAAATAAAAATAAAAATATAAAAAAACCACACTGGTCTTTCTCCTTTTCAAGACACTTATCAGTCTGTCTTACTCAAATACAGTTCTCAAAAGCATGCGTTCCCAGATTAAGGAAAATTCTTCTGCTGTACACTAGGCTGAGCATTATAAAGAGAAATACAAAGAAGAGAAAAAAAAAACGAAAAAAAAAAACAGAAGGTGCCTCATTTTTTTTTTTTTCCCAAGTAACAATCTGAATGTGGTCTGCAAGGTTAATAATGCTAGACCATTGCTACTACAGGAGTTCAGAGGGTTACTAGTAGATAACACAAGTTGATCATCCCACATCAGTTTCCAAAAATATAGTTCAAATAAATTCTCACTGACATTCTTCTTGACAGTCCTAGGAAGTACCAAACAGTGAATGAGCTTTTGAAAGCTCCTTTTACATACCTCTCATCAGCAACACAGGAGACTCCAAGCACTCCTTTTTCCTGAAACATATCCCAGACAAACACTAAAGTGCAATTCTCCACATTCTATAGAGTCTATAGAGGCTATAGTCTTTGATTTTCTCTCAGGAAACAGGTTTTCCAGCAAGATTTCATCCATTGTGTGACTTTGCCAGCAGGTACAGATCCAACTGTAAAGCAACACCATAACATTTGCACCATCCACAATCTGCAGCCCTAACAGAAATTTGTAACGTAGTACTGCAAACATAAAAACTGCATGGAATCATTTCATGACAGCCAACTGTGTAGGTCATGTTCAGAGGTGTCTGCTTCAGTTGACTCTATAATCTCACCTGCAGACTTGGATACTGCCCTCTTCAGCTCTGGTATGATCAATTTCAGCATAGTGTTGGGCAACTTGCATTGCCACTAACCATACTAGACACAATGCCAGGAAAAAGCATCTCCATCTCCTCAATAGTTAGTACCTCCTATTTCAAACCAAAACTTGCAATCAAGAACAACATGATCATAAGAAAGCAGAGATTCCAGACAAATACAATGCAGGGCAGACAAGTTTTTGACCCTCATCTTACTGTATGCAACAAATGGCAACAACATGATTTCAGACATTTGAAGGCAAATTTTCTAGATCATACATAAAACCTGACTGAGTCCTCTCCCAATAGACCAGTACGATCCTACTGCAGACTAACATGAAATAAAGCCTTGATCCTCAAGTCTTTAAATCTGGTTAAATTCTCCTTTTACCACAAAAGTGTCTGGGGCTAACTTTTCTTTGTGATGCTTGGACGATACAAGTCCAAATCAAATACCGATATGCAAAAACAAAGAAATAACAAAACAATCAGCTTTCCAATACAGTCTCTGTCAGAGAGTTATCCAGAAAAGATTTATAATTTTAATATATTATACATAAACACAGTCAGACCTGTAAAATATTCCAATACTGTGTTCTTACAGAATAAATCCATACAACATAACTTGAAGCTTACAGTGAACTCAAGTAATAATTTCTTGTACAGAATCTGCTTCATTTTACATCGGACTAGTTCTACAGTCATCAGGGACTGTAATTCCAATGCTTTTTTTTTTTTTTTGGTCTCCAACATTTGTGATTAGAGCTTTACTTCAGATCTGGACATAATGGGTAAAATTCATTCCACTATTTTTAGAGACTCTTTGGGCAACTACAACTCAGAAGCCAAATCCAACTCTGTTAGTAGAAGCAAAGAGCAATGTTCCTTCTCTGTTCTTTCAAAACAGTCACACCATCCACTGTATTTATCTGACATAAGTGTGCTTCTGCTGAGCTCTTACTTTGAAATTCATGACTTGCTGTTTCTTGCTACCTAAGCAACATTTTCTGAATTGTAGGAGAGAGATGTGGTGGCTGATTTAAAATACATCCCATTACACACTTACATGGTTAAAATAAAGCTGAACTTCCTGTTTGCATTCTTCGACAAGCAGAATCCCTATTACCAGGTCTTCCAAAGGTCATCCCCTGATTTCCATTTGTGCAGGAAATCAGTCACTAAGGGAATTCTGAAATTTAAATATATGTTTTTAAGTAGTCAATTATTTGTCCCCTGCATCCTTCTGCCCCACCATCAATATCCACTGAATAAATATCACTGACATTTTTCTCATGAAAATATTATCTAAGTAGTCAGCTACTTTGTTCTGTCTTCTTAAATTTCATGTGTTTAAATCAAGATAAAATAAAATAAAAGAGCAAAATAAAAGAATATAAAAAGAGGAAAAGCATCCGATTATATAGCAAGAAGAAGAATTTATATTATCTATATACTGTTCTCTAAATTAACCTACTTAGTTTACAATTTATTTTTAGTTTATGACTAAAAGTATATGTTAATACTGACATTGGTACTTTAATGTACTGCTTTTGGAGGTCTAATCTTGGACCTCTAGGACACCACTTCAAAACTATTTTGTAACATCTGTTAGATGCTACAAAAATTAGAGTTACAAAATCACAAACTTAGTTTAAAAGCAGCAAAACCTTTGCCTTCCTCCTCCAATGAGAGAAATCACAGATCCTGGAAAAATAAAAGCTACATCCCTGGAGCACTACCCAGTCACTGCAGCTGCAGTCAGTGGTTAAGTCAAAAGTTACGCTAATCAAAGTTAGGCTTCTCCCATGGTCAAGCAAATGGTGATGCACAAGGCCAGCCAGCCAGCCACTGTCAGTTTAGTGGTGTTATGCAAATTGTATAATGTTAGTAGTCATCACACTCTTGAAAAAGGGTGTTTGGCAGCAGTTACAAGCACTTTGACCTTTTGAAGTGACAAGTTTTAACAGAGGCAAAAATATCACCAAATACAGTTCTGAAGTCAATCAAAACTGAAAGTGGTATGAAGTGAGTATTGTGACTAGAGTGTTAGGTAGATTTCGCCTTAAACATTTGGTAGACTTTCATGAAGACTTGGTTTCCTGCAGACAATGAAAATATTCAGTTTCTTTAACTGTGAAGTTTCTGCCCTCATTTCAGGAAAGGAAAAAGTAATCTGTAAAACGTGAACACAAAAGTTCAAAAAGCAGAAGACAACCAAAAATATTCTAAAAGCCTTTTTATGATTTTTACACCAGTCCGCTGATTCCACAGGCCATATTCACATTTGGTAGCATTGAATTAAATGTTATTAGAAAAAGACACTTTCACACATGATGGCTGAACAGTGTAAGCGACAAGAAGTAATGAAGCGGAGAAGTCAATTTATGCAATACAGTCCAAAGTTTTGTTCTAATGTGATAGCTATAAAGTTCTTAAGGTAGACAGACTAGTGCAGAAGAATAAACATTACAGTCAATAGCTGTCAGCAGAGCCATCAGCCTCACTGAATGAGGAAAATTACTGTTAGACTCAGGGTATAGGGAAAGGAAAGAATCCAGTCCCTTACTGCTGAGGACATAAGCCATATTTAGAGAGCCCTTTCATTAAATGTTTAGAACTCATCTCAATTTAATTCCACCTTCCCCCTCAAAAAAATTGTCTTTCTGGTATGAAACATATACAGTGTCCACTCCTCTAGTGATGTTACACTTCCTTCTAACTACAAGATTAATTTTACACATAAGATTAATTTTTACACATAGATAGTTTCTCTCTACTTCTTTTTGTACTAAATTTATCCTTTATGGACAGGTTGAGACTATGAATTTAGACATGAATATTCATCTTAAGTATTCAGTATACTGCTCATTGACTCAACTAAAACACTGAGTGATTCAGGGCTTTTCAAACAGCATGGAGTAAAATCCTGGATACAATAAAACTAATGGCAAAATCTGACCAATTCCATGAAGTTAGAATCTCATCAAAGTTTTCCAATCAAGACCACTGGAAATAAATACCCGATTAGAATTGAAAATAGATATCTGATTAGGATAATAAGTAAATAAGCAAACAAATAGCAGTTACATAAAATAAAATGGGAAACGGTGGATTGCCTTCTTCCTGTTTCTCAATTGCTTCTCCCTATCACTCAAACATGGGTAAGGCATGAGCTCTATTAAAAGAAACCATGGAGCAAAAGCATATTTATACTCTCCCTTTCTACATAAATCTTAAGGCTGCTGACTTCTTTCAATGACTCTGAATTCTTTGTTCCAAGGGAAAAAAAAATTAAATCAATTTTTATTATTTTACACCAAACCACCAAACACCATTACACAGTTTTCAACTACACATGTAGCTATTTTATTTCTAAAAAGTTAAAATCTACAAAGACCTTTCTTTGTAGGGCATTTAAAATTGAAAGTATCATTCTGTCCTTTTCTAGCTATCATGTTAATGCTAATGTGGTTGACGAATTTCTGCATTGCATTATTTTATTAGTTAAAACTTTAGAAAAGCTATAGTTTCTTAAAGCTCTCCTGTCTCAGCCACTTGTAATTTTTACTAAACATCACCAAATGTTCTAGCATTTTGAAAGCTTAGCTTCAGCTTAAGAATCATTGCTTTGGCTGCTAAAAATTTAGAGAAGGAAGGGAATACTCATAAAGACACACACACACACACACAAAAGCCTTACAATGAAATGGATTTTTTTTTTTGCTTTATTTTGAGCAAAAATAGAGAAAGAAAACATTTATACAGAATACAAATCTTTTGGTCCAATTTAAATTGACATCAACTCTTTAGAAAGATCTTGCATGTAGAGAAAAATTCTCTAGTATCTCAATGGAAAAGACATCTAAGCAATTAATATACGAAGAACAATGACTCTAACTTTATCTGACTACTGGGACAAAAAGTGAATTCTCTCAGCAGCCAGAAGAAATGATGGGATTATTCACAAAGGAACTAAAATACTGTTTTTTCTCTAAGTGAGCCTGTCAGTGCAAAACAATAGAGTAGAGCTAAATATTACAAAGGAAGCTCTTCTGGAATAGAAGATTGCAGATATAATAACTCTTCTTCCCCAAGTGCAGACCTGAAAATCAACAGTAGATCTATTCTCCCGTCAATTACATGATAGCAGAAACCTCAGTCAAATAGTACGTCTGGTACTATATTCAGGTATTTGCAATTCTGGATTTACAAAGAAGAAAATAAGCAAACATATAAACATAAAATGGCCAATAATCCTCTTATTCTGATCAAGTTGCTTTCACTGTTCTGAAGATCTAAAGCAAGTAGTGTAAATAAATCAATGAAATTACATACCTGACTATGATGAAATCTAAATTCTAGCATTAACACTGAAATGTAAATTTTTGTTGAATTAATCCATATTACTTTACTTTAAAGTACTTGAAAACTGCTAATTATTCTTGAGAACACATGGCTTCTACCCAGAGAAATTATTAAAATGTCATTTTCATTTTTACCTTCTTGGGGATTGTCTATCAGACCATAGATATTGAGCAAGTTTATTCTTCTAAAATATATTTTTTAATTACTTACTCTTCATAAAAATGCTTAACATTCTGTTCTCTCTCCTTAAGGGCAACAAATAGCTGTTTTCAGGTTTGTATGTTTAGGAAGGAAAAACAGCCTTTAAAATCACTTAGGGTAAGGCATCAAATAAATCTTGGGAGCATTGTATTTGTAAAACAGGGCACAAATATACTGTCTAAGTTAGGTAATATGTTGTACACTGACTTAAACACGCCCAGGCCTGGTCTCATTAAGGTTGAAGGCAAAACTGCCTTGATATCAGCAGAGAAATGTTGTGCTTTTTATATCCCTAACTAAATATTTAAAATACATGAAATCTAAATGTGTATGAAATGGTGTCTTCTTGCATGAAGGGATAAATGTATGTAATAATGTGTGGGGCATCAGAGTGACAGGATAAAAATCATACCACCATAACAACAGAGTTCTGCTCTTTGGCTTTGCCAGAAATACTAGTGTCTTGTGTGATCTATGATGATCTACATTATCCAGGGAATGACAAATATGTCATTGGACTTTTAGGATGGTCATGATTTTCTAGAATGTTACCTAAAGGCCAAACAAGATAGGCCACAGGGGCTAAACAACACCCAATAGTTAGAAAAATTTAATGAAACCCACCATTGCAGAGGGAAGGGATTCAACTCCAAATTAAGACATCTGAATACCAATGTCTACATGGGGGAGCCCCACAGGTACAGGTGTCTTGACACACTCCACCATCACTTAAAATCTGGAATAGTATTCGAGGACCTAAACAGAAGTGTCTAGTGCTATCTGAGATGACTTAGGACACAGTCTGACTTCCAGCTGCTAATCTAGAAAGACAAAGCTTCCATAGATACTGTATTACTTCTGCCAGCTTTATGCATATTTCGCCCTAGGGCTCCTTAAATGGTGCTAGATGCCTATATGTAAGCAAGTAAATCATGCTGCTAGTCAATACTAACAATGGAGTCCAGAAAAAGATTCAAGTCATTCTGATGTCGGCATTAAATGGCTGGTTAGCTGAATTATTCTCTCTGCTTCATTGATTTCAGGGAGCAGATTGTTATTAATACACAGGAAACATACACAGAACACATTTGAACACCTAAATGTAAGTATTGTTGTCTCAAACTGAATCCCTTTTCCAATCTAATCCAGAGGGCAGCCTTGCTGCTTGCACACTGGCTAGAAAATGTATCTCATACAAATAATCCTGCACAAACCTCAGCATCAGGATGTATGTTAGCAAACAAACCCAACCTTCCCACAAAACACATCTTGAGATCTTTGTTTGGCTAGTGTTACACAATATGCAGAGCATGGACATTATGATAGCTCACATGTGCAAGTGTCACAAACATCTTTGTGTTCACAAACACACTAATGATATGATGTGTGAACTGAAAAAAAAAAAAAAAAAAACCAAAATGATTTCTTCACAGGCTGTTTTATCTAGATATCTATAAAACTCCTACTAATATCCAGTTTTATTCTTCAGGTAGTAATACTTAAATACAACAATGCACAATACTTACAGAATCATAGACTGGTTTGGATTGGAAGGGACCTTTAAAGCCCATCTAATTCCAACCCCCCTGCCATAGGCAGGGACACCTCCCACCAGACCACGTTGCCCAAAGCCCCATCCAGCCTGGCCTTGAGCACCTCCAGGGATGGGGCATCCACAGCTTCTCTGGGCAGCCTGTGCCAGTGCCTCACCACCCCCTGAGTAAAGAATTTCTTCCTAAAACCTAATCTAAACCTAGTCTCTTTTAGTTTAAATCCATTCCTCTTTGTCCTATCCCTACACCCCCTGACAAAGAGTCCCTCTCCATCTTTCCTGTAGGCCCCCTTTAGGTACTGGAAGGCCACTATAAAATCTCCCTGGAGCCTTCTCTTCTCCAAGCTGAACAACCCCAGCTACTTCAGCCTGTCTTCATAGGAGAGGTGTTCAAAAACATCACAACCTATTCTAGCCCTCCTGACACAGTGACAGCAATCCACATAAAACTGCATATATTTTTTAAATCAGGTACTGTTAGTCCATTTCAGCTGCACTACAGATTCAAATGAAGTGAAAATTTAAATCAAGCCTTTGCTCCTCTCTGCTCCTCCTGTTTTTTGTTGTTGTTGTTGTGTGGGTTTTTTGTTTTTGTAGTGTTTTTCTTTCATTTTGTAAATTCAAAGAAATGCACGGAATTACTAATCAGTGCGTGTCATCTATGCTCATGTACAGATGCTCTCACTTTTGCTTGCAGAACAGACATCACTTCTATGAAAAAGTGCCTAACTGGAGACAACTTTGAACTACTGTTGCCAGTAGCCAAAGGAAAAGTCTACTAAAAAGAATTCTTCCACTGTAGTTTTCCATAATGTACATTTACCAGGGCTTTTTTCAAGTCCAATTTTGGAAGTTCCACCATTGTGGATTTTAAAATTTGACTTTACAAAATGCCAGAAAATATACAATAGCAAGCAATCCAGCATTGGCAGAGAAATAGACTCTTAACAAGTCTTTCTCCTCTCTTCTATCTATGATTCTATGGTTCAATAATGACTGATGACTTTCCCTGGCTGCAGGCAATGAGGCAATGTCCTGTAAAAAGACAAGCTGAGGAAGCTGAGGAAAATAAATTGGGGGGGGGGGGGGGGGGGGGGGGGTTGGAGGGAAGGGGGAAGAAAAGTAAGAAGAAAAGTAGAACAAAGGAAGACTATAAGGTACAGGAGTACTCAAGGTACAGGAGCCTTGAAGAAAAAGATTCAGTTTCCAATTCGATAATATTTAACATGTCAGCATAGCAAAGCTCTTATTCTCCCAATGCCTCATCTTTTGCCATTATTTTTGTTAATAAGCAGGGGTATGTGAGCTGCATGTCTGCCTATTAGTGGTATATAATAAAAACATTAATACCTGGAGCAGTGAAAAGTCAATCTTTTATTTCATCTCATAAAAATGCACAAATATTCAAACAAAGAAACAAAGAAAAAGGCTAGATACTGTGATAACAAGGCAACATGAATGTTTGTGGAACAATTTACTTATTAATAGTGAATTTGTTTAAAAATAAAATACTTTAATTTTGCATTGTGCAACACACAGACTGATCTGAAATCCATTTTATTTGATAAGACTTTTACACTGAAACATATTTTGAAGCACACTACTCGTTTTTGTATTTGGGTATCAAAAATTATCATATTCAACCTTTCATTCTGAAAGAGAATGTCATACTCTCTATCTTCAATCATTTTGTGACATCCTTCATGTAATCCTACTGACAATATTTGCTGTCTAGCTTTGGTACATACATTAAAAAAATACAAACAAACAAAAAGAAACAAAACGGTGTTTGAAATGTTATTATTGACATGTTTTTCATTTCTTCTGCTCTGGTACTTCTTCTTGAATATATTCATCACTTCATTATTACACAGATGACCTAAGTGAAATGCTGTATTTATTTTTTATATTTCCTTACTATTTTTTTTACATGACAAGAAGGGAAACTGTTCAGAGACAAATGAATGATCTAGAAACATTCATGGCTCTTTAGCATCATTTCTATTCTGTTGTTCTTGACATGTATTGGAAACGGCAGCACATACTCCTCAATTAGTCCAATCTACATTTGTGAAAGCTCAGTTGAGAATATGACAGCTCTGTTATCAATATTGATAGCTCTGCTATCAATATGAAGACTCATTATGGAACTGGACACATGAACCAGATCTCCAGCCCCCCAGCACAGTGCTTCAATCACTTACATCACCTCATTTTTCCTACATACCCGAAAATGCATGCAACAAAGAGAGAGATAAAGACCTTTCCAAAGATGACATACTGTATAAGTAAGGAAGGACAGAAAGGACAGATGTATTAGAAGCCAGATAATTGATAATTAATAATGAAAATAGAAAAATGGAACACAGTCCTTTTTTGTGATATACATACAGCTAATGAGAAAAAAAAAAAGAAAAAAAAGAAAACTCTCACTTGCCAAATCAAAATCATGCTGTATGTTTAGCTATATACATCTATTACTGCTAGTAATAATAATAAATTTTATTGTGTGGAAGACAGATCATTTATTTTGTTTGCAATTAAATATATTACTACAATTCTGCGCAGCATGTAAACCACGGCATGTAGACAAACACAATCTGTCAGTTGCTCTGAGAAGACAGTGGGTCAAAGTAATTTCTTAGAAGAACATCACACAACGAATGTCTGAGGTAAGAAAGAAAAATATGACAGGATCACCACCTTCAGATCCGGATACAGTACAAGAAAGAAGCAATTTCCTCTTTGCTACACTTCATAAAAATCTATTGAGACATTTAAAGGAAGCATGCGCCTTCCCATTGAAAGGGATGCTTGTTCTTTTGTTTTGCTATCTACTTTCTAAAGAAATTGATAATTTTCCCTCTGCCTTTGAGTTGGTAATTTTCTGAAAAGGAAGTCTCCCCCTTGCCAACCTGCATATCACACTTGTAAGTGGAGATGTGATTCCAGGTTAGCAAAAATGAAGAGGACCAATGGAATAAAACAACCGCTTCTCTACAAGATCATGAGGAAAAAATATAATAAAAAATAGATTCTGAGGTCAGCATTTCTTTTCAAATTACCTATACAATTATGAAACCAGTTCAATTGTTTCTGAAAATATGCTGAACATCATCTTCATTTATTACAGCCATGTCACATGAGTGGGAAAAACTGATGAAAATCCACATAGGTTTGTCTTACAGCAGGCACCTTGTCCCCCATAAGCACAGCCTGGTATGAATAGTACAAGGGAGTCAATACAGTTAGAAGCTTAAAGTGGAGGTTATCAGTCCTAGGGGGGCATTTCTCCCCTGAGTTCTCCAATAAGGAAGCAAATCCACCTGCAGACCAAGAGGTAGGAAAAGAGAGACAAATCTACTTCCACCCTGGCCCTAGACTGACAGATGCCCTTTTAAGATGCACCTATAAGGAATTTGTCCCAGTATTGCTCTTAATGTACAGAGGAATCCTCTCTGAACAATCCATAGCACATCTGTTATTTCTGCACTGCTATTCCACACAAGGGTCACTCACAATATGATCCATAAAGAACTAATAAAAAAGGCAAAATATTTCTCATCCAACAGTCAGAAGACAATTGTCAAATCATATGTTTTATGAATGTGTTTCCACACAGTGTAATAAAATCTGCTATTTTCTACCGAAAGCATCAAGTGACTTTAATGTTCTACAGAATTATTGGGGCTCATTGCTTCAGCTGCGCATCCTCCGTTGCAGCAGTTTTTAACCCCTGAATTTTAAACCCCTTTTCAAATACCGGGTTCAAACCTTAGCACTTGAGATTGGATTGCCTATGGCTAAGCAGTGGAATCAACCGGAGAAAAGTTTCGTCATACCCTGAAGCCTTGATCTTGAAATTAACAGGTGATTTTAAACACAACAAAAACACCTGAACAAGACCCTAAGTCAATTATGTGTTGTAATACCTAAAGGTGTGCTAGGACTATTATAATCACAGCAGAAGTGCAGATAATTCCTCAGCTGGTATAAACCAGCTTTTAACAAATAAACATTGTACCAGCAGTTTCAGCAACTAAAAAAAAAAAAAGAATTCTTTTTCTATTTCTGTAATTTCTGTCAATTTTAACTCGACACAGAAATAAGTTGTTACCACTTAATTACTCTTACTGTACAGCAAAGATGCTTATAATGAATGATGATAAGCAGGAACATGAATGAACAGTTGCCAAGCAACCAATAAATAAAGGTTCCAAATAGCATGACCTCTCTTTAAAAGATAAAGCTCTAATCATAATTATTTTTCAAATCCATTTCTGTGCCAAGTAAAATCATGTTTGCAGCACTAATCCTGGTCTTCCTCATACAAAATTAAACTAAATCTGTCATTTGACATATCACAGTTAGCAAACTGAACAGACTCCGCCTGCTCCTTCAGACTATGGTCAACTGCATGGTTTAAGGACAGCAAACAGGTTAGACAATAAACTGAAATCTGAAACAGGCAGGTGACAAGCATTACACAATTTAATAAAGGTTATTTTAAAAAGTTACATCTCAGCTTTACGGATCATCAAAAAGCATCAACACAAAGTCTTCCACAATCATACAGTAAAGTAGAAGGACGAGACAAGACTTTAAAACGCTGACAACAGATGCAGTTTAAAATGTTTTCAAATCCATATAATACCGCATTCTATCTTTATAAACTCTTACAATTCAGTCTTGCTGAGTGCATAAGGAGAGCTGAGGTGCCTAGAGCAAGCACTGACCTTTTAGATGGATTCAAATAAAACTGACAAAGAGCAACATAAATCTTAAACCAGTTAAAGAAGATGGTATATCCACTCTGAAGAAACAATGAATGGTTATGCGGGAGCATTATTCTATTGCAGGATGCCTTCTGAATAATGGAAGGGGGGAGAGCTTGGGATTGTTCAGGCTTTTTTTGCTGAGCTAATAAATTGTGTATTTATTTTAGTAAGATCTCTTCAGAAAACATTAGGAATACATGTTTTGGCAGGTTTCTCTTGCACTAAATAAGGTGATTACATAAATCTCCTTGTTTAACTATTTTATTTCTTTTCTTTAGTGGAATTGAGAATGACTAATAGCTGTGATGCTCAATCACTAAGTAGTCAGAAATCTACAATAGGAAAATAAAGATGAAATAGAACTATAACCAAATATGTCTTGCATCTAAGGTCTAACATACTATGTCAGTGGTGAACTCTTCAGAACTGGGACCATTTTTTTCTTATCTGTATTTGAACTAAATAAGAGGCAAAAGAATCCAGAAGGTTCTCTGAAACATTTTAAACAAAATAATCTCATGCTACAGAGTAGAAAATTGATCTACTGTAATTTTTGTAAAAAGGAATTGTTTTAATTATAGTAGAGAATGTACTCTACTGACTAGTAATCTCCACATATATTTTATAATATCAAATGAGAACCCATTTGTCATGTAGTAGGTATTTGCCTACTGTAACAGAAAAGAGTTCTGTTGCCTATTAGGCATAAAACATTCTGAACATTAGTTTCCTTATCTAGATATATCTGTTCATCAGAAACCCTTACAGAAGGTTTTCTTTGTATCTGTATTTCCTCAATAATCAAATAGGAAATATCCCATATTATATCTATATTTTTATTGAATAATATTTTTCCATCCAGCCACCTCCATCACCAGATCCAAGTAAGTCCTCTCCAGCCTCCTAATAATTTTGTCTTGAAGTTCTTGTTCTCACAAGACAGTTTATTTAGTAGATATCTTATCCAAGGGCAAGATTCAGAATTTGAACCACTGGGAATCATGAGTACTATCTGCACCTAAGAACAATGACGACCCTGTAAATTCTTTTTAGGACACATAGCACTACTTACACCAAAAACACCTTAATTGTTTCTCCTTATTTCTTTTTGAGCTTGCATTTTAACAAGTTAGAAAAGTACAGTATTGTGCTTGCAAACCTGCTAAAGAAGCTCATTGGCTGACAAGTGTGTAAAGGTGATATTGGAAGAATGTTTCCTTCCCAAATGTTTATTCCCTTTCAATTGCCAGATGAAGAATTAAACTGGACTGCTTTCAAGCTTAAATGACCCAGAGCCCATGAAAGAAAAGGTCATGAATTACCACTGGACAGGAGATGGATGTTAATTATAAAGTTTATTAACAATGAAAGCGATGTGGTTCTCAGGCACTTGTCGCCA
Organism: Anser brachyrhynchus; assembly: GCF_964034855.1. Taxonomy (NCBI): domain Eukaryota; kingdom Metazoa; phylum Chordata; class Aves; order Anseriformes; family Anatidae; genus Anser; species Anser brachyrhynchus. Next base: position 134,510,010 of record NC_137695.1, read on the forward strand.
TGGAGGAAATTGACAGCATTTTCCTGAAGTTTTGATTCTACTGTATTTTGTTCCACAATAAGAAATTTAACTGTCACACATCTGAAAATGGGAGGAGATAAAAGACTGTATTGTTTTAAAGAGCTGCTCACACTAAAATAAGATTCATTTTAAGACCTCCTCTAGGGATTCAGGTCTATAAATTTAGAATTAGAAGAAAGAAACTAGAGTGTAATTGCCTGCATGAAGAGAGAGATGATGAAGCATGCTTTGTCTCTAGTGCTTCCCACATCACAGATACAGTGAATGAAACCAGGTGGGAACCTAAAAACAGTTCTTTCCTCAACAGGCTTTATGCACATACCCAGCTGATGCGGTTACTCACAGGAATAAGAATATCCAGTATTAGAATACAAAATCGAATCTTATTCTAGATTCATGATTGATGATCCTGTCTTCTGACCAAGGTGTACTTGTTTCAGCAGCCCTTAAATAACACTGACATTGCTTTCTATTTTTTTATATTAAGTATCTAATAGCATTAAATATACACAGTTATTATTTAAATATATACATAAACTAATTGATAATATTAGAAGATGAGCTCACAGATTAATACCAGCTCAAAGAGTACAATAATATTGGTTTTAGGAAAACATAAGTATCTATACAGTCTTACTTGAATGATACTCATGAAAGACCATAGATAGACACTCCCAACATGAGATACTATTACTATAGTGATGAACTTTGAGGAAAAAAAGAAAAGCTTGGCTGGCTCAGAATATCGTCCTCTATCAGATTCTGAGAACAAATTATCTTTGCTTGCTTGTATCAATTTCACTATTTAAATGTGTGTTTAATAACTGTTATTCCATTCTCTATTTCACAGATGGGCATTTTCCTCTATTATTGTATTGAAATAGTTTAAAACAGTAGAAAGAAAAACCTACATCGATAGCCATATTCTTCTGTTACTAAAATTACTTATGGATGTTATAGTTCTGGACCAATAGTTCAACATTGAAAATAGGAAGCTACCAGTACAGTCCTTAGTTGTTCTCATGATGTCAAACGCAATGTTTCACCAAAATACCACTGGTAACTAGTGAACTTGAACATTACTGTTAAAATCTTCCTACACATACCAGTATGTGAATCTTAAACTTCATCGTGACTTCTTAAACTTATCAGTTTACAACCACCTCTCATGCAGCTTTACCACAAAGCTCTCATTGCCTCAGAGTGCAAGTGTGCCCCTCCAGAGTCCCATACTCCATGAGCCGAATCCTACTCGGCTATGTCTATTAAATACAATACTACATACATGAACACATTTCAGAATTGACAACTCAGATGTTATTGGAAGCTTACGGACTTCATCCATGTAGATATTTGCTTAAAAGAATTTTACACAGAAGCAATAAAATTACAAAGAAAGAATAGTAATGTTCATACAAGCTTGTAAACTTCATCTTTATGTTTTTCTTTTAAAAGGCAACATTTTATTTAATATCTTTGAGCTACAGTAGTATCTCTTAAGAATTGCTCTGGCTCACAGCCCAACAAACCAGCATTGAAACAAACAAACAAACAATCCAAAAGTGCTACATGAATGTTTCTTTTCAATTAGGAAAATGGATTAACAGAGGCAGAATAATAAGAGGAAATAAAGGATCTCTGCATTTTATAATGTTCAACAGGTATTATCTGTACTTTATTTAGAAACAGGAAAGAATTAAAATCTGCTTTCCAGCCATCCTAAGTATCTGTTCAGGGACTTTTTATTCAACTAAATGTACACTGCTTCTTTCCTGAAACCTGTTTCATATGTTAATTTGTATTGCCATAAGAATTGTCATATATTTACACAATTTACCATCAAGTACAACTGTATTATGCACTTGTGCTGACACAGAGTGCTGTACAGCACAATACATACACTGCTACTGCCAACACCTTTGCCTCAGATTTCTCATGGTTTTAGCCTTTGCTGTTCCCTACAAGAAGAAAGTTGAATTTGCAGTGCTATCCAAACAGCATGAACATGGGAATGGCTGTTCTGGGGTAAAACTCAAGTCTGTCTAGACAGGATCACGTCACAGAGTAGTCAAAAGCAGTGGTCTAGGGAAGAACCTCACATTAGGACAACTCCTGAATACCAGAGAAATTCCCTCAAACACTCTTCTGGCTCCCAGCAATCTGTGGCTCAAAGACTGAAATATGAAAAGAGACTGAGAGAGCTGGCTGGTATATGATGAACTGGGAGGAAGAACATGCGATGGAATATTTCAGAAGGAGGAAATATGTCCCCTCATCACACAGACACTACTGCATTTCACCCAACAGAGTCTCTTGCTACTGGTATTGTCTTTTGCCCTCCAATGTGTTGTTTTCCATATGGAAGAGGTGGCAAAAATGAAACTGTTTCCCTTCTTTCCTCATAAAACCTCCTTCTGACTGGAGTTGGCCTCCTGTTCCTATTCCACTTGACGAAACCAATCTTTTTCTCCTCCCACACTAGCTCCATCTGCCGCCAGTCTCTCCAGCAGAGCCAGATGCCAGCAAAGCAGACTACTGTGGGAGGAGAAAGTTCTGTTGCTGGAATTTCTTCCATATACCCTGCAGGGGGCCAGCCTGTGAAGCCTGGAGAGGCTACAGAGAGCAACTTCCTCCCTTCCATGCTGCTTTCCTATGCTCATCCGTAAAGAAGGCAGCTAAGGACAGGAGCAAAAGGAGAAAACTTAAACATGCATGCTGAAATTTGCGACTTCAATATTTATATAGCAAGACTCACAACAGACTACAGGCTCCAGCACACTACACACTGCATAAACGCCTAAGGAGACATGAGTGCTGCCCCAAAGAGCTTACAGTCATACTGAAGCAGAGATGTACATTTGTTATATGAAATGAATGAGAGGGACTAGTGTGCAGATGGCAGAGAGAAAAAAAAAAAAAGGTAGGATGTATGATCAGGAGAGATTTTAATGATGGAGTAAAGACGATACTTTCTAGAGAGAAAGAAGTCAGAGAGGGAAGCTGAGGTTGCGTGTTGCTAAGCAGAAAGGAGAACTACATGTGGCAAGGGAAACTGCCATCCAAGAGGGAAAGGATAGAATGAAAGCACACAAGGAAAGAAAAAGTGATTTTTGGTATGTATGAGGTGATTTTGCTGAGGCAGAATGACAGAAAGTACAGGTAAGGACTTGAGACAGAAAAGGAGACAGCTTAGGGATGGAGGAGCATCTGCGGGAGCAGTCTTGCCATAGACAAGAGCAAGAATGAGTGTCACTAAGTGAGAACAAGAGCTCACATAAAACAAGCCAGTGTGCATATGTGCGAGACAGAAAGAAAGGCACAGGCTTCATTTCTGTGAGAGAAAGAATTGTGGGAACATGAGATGAAAGAGACAAGAAACAAGAATGAGTTGAGGGTGGTGCATGGGTGCAGCAGAAAGTTTGGAGTGGGGCTGGCAGGACAGAAGAAAGAGAAGGCACACAGAGATCTGACAGAAAACCGTTACAGCGTATGTGAAGTGGAAAGAGCACATGCATATTAGAGAGATGTAACGAGAAGGATGAAGAAGAACAGACAGAAAGGAAGATAAATACAGAACATTGAAAAAGATGAGGAAAAAGGGCTCACAACAGAATGAACGGAGTGACGGGAGGGGGAAAAGGAGGAAAGAATATGTGCTATAAAGTCAGTAAAAGCTCGTTACTTATTAGGAAGCATTATGTAAAAAAAAAAAAAAAAAAAAAAGGGGAGCATACAGAAGAGTGACTGGAAACGGGTGTTCACTGAATTCTCACCGTGGCTGCAAACTCTTAGGGTTTGCCCTATTTAAGTATCCTTATGTTTTAACCTTCATTTTCACTTAGGAAAAAAAAAAATGTATTTCCTGGTCCTCCACACCCTCTAACTTTTGTGTTGTAGTTGCACCTTTATACCATTTGTTTCACAGTTTCTAGCGGCAACTCTTTTTATTAGGTTTAAGTGGGAAAAGGATCTTATTTTGCCAAACACTTCACCACAAAGAAACGCACCCGACATCCCAAGTTTCCTTCCTCCTGTCCCCACAACACTCTTTCATTCATTCTTCTTTCCAAAAAAATAAAGGAAGAGAGAAAGAACGGAAGAAAAGGGTGGGGGAAACCTCAGCCATACAGCAATATCTCAGGTCCACGGTATTCAGAGAGCGTTCCCCGAGCTGTAGTGCCCAGCGCCGGGCCGGGGGCTGCCCGCCTTGCCCCGGGGGGGGGCCGAGGGGGCACGGGCAGCGCTCTAGAGCCCGGCACCGAGCCTGGAGCTGCCGCCGGCAGCGGGATCCCCCTCGGAAACGCAGCCATCAGGGAGGGGAGCTAGCTGCCGGCTGCTGGAAAGAAACCGCCACCGACCTGGCTGCTCGATGACATGGCTGGCTGGGGGGGGTCGGTTTTATTTAGGGGATGTGGAAAAGGGAAGGGGGAAGCAGGAGCGGAGGGAGCACACACGCTCGCACACGCACACGGCTGAGCTTACCTCCACATTGAAATACTGCTCCGCTTTGCACACTGTAGCACATAAAATCCAAAGGAAGGTTTGCAAGAAAAACACCCTGGACCGAGCCACGAAATCCAACCGGCTTCCAGTGCTGAATGCGAGTACGATCATAGTGAACTGTGCTTCAACGGATGGAAGATCTCTCCCTCTCTCTCTCGCTCCCCCTCTCTCTCTGTTCCTTAAACAAATACACAAACAAACCAGCCCCCTCCCCGGGTCGGTGAAGAGCCCGTAGCGCAGGTTCACCCACAGCAGGGGAGGAGGCGCAGAAGGAGGAGGAGGAGGAGGAGGAGGAGGAAGGGGCACTTGGCAGCTCCGGCAGCAGGATCAGCTCTCGCTCATCCTCCCCGCCAGTCCCGTACGGGGGGAATGTGGCGTCCGAGTGCCGCCGCAGCTCCGGCACGACTCCTCTCTGCCCGGCAGCAGCAGCAGCCGCCTCCCCGTGTCCTCCTCCTCCTCCCCCTCCTCCTCTTCAGCCTCCTCCCCTCCCTCCGTCCCTCCCTCCTCCTCCTCAGCCTCCTCCCCCTCCGCCTCCTAACGGGGATGGCTCGGCTCGGCTCTCTGCCCTTCCTCTCGTCTCCCTCCTTCTCTCCCCCCTCCTCATCCCAAATCCACGCAGCCCCGCCCGGCTCCCGGCAGCCACCTTGAAGGCGACGGCCCCGCCAGGCGGCCCTGCCACGCTCCGTCCCTCGCTTCCCCGCCGCCGCCGCCGGCCCGGCTCTTCCACCCCTTTATTTTTTCCGCTTCTGCCGGGGAAGGGGCCCGCAGCCTCCCCAGTGCCTCCGGCCTCCCTGCCGCCCCCCTGCGGGCCGCGTTGGGAGAGGTGGAGGGGTGGTTGGGGTGCCCCCGGGTGACCGGGGATGGATGGAGAGCCACCGCGGGGAAAGTTCCCCGAAGATGGAGTAGTGGTGGTGTAGTTAGCGGTGATGTAAGCAAGTCAGTAAAAAAAAAAAAAAAAGCGTATTTTTATTTTGAAAATCCATTTTAATATGTTCAGATGTACGGTCATATTTATGGGGGGAAAAATGCCTTCTGATTTAGGCACATAAGCAATTATTGTGATTTTATGGTAAATAGATCATTTTATGGAGCTGTTTGATGTTTTAGCAGGGCTGTCCAGTCAAAGGTGGAGCAACCCATGACATTACGGAGACAAGCTGTTGCGGTAATGCATCTTGTTCAGATATGTACTGAAAAACAACAACAACAAAAACACCGGGAAGAAAAAGAGTAATTTGAAAGATTCCAAGATATGAAAACTTACAATATGCTTAGTTATCAAAAAAGATGCACTAGATCATGATATGCAACAGACTGGAAGTAGAAGACATCCCTGACAGAAAAATCTACTTTCTTGGGTAGTTGAGGTCAATGACCAGAATTAAAACTCATGTGGTTTAGACGTATAGAGTTTTGATAACACTTAGTAGCAGGATGTAGGAATAAGGCAGGTTGTTTATCTTTTGATATCTTAAAAATAAGGCAGTTATCTCTGAAGATGTCATGTTCTGCCTAACCAAAAGTTTTGCGATTTAGCAGAATTCCTTATGTGATACGCTTTTTCTTTTCTTATTTTTTTTTATTAACATTACCTGCTTGATCTAAAAGGCATTTTCTCTTCTTCAAATTATTAGTGATGTGGATGATGGAATCATGAAATATAGAGCTGGAAGCAAGCTAGAAGGACTTGTTGGCACTTTGGTGGCCAGCATCAGAAGTCAAAATGATCTTAACAAATTAATGTCTTGAAACCATCAGCAAGAAACTTAATACTGACAAATGCAAATTACATTTGGGAAGAAAAATCAAAAAGTATGATACCGGTAAAACAACAGCACATCAGAAAAGAATCTGAGCAATGTAATGGACCTGAAAGTAAATATGAGTCAGCAACATGCTACAGTTTAAAAAAAAAAAAAAGACAACCTCATCATAGAGTGTATTAATAGTTGTCCTTTATTTCTGACAGGACAGATGATTTTTCTGCTAGGGACTGGTGGAGCCAAGAGTGTTTAGGCTCAAACTAGAGAGAGTCCAGGGGAAAATAATACTAAAACATTTAGAATGTAAGACACGGAAAATTTGAAATAAACACCATTTCTTTAGTCTGAGAAGGCCTAGGGTAAAAAGTATGGAAAATTTTCTTTGTATGGAAAATGTTGCTGTGAAAAGGACAAAAATATTCTTTCTGTCTTCAGGATGAAGGAAAAAATGTATCAACTAAATTATTCAGGAAGTTCAGATTTAATGTTAGACAAAACTTTCTACAATATAAAGGTAGTAATATTGGGAACTAGATACCTAGGGGGAGTGTGGAATATCTTTCATATGGAGGTCTGATAAGCAATAATATTATAGCTATACCTTCCATTTTCAGTGTAATGTGATCTCATCAATGTGGTTTTTTTTGTTTGGTTGTGGGTTTTTTTGTTGTTTGTTTGGGTTTTTTGGTGCTATTATAATAGTAGTTTCTTTCCTTTTATTATCCTATGAATTAATAACTGGTTATTACTCAGGTATTACTCTGTGAACTAAGAACTGATAATTCATTACTCTGTGAATCAGTAACTGGTGGGAAAGAAGCACTTATCCTGTGCTTTTTGTTTTTCCTCTTCTTCTAAGGGACCTTCTTTTTATCTGTGCTCTCAGCAAGTGCTACCTCTGTTTTTGCTGGTGTGTTTTGTAAAGTCTGCCATTAATGTAATACCTGGAAATGGAAACATAAATCATAGAATCATAGAATGGCTTGGGTTGGAAGGGACCTTAAAGATCATCTACTTCCAAACTCTAAACACTCCAAACACTAGACCAGGTTATCCAAAGCCCCATCCAAACTGGCCTTGAGCACTGCACTGACCATCTACAGCTCCTCTGGGCAATTTGTGCCAGTATGTTCCTCTAACTGGAACTTCATTCATCGCCCCTGTCAGGACTGCTGTGACTATTTATTTTGAAAAACACGGGACTATGAATATGATTACCTTCTTCCTTTACACTGTATCCATTAGAAGAGGAAAGAAGAAAAGCAATGGTATGAATAGAACAGTGGAGAACAAAAATACCCAAGTGTTTGTAAGGCTGTGTGAGAAAGACAGAGAGACCACAGTGGTAAAGAAAGAGATTGGTAAGGAACAAGAGCAGAAATATGTGGATATGAGTGCCATGGGAAGAAATGAGGCAATGTCCATATGAAGGACAAAGATGACCTTTGAAGTGAAAAATTTCATTCAAGAATGCTTGTGTGAGGAAACACCAGCAGTAATGGGAAATGGCCTTGAATATTTATGAGTAAGCTGGGGGCATCAATATACAGGAGTAGCAGCAGAGCCTCTTGGACATTCAAGAAGGTACAGAGAAAGAGAAAAGAATTTTGAAACCCCATGCAGTGAGCTGTAGGTAGATATCTGTATATGGGAGTGTGTGAGAGATTGGAGAAAAGGCAGGAAAGAGCAATAAAGATGAAAGAAAAAAGGAAGGAAGAAGAAAAATGCAACTGGAAAGAAATTGGAGCTATTTGTTGAAGTACTTGAATGATTCAAGTCCTGTACTTTATTAGTGTCTTGCTGATTTCTATCTTTATGAAATACTAGTGTGATATTTTCTATTCTTGCTTATACTGCGTACCAGCAGTAATTTATAAATGGTGAGTAGGTTTGTACAGAAGCACAACTGAAAAAACAAAACAACAACAACAACAACAACAACAACAAACTTTTGGCCTTTTTGAAATACAAGGAGAGGTCTTTTCCTGCTACTCCCAACCAACCTACTAGCTCAGTTTTTTAGGTTCCACAGATTATATCTTTTACAGAATCACAGAATATTCTAGGTTGGAAGAGACCTCCAAGATCATCTAGTCCAACCTCTGACCTAACACTAACAAGACCTCCACTAAACCATATCACTAAGCTCTACATCTAAACGTCTGTTAAAGACCCCCAGGGATGGTGACTCAACCATTTCCCTGGGCAGCCTATTCCAATGCCTAACAACCCTTTCAGTAAAGAACTTCTTCCTAACATCCAACCTAAACCTCCCCTGGCGCAACTTTCGCCCATTCCCCCTCATCCTGTCACCAGGCACGTGGAAGAATAGACCAACCCCCACCTCTCTACAGCCTCCTTTAATGTACCTGTAGAGTGCGTTAAGTTGCCCCTGAGCCTCCTCTTCTCCGGACTGAACAACCCCAGCTCCCTCAGCCGCTCCTCTTAAGACTTGTTCTCCAGACACCTCACCAGCTTCGTTGCCCTTCTCTGGACTCGCTCGAGCACCTCCATGTCCTTCTTGTAGCGAGGGGCCCAAAACTGAACACAGTACTCAACGTGCAGCCTTACCAGAGCCGAGTACAGGGGGACAATCACTTCCCTAGACCTGCTGGCCACACTGCTTCTTATGTAAGCCAGGATGCTGTTGGCCGTCTTGGCCACCTGACGGATGACTGCAGTCACAATGTATAAAGTAGTAGTATGTACTAGAAGCAGGCATAGGCATCATTGAGCACTCCCATGTCCAGCTTTGAACACAGGGCAAACGTCTTCCACATTACTGTATATACAGTTCTGAATTTTAAAAAATGATAAGTAAAAAACACAAAATATTACATGTTCTCCTTGCTGACTTCTGTGGTGCTTAGCTGCTAATAGTACCAGCTGGAACTTTTTAAAAGAAGAGGGCTTTGTTGAAACATGCAATAAACTGCAAGAAGTAAGGGTAAACATCACAAATCTTACATATCTATGGATTGCTACATTTAGATATAGTTTGGAAAGATTTTCTACACACCTGGCCTTCTACTTATGAAATGAGACGTTCATAGATGTGTCTATATGAATTCTGTTTGACTATTTGGCAGATCCTACAGGATATGAAGGCAACAAGTTTAACAGTGTAGAGGGAATACTGCATTTAGCATGTATTCCTGCAACGATTATGCTCATATTGCCTCTGTTCAGGTCACTATTGTTCTTTATTGTGCAACTTTCATTGTAGTCACAAGCCTATGTAGTCAGGAATTAGAACTGACTTATACTGCCAGTGCACTTTTCTATGTTGTCTTACAGCTCCACCAATGGCTTTATAAAGTAGCTGAGTAAAGACAGGAGAAATAATATTGTGAAACTTCGCACAATTGTAGTAGAATCACAAGGAAAATTCCTAGAATCATAAAATTCACTAATAATTAATGATATTTTGGTTCATGCTTGGTTCCTATTTTTCACCAAAAGCCAGTGAAGTCAGGGAGGAAGTCTGAAAGTGTAAAAACTTAGAAATAAATAAATAAAATTAGTAAAGTATCAATTGAATTTTTAATTCTAATAAAGTCATAATGTCATAGAATAACTTAGGTTCACAGGGGCCTCTGTAAGTCATCAGGTCCAACTGCCTGCACAAAGCAGACTTAACTCAGATTAGGCTACTCTGGTGCTTGTTCTGAGAGTTACAAATCAAGTTAATCTAACCTAAGTATCATAACCTAGTCTGCAAAATGATTTCCCTGTGTCAGGGAGATATTTTGAGGGTAAAATCTCTTTTGTGTGGCATTTGTCAGGCCTCCAGTTATTTTAGTCTTTGTAGTGACAGCATCCATTTCAGAAACTAGAGCAGATATCTCCTAATCTCTTAAAAATAGGAGAGGTCACCAAGAGAAATAGCTATTGAAAATACAATTCTGTAGCTGAAGACTGACAGAAGTACATTTTAAAGAGAAAGAAGATACAGTGTTAAAAAAAAATGACTCTTGGAAAAAAAACATTGTGAACTACATAATAACAATAAAAATAATCTATTTTTCTGTAATAAAATATTTGTAAAAAATAGTTTTTAGTGGCATGAGTTAGTACTGTGTTAGTGAAGAATAGATCCAAAAAAAATGCACCAAAGCAGCCAACTCCTTATTTACTCCATGCAAGTACTCATATAAAACTTTATTTTCTCTATGACAATTTTCATGCTGCTGTTTTCCCTTCCAGTTGTGATACATTCTCTCCATGTTTTCTGATTTTTGGATGAGTCTCCAGAGCAAGCAAGGTCTGTTTAAACATCAAGTCCATCAGCAATTTCCCAACATATATACCTCATACTAAATGGGTCTATGCAGCCAAAGGTGTATGAATGGTCCAGCTGTCCTTTGGACTGTGCTGCTGATTACTCACTAGATAATGCCGGAATAGAAGTCTAGTGACTGTTGTAAGATCTTAACAATTAATGCTGAATATTATCTCCTTCATTTTTACAATATTACCCATATTGATGTTTTTAAAAGCTAAGGAAAGAACATGATGCACAAAACAGAAATAAATAATGTAAAGCAACAACAGGTGAGTCTGACAGACAGGAGTTCTGAGAAGCATAGTCAATGGCTTGTAAGGTAACAGAGTGCTTTTAAAAATATTGAAAATATTTTTTTTTAAATATTGAAAGGTTTGGTCAAGAAAGGAATCAACAGGTGTCTTTCATAAATATTGTGTTCCATAAGTATGAAAAGGTCTAGTTACTTGATGGCTTCTATAACATAAATACAAAGGCCTTCATATTAGGTTGAATCTTAAATGGAAGGTAATTATCCCAAGTTTTGTATTGCTCTAAACTGACTGGAAATTCAATTTCAACATGGGTTAAAATAGACACATATAACATTCCTTAAGATCATTTTAGTTTATAGTATTCATATATGAGATTTTGGATCAAAAATACATGTTTATAGAAGAAAGACTTCACACTGCTTGTAAAAAGAGAGCAGAGTTATCAATAGAATATATATATTAAAAGGGCTCACTTGAAAATGTATCTGAGGAGGTCAGCCTGCAAGAAACAGGAGATTTCACCCAGGGTTAAGCTTATGTATTACTCCTTTTTACAACAGATACACAAAATGACAGATATCTATCAGGTAGAAACAGTTATTATTCAAGTGAACAAGGACAAATTACACACAGAGGATTCAGTTTTTCTATGTCTAGGTTCCTCTGATTACAACCTGATTTCCCCTCCTTTAATAAGCAACTTTTACTTCCATGTTAAGGTTATCTTAGCATCCTTTTTCTATAATTCGTTAATTGTAGAAATAGGTTAATTTTGTCACTTGGGAAATAGTGGTCAGGTCAAAGAAGACTATAAAATAAGGTATATTCTCTTGAGACAAGTATTAAAGTCTTGTTTGCAGTCTCAACTTTGTAACCTGTGTGCTGATGGTCTAAAAAGCAACATTTAACAATTTTAGAAATACTGTTTTTCAGTGTGGTAATATTGAAGTGTGGGTGTATTTTTATAAACTCACTTACCCCAAAGCAAAAAAGAGTAGGGAAGAAAAAGGGAAGCTAAGACCTCGAAAATGAATTTGTTAGAATAGAAGGGCAGACATGATTATTAGGACTACAGTGTATGAAAATGCATTACACACTTACAGGATCTAGTTGCCCCAAACAGATGATGTTAGGGGGAATATAAATTTGAATGGGACTCAGTTTTTTTCCTTTGCCTAAACTCCTCTGATGAAACACCATTTTTAACGCCATTTACTTCTCGATTCAAGCAATGGTAACAGTTTCTTTTTACTCTTACTGTTGTTTTTCATATTTATATTTGTCCTGGAAGGAAAGAAGGGAACGGGGAATTATTTTATAGCAGTTAAGCTTAAACTGAATTTTGCCCTGTTAACATTTTTCATCAGTCAAATTTCATGGCATTGCCTGTTCTTTGCTATTCCAGTCCCAGTCGTGTCCTTAGTTTTATCTTAGCAAGAGAAATTAAAATAAAAAAAAAAAAGAAGAAAAAAAAGTTTTAAATATGATGTCATAAGGGTGAAGATGCTGGTGTAGATGTGGTTGTTGGGGGAAAGGGTAGGAAGTTTCTTTGAATCTGATATCCTGCTGTGAAATTACTGTAGCATTTTTGAAGGGGAGGTACAGTTCAAACCTGTCTTTATATATGATTTTATTGTATATGTGTGTAGAATAGAGCTACAAAAACAGATTTAACCTCGTTATTGTTCTAGTACTATATCAAGGAAAAATTATGAAAAAGGAAAAAGATGGGGTTATAAACTGGGGTGGTATAACAATGTTGTTAGCCTTGAAGTCTGTTTATACATGGCTAATAGTAGAGGGGAAGTTGTCAGGAAAGTAAGATAAGTAGACCAGTTTTATATGTGTATTCTGGGAGAAATTCAGAGAAAGTAGTTAGATTATGTTGTGATCTTTTACAGAGTCTTATTTATTCAGTTGGATGTGGCCTTCATAACTCATGTGCAGAAAAGTCACAAGAAAACTACTGAAGATTTTTGTAACACCCCCTCCCCGAGTTTTGCTCTGTACCATGTGTGAGCCCAAACACCATCCTGGAACTTGTAATGCTTTAGACTGTCCTTCTTAAAAAAAACTCACTAGGTTTATGTATTTTAATTTAAATAAATTTTTATCTTCCTTAATCTTAGACATACAGGTTTTTGTAATCTTTCCTCTGTCTTCCTTCTGGGATTTTTCTGGTCTTCTCAATTTTATTTTCTAACTTCTGTATTGCAGGACACCTCATAAAAGCACAAGAACTGGCTGTACAGTATTTCCATATCATTAAGGAGGCTCCCAGTAGAGATCCCAAGTATATGTTCTTACTCATGCATAACTGAAGAAGAGGCAGAATTATGCTTAGACCTTTAGCTTAAGAGAGGCTTCCAAATACTGCTCATACTTTCAGGTTGAAATCTCAGGCCACCTAACAGATTTGAACACCTAGTTCTCATTAATTTTTTGGGACTTGGACAAACCTGTATGCACATAGGCATCTGTGAAAATACTAGGTTCTTTCTTCACCTGTTTCACTGCCCTGTGGTGAAACGGATAAAGTAAAAATAAAGGAATGGAAAAACAAGAAAATTACAGGGGCTTACTAATACAGATTTTTTTATTATTATTTTTTTTAAGTGCATTTGCTGCTATTTATTTAGCTGGTTAGTCATCACGAGTTTTATACAGTGTTTACCTGAACTGATTGATATTACAGTTGCCCAGCTTATTACATGCTCTGAAAGCCTTTCTAACTGTTCCTATTATTTAGTGTTATTACCATTGTTATTGTGTCCAGACCTTCACAGTGAAAAAAAAACCACCTTTAGTGAGTGCATTTTACGTGTGAGGGGCCTTTAGCTGGCTTCGTAGCTTCCAGACCCAAAGGCAGCTGAAAACATTTGTACCTTTTAAAAAGTTTCTCACATTTTGATAGAACATTCACTTGTTTGTCAAGACGAGTAAAATTTCTGGAGGATAGAGGATGACAACAGCAACTTGAGGAATACGTGAGGTTTTTTTTTTCATTCTAATAGAGATACTAACATTAGTCTTCTGTGAGAGTGCATGTGTGCACACATACATGTATGTGTGAGAGAGAAACAGAGAGCAAGCAAGGCAGAATTCCAGATTCTTTTAATAAAGAGGATATAATCTAGTTTTTCTTTATAAGCATCTATAAAGCTGCCAGAAGGCAGAGGGTGTGGTGGAGTTCCGAGACAAGGACTTCTTGCTTTCCCCAAGCCCATATAGATACTTATCTTCAAGCACATGATGTCCATACATATTTAGTCTGTATAAAAAATGAGTGCGATACATATGCATGGTATGCTTATGATAGCATATATATGCATATGGACTAACATCTAATGAATATTAGATCATGTAAAATACATTTTCTCATTAATGATTTGAGCAAGTTCCACTGTACCACATCTAATTATTCTATCTGGATCATCAAATCTGTAAGTTTACCATATTTTATTAACCAAATAAGTGAGCTTGTTTGCTCTTTAGTTGTTATAACTTAAGACTAGAGTTTATAAAATAATTTACTTGGAAATTTCTTATTTTATGTTTAGTCTGTGCTTCATTAGTAACTTCAGCAATGTTCAGATACATCTATTTCAGGTGGGTGCACCTCAAGCACCTGTCTCAGTAAATCTATATTTGACCTAAATAATGTCTTGCAACTCGGTACAACCAAATACTTTGCTAATGAGTAAGAGAATAGATTAATACATATTTGATGAAAGAAGCACTAATAACTTTGAAAATTACATGTTGTTTTAATTTTTATTAGTATGAATTTCAGGTAAGTGGAAAGTCTATGGAACTTAAGTCTTTTGTCTAACAAGATTACTTCAGTATCCAAAAGTAGTTCCGGTGTGTATTAAGGGTGCTTTTTATTATGCTATTTCATAAATACTTAATAAAATGTAAATATTTTCCTAATTATGCTATTTCCCCTTTAAATTGTAATCATATAGGTAATACAGTTTGCTAACACATTCTACATATATTTAACTTCATTTATTTATTTATTTATTTATTTATTTATAAGTAGTATCATTAGCTATGTCCTTTTCCAAGCCTCAGGAATTTTGAGTTACTTGACAGTATTTCATGCAATGACACTTGGCATCATGGTATTGAACTGGCACTTGGGATATCTCAGTTTTCTTACCTTCCCATAGAATCACAACCATTCATATTTTATATTTGCAATATTTTATGGTTCAGATCCCAAGTTTGTGTAACCTTTATATGTTCTAGATAAATGTTCTGTTCCTCACCAAAGTGTTTTGTTGCCATACTGAAACAAATATTTCCATTTTACTTGGTACTATTCACTAATCAGTTTAGTTGTTTTTGTGTTTTGTTATTGTGTGTTTTTTTTTGTTGTTGATGTTATTGTTGTTGTTGTTTTTGTTGTTTTTGTTGTTTGTTTGTTTTTCCATGGAGGGCAGCAGGGAGACAAGTCTGAAAATGTGGGACAATGCATGAGTAGATGATGAAAAAAGTTCCTTTCTTAATGTACAGTTTTTAGAACTTCAGCTCCATAACAGCATACTATCATGTACAAATGAAATTACTAGAAAAAAAGTTGAAAAAAATATTGTGTTAGCTCAGTTTTAAGTAAATTTTAGTTACAAGTTATATTTCTGTTCAAGTTGACCCATTCATGGACACTGCTTCTATGAAGGTCAATTCCATATTTTCATTAACAACCTAAACAATGAAATGAAGGGCATAGCAATGCAATTTGCAAATGACAAAATATTTGTGAAGTTTGTAAGTATTCTGGAGATCAATGCATGTCAGAGAAAAGGTCAAAAATCTGATTAAATTTAATGATGATAAATACATGTATTATGATTGTGAAAAAATGTTATATGGACAAACATAAAATGAGGAAGAACAATGCAAAAAAGACTGGAAAAAAAAAAAGTATGGATGTTCCATAATTTGAATTAAGATTAATAGGATGTTAATAAAAAAGATAAATACAATTCTGGGAATGGTTCATGGAAAATTGACAACTTTGGGTAATACTTTTTCTTCCTTACTCAGTCTTACTAAGATCTCAACTGGAATTTTAGGTTTGGTTACCATACTGTAAGACAAAACAAATAGAAATTGATCTGAAACAAAGTGATCGAAGATTTGAAAGCATATAAGAAAAGGTTCTGTTTTGGACTGGAAATTTTTTGTGTAGCCTAGAAAGGAATTTGCTGCAGAGGTATGGTAATTATATCTGTGAAAATGTACAGGTATCATAAAAAGCATACATTTATACCTCATCACTGTGGGGTAAATTTGACTTAATTATAAATCAAGAAATTTAATTTAGACTTTTTTTTCCTTGCTATAATAGTACGTAACATTGGAAGAGGCTATTTATGGAGGCTATGAAAATTTTAACAATAAAGATATTTAGGGTACCTGAACAGAGTACATGTCACAGAGCAGAGTACATTCAATAAATAACCAATCTGGTGAATTCTCTTTTTAATGAATTATAGGTAAGCAGTGCAATCAACATTTAATAAACAGCAAATTTGTATTGATTTAAGTGCATGTATGTATATATATATATGTGCACATACTTTTTTTTTTTTTCTTTAAATTCCATGGGAAGTATTTAAATTTGTTCTATTCGTCAAGAATCAACACATAACAGAGAAATATTTGCTTTTCTCCAGTTCGTACACCAAATTCATTCTTTACAGATAAGTTTTTCATTTCTCCATTTTTTGTTTCTTTTTTTTTTTTTTTTTTTTCCTGGTCAGGAAAGATCCTCACACGATGGGAAGTTTTGTGAGCTATTGTGGAACACAGTAGCGTGCTGACTAACAGGACTACTCTTTGAAACACTAGTGTTCTCTACCGTCATTTTTGCTGACAGATGATACATTTTTCTTTAGCTCTTGTAACTAAAAGCTTTTCATCTAATGATTAAATATGTACTTGCTTGGAATGGTATGAGCTTGCCATTCTGAGAAGATGATGACAATAATATGATTGTGATGTAATTACAGCATATACAGCTTTGGGAAGTGATCTCATTTTCAGAAACCTGTAGCTCATCATAGTACAGTCTCTAAACTTGCCTCTACAGATGGGAAAGGATAAAATTATCTGGACCTTATACAGATGACAATAATTAGATTGTAGCTATCCTTTAAAACATCTTGTTGCCTTTCTTTAGTTGATCACTTTTTTTTTTTTTTTAAGGAATATTTATTACTTCTGAGTTGGAGGAGGAAGAAATTAATGAACAGGTAACTTCTGGGGGTCCCTAAGCACCACATCAAAAGGTTTGATGTGGTGCTTAGGGACAGGACATGGTTTAGTGGGTGATACTGGTGGTAGGGAGATGGTTGGATCAGATGATCTTGAAGGTCTTTTCTAACCTTAATGATTCTATGATTCTGTGACTTTGCTGTAATGAGAGGAGAGAGAATCTTTCCTATGTCTCTGTTTTCTTCCGATCATATTCATTCATTTTACTCAAAGAATCTGCAATTGTTCCCACTTCATACATGACTAAGTGGAGAACAACCCTCTGATGAGCACATGTGAAGGAACAGAATCGTTGGATCTTCTTTCCATTTGCAGAGTCTCCTCAGAAGTCCCATTCTAAAATCATGCATACGACCTCACTAGTCAAATGAATTTGTTCTCAATTCTTTTAAGATGTAAGGATAAAATAAACAAAAGTAGCTCTGATCATCCTATATCTCTCATATCTGGGCCACCAACAGTTTAGATGAAGGTGATGAAAAATTAGTTTTTAAAAATGTAATCATTACATAGCAATTTATTTTATTTTGTTTTGTTTTATTTATTTATTGTTCATCTGTATTACTGTCTTTTCTTTCTGCTGCATCCATATGGACTCTGACAAGTTACAATTAGTTGTGCACTAGACCAATTTGAAACTTCGGCTTCTTCTGTTTTCAGGTGGTTATAATAATTTTACTTTTTATCTAATCACTTGTAAGATTCTAATAGTACGCTTCAGGAAGAGTTTCATTGATATTAGGTTGCAAATTGTAAAGCTTTGCAATCTGTACACAGTCTGTATTGCAATTCTAGGTGATGGGTAAAACTAAATCTTCCCTTCATGCTACTTTTCCTTTTGGTTGTAGAAGACACGATCAGTTACCTGTGGATCTCACATTATCTGTAAGATAGCAGAGAATAGAGGAAGGAAAAAAAAAAGTGGAGAAAAATTATAAAACAGACAGGCAAAAGAACAGTACAAGATGAGCTTAAAATTTCTGATATATCCCTTAAGAATATCAGCAATATCAGCCTTCTCGAGCATCACTGTCTTTCACCATTTCCTGTTAGTGCCACTGCCTGTTCTACCATTCTTTGAGAGAAATTTGCACTTTTGTGGTGAATGGAAGAATCCATCTCTTTTGTTTTCAGTGGAAGGTTGGGTTTGTGACATCCATCTAAAGGCCACTTTCATGTTGTTCTGTAATAAGGAAAGAGGAAAAAAAAAAAAAAAAAAAGAGCCAAGCTAAATGAGGGAATATCCTTTACAGCTGTAGACAGGAGATTGATTATATGTGGTAAGGATGAGATATTGGTGTATCTAAGAGAAAGCAGGAAAAATGATACCATCTGAGAACATCATGACTGGCACAATGGGAGGAAGAAATAATGAAGTAATAGGATGAGATCAAGAAATGGAACTATGTGGCTTCATTACCCACTTGGAGAGAAAAGATCTTTGCAGATTGCCAGGAATATGTTGAAACAACAAAGACAAAATAATACGAAAATGTTTTAAAACAACAGCAACAACTAAATAAAAAGAAAATGTATATATTTGGATCCAGTCACCTCCCTACCCTGCTAAAAAATGAACTGTTGTTGCCCTCCAAGTCTGATATCCAGGGAGAACAGAAAGTGGCTTCTGTCTCCTTCTAAGAAAAATGGTGAAATCCTGAGTCCACCGAAATCCAAAGCGAAGGTCTGTAATTTAATTACAGCCTAGAGATATGAGTCCAATCAGTGCATTAAATATTTGCCTTTATATTTTGCTGTATTTCCAAGTTTATCTCCTGTACCTCTTCTATTAAGAGAAATTTCTCGGACAATTTATTGAGCAGTATATATTTTTATTCTTCAAAGTATCCATTATATACCAGCTATGACCTTGAGTAATAGGGTCATCCCAATAATAGGGATGTTTGAAAAGGCAGGGGAAAGAATGAGATTGCAAGGGTAACAAGATGTAGAAAGTAATACCATGCAGAGAAGCACGTTGCATTTGTATTGAGAAGCACGTTGCATTTGTATTGAAAGATTACATACAGTTTTATGCAACATGGCAAACTTCATATGCACTTTTGGCAAGAGAAGAGAAGATGTGTTATCTAATGAAAAATGTGCTTCTCTTTCTATTGCACTAATATACCAACTATACAGAGGAATAAACAATGCTAATGTAGCCTGCTGAGATGAAGCAAACCCCAACAGTGGCATTACTTAATATATACAAATAAAATGACTGTATTTCTCATGCTGGAAAACAGTTCAAATCCATGAAGTACCAAAAAGTGGAATCTTGCTAGAGATAGATGTACATATTTCTTCTTGTTTGAATATCAGGGTAATTAATATAAAACCACAGATCTAATGGGAAGTGCATGCAATACATTTTCAGTAAAAATGAGCTATCTGAAGATCTCCTAAAACAACTACTATAATCTTTCTCATGTATATAGATGTAAATTTGATTTGCTGATCTTAGAGTTAATCTTAAAATTTCATAGAATGTTGTGAAACTGTCAAGATAGGCACATTTCAAACAGTGGGAATAGCAAATTGATGCCTTAACATGAGGAATCCACTCTACTGACACTTTTGGATATGATGTAGTGCTGGATCACAATTAATTCTGACCAGCTCAATGCTTGCATGCTTTCAAGAGCTGCATATAAAGGGTTTTCTTGTTGGTCTGACCCAAAAATATTATAGGGATGGAACTGCATGCACAACTGAGAGATCACTGTCCTTACCTTGCTCACTGTAGGAAGCCATGTATATGATGGTTTAGTGGGTTCACGTTGCAAGGTTTTGGTAGTGGGGAGACTGCAGGGATGGCCTCTGTGAGAAAAATCCAGAAGCTGCCCCATGTTAGATAAATACCAGTTTCAGCCAGATCCAAAGGGACCCGCCACTGCCCAGAGGCAAGCCACTAGGTGACGCTGTTTGCGCCTCTGGGAGAGCAAATTTAAGAAAGGGAATAAAACTCTTGCACAACAGCAGCTGGGAGAGGGAGGGGTCAGAACCAGACAGAAGGAGGGCAGGACGTGCTCCAGGCAGGCAGCAGCAGTTCCCGTGCGGCCTGTGGAGAGGCCCCTGGTGGAGCAGGCTGTCCCCCTGCAGCCCACGGGTCCCACACGGAGCAGATCTCCACGCTGCAGCCCGTGGAGGAGCCCCCGGTGGAGCAGGTGGATGTGGCCTGGAGGAGGCTGAGGCCCATGGAGAGCCCCCGCAGGAGCAGGCCCCGGGCCGGAGCTGCAGCCCGTGGAGAGGAGCCCACGCAGGAGCAGGGGTCTGGGGGGAGCTGCCGCCCGTGGGGGACCCGTGCTGGAGCATTTTGCTCCTGGGGGATGGACCCAATGGTAAGGACCCATATTGGAGCAGTTCTTGAAGAGCTGCTGCCTGTGGGCAGCCCAGGCAGGATCAGTTCAGGAAAGATGGCATCCCGTGGGAGGGCCCCCACGGGGAGCAGGGGCAGAGAGGGACCATGAAGGAGCGGCGGAGACAAAGTGTTGAACACCGCAGCCTCCATTCCCTGTTCCCCTGTGCTTCTCAGCGGGGAGGAAGTGGAACAGCGTGGATGGGGGAAAGGTGTTTTTAGTTGTTTTGTTTTTGTTTGTTTCTCACTGCTCTAGCTTGTTACTAATAGGTAATAAATTTTATTAATCTCCTTATGGTGAGTCTGTTTTGCCCATGATGATACTTGAGTGATCTCCATGTCCTTATCCTTATCCTTATATATCCTTATCCATGTCCCTTGAGCTCCTTTCATCGTATTTTCCCCCCCTTTCCCTTTGAGGAGGGGGATTGAGAAAGTGGTTGTAGTGAAGCTCAGCTGCCCAGCTGGGTAAAACCACCACAGATGCTTTATATCATTACGGTGATATTTGTATAGTTGATCTTTTATTATGGCACAGGCAAAACACCCGCTTTTCAGATTCCATCTCTTTGCTTTCACCTCCAAGGGTATACAAGATGATATCTGACCACACTTTCATGATCAGGTTGCTGCTGTGCAGCCCAGCCACTACCCTGACAGGTTACCTCCTTGGGTAAGCACCAAGTCATCCAAGGATGATTTGTATTTACTTAATTGTATATTTCAGTTGCAGAAACATCTACTTGCACTGTCTTTTCTACTTTACTTGGGGGTCCCAGTGTATTTTTTTTTTGCCTAAATCAACAGTTGCTGTAAGATTGTAGTTTGCAAATTATGCAATCTGAAAACAAAATCTTAAATTCTAGATACCACATAACAATTAAATGACATTTTAGAGATTGTTAAAAATCTCTGAAGTGTGCTTATATGTGAAAGGTAATTTTTATGAATGCATTAGGTATGGCGGAAGCCGAATAACTAGGTTAGAGAATATTCTGAATAATACAAGAAATACCTGGTAGGAAAATTTATCTAATTCTCTACACATTACAATGTGTAGAAGTCCAGTCTGCCTTTAAAACTGTAAAATATCAGATATGATTAATAAAATTCAAGCAAATATAAATTTGGGCCTGATTAATTTATACAAAATGTAAAATTATTAGGGAAACATTATTTTATTCACCCCTGTGACAGGGAGCAGCAAGAGCTCATCTGGCCTTGGGCTCTGAGGAGGAGGAGCTGACAGTGGGTGGGACAAGCAAGGCAGTTCCTTCCATGATGAAGGCACAGCCCCACAGCTTCAGGGCAGGGTGGTAAGAGAAGCAGGGTCAACCAGCAGTCACAGGCAAGGTGAGGTCATGAGTCAAGTCCAGGGTGAGCCCAGGAGATACGACTGAAGACAAGGCTACCTACAACCTGGGTGCAAAGTCTGTCCGGGAAGCCTACAAACCAGGACAGCAGGAGGCATATCTGGGCTCATGGACACCTACAGCATAACTCTGGGCAGGTCTGGGTGTCCAGGAATGAGCTTAAATGAGACTCTCATGCCTACAGACAGAAGGGGTGGGCGAAGGCCCAGGTGAGGCTGCTTAGGGTAGTTAAAGCCTGTTAGCACACTCAGGACCCAAGAGTGTAAATCCAAAGTAATCCCATTTGCTTCAAAGTATAAGCAATGGAATTTACAGTAATCAGTCTCAGTCAAATTTTCAACCCCATTATGTGTTAAGAAATGGTTTAAAGAAATAATGAGTCATTTAATAAATATTTATGTCGCCCCTTATTGAATGAAATGTCTTACTGATGAAGTCTGAATATTAAAACAACACCCACTAGATGTTTAAAACAGATTAAATGCCCAAAATACGTTGTTAGAATTGTTACATTTATACTTGTGATATATATGAAGCCACATCTTACTCTCATTAATCTATATTTCATAAAAATTCAAACATATCTTATCCCAAAGAGACTTTCACTGATTCCTGTTTCAAATTATAAAATATTATTCACTTTAGTTATAAAGGCTCCATTTACACACATTCAAAGGAGCTTACCTATGTAGAGAGATGCTCAGTGTAATTTACGGTGGGAAGAACACATAACTCCCCAAAAGTAGTTCATGGGATATTTTTCAATCAAGGATATTTTCTGGTTCTGACTCACAGTTCTATATTACAGAGCAATGTGTTTTTCAAAATGTTTTTATTATAATTTATACAATCGCAAATAAATATATCCACTAGAGGGCAATAACTTTGCTAACCTAGCTGAAATAACAATATTCCAGTTGATTACAATATTTAAGTGAATAAGGAAAGACACAGAAAATCATGTGAATGACACAGTATTTTGACTGACTTCAGACTGGGAAGAACACTCATCAAGAATTAGGAAATTCCAGAGAGCATTTTCATCATGTGGATGACTGTTGTCTGTTCTCTACAAAAAGTAAAACCTTAAAAAAAAAATTAAAATAATCCTCTTCATCTTAATTTCTTCACGGGTACTTTGATGACTCTTAAGATTCAGAAACTCTGTTTGACAGCTCTATTGCAGATTTAATTCCAGAGAGAGCATTTTGTTACGAATAACAAAATACTGCTAGCCCCTTTGAAAAGAGTTCAAACACATTTATCAGAGGAAAACAGAACTAAATCCTGGTAATTTATAAAGGCTATACATCATTTCATCAAATTGCTATTCTGCTCAGTATTATGACAAAATTATTTCCTCCATAGTGTGCTTTGCTCCAAGAAAAAATTCCCATAACATGTGGATCCTGGGAACAGACACTGAGGAAAGTTGAAGAAACATTGCTCAGGAAAGTTGTGTCATTACACAAGTCTCTCAAAGGTCCAAACCTTTCAGTCAAAGGAAATGGGGGTAGGAAGTAAGTATAAAGAAAATAAGGCAACGTTAATAAAAAGGTACATGTTAAAAAATTCCTTTAAAAAAAAATACATGCAATTACTAGAAAACACAACAAATTCAGTTACTCAATGTTTAGTTGTAAAACTAAATTTGCTGATTTATTTGAACTGTTAAAGTAGAAATAAAGGTCTTTCTAAATTTAATCCCAATATTAACAAAGTTTTAAATGATATTTCTAGTTACTATATACAAATGCACTTACGTGTAAAGTTTAAAATGGATTAAGGAAATAATAAACATACATATGAAATTATAGGTAAATCAGTTTAAATGGAAATATGTTCCAGATGCCAAAGGAGATGCTGGTAAAATGCCTGGGATGTGACGTCAAAGATGATGAGTAAATAGGGTTTAGTAGTAGCATTGAATTAATCCTGAAGATAAAGTAGCATTGATATATGCTCCAGGAGGAATTCACACAGGAAACTGTAAGCTAGAAAATCATAACTGTTGCTCTAGATGGATGGAGGGGATATATTCTGCTTGAGTGTTCTGTCTGGCACAGTGCAGGTGCCCTGTCATGCCAGAGCAGCTGAATTCCTTACGCATTATAATAGGTACCTGGAAGGAAGGGAAATGGAATTTGAAATTATCTCCTTTTGCCTGGGTGAATGTTTAGATGAGTACATAGCCTCTCTCTCTGCTTTCTGAAAATATACAGCCCAGGTCTTGTAAGAACACAGCATCTACATTAATTCTGATTTATCCTAATGTCTTCAGGTAGTATATATGCAAGAAAATAAAACCTCTAAATATTAAAACTCAAGCTAGAAATCTAGAAGGTATTTACTTCCAGAATGCCCAAGTGAAGTTTTGATGCAATAAACTTGCAGTAAAGCCATCTATTCTACATAGTGCATTGAATATTGTTGCCATGGCCCTGAGGGCACTGCCAGTCCTGCCTGGCCCTGTCCACCCTTGAGGCTTGCCCCATGTTGCCCATGACACAGAACCTTCTGTCAGGCTCCAGTACTGTCAGTTTCTATCCCAGTGATGCCACAATGGGGGTAGTCACCAGATGCCAGGCTGCACCCACCTGCAGGCTGTGTCCCAAACCCAGCCTTGGGCTGTCCCACTTCTCAGGGAGGTGCCTAACACACTGTGTTACTCTCGGTTACTCTCACTAGGCCTGATCCTGACCTGTCTTCCTGGCTTGAGCTCAGACTTGATCAACATGGCCTCACCTGGTGATCTGGGCTCTTGGGTGAACCCGTCTGCCATCTTCAGGCCCACTCTGCCACCTTGCCAGGACAGTGGGACGGGCACCTAGGCCCCAGAAGCAGATGGTCCTTGCTGCTCCCTGGCAACTGGGCTGCTGAGCCAGCTGCCGGGAATAATGATTTTAAATAATGAAGAAATAATACAAATTTGAACTGATAATCTCAGAATGATAAATTCCATGTCCCACAATCACATTTTTCTCATAAGCTCTTAGGGATGCATTAAAGCATTCTGTCATTGAATTATAGAATCATAAAATATCTTGAGTTGGAAGGGACCCATAAAGATCATTGAGTACAGCTCCTGGCTCTACAGAAGTGAAAGGTTCTTCACTGATATGGTGGTTGAACACTGGAACGGATTCCTCAGGGAAGTAAGTGGTCATGGCACCAAGCCTGCTAGAGTTCAAGAAGTGTTTGGACAATGGTCTCGGCCATATGGTTTGATTTTTGGGTGGTCCTGCATGAAACAAGGACTTGTACTCAGTGGTCCTTGTTGGTCCCTTCCAACCTAGGATATTCTATGATTCTATGATTAAGAACTACATTGTCCTGCCTCAATGTTTTCCTGACAGTAGAACTATAAATTCACTCCAGAAGGTTTTTTTTCTGTTAAGGTATCGTACCTACAACAAAAGTTGATAGTCACTCATATACAAGTATAAGCCTCTCCTATGTACACCTCAATAACTGTGTGAACTTACAATAAATGAATAGTCCCTGTTCTTTGAATATGGAAAATTTTCAAATTAATCTTTCAACAACTTAGGAAATATGGTTTTTGCACCATGTTTTGAAAGGGACTTTAAACACTATGTTAGCTAATTAACTAAGGTCAGAATCCAAAGAGCTTAAATAATATTTAATCTAAATAATTTTATGTTATGTTATTGGCTTATTTTTATACTTCTATAAAATATCCATTATAAGTCCATTTTAAGTGGATTAGTGGGTTTTCTTTTTCAGAGTCGCTAACACTTGGCAGGAGGTGGAGTAGAAAAAGGATAACCTCCACAACTGTCTTCTTAGTCAATGAGAGAGACAGCTTCTTTCTAAATGAAGATGACTTTAATTTAACGTGTTGAACCATCCTCTTAAGGAATCTCTACACTTATTATACAGGAAACCAAAGCATAGATAAATATAGATGCTATAGATAAAGATATAGATATTGATAAAAATAAAGACTGATATAATAAGACATACTTAGAAGAAATTTACTTTTTTTTCTTCCTAAGACGAGTCTGAAATTGTAGGACTTCTCTACTTAGTACATGATTTTTTGGTTTTCTTAGTTCATACAGTTATGATGCCAGAGATGGTTAGATCATTAAGTAATGAATTTCTAAAAACTCCAGAATGAAAATCCTGTGAATCAGAGAAAGGATGGTTGGGATCCAGTTTTGTGCTTAAATCAGAGTTTCTGCTTATTAGCTTTGTTTGAAAAGTAAAACATACATTTTTCCCAAGTATATGGCCTAACCCATTGAAATAACTTCTAGTGAAACGATACTAGGAAATAAATCATATAAATTATTTAAAAATTTAAACATTCCCTTTAGGAATTGTTGGGTCTGTTTCAGTGTCTTCTTTTTTTTTTTTTTTTTTTTCATATGAATTACCAATTAGCTCCTCTCAGCAAATTAAAGCAAGAAGTGCCATTGGATGGTTAAATATTTTTTCTTTAGAATTGAACATCACAAAACAGTCTTTATAATGAGATGACTCAGGAACACAAAAAAGAAAAAAAAAAGATTATTTCAAGAATGCTCAGTGTGTGGTAGTTAATGCTCCTCAAAGGTGATGTGGTTTTTTTTGCTGCCATAATCTTGAATGGTTACTCATGACTTCTTTTTGTCCAAAGCACAAGGTGGCAGGCAAATGAGAGGAGAAAAACAAAAGGAAATCCTTTAACTCAGTGACATATAGAGGAACTCCAAAATGTGAGTTTCTCTGCTTAGCTCTCACATAGTTCTGCTTTTACTTTGCAGCTCTGCTTCTACTTGACTCTGCAGCCCTCTAAAGCTTTTGTAAAGTCAGTTACAAAGACTAGATTCATCAATGTGCCTTGACTGTCTGCTCTGCCCTGAAAATGTAGAATAACTTCAGTGCAGCTTTACTGGGGTCTGAATTGCTTTGGCATGGTAACAAATCTAACCTCAAGGGTTAAAATAATTTTATTTTTAAAAGGTTGATACTTCATATCTTCATATCATTAGGCATTACGAAGAGAATGTTCTCTGGCAGCTTCGTATTTCAGTGTTCTAGAATTGATAATTCCTCAAATGTAAGAAAACATATAGAAAAATATTCTTCAAAGGTAAAAAAGCAATGTAAACCAACAGCAAAATGCTATTTACTCTTCCTTTACCAATGCACATTACCAATATTACTACTTTTTTTTTTTTTTTGTCTGTGGATTATATATAATACGTACACATACAGTGGTGACAGTTAATTGTTGACTGACAGACACCTACACACACATGTAATTTTTCATTTGAGCAGTCTAATCAGAGATTCAGGCAGGTCCATGGTGATTTAAATGAGATCTCACTACATTCTGTATCATGGAAGACACTCTGAACTGTGCAACTTTATGGAGGGATGGAGAAACATAAAGTATATATACTAAAAACAAAAAATACACAAGACCACTTTCCTCAGCTTCATATCAGGATTTTTGAAGTCTGAAAGAATTTTAAGTTCTCCTGCCTGCAAACAGGGGCCATTCCATAATCATACTCTTAGGTATAGAATTCCTGAAACCATATAAAGCAAATAGATGAGTAAAAGAGATAAAATAATCAATAATTTTCTTTCTTGATGTGTCTCTGCTATTACTTCCTGAAGAAAAGACACAAATGGTTTAGATATATTTAAAGTATTTTTTTTTTCAATCAGGTGTTGAATTATACAATGAATATGCTTAGGCCATTATGCAGAGAACTGCCTTTGGTCCACTATAAAATAACATTATTAGCCTTAACTGCTTGCAGAGCAATGTCAAAATGATATCAAAATTAATATTTCCAAGCAAGCTACTCTGAATTAGAGCTACCAGCTCTGTCCCTTTGATGACAAGAGACTTTGGTGATTCTCCTTGAAAATGATTTTTTTGTGCTCATCTTAAAAGAAATGGTAATTTCACTTTAGAATATAAATTTCTTTAAAAAGTGGAAAGCTAAGCTCTGTTAGACTAGTGAAATGGAACTCGTTTTAACATTTCTTTTATATTTTCATTAAGGAATATACACTAGTATGAATGAAGTAATAGATAATGCAGCTTTGGTATTTGGTTTTCTCCTTTTTCTGTTCAGAGGACTAATTTACAATAAGAATAAGAAATCCTCAGAGCATCCACATCTGAATTCACATCTTAACGAGTCAATTGTTTCTCTAGAGACTGAAACTTACCAGCTTAGGTTAACAAATGTATGATACTGAAGTCTAAAATGTTTTTGTATATGCTGATGCCTTTACATCGTTTCTTGGCTTTTTCAACTATTTTTTCAAAATAAAAAAAATTGTAATAACTCAGAGTTAAGAAGTGTTTGATCAATGCACAAGGAAGAACTTTGGAGGACAGCAAACATGCACTGTAGGAAAAGTCAACTTCTAGCGTATCCTGAATTTCCATAAGTTAAAATTTGCATAGACAATAGTCTGGTAGCAATATATGAAATAATAGGAATAAAGCTTTTTTTTTTTTTCTTCTTCTCATTTGTTTCTCCCTAGTACTTCATTGTTCAGGGAAAAAGGACAAAGTGGTTGATAGAAATAACAGTAGAAGAGTAGAATATGTTGATCACACTCAGGGTAAGACTGAAAAGAAATACTCTTTTTACTCAAAATCAAGTTGCAGTATGGGTACTAAATGCTTACAAATTCATGTGTTCTGCCATCTACTTCTAACTGGAGGATCTAATTTAAAAAAAAAAAAAGTCACATAAAACAGAGTTTAAGAAAGACAGTGCAAAAATAGCTATAATCCAAGAAAAATATCTCCAAATAGAAAGAAGATAGACACCTATAGAGTAAACTGAAGTAGGAATATTTGCCCAGAAGCAGCTTAAGAGATAGAATTGTAGTAGAAAGTAGAAAGCCTACAGAGACACATCAGTGTTTGTTAAAAAGCAAACAAAATCTTTCAGTAACTTGAAGACTATCATTATCCCAAACCACTTCAAATAGCATTGAAAAGTCAATATCATTATCAACAACATGAGTATGCCATCCAACTTCCGCAGAGAAATAATGCTCACTTTTTATAATATAAAAATGAATTCTGTCATATTGAGCCAGATGAACCATTCAGTCACTGACAATCTTGACTATATATATATATATATTTAAGGGAAAAACTGAATGCCTATTTGTGGAAAATTACCAGAAAACATGGGGTTACACAGTTCTACCAAGTTTACGGCCAATACATTCATTTATTAGGTGGGTAAAAATGACACCAAGGAAATCGAAATTCATGTGCAGATTCAGTGGAAGAATTTTAGACAGAAGGCAGATAAATTGAATATTAGTGTGAAATTGCTCCATTCTTCATATCTTGACAGGTGGTGGTCTCCAGCTTCCACTTGAACTTTGAGAACAAGTAAAGGAATCCAGACTGTTGAATGAGAACTGACCCCCACAATTTTTAGAGGTGATTATCTTAACTACTTGAGTTTCTAAATATGTACTCTTGAGAATCTTTAATATATAGTGACATGGAAAAAAGGAGCAAAGAACAGCATTTGAAAAAAGAAATCAAATCATAAGAGGGTCTCAAATCCTAGAGAACCTTACCTCTTCATCAGAAACTAGAACAGCAATGTACTGTTTTTTATTAATTTTTGAGGCTCCACTGACACAAAGAAGCACCTACTAGTAAAAGGGCCTATACTTAAAGACGTGATTCTTAAAGTTGCTTTTTGTTGTGGATCAATTTAAGCAAGTCATTTTAAAGACAAATAGAACACATGTAGTCACATTATCAGTGTTAAATAAGTTCCATAAAGAAGTTGCAATGTAGATAAGATGTAATCAATATTAAATCTTTGTACTCTGGAGTATATAACATTGTATTGCTTAAAAAAATAGTTCTACTGTTGTACTACATTAGTGGTGTTTTGGTGTAAGCACAGCAGTTGTGACTGGTATGGGAAGAGGCCATGAATGGCCCTGTACCTGTCACAGCCAGTTCCAGCTGGCTTGTACACCAGTGTGAGCATCTCATTATGCATCGAAACCACAACCAGCCAGTGGAGCCCCAGTGTCATGGCTTTGATGTGTTCAAGAAAGAGCAACAGACTCTGCGGAGGGAACTAGATGAAGGAAATATTGGGGACATAGCTGAAAATGCATTTTCAGAAAGATTCCAGACAGTGTACATTCCTGAGGGATTGCAGACTATGGATTAGCAATGCTAAAGCACAGACATCTCTGAGGAAATGTGGTAATAAGTGAATGCCCCACTAGGGCACAGACAACATGAGGGACCACAATCAATCATGGACAATACTCACTGGGGGAGAGGAAAACAAATAGAAGCAAGAAGTGTTGAAAAACTCACCAACCCCAACCTCCTGTCGTCCTTGTCACATCAACATAAGAATTTGGGATTGACTGAGTATAACCCACTGTCAAAATAAGGTGAACTAAGACTGGAAAGGGAGTTGGAAAAGTGACTGAATTTGAGCTTGGCAAAAGGGGATGAGAGGTCTTTCCTAATTGTCTTTATTTATTTAATACCTCAATCAGTAATCAAAATTCTGTGTTAGTTGGCAATAAATTAAACTATATCCTCCAAGCTGAGACTGTTTTGTTCACAACAGGCATTATTTATAACAGCTTGGGTACAGAAAGAGATTTGTTGATCAAGGAGAGAGTCCAGTAAAGGACCACAAAGATGACTGAGGGACTGGAGAGAAAGCTGAGAGAGCTAGGACTCTTCAGCACAGAGAAGAGAAGGCTCAGTGGGAATGTTATCTCTGTATATAAAGACCCAAAGGAAGGATGCAGTGAGGATGGAGCCAGGCTCTTTTCAGTGGTGCCCAATGCCAGGATATGAAGCAATGGGCACCAACTGATACACAGGAGGTTCTGACTGAACATTAGAAAACGCTTTACTATTGGGTGACAGAGCACTGGCACGGGTTGCCCAGAGAGGCTGAGAAGTCTTCATCCCCGGAGATCTTCAAAAGCTGTCCAGACAAGGTCCTGAACAACCTGATTTATGTGGCCCTGCTTGAGTACGGGGTTGGACAAGATGATCACCAGAGGTCCCTTCCAACCTTTGCCAATCTGTGATTCTGTGAGATAGAACCAGCAGTTGTTCCCTTGGCAACCCAAGAAAAAGTTGCTGAAAGCATTATTAAACTAACCACGGGGCAGCCAATGAAATAATAATAATAATAAAAATAATTGATTACCTGGTAAAACAAGGAGTGGTCTCAAAGACTCATTCACCTTACAACAGTCATGTTTGGCATGTAAAGAATCTTACTGGAGAATGGCAGTTACCAGTAGGTGTTAGCTTTGAATGAAATCACATCTCCATTATCTGCTGTGGTTCCAGACATGTTGCAATTCTTGCACAAGCAAAGAGCCAAAAAATATACCTGGTGGGTTACAACTGATGTTGAAAGTATGTTTTTTTCAGTCCCTCTCACTGAGGAAGCAAGACACCAACTTGCCTTCACCTGAGACGGTGTGCACCTGGAACTGGCTGCCCAAGGGGTGTAAATACAGCCAATTCATCTACTTTGGCATCATCCACCCAACTTTAAACCAATAGATATCCAGATAATTTTTCCATTACGTTGATTGTGTATTGATTTGGAGAAACAACTTCAAAAAAGTACTAAGTAAAGGATAGGTTAACCTTGGACTTCAGTTAGATGACCACCAAACTGCTCATTCACTCCCCATCCCCAAGAGGACAGGGAGAGAAAATAGGATGAAAAAGCTCATAAGTTGATATAAAGACAGGGGGATCACTGACCAATTACTGTCATAGGCAAACCATACTTGACTTGGCGAGAATTAATTTAATTAATTACTAGTTTAATTTATTATCTATTTAAAATAGATTTTGTCTAAAACAAAGAAAAAATAAATAAAACAACACCTACCTCCCACTTTTTCTCAGGCTCAACTTCATTCCCAGCTCCTTCTTTCCCAGCTCTTCTACCTACCCATCCCCTCCCTGATTGGAGCAGGGGGAATGGGAAATGGGCAGATATGGTCAGCCCACAGCAGTTCCTCTCTGCCTTCTGTTATGTCTCCTCTCTGAAACATATCACAGCTGTCCAAATTTCCTGAGTAAGTAACATGAATGTCCATTTGTAATAAACAAGAATGCCTTCTTGATCATTAACAGCTTCTGGTGCATGCACAGCCCCAGTTACAGTCAATTGACCAAACCCTTATATCAAGTGACTTCCAATAAAAGTCATTTTATGACAGAAGAGAAACCAAAGCAAATTTTTGACCAGATCAAGCAAGAGGTAGCCTGTGCAATGGCATTACTAATGATCCAGAAATGTAGCAATTTTGCTATATACTGGTGCAGGAAAGAGGAGCAGTTTCTGGTAACAAGAGCAGGATTTTGCGGCAATGATCTCCTCAAGAGATGAGAGGGAAGCTGTTGGTATTCTGGAGTTGGAGCTATAGTGGAGCCCAAAATAGTCACATTTCTCTGGAGTAAGAGGCTTAAACTGCAGATAAGGGTGTTCTTCATGCCACTGAAATGTTAGGCACACAGCAGCCACAGTGGTTATACTCTACGCTACCTGTCCTGAGCTTTTTGTTCAAGGATTCAAAACCCACTGAGGAAAGAGCAATCAGTACTATGTTACAAAAATGGGTCTTGGCCCCTACCCAGGAGGCATGCACCAGTTCAAGCTCCAGACTGGGATTAGCTGAGTTTATTAGTCAGTAAACCAGTAAATCAATAACGTGAGGAAAGCAAATTCCTTGGCTGTTGAAGACCCAGCATATGATGAATTAAGTACTGAAAACAAACAATAGGGTTTGTTTACAGATGGATCTTGTAAAATTGCAATAGGGATCACGAGGTGGTGAGCTGCTGGTTGGAATCCCTCCACAGGAGAAGCTGCCACCTGCAAAGGCTCTAGTCAGTTTGCAGAAGTAATGGTCTTGAAAATAGCCTTGGAACATGTTCAGGAGCATCAGTGGCCCCAGTGTATGTGTATACAGACTCCTGGATGGTGGCTAATGCAGTGTGGAAATGGATTGAAGAGTGGAGCTCATATTAACGGGCAGCAGTGAGTAGTTGAGCCTGGGGAAGGGGGAGGAAAGTGTAGATGTTTAATTGTGTATGGTTTTAAGTGTGTTTGTGTAACTTTTTCTTAGTATTTGAATAAATAATCAAAAGTTTGTGTTAATTGGCAATAAAAGTTAAGTAAAATTCCTCAGACTGAAAACATTTTGCCTTTGACAACTGCTGACAAGATGGCACAAACAAGAGGACTTCTAGAGGGTAGCTCTAAAAAGCAAAATATTGATTTCATCTGCTTGCTACCATAACTTCCTTCATGAAAGTGGAAAAAGGGTACTGTATGGATGGACAGATCTTAAGGAACAAATATGCCCCATTGTTGATGGGACTGTGCAGGCAACCCTTGCAGATTTAGGAGATTTAAGAAAAATCTATGTTTCACATAGGAAGTAAAGAGATTACCAGCTGAGTATGCAAGCTTATTTGGCATATGTTTGAATAGTGAGAAGAGTGCAAACAATACAAAGAATAATATACAGGATATACAAATTTTCAACTGAACCTGGAAAAAAAATCAGATCAGGATTTAGGATTACAGAAGGTTAATTTTCAAATTTCCAAGAGAAAGTCTATCTAGAGGGCAAAAATATGATGAGAAAACCAAAGACAGATTTTACAAGTTCTGACCTATCTAAGTGACTCAGGAAATGAACAACACATTGCAGTATAATTCAAGTGACTCAATGGC
Organism: Anser brachyrhynchus; assembly: GCF_964034855.1. Lineage (NCBI taxonomy): Eukaryota > Metazoa > Chordata > Aves > Anseriformes > Anatidae > Anser > Anser brachyrhynchus. The sequence goes on from NC_137695.1 coordinate 134,543,623, forward strand.
ATCAGGGAATCCGAAAACATAATGGATATCAGTAGGTATGCCTAATCCCCTGGAAAGACATCCAAGAATCTGATGTCAAGGGCAAACAAACAGAAAAGGATCTTTACCTGCTAATTTTGGATCCAGCAGTCCATCTTCACAGGTAACAAAGCAAATTCTGATGATCTAGAAAAACACTTTTATCTCCTGAGTTCATCTGGACCTCACCAGAGAAATGACAGACTCTGCCACAGTTATGATAATGCCAAAAACAGTGGGCAGCCCTCTATAGCAAAGTAACCAGTGACCTGAGGTGAGGATATACAGCTGAGCATGCTTAGGTCCAGCCATCAAATTATCACACAAAGCAATGACAAAAAGCAATAGTCCATGTTTTCATGGAAAACAGTGCATGTAAGGTAAATGCAGACTGACAGAGCAGTGGAGAGAAAGACATGGACAACTGCACAGAATTGCCAGATAGAGAGCATTTGTGGACATGAAGAATGTGACCTAGCAAAATGTTACATCCTATGAGAAATGAATTTTCCTAATATGTCTATGACGAGTTACATGATCTGACAAATCCTCTTAGGCACCACAAAAACATTCAAATTCAGAAATTCTAAGACCAAGAAGCTTTTAGCATTTATGTTTGATAGGAATTTTGAAAAGATTGGTTCCCATTCTAATTCAGAAAAAAATAATCAAAAATGTTATACTGAAAGAGAAAATGTGAATTTAGTGAACCGCACATCAACCCTGTTTCAAACTGATGGCAAGATTTTTCACTATTCTGCTGCATTCTGTCTATGGCTCTTTTTTAATGTCTTAGCTATTATAATATATAACATTTCTGAAAAGAAACAAATAGCTTAATTAATATCAGATGTTTCCAACTGTGAGTAGTTTTGGTGCAGTTAATGCAAACAGAAATGGATGATAAACTGTTTTATTAAATATAACATAAATTGTCATAACTACAATATCAAATTCTCCTCTGATTTGATTTTTAAGTGAAAAATTTTTCATTTGTCCTTTATAATCATTTTTAAGGAAGCATATGTAATATTCTTCAATATATTGATAGCACACTTTATCCTGAATAGATTATCTTTGTTACGGATTCTACTTGTAATCTAGGTTAGATCTGAATAACCATATAAGTCACTTACAGACTTCTATCTGTGTGAAATTTAACAAAGTTTATCTTTGCAGTATCAGAGAAGAATTCACTCGTTAATAATATCTATAGATTTCAGTTTATATGGAGAGAACTGAAAGCAGGTTCTTAATTTTATCTCCACCACTCTAGCACCAACAGATGAACTTCAATGATATAGGTGAAAATTAGTACTGGCAGGTGAAAATTTAAAGGTAAACCATGAGTGTGTATTTAGAAGGGTGATATCTTCTCCATTTTTTTCTCAGCAAGGCTACAGGGCTGACAATGTGGCAGTGCCTATTTCACAGTTTATCCCTATTTTTCAGGAAGACTTACTGAATGGAATACTCTCACTTAAATGAAAAGCATAATTCATTCAGACCCGCAGGATGGATGAAACTAGTGGTGCCAAGTACTGTAGGAAAAGACCAAACATATATTTTGCTGTGAAGTATATGGTGTGCTGAATGCAAAGTATGAAACAACATTGCAGCGTTTTAATAGACAGCCCAAAAGAATTAGGATAGTTAGGATAAATAAACCTTTGCTAGCTTGGAAATATCTATAGAAAAACAGAGTTCACCATTTTTGGCATATGTAGGCATGAAACATATTGGGTTTTGTTTTGTTTTGTTTTAAAGGAGGTAGTGTTCTTGAAGATGAATGCTACATGTTTTGGTGATTTTATTAAAAAAAAAAGTAAATATTTTCAAAGCTGTCTCTGTGTTTTTGGATATTATACAAAGGCTAAATCCATTTAGAGAAATACACAATGTTATGATATTTATAGAAAGAGACAAGAGATTAAAATTTAATTTTAAATGCTATTAGAAATAATTTTTGAAATAGTTCACAGATGATCATTTAATATCATTTCACACTTTATATGAAATACCTAATCTGAAAGTAGGAAAATAATCTAGAGTTGGTTCAGAAGATCTGGAAATTGTTTCTTGTCTCATCATTCAAAATAAGACAGTTCATGAAGTTAATTAACCACTGAGTTTGACAATAACTGTGGTAGATTTTTTTATCACACTGAATTGAAAACTGAATGTCTTCCTAAAAGACTTGCTCCAATTAATAAATGAGTTAAAGGGCATCATATGATGAATATCTACTCCTTTGATATATAGAAGGGGTAATGTAATTATGATGACACTCTAAAGTACTTTAGAAGGAGTTCTTACCTAACAACATCCCTCTAACGTCTCATCACAATAGCAATGAATGTACTTCCATCTTAAAGGAAAATGAAACATCTGTTGGTGCTCATTGCATGCTGTGATGTGAGAACATTTCTGTGACACCCATTGTTTCCATTCTTATTTTTCCTAGTACAACTTTTGGATTCTAATAAAGTACATAAGAACAGAGAAATCTCTCTTAATCTGGGATATCAAATCTATCTCTCTAGAAAATAGTTTTAGACTTTATTTAAGCTGGAAATTTTATTTTAAATATATGCAGTTTAAATTTAGATTTTGCAGGTTTTAAAAATGTGCGTTCATAGATGTGTTCATATGTTCACAGATGTAATATAATGTGAAGTAAGAAAGGAATAGTTAGCAACTTTACAGTCTGATTCTACCACCATATTTTTATTGGAATGAGCTAGCCATTTCACTGTTTCATTACAGTGCTGGTTTAGAGCCTTCAAAGGTAATACATAATCATTTCCTAGCGGGGGGGGGGGGGGGGGGGGGGTGTGGAGTGAGCTTCAGAATATAGCTTATCTGCGAGGGAAAGAAGGGCTGGAAAGAAAGTGTAAAAATGTGGATAGTTTTTTTTAATGCAAATTTTAAAATGTTAAAAATAATTTTAATTGCCCTGGCATTGCATGAACATTATTGGATTAGTCATTAATTCAAGCTGGCAGCAGGTTTTTAAATACCTTTCCAACTTTGCTGTGTGAGGAAGCAGATCATTTTAATGGATATTTAAAGCCTCAAGATGTGTCTAATACTGGAAAGCTTCAGTGTAGAACTGGCAGAACTACGGTGGCTGCAAAATTCTACTAAAAAAAGTCTCAATGCAACTAGTATGTCATGTAGAGACCTCTAACAAAAGATAGCTCTTGTTTACAGAATAGCAACAATGAAAAGTTTGGTCTCGTTTGTACTTTGTCTTCTTTTTTTTCCTATGTCAAGTTTTAAGGTTATAGTTTGAGAGTGGCTTATGTAGAAATTTGCTGTTTATGTCCTCTAAGGCTTTCTCTTAGGTGATGCAATAGTTAATGGAGCTTATGAATACTTTGGAAACTAAATAATTATTAAATAATTCTAAGTTAATTGATTCTCACTAGGTAGTATCTTTCTATTAATGGTTGGACTAACCACAGGCTAAGTCACAAAAACAAGTAACAAGCTTCTCTGAGGCACAGACAAAAGACTAAACCTGGTGAGAAATTTAGGCACACAGAAGTACTTGACAGCTTCTAAATTATAAATCAGTCTGTTCTTCACCTTTCCATGTAGATTCCACAACTAGCTGAAAAAGAACAGACATGTCTGTAGAACTATGCCAGATTACTCACCCAGGTTCTGGAAAGGTGGAGGGTCTTTTTTAGCCAAGGGCTCCACATACCTGGAAAAGTGCAGTACCATACACTAAAGCACAAGTGTATCCTGGGATACACTTGTAAACATTTTGAAAGCTTTTGCACTACATGGTAATTATTATTTTTTTACAGATTTTTGATTCATAAATCCATGAACATCTCAATATTTATCTAAAAAACAAGCAATAAAATGAGAAATGTTATCATCATTCATTTGTTCATTACTGGGCAGTCCTTACTGAAGTCCTTATAAAAGCTGTCTCCATCCTAAGGCACTAACAAAACCCTTGTACCATGTTTCAGTACTAACACTATCAATAAATCTTTTAAATTCATAAAACAGTAAAAAACAATCAAAGCACACACAAAAAAATAATCAGTGAGGATGAATAAACAAGATGTTACTAACTAAAATGCTGTGGTTTTGACTTTTTTTTTTTCCTTTAATTGTATAAAATCTTACACAGGAAAGACTCACTTGGTAGCATTTCGGAAACAGTGAAAGCATTAAGTAGGCTTTTTGTGGCAAAAGAGATACAAGCTAGGCTAGGCTATGTTGGTAGTTATTGCTGCTGCAGAAATCCAGTCATTTTTCTTTTAAAAGGCAAGGGCAGGAAAAAGATAAAAAAGTTGGTAAGACCGAGTCTCAATTGCAACTTAAAAATAAGAAAATTACAAGTACAGTGTGCAGTTTTATCTGTCACTTCCAGACTTGATAAAGTTCTACCCAAGCCTGTGAGTAGAGAAATAAGAGTCTGATGTAAGAAAAAAAATTTCCTGGCTTATACAAGTTCCTATAGGCAAGCTGTGTATTTAAAAGAACCCATATCAGGATTGTCATTCTCTCTAAAAATATTCAGAGCTTATATTATATCTGAGTCCATCCTGGCCCATCTTCAATTAGCTGGAGGAAATATTTTACTCTTAAACTCTTACAGTTCTTCATGATGCCTTCTCTTCCGTCAGAGTGTAAATATGAAAAGGAAATCCAAGAAGGATTCTGGATCCCGAGACAACTGCTAAAGCTACATAAAGGAAAATGTTTTTGACATGCTTCCCTTCCTAGCTATACTTTCTAGCATTTGCTATTGAATAGTTTAAGAAGTCTCCTTACTCAAAAATGTCGCTTCTGGATTGCCAAATACATCATGTACACTGTGAGGGATGAAAGCTTTTAATTCTGTGTTTCAGGTTCCAGTCTGGTAGGTCTCACATATCAAGCCCATATGCTTCTAGGGATTAATCCAGTTCATTTAGCTTAGGGTAACTAACTAATACCTTCATTTTAGGTATTTAATGAAGTATTAAGATTTATCTCCGAAGAAAGGATCTATTTGTCCAAGGTTAAGCACCTAAATTAGGCAGATATGATCTCATTCAGAAGACTTCAAAGGCACCTACTTCTTTCCATTGACCAGATAGGAGATGTAGGCTTTACCTTTAGAATATTGTCTGCTTTAATATGACTAAAATAGAAGGTAAACAGTTTAGGCTCTACATTAAGGTTACTTTCGGGTCTGGCCTGAAATAGTTGTTCTTTCATTTTGAATTTTTTACCATTTATGTTTTATTCCAGTCATCAGAATCATTCAGTCATACTCATATGATATTCTGTATTAAAGACACTTTCTGATTCTGTATCATTACCAACTTTCATTATCACATCAAAATTTGTTATGCCAAGTCCATAATGAAATATTTAAATAACATCAGTCCCAAGACTAACTTTTTAGAATTCCACCAGTAACTTTCTTCTAGGAAGATAAATCTCATTTCTGTTCTTTTCATATTTCATTGGTCAGTTTCTTAGTTTCTTACTTATCACACAGTTTCTCTATTAGTTCCCATTTTCTACAGCTTAAGTCCCCTGTGACACTGCATCATCATCATTATTGTTATTTTTTTAGTGAAGAGCAGATTAAGTCTACTGCATTTCTCTGAATGGCTTAGGAACAAAGGAAACATGATCCATTATATTAGATCAGCTCAAAAATGACATCTTAGCAAAGCCTAGTGTAAAGAGATAATTTTAAGATATTAATCAAAAATGATAAGTAATATTCTCAGAATTCACCCAGAGACCAAACTGAAATACTTATTGAAATATGTGGAGAGAAACCAGAACAACACTAAAACAAATAATCTTTTTTAAAATGACAGTTATTAACTGAATTATTTCTAATGATCTGATGCTTAGGCACCAATCATCTGGAACCCCGCTCCCGTAGAAACTGCAAATACTAACTCTACAATGTAATATGATGTTTTTTTTGCCTCCTCCTTGGTTCTTTCTTTCTGACATTGTGATGAATTATATTGGTGTTGCAAGTTATTGGGTCACTAAAGTTAGAGCACAAACTCATTTTTATGACAGCACTAAGATATTACTCTGCCTATTCCTTGAAAATGAAAAGAGTGTTTTTGAAGTTGCAACTTTTTCTACATGCACCAAAAATGATTTCTGTGGTCTCTTTAAAGAGAAATTACTTTGTAATACACATCACGTCCATGTGTCACATCTGACATCAATAAGCCCTGATATGTTTCTTTCTAGGTGTTAATGTCAATACCTGAAATACAGTACTGCTCTGGAGAAAAGGAATAACCGGGGAAATAGAGATGCACTGAGAGCTCTTGTGATTCACTAGCATAGAAACGTCTTATCGGATGAAGTTATGAACACATTCTGTATGCTATTTTCCAGCCAAGACAGACTGTAGTTTTTCTTCTCTTGTGAGCAGAAAATCATGAAATATTATTACAGTGATGTGTAATAATGCTTATCAAACAGCAAAACCAGAAGTGGACACAATCAAACATAATTTATTATTCAAAAAATATAGGCTTGCAATTTTAGGGGTGATCTCTGAGAATGATTATTTTAGAAATAGCAGATGAAATCTTGGCTGCACTGAAATCAGTGAAATTTTGCCATCTATTTGAATAGAGATAGAATTCCAGCTTCTTGTTTTAGTTTTCATTTTCATGTCTCACTTCTTTGGTTCTCTGGACATTTTATATTCAAGGTGTATTATAATTTGTTTTATCTTTCAGCTCAATCTCACTATTTTTGATAGATTACTTATATATGTAAATTTATTCTTGAATTTATTCTTGAATTTATAATCTAAAATTTATTTTATTCTTGAACATATCTGTGGGGAGGGCTAGAGTATCTGTGAGAAAGGTGAACAGGTGAAATGCAATTACATAGATTTCATACAAGTTCAATGGGAATCAAATATGGTTTACTGTCTCTATTTCTAAAGGAAACCAGTATTCCTAACACACTGAAGGATATCTACCAGGATGTTCAGAGCACACAGCCTGTATGAAGGGGCTGAGGGAGACTGTTTGAACTGTCAGAGAGAAGACTAAGGGACAATAAAATACTTGAAAGGTAGTAAAAGTCTTCTCAGCAGATGATACAGCAAGTGGCAATAAGATAATTGAGGTTGGAAGGGTTCTCAGGGGGTCTCTATTCCAACCTTCTATTCAAAGTATCTGCGAGGTCAGAGCAGTGTGCTCATGGCTTAGAATCATATAATCCTAGGTTGGAAACCTATAGGTTCAGGTTGGAAAGGACCTTAAAGATCATATAATTTCAATCCCCCTGTTATGGGCAGGGACACCTCCCACTAGACCAAGTTGCACAAAGTCCCATCCAACCTGGCCTTGAACACTTCCAGGGATGGGGCATCCACAGCTTCTCTGGGTAACCCGTCACAGTACCTCACCACCCTCAGAGTAAAGAATGTCTTCCTTATACCTAATCTAAACTTATAAATTTTTAGTATAAAACCATCTCCCCTTGTCCTATCACTACACTCCCCATCTTTCCTGTAGACCCCCTTCAGATATGGAAGACCACTCCGTCTCCCTGGAGCCTTCTCTTCTCTGGACTGAACAACCCCAACTCTCTAAGCCTGTCTTCATAGGAGAGGTGCTCCAGCCCTCTGATCATCTTCATGGCCCTCCTCTGGACCCTCTTTTACAGGTTCACGTCTTTCTTATGCTGCAGGCCCTAGAGCTGAATGCAGTAGTCCAAGTGGGGTCTCACAAGAGTGGAGTGGATGGGGAGAATCACCCCCTTCAACTTGCTAGCTGCTCTTCTTTTGTTGCAGCCCAGGATATGGTTGGCTTTCTGGGCTGCAAGTGCACATTGCCAACTCACGTCCAGTTTTTCAACCACCAGTACCCCTAAGTCCTTTTCTACAGGGTTACTTTCTATCCTCTCACTGCCCAGCCTGTATTTGTGCTTGGGATTGCTCTGACCCAGATGCAGGATCTTGCACTTAGCTTTACTGAAACACGTTATATTTATGTGGGCCCAGTTTTCTAGTTTGTCGAGGTCCCCTTGGATGCCATCCCTTCCCTCCAGTGTGTCAACTGCACCACTCAGCTTGGTGTCATCTGCAAAATTGCAGAGGGTGCACTCAATACCACTGTCCATGGCACTGACAAAGATGTTCAATAGTAAAGGTCCTAGTACAGACCCTTGAGGAACTCATCACTGGTCTCCATTTAGACATCAAGCTGTTGACAGCACCTGCATTAGTGCGACCATCCAGCCAATTCTTTATCCACCGAATGGCCCATCTGTCAAATCCATGTCTCTCCAATTTGGACACAAGGATGTCATGAAGGACAGTGCTAAATGGCTTGCACAAGTCCAGGTCTATTCTGAAAAACCTTCAAGAATGGAAACTGCACAGCCTTCCTGGGCAACCTGTTCATTGCTTGATTGCCCCATTTCATAAAAGTTTCTCCTTATATCCAGTCTGAGCCTCTCCTGCTTGAACTATATGTGTTGTATCTTATCGGCCTACCATGGACCATTGTGAAGAGCCTAACAACAACTTCTTGATTTCCCTATTGATACTGATAGGCTGTTGTTATGCTTTCTGAAGCCTTCCCTTCTCCAGGGTGAACAAATCCAGCTCCCTCTGCCTTTCATCACAGGTCTAATGCTTCAACCCCACCTGTCACAGTTCCTGACTTCTGAATTTGCTTCAGCATTTCAAAATCTCTTTTTATACTGGGGGTTGGGAGAGAGCACAAAATTGGATGCAATATTCTGGATGTGGTCTCATGAATGATAATGTACGATGGGATAATAACTTCTCTTGATCTATTTTTGAATGGAATTCAAAAATTCCTTTTCATTTCACCCAGGATTTGGTTGACCCTCTTTGGTGCCAGGACACACTACTGACTCATGCTCTTCCTGCTGTCTATGAATCTCCACTGGTCCTTTTCATCAGAGCTGCTTCTCAGCCTGATTCAACCCAGCCTGTATTGTTGCCAGTGATTCTTTCTTCCAAGATACAGGACTTGGCATTTGCTCCTCTGGAATTTCATGGGGTTCCTGTTGGTCCATTCCTCCTGCCTGTCCATGTCACTTTGTATGGCAGCCCTGTTCTCAACTATTTCAGATGTTCCCTCCATTTTAATGTGATCTGAAAACCTGAGGAGACTGCACTTAGTCATCTCCTTGAGATAATGGTGTTGACCATGACAAGTCACAGAGTAGACCCCTACAATTCTCTACTTTTTACTAGCCTCCAGGTAGAGTATAATCCATTAACCACTGCCCTTTAAACCTGATCACACAATCTTTTTACCCATTCATTGTGCACCCGTCCAGATTGTAATGTTCTAATTTGGATTCAAGAATATTGTGGAAGACAGTATTAAAAGCCTTGCTAAGGTCAAGATAAATGGTATTCACTGTTCTCACTTCATCCTCAGATTTTTTTTTATCATGGAAGGCAACCAAGTTGGTCAGGCATGATTTATCTTTGGTAGGTCTACAATGACTGTTTCCAGTCACTTTATTCTCCTTTGTGTGCCCAGGAATGTGTACCAAAAAGGCTCTTTCCATTATTTTTCCAGGGACCAAACAGCCTGATTGGCCTGCCAGAGGCTGAGGCTTGGAATGCTGAGGTTGGAGATTATGAAAAATATTCAGTAAGGAGTAATGCAATGTTGGAACAGATTACGGAATCTCCATCCTTGGAGTTTGTTAGAACTCAGTCAGGCAAAACCATTACTGACCTGATTAAACACTGGCAATCTCCTACTTTAAAGTAACCCTGTTGTTTTGTACAAATTTACCTTTTATTTTACCACAATCACATTTTCTGTGCACAACAGATTAGGTCACTTTGGCTTTCATGCAAAATATACAGGACTGTTTTTGCCTATAATAGTTTATTTTTATATTACTCTGGGAAAAGAAGAAGTTAAGGATGCTCTAAGGCAACATTTGAAGTGCAGTCAAGAGAACTTTAGAACACAATGGAAAAAATGTGGTCATTTATAGGCTACTCTCATTTGAAGTTCACAGCTACTCTTAATATTGAAAACAGAAGAATTAAGTAGTATTGTCCCTCCTCAACTACTCTACCTTACACAGGCACTGAAATAACTTTTTAAGATTTACTGTGCACTATGAAGAATTTCATTTCAAACTACTTTGTACCCAAAGACGACTTAAGTACCTTAGAAAAATTCTTTAATCCTATCAGCCATATTAGACAGATGGAGAAATTAAAAAAAGTAAATTATTAAATTTATTTCAAGAGAGGAATTTAATTTTAGTGGTGTTATGAGGACTGAGCATTTTGCAGAATTGATCTCAAGAAGTTCCATTCAAGAAAATTGGGTTGAATTGACTTTGTGAGAGTGGTGATGAACAGGATGTTATCCTGACAGAGCTCTATCCTCCGTCTTTTTGAGTCATTGTCCTGTTCAGTAGGACTTGTGTGCAAATGACATATTTTTTACCAGTAAAAGATTTTATATTTAGACACCATTTTTCCAGGCCTTAAAAATGTTTTTATTCCTACAGAATACATTAAAAATGTTCAGATTCTACAGTAATTATAAGGATTGAATATACCTCATTAGATAATCAATTAACATATATTTTGAGGGGTTTTTTTGCCTTTTTTTTTTTAAAAGTAATTAAGCATGCCACTATTCCTGTTTTTTTTTTACCTGATTCTACATTCTTAAATTTTGCAATACCATGATTTACTTGAGGTGTTTGAATGATTTTTATAACCTTTGTGAAATTTGATTTTCTCTTTCAGTGTATCATGTCCCATGCAGTGGTATGGATGTAGGGAAAATTGTGTGGAAAGTTGCCAGGCAGAAAAGGACCTGGGGATGCTGGTTGATAGCCAGCTGAACATGAGCCAGAAGAGTGTCCAGGTGGCCAAGAAGGCCAATGGCACCCTGGCTTGTATCAGAAAAAGCGTGGCCAGCAAGATGAGGGAAGTGATTGTCCCTGTGCACTCAGCACTGGTGAGACAACACCTTGAATACTGTGTTCAGTTTTGGGTCCCTCACTATAAGAAGGATATTGAGTTGTTGGAATACATTCAGAGAAGAGCAATGAAACTGGTGACTAGAAAACAAGATTATATGAGGAGCACCTAAAGAAACTGGAGTTGTTTAGTCTTGAGAAAAGAAAGCTGAAGGGAGACTTTTTTGATTTCTACAACTACCTGAAAAGAGGTTGTAAAGGTGAGGGTGTCAATCTTTTTTCTTAGATGACAATTATTAGCACACACAAGAAAACAGTTTCAAGTTGGACCAGGGGAGGTATAGGTTGGATATGAGGAAGAATTTCTTTGCAGAGAGGATGGTTAGGCAGATACAATGTCAGGAAGAAGTTTTTCATGGAGAAGGTGATTGGAACAAGCTACTCAGGGAAATGGTAGAGTTGCCATCCCTGGAAGTACTTAAGAGATGTGTGGATGTATTGCTTAGAGACATGGTTTAGTGGCGGACTTGGTAGTGTTAGGTGATACTTAGACTTGATGATCTTATGGGTCTTTTCCAATCTAAATAATTCCATGATTCTATGATATTATTCTATGACTTACATAGAAATTTCTGTCTTTCCAAGAACACAGCTACAGAGACGGATATCACAGCATCACAGAATCACATGATTAGGTTGGAAAGGACCTCTGGAGGTCATCTGACCCAACTCCTCTGCTCAAGCAGAGCCACCTAGAGCAGGTTGCCCAAGAAATATCATCCATGTAGTAAGCTCTACAGGCACAAGACAACTTCTAGAAGAATGTGGTGCATTCATTTAAGTCTCACATTTGATTGTCTCATTTCATCTCTATTCACTACCCTATTTTTGCCACAATTTCTTTAAGTTCCAGGCCTTGGGAAAAAAAAAAAAATCAATCAACTGTTTAAAAAAATAAAATCAGTGCACTGAAAATGTATTTTCCATCTCACACATTGCAGACCCTGGTGCTATGTCCTCATTTTCAGCTTGGAAATAATGATCTCACTGTAACTACTTTTAAGGTTCAGGTTTGAATCTAGCTGAATATTAAAATGGAATAAGCAGAAGTTCTCCATCTCTTTTTTTTTCTGAAAAAAAAAAAAAAAGATGGCAAGAAAGGGAGAAATGAGTCTAAAGATCTAAACCCGTTAGATTTTCAAATGGAAAGAACTTCTCTAGAACACTTTGAATGTTAGTGTGGTTCCCTCCTCCAGGCCAGAGTCTACCAGCAGAAGTGTTTCTATTCAGTACTGATATTAATGAAGAATTGTGCTGCCTTTACCTGAAGAAGTGCTCACTGGAGAAGAGTAAGAGTAACTTGGTTTGTCACATTTTGAACCCACTCATTACCCCACAGTTGTTACCATTGTCAAGAGACAGGCTCTAAACCAAATGCTGAGCAGCAGCCCAGTGTTACAAAACACTGGTAGAAGTTCAGTTGCCTCTTTTTTTTTTTTAACCAATAATGTACACAGGCAGGTCAGAAAGGACCCATAAGGGAGCTGCTCTTCTGGCTCATATCCAAAGTATTTTCTCTAGCAGTCAGGCCTTTTGCTCACCTGCTGCTGAGTGACAGACGATGGCAGGCACTGACCTTGCATATGCCTCATGAGAGGCCAAAAGGAGCCAGCTGTAAATGGTTGCCAGTCTCAGCAGGGCTATTCTCAAAGCTGAGTCATATATCTCTCCAGACTACAGTCTTATCCAGGTGGTTATCAGGCCAATCCCCACTGCTTTAATAGTTATCTTTAAGCAAAGGATTTCCACAAAATAGACATAAAACAGCTTTTGAAAGATCTAAGCTTTCTATATCATCTGCTTACCTGCTAGGAAATGAGAAGTACTAACACTCTGGAATCCCTCAGGCTAGAATGAGTAGTGGTCCTTGAAATAGCAAAGTATCAGTGAACAGCAAACAAACATTTTCTCATGTGAAAGCTGCATTGTGAAAACAGTCTATAGCTCATTGTACAAAAATAAACAGATTAGTGCCCCATGCAACTGATGTTTTGTACAGTCTGGGCATTGACATAACAAGCTTATGAAGTTGGGGCCAGGCCAGTTCTGATTCCAGGAACACAGCAAGAGATTGATTAAAGTGAGCTTTATACCATCTGTGGTCAGGTTGTGCTTGGGATAGTTTATATATCTGCAAGAGCAGCAATAAATACACCAGTGGAGACAACAGCTTTTCATGAACTGAGAAAAGAAATAGAAGCCAAGCAGGGAGATGATTTCTGCCTATCAGTAAGGATTCGAGGAGAATGAGTGGCTCCCTGTCGCCTTGTGAGAAAAAATCACCTGCAAATGAAAGCTGATACTGGAAGATGCTTCCTCAGAGGTGAATTTATGATTCAAACTCAAATTCATTCTAATATTTATTCAATTAAATTTGGTATAGGCATTTTGGCAGAAATTCAAAGTCTACATTAGTGAGACAGTAGCAAAATATATATCTGGTTAGGAATAACTGGCTCTCAAATGCTTTAGTCTATTAGTGAGATTGAAAGTAAAGGCCAAATTATAACCAGGGCATAAACCGGCACAATTTAATTCGCTTCAGTGGTATGATACACTTTTCTGCCAGGTATATATATTGCCATAAGAGGGTCAGGGCGAGCAAAGTAGTCCTTACTTCTCCATACCTTCAGCTAACATGAAGCAGCTGTCATCCCCACCACAAGAATTACTTGATTCCATATACACGCCATTTCTGATCCATCCACAGCTTAGGCCTTGTGCCAGCTCCTGTGGGTGTCTTGGCAGGGAGCTCCATTAAGATCTGAATTACCAGCACACATAATCACCAATGTCAGTTGTTAAACATGAAGCAGTTATGTCAAAGGATAAAGCAGAGAATATATTTTGTGATTAATCTCCTGCTTAATGTTTTGTTATCTCAAGCATCTAATTGGGCCTAGAAAAGATTTGCTAGTGCCTATAAGTATTTTAGCACTGAACTGAGAAAAGCTGGAATTACTACAGGAAACACTTTCCATGTTTAAAAAAATGCAAGAAGTAGGTAGCTGAAAACAGTAAAGCATATGATGTAGGCAGGAAAAGTAATACTATGTTCTCAGATCCATTTACATGGGAGTAATTCAGGCAGATTTTTATTTTATTTTATTTTTGATATATAGGTTTCCACAATGGGTTATGTGTAGATTTAGAGAAATAAAAACACAAGGCATATTTCTAATAACACTTTATCTTTCTGAGTTTCTCAGACATGTGCAATGACTGCTGAATCTATTCTGGAGTAGTAGCTTCTTTTTAAAGAGTACCAAATCCTTTCTATGCTATTAGTTTATGCTATGATTTCAAATTTTTCTTATTGTGTGTATTCTCTGATGGAGTTTGCTGGGGCGGACCCTCCTGCTTCTCATTAAATTACGATGTTCTCATTAAATCCCATAACAGTATGGGATTAGGCAGCAATGCTGGCAGACCAAGCAGTTGTCATGGACTGCTAATATCATCTTCTGTCATTGTCATTTTGAAACTATTTAATTATAAAATTAGTCTAATAATCCCACGTTTCTTAGGAACACTTTTTCTTACCTAGCTTCCTGACAGAAGAATATTTTTCAGTGTTTAATACCAGAAGCAATCAATGGATGTAAAGCTGCTCCTCAGTAAAATTCTTAACATTTTTATAGATATTGAACTATTTGTTATTTAATAGTTTTAAGCTTTTTGACTCCCTTTTTGACTTGTTTTATGTAATTTTTGATGTCCAGAATAGCTCTGCAAGTGTTAAGTGGTCAGATGCTATTTAGGCATTAATATTCACATTCAGAGATTCTCATTATCTTTGCTGATATATGACTTTCCAGATAAGTTTTTGATTTTGACCAGACTAATTCTAGCCCCACCACCCTCCTTTTTATTTATTTTTTCTTCTGGATTTCATCATTGATCTTCTTTATCACCTTTTTTTTTTTTTTTTGTTACAAACAAAGCTATATTCCAGACTGAGGATGATGTGCCTTTTTGATGGTTTAATACAACAAAATCTGGGAACCCTCGTCCATAAAGAGAGATAGGAAATAACTTTTACAGGTTACATACCTCTCATCTTCTTGGTCTTTTACAGATAGATGTTTTACTATTATTTTAGTCACTTAGAAAGGTGCATAACACATGCATTTTTAAGCATTCCATTTTCCTTTGCCAAATCTTAACAGACATTTTCTGTTTTGGACCCCAAAATTACTATGTCCCAAATAACCCTAAGTTTTGGACTCTGTGAAGCAGTGGCTCTCCAAGACAAGACAGGAACCCTACAACTGCTTTATTTGGGCTTCAATAACAGTCCTTTTGCTTTTTTTCAGCTCTATAGATGAAAGAAAAACAAGGTTAAGAAGCCAAATTCTCAAGAAAGAGCCATTTGTGGTTTAGAGAGTATAAAAGATTGACTCTATACTTACCATGAAGAATGATGGAGACTCCCAAATGCAAGTTCAAGCTTCATCACAGACTTGCCACTACTTTAGGTTAGGTTAGCAGTACTGAGGGCTATTCTGACTCTCTGGGTCATGAGCCTCAGGTGCACAATCTACAATTTCAATCAGTGTACCAAATGTATTGAAAATACTCTTGAGAGGGCAATTTACTAAATGGTAGGGTTTGGAGTAGTTAGCAGAGTCAACAGGAAGCTGCTAAAGCCTAAAACTGGGGTCAGCTGAAGAGGCAGGGAGGTAGAAATTTTTGCTTTTTGAGAGTTGCCAATAATTATATTTTTCTTTAAGGAAACAGAACCTAGATTTTTTTACTATTATTAAAAAAGGTAACTCAGTAGCTGAAATTTGGGAAAATGAATTGCAAATAGAGATAGAAATATGTGAAGGAATAACATCATCTTATTACTAAAAGTCTTCTGGGACTTGTATTATAATTGCAACAAGATCTTGAAAAAGCAGTCACATAAACACGATTGCTTAGTGGTATCTAATTACATTATCAGGATACACTTGTCACGGAGATTATATGCTGCAGTAAGTGCAGTAATAAATAATATCAGAAAAGGATTTGCTGAAGAAATTCCAAAGGCTGAATCGTCATTTCTGTTAAAATAATTACATTGGGAAGTGTTTCAAAATTAGGAGAAGAGCCATTCACTTTAACACATAGAAGGGATTAAACAGTGGCGGTATTACATTGAGATAGTCTTTGGCCTATCCTCAGCACAGCTGAGAGTATGTAAGTACTCACAGAATTCTTAGCTCAGCAGGAATTTTCTGCATTAAGTTTTGATGTTGTTCTTTTTAATTTCTCCCTTAAGTAACATCTATTGGGGAACATTTTTCAAGTCAGACAGTTCATAGATTTTCTTTCTTTATTTTTACATGATCAACTGCTGTTAAAGTCGAGAAATGAAAGGCTAAACCTTAACTGAATGGGAAAAAGGAGAACATAGGATGCCTCTATGAAAGAATATGTAGGGGAACAAAAATTTTGATGGCACCAGACCTGACATGAAACTTCCCTTTCCCCAGAGTAGCTCATGACATTTGAAGGCATAGGATTGTGCACAGTCTTTGTCCATTTACTGACAAGAAATCCAAACCTAGAGGATCTCATTTTCTTCTCATGTACAAGGCATTACTATTTTATTGATGGAACTGAAACCGGTCACTTACATGCTTGAAAGAGTAGAATAGTAGAACCAAGATTTTTTCCTTTTTTAATTGCAGCCTTTCTGCAGTTTTCATATTGGGAGGCATCATTAAGCATATATAGTGCAAGAAGCTAATAAAAGTCCATTTTCTACAAAGTATTGTGCTCTACCATGAAAAGAATGCTTGTCTTTTAAGGCAGGTATTCAAGATCCCAGATTGAAGGGGTAAATCCTCTATTGTCCTATTAATTTATGCCATAGACAGAGACAAGCAGCAGTGCACTGTACTATTGCCTGTGGAAGAAGGCATACAAGATGAATCAGAAAGTTATAATTCCCTGCAGAAACCCATGTATGAGCTAGGAGGGAATCTGGATTAAGAAGCACAGAAAACTACTTATATTTCCGCCTAACTAATCCCCTTGGGAATAACTAAGATGCTGAATTTATCAGATTTGAACCTGTAAAGAACCTAACACAGCTAAAAGGACTATTTCGGGGTAAGAGCCATACTTACGACATTCCTGTGGTAAACATACATAAATTTGACTTTTAAGGCAGATATTCAAGATCTGTGTGAAATCAGTGAAGATAACATGCATTTATTCAGGATTCTATCCCATCTACAGTTAACTACTCATTTTAATTTTGAAATCCTGCTTCTGTTCTATAGCTGCTTAATAAAACACATTTTATTTCTAATTTCTAGAAATCCAGTCTCAGAATATTCTAGAGGCTTTGGCTCAAAAAATGTGAAAGGCAACCAAGCAATTTGAAAGGAGGCTTGGTGGACATCTCCCATTCTTAGACTAATTTAGTTGAAAAGCTAAATCCAAACTGTAAAGTTTTTAATAACATATTTCATTCCATAAGAACATTTATTGCTACTCTTATTTTTAGTGGTTTCTGGAACCACCTTTAGGCTTTGTTATTATTGTAAAAGCTGATGAGAAAATTAAGATATTTCCAAAATAATTTATTTTTTTTTTTTAATGCAGAAATACTTTTCACGTAGACAAACAAGTCACCACTGAAGCCTAATGAAATGAGATCCTAGGGTAGATATCACTGTAAGTGAAACAATATCTCTTTTGGCCTTAAACATTCTTAATTTATTGGCTTCCTGACATTCAAATACTTACAAGATTGTCAATTAGTCATATTATTGTTAAGTGGAAATACAAAAATTTTTACTTAACTTATCCATGTGAAGGAATGTTGTTTTATGAAAATACAAACCAGGTATTTATTGAACTGAAGAATGCAGGACTGTAAAGATAAAATGAATGCCTCTTTATGCTTCCTTTGAGGCAGGTAACATATAAACTATATATTAGAGGAGAAAACTGTAAAGCCCGCCCACACTTTGACTCTAATATTTTTCTGTATTAAGTAATTTACATGACAAAAACAGTTTTCTAAAGGGATTCATCAATTAGAAGGACAATGTACTAGTTTTGTAACTCTTGTTTTAGTATCAAATTTCCAATCTATGCAAATTAGAAACTACTGTAACTATTTTGGAGGAGATTTTGAAATATCCAAAAAAGTATTATGTTCCATGCTTGATTATTTAACATGGTGAAAGACACAAGGGGCTGACAATTTGAAAGGACAAAGGCTCTTGGTCCATGTTATGTGGTGCTCTGAAAATCAGTTAAACTTTCAAAGTAGAGATTGAGCAATTGAGTTAACCTGACAAATGCATTCACTACTTTGCTGGCCATATTCCAAAATCAGTTAATTTGAAAAATTTCTTGGAATTTCCAGAGTTACTTTACCAACATCCTGCTTTCACCTGTTCCAAAAAATAAAAGTGTTTGTGTTATACACAGAGGTGACTAAGCATGGTTTTTTGTTGACCATCAGTCAGTAAAACATAGACCAAGAAGACTGATAGGAAGTCAGAAATGTAGACAGTTTGGGTAAATACAGACACCATATTGCATCTGTCATATTATGTCAACAGGAAGACTGTTGGAAAATTATAAATATATACTAGAAAAATGGCTGCTGTCGCCTGTTTTCAAGCTTCTGTTTTTCCTATAAAACTTTAACATTATGTTAAAATATTCTTTACCGGCACCTCATCCATTTGAAAGTACAAAATACATCGTGTGCTACAGAATGACAGATGGTCTGGCTGGTTCTAGTAAAAAGGTCCAGGAATCTTAGAATTGGGTCTCCCAACTTTGAGTTCAGTGTAAACTGAAAGCAGTGAGAAATTTCTTTAGTCAAGTGATGCTTCTTTAAGGGTCACTAAATCTGTTGTGCAATGTAAGCATCTAGAATTTGGTAAGCGTTTGGATACCCTTAGATGGAAAATGTTATTTAAGTTTAAAGGATTATATCTATGTATTTATTCATGAGAGAAGCTGAAGTGGGATTGGCTTTCTGTCAAAAACTGTCAAACAGAAATAGAATTCCTTCTGGATAGTTGTCTTGAGGATTCCTCCTGCTGTCTCGGAGATTTATGTGGAAAGATTTACAAATGTATTACAGTCCCGTGGGTGGAACACAGGACTAGAAATGGGAAGGATTATACCACCTCTGACCTTAGTTATTTTGTGATCTTTGACATGTCCTTCCACCCTACCTTCTTTTTATTTCCTATCTATAGTCAAACTTATCTTCTTTGGCAAATTTCCATGTACAAAGAAAGGAGACGGGGCTTAGGAGCTCTAATACCCCAATGCTACAGTTCTCAGTGATTTTACAAGAATACCTTCAGAGCTTTATAGTCTCTTTCAACCTCCATCTAACCTCATCAGAGAGAGTGACTGTCTCCTAGTGTATATTTGTGTGAAAAATTAAAAAATGAAAAGTGATTATTTTGTAGATGCTACTGTAATAATGTTGCTGGTTTTACCATTTATGATAATATTAATAATTATAGTAATGTTGCATATACATAAACATATACATATGTTGCATATATATAAACACTTCCTAGCTGTACATTAGTAGCTCAGACTACAAGTTCATGTATTCAAGAGAGCACCTGGCTGTATAGGGTAAGGATATGTCAAAAACAGACAGCTGTCTAATTTTAGATAAAGAAAATCAGAGTGTGAAAGAGCTGTAGTGCATTCTTACAGGCTCCTTGTCTGAACAACGGCGTGACCAGGAACCCCAGCATTTTTAAGTAAGTAGTGTGTACATTCTGTTCAGTATGTACACAAGGTATAACCCATGCATATTTTTACTCTTGAGAAGCACACAGAGAAATGGAAGCATAGAGGAAGATTGTACATATTCCATTTCAGTAAGCTGCATATGCCTGTAAAATAGTCATATTCAAAATAATCAGATTATAGATTGACTTGTCTATGAAAAATTCATGCTTTGAATTCCTTTTAAACATTATGCTTTATTGATTTTTAAATGTCACAAAAAGGACATGTAATTATTTAGCATAGAAAAAAACAGCTTTATATCTTTCAATAAACAGAGAAGACAGAAGACTCATAAGAAATGATGGCTTGCAGACCTCATTGCCTACGTAATGAAAAAGGAAGAAGAAAGAAAATAATAATAATTTAGTGATTTAAAATCAGATCAAGAAAGGTAATGCAAAATATTTTCTGCAAATATTTGTCTTTTTTCTGGATTCCTCTCAGTCGTATTTATTACTTTTTTTTTTATTAAAGCTGCTAAAAATTATTTTTTCTGCTCAAATTTTTGTTAACAGGGAATACAAAAGTCACTTTTGTGACACCATGAAATCTAAGCGTATGTTTGCGTGTGTGAGGATTTGCACTAGAGCTGCTTAGATGTTTATCCAACCAGCAAATAAGAACAACACCACATACCTTTGCTGATCAAGGCATCAAACACATGAATAGTAAGAACAATGCACATTTAGTCCATAAAATTAACAAGCAACTTTTTTTTTTTAAGTAGTTATTTTAATTCTGAATACTGAATAAATCTGAAAGAACTGCAATCTGCTCACAGACATGCCATAAGAAAAAGATCTAGATAAATTATACATAACAAATCATTCACTCATCTATGTTCTAAACAATATCCATCAGTGTTCTTGGAAATGTCTATATAACAGCAAAATGTGTAAATATAGATATGAGAGTGGATATATATTATGCTTGAGAAAATTAAAGGAGAGTGCTTGTTACTTTAACAATCCACAAAAAAAAAAAAAGGCAAAAAAAAAAAAAGCAATTTAAAAGCTATTTAGCTATTTAGGAAACAACTTTTACAATAAATTTTCCAGATTTTATTGGCATGATATCATGCCACAGAACAGTTGCATAACTAGCAATTAGGCAGTTATGCCCCTGATTTCATAGTGGTGTCATCACCCTTGATAAAATAGACCAACCTAAAAGTCAGGATGATACAATGTTTGTTCAAAAGAACTGACGTTACTCTAATCTACTGAAGCTACTGTACAAACAAACAAACAGTCTTAATACACTTTTGTGTAAGAACAGACAAATATTTTCTTTAAATGTCCAGATATTCATTATACAATATGTTATGCTTTTAATTTTGTAAAAAGAACAAAAACAAACAAACAAAATAATATTATTTTTTTTTTAATGTAGAAATCTCATTTAGATATAACATAAGGAAAGGAGAATACATTCTCATAGGAATGAGACCTATACAGTATATTTGGGTGTCTATGGCTAGGTGTTGAATTCCTCGTTGACAGGAGGAGTGCAGAAGGAAATGGAGACGCCCAGTGGAAGCAATTCAAGGATCAATGACTATAACAACAATTTGTTTTTGTTTAAAGTAACAAAGACAAAATTTGGGTACTGAAATAACATGTAAATACATGCTCAGACACATGTAGTTCTCATTTTCTCGCCCATAGACCAGCCTGTGCCTACAACTGAATAGAAGTGGTGACACAGAAACAAATTCTGAGGCATCCACTCTTGGTTGTGCAATTATGTCTGTTTTTTAGACCTTGTTTTCTTGAAAAGCACAAACTGATGTTCTAATATTCCCCACGGAAAAAGCCATTCTGTTCCTGTGGAAGAAATGTGAAATATATAAACCCCACAATGAACATTTAAGAAATGCACACAATTTATGATTTTTTGTGCTGTTATATTTGTAAAATGACATTTGTACTAACAAACTCCCAAACTGTTCCCAGGGAATTTCTGGCAAAAAGCAGTTGTCCTGTGCTAATACTTTGCCAGGGACTCTGCAAACAGTTGCACAGTATAGATGATCACTTTCCAGAGCTTGAAAATGCCATAAAGACAGGAAAAAAAATGTGTCTTACAATTATACATCTAATGTTATGGACAAGGACCAGCGCTTGCCTCTTGCAAGTCTGTCTTTGGAATAACGTGCCACTAAAGCACTTTCATCTAGGTATGCAAAGAGAAGGTTGCAGTTGTTTGCTTCTTTTGATTGGGCTAGTGTTTAGAGCGGGAGAATTTCTTCAGTGGTCACATACAGGAACTTTGTGTTACTATGGGGACTGAAGAATATTTGAGGTGTAGAGGAAGACTTCAACAAATGCAGAGTGGAAGAAGAAGAGCATAATGACTTGTTTCTGACTTCAGGACTAACCGAAGTCAAAGGAATTTGATAAAGACAGGCGAAACGACCACATTTCAGAAGAGAAATTCTAATTGTGGACAATATCCCAAAAGAGGTAGCTAGAGAGAAATACCCTAGAGTGGGTAAGAAACTTTAGCAGAGAAGTATAGAGATTACACTTTATTTTCTCTAAATCTGTACACTTTCTGTATTAACAAAACCTAGCAGTAAGCATGGTTAGTGGCATCAGGTGTGACTGTCATTATTTTCAACTGTCTCCCATTAACTAAATGCTTTATTCTGTGTGAGGAAAAAATTAAAAGTTTCAGAAAAGGATTTAAGACAACAAAGTCAAGAACTTGTCCATAGGGGCTGAAGTCACCCCTTTGCCTAGGGCTTAGGAATGTGACTCAGAACTGTAGAGTTCTGAGTCATTTTAAGATCCTGATCATTTTAAGATCTTCTTTTATCTGAAACTAACTGTTCTGTTGATTACTGAACAGGTAGGTCATTAGCAGGGCTTCTATCTTTAAAATGTGCAAAGCCTCAAAGCATTTTATGAGAAATATGGTCACCAGGATTTTGTATACTATGGGTGTACATTCACAATTTTGCAGGACAGCATTCTTTTTCTCAGGGAACTTGCCTGGAATAAGCAAAGGGATTCAGTTTCCTTTTCCTTTTGCAATTCAATGACCCTGATATAATTCAAAGCCTCCCATGTTTTCAGGTTAGATGTAGTTACCACATCCCAACAAAATATAGTGTCTTTATTGTCAAGCATATCTGCTTGTGTTTCATGAATTAAACACAGCATCCTTCCAAACACTGGAATGTTTCATTTCCAGTATAACATTTTTCATTGTTTAGAATTTTGTGTGGTAGGAAAATCACCATTTTATTGGTAGAGGAACAGAGTTATAAAAAGTAGATTAGTTGCATCATAAGTGATATTCATGTACTTAGTGGCTTGGTTTTAGGAAGTCTAGATTGTTTGTGTAACCTATTCAGGAAAAAGTTTTTCTTTAGCCTCTTACTCTTGGTTACAGTCTATGTTCATCTTAGGAGACTTATAGGCAATACGTACACATTTGTTTTAATTTTGAAAGATAAATATATAACATCTTTTCTCTGACTTATGTATTAAAACAATGCATTCCTAGTGTAGAAAACATGTAGCACTTGCCATTTATGCTCCTAAAAGCAGTAAATTTTCTATTTTACAAAATAGGAAACTGAAGCCCAGTAAGAACATTCTTGAGAAACTTGGGGATAGAACTAGTCATTTCCGTGTAACACCAGGCAACAAAGGCATACAGCAACTGAATTTCATAGAGTTGTTGAAAGGAAAACACCTTCCTTTACCATGAAGCTTCAGATTTTGTTTTTATATTTAGTTGGCAGTTTACAACATTATTTTTAAACAATATTTTTATTGTCTGGTAATTACTTGAAAATAGAAGTCTGGATTCCTGAGACTTGTCAGACTGATATTTATCTGACTTCAGTCAATGATTTTAGGAACTCTCTGAAAGAGCAAAAGGTACTCGAATAGAATATTATGTCAACTGGTGTACATGGTAGATGTATTCACATATGATGTGACTTTTGAATTATGGCTACCACTGAGGCCATTGTCACAGCTGTTTAGACAAGATTTGATGGGGAGTATAAATCTGGCTACTAAAAATAATAAAATAGTGAAGAGATGTATAATGGAAAACTAATCTATTTTCTAGCTTTTAGGAATACTGAAGATTTTCAGAAAAGGTTATTTTATCTAAAATGTTTATTATCTATTTTCAAAGTAATCAGCAGGAAGATTATGGCCTTCTAGATGAGACAGACCAGGCAACTTGCCACTACTACCTGTTCTTAAATTCATTGTGAAAGAGTCTGAAAGTTTCTGGAAACTGTAAGGGAAGTACAAGTCCTTTCTGCATTAGCCCTCCCTCTAAGGGAGGACTCACCTCAATAGATAAGCATATGCTGAACAAATATGGTATGTCTGGGTTTCTCATTCTTAAGTCCACATCATTCTGACTTACATAGTGCTCCTATTTCAACTTTTCCGTTATTCCTTTGCAGAGAAAGAAAAATATCCACCTCTCTGCTGGTTTTGAAGTCAAAAATTGATCGAGATTTCATTTATTATTATTTTTATTTCTGCTATTATTTCCAGTGGTATTAGTGTTTCTTCTAACATTTGTATTTTGAAAATCTTTCTTTTACTATTATCAGGTTGGTGTTTTACCTTTCCAGGAAACAAGACAGATCTATGTTTACTGTCTTCTGTTATCCCTTTAGAGACTCCAATCGGGTGTAGTTGAGGTTGAATTCCCAAAAGAGCATTACATTTAAGAGCAGAGACTATTTATTTTTATTTTTTCTGAAAATCAAAAATAACAAGTCAGTAGAAAATTTCACTTAGGATTGTTTATTTCTACTTCTTAATTTTTCCTTATTGATTTTATTAATTTGCCATTCAAAACATTTTCCATGAAAGTCTTCGAACTAGGCTCTGAAAACTGAATTCTGTCAAAGTCATTCATACTTTCCCTTGCTGACTGATAGCTCTTTAGAAGTAGTCTGTCATACAGATTGTCAGAAAAGTGAATCTTGAATCTGTAACAAACTTTCACTTTACTTTTTAAGGGTCTTTTTTTTTTTTTTTGCCGGAATTCACCTCAGAGTCAAAAGCTATGTCCAGTGCTCAAAAAAAAAAAAAAAACTGAAACTAGATACATGCCTGTTAAATGGATTAGCACAATCCAAATATCTGCAACCAAACAAGAAAGGATGTCATCCTGATGTTTCATTGATATACAGTCCAGCATATAAATCTTTACAAAAAATACAATATTTCAATATGAATAAGTGTAGCAACATTTTTCCTCCTGCATTATTATTATTTTTTTTTTTAAATAAAAAATAAATGTAGAAGGGAAAAAGAAAAGAATGATTTAGCTTGTATTTTATGCTCCATAACACATAAAAAATTTGTGGTGCTATGAGGATGGGTGTTCAGGACACTAGAGCATTTGAAATCTAATTGTGTTAACTTCTCATTTTCATGCTTTTCCATAAGACATTCTATCAGTAAGTAACTGAAAGGAGTTGCCCGTCCAAGAAAACAAAGACATTCTCTTTTAATAACAGTCAGAAGAGATAACATTGACTTTATCATAGCAGAAATCTACAATGCCTATGTAATATACACTGTTTACTAACATATTTTCTGCTTTAAATTCTATTTCATGAATCATTATATTAATTTAAGAGCATCCTTTTTAGATGTAAAATACTGCATTTCATGAAGTAAATTGATCAGATTATTTTTTTTTTCATGCATATATATTATCAGCACTTTGTACAGGAGAACTTGTTAGAAGTCTGAATCTATCCACATTGATAATGTGAATGATTACATTTTCTCATAGTAAAAATGGGCTTTTGAAATGATTCCATGATAACCTTTGTGTTTTCTGCTGGTTGCCTCATTCTGTGTGTTGGTATTTCTAATTTTTTCTTTATATGTGCTAATCTTTTATTTCTGGTCTCACCTACACCCTGCATAATTTGAACACTATCACAAACTATCCCTTTCCACAAGCAATGTACAAAATACGGAAGGGTGTTGGCTTGCTGAAATCATGAGGTCCAAACTGATCTTATATATAAGAACAGTTTGTGATTGTATTTGTGATCTTATATATAAGAACAGTTTGTGATTGTATTGACATTATTATTATTTTCTATTCTCCCTTTATAATTGATTGCAATGTGATAATTTTTATTACTGCACAGTAGTGTTTTGTTTAGTTTTGTGTTTTGTTTTATCCTCTCTGTTTTTCCCACTGAGGACTGCTTAATAGAATTTTTATTTTCTGAAGTGGATGTTACGAAACAGGAAAAAGTAACAAAGGAAAGTTCAGTACAGGTACATACTGGAGGAAATTGTCAGAGTAAAAGGGTTGTGAATTTCATGCATATGCTCAACTGATAGGGGAACCTTCATATGTGCACTTCTGAAGCTTTCTTCTTTATTACTGACAGTCACAGATGCAGTTAGGTATTTATACACTATACACAATGGAGGAGGAGCTCTAGCAGAGGATGCTAAAAAATAATAATAATAAAAAAAATAAAAAGCATCCACAACAGAAAAACCTTAAACTTTATGATGATTTCAGATACTTGATTTAAATCTCTACTGCAAACCAAGCAACTAAAATACTCTGAAAATTGAAATAAAGGATATGGAAATTGAGTCATACCTATATGTTGATTCAGCTTCCAGGAAATCCTTGCACTGTTTGCTTTTTCAATAGTCACATTGTAATGTATGACCCATTAGAAAAAGCTAGGTGGAATTAGTGTAAAAGAGGCCTGGTCTAGACAAAGACTTTGGTTACCAGCGACTATATGCCTTGGTTTTCAGGGACTGTAAAACTTTAGCAGTCAAAATGTATGGAATTGAATTTTCATGGCTCCAGAGGCTCCAACCACTGAAGGCTGCGTGGCCAGAATCATCATGCAATGCTAGCTTCCTAAGGGCTACAGGTTTTTATCTGTCAAATAAAGTTGCAACTGTGAACAAAATATGATTAAGTGTGATTTATTACCACCACCCAACAACAGGCAACTGTCAGGTGTTGGCTCAAATAGACAGCTAGGATATCCCACGTGGTTTGGCTCTCCTAATTTAGTGAATGAGAAGCTATGGTTTTACATCTGCTCTTCTGACATTCA
Organism: Anser brachyrhynchus; assembly: GCF_964034855.1. Classification (NCBI taxonomy): domain Eukaryota; kingdom Metazoa; phylum Chordata; class Aves; order Anseriformes; family Anatidae; genus Anser; species Anser brachyrhynchus. The sequence continues at coordinate 134,570,540 of NC_137695.1, forward strand.
TTCTCCCTGCTCTCACAAGGTTCGAGTAATATACTCCCAGCAGACAGGACCCTTGCAAGAAAGCAGAGGCTGTATTCAACCTGGTGACTGAAACTGCTCCCTTTTCCCCTTAGGTTTCCACACATACTTTTTACCTATCCTGCTGCTCTTTTACTGTAATGGAAGAAATTCTGGAAGCAACCAATATTGCCTGTGAGTAGTTCTATAATGCCACATCTCATACAAATGTTAGGGTTTGTAATATCAATCTGAACCAATATTAGCTATCTGTAGCTACACAGTAGATAAACCAGTAACCTCAATGTGCCCAGCACCCTTCCCTGACTTAAGACTAACTGGCATAGGGTGTGTTAGGTGAGTCCTGTTAAACTCTCCTGGAATTCAGAAGAAACTATTGGGAAAATTCCACAGCTTGCACTGATTCCCAAACTGCTTGTCAATTGTTTGTAAGAGTGTGGCATGGGCTGAAACTTGGTCAGGTACAATTGTAGTAAGTCAGCAGTAGTAAAACAAAATTTGAGAAATTAAAGGTTCTTTATAACTGTTGCATGTGTCTTGTATATTACAGCTTGCATACCTGACATCACCCAGGAAAGAATTAGAGAGTATCTCGACATCATGAACTGGTTGCCAGACCATCCATAAATGTCTGCAGTAAATATTGGCAGTTATCTATAGCTGTTGTAGCAGCTGAATATTATTGTTGATAAATTATTGAACCTGACATGAAAGCAGAGGGGAAGAGATAAAAGAAGAGAGAACAGGACAGTAGATATGTATATACAACCCAGCAGTAGCACAAATGTAGCTGATCATGGAGGAATAGTCTGCCGTGATCTCTTGTGTCTGTCACTTGGAAGTAACATGGAATCAGAATCCTCTAAATGGGGAACATTGCTTCATAAATTTCATTATGGGAATCTAATTTGTCATCATAAATTGAGAATAGAGATGTACAAGTTGGTATTGCCAAATTCTAAATCTCTGTTCTGCCCATTGATGCTCTGTCATCAGTTATCTTCTGCACTAAATGAGGTGTGACCTCAGTACAAACCTCCAGGAATGTGAATTCTTCCATTGGCCCAGCTCCCACATTTGTAGCAAGATCTTCTGCTGTTAGTTATTTGTTCTTCTCAGAAACTCAGAGGCTGGGTGGAATGGGAAGCTATTCATCACCATGCTGAATGTCACTTCAACCTGCTGTAATTTAATTTCTTTGTGTACTTTCTCTCTTTGTATCTGGTCTATGGCAAACAGATCAGCATGCTCCCACACATTAGTATGACCATGGCTGGGCAGAGATCAAGTCTTTTGCAGCAGCTACTTTATATTCATCTTATCAGAATGGGACACAGATGAACATAAAATTTCCATTCCACAATGCAGACAGTCACCTGGACTTGCAGTATTGCAGTATTGTGATGACTTTTTTTTTTTTTTGAAGTAGCATAATTCTTAGGTACTGGCCAGCTTTGAAACGTAAAGAAAACCATGTGACAGGGCTGGTATTTCAGACTGCACACAGTGCACATAAGGAGAGTTGGAGAGTTGAATGCACAGAAATTTAAGATGCACTGACTGTTTAAGACTGATGTAAAAATAAGTCTAAGAGGAGGAAGGTCAGAAAATCTCAGATGCATGCTCTTGCTAATTTGGCATTATCATTTAACATATGATAATGAGACTGAACACTATCATCAGATGACTGAGCAGTGCAAGCATTAACTTGTTAGCCTTGGTTGTCTTCCTCCTTTGCTAATAACTTATCTGTTTTCTGAATGTTAACAACTGCTTTATTATTATGCATCATAACATTGTATATTATTATTTACTCAATTATGATAATTAGTCCAAGGGCAGTATAACGACCCACGATTTTTTTTTTGCTACTTCTTCTTGATATAGGTTGTGTAGGTCCACAATATATGCTTTCCAGCTCCAACTTTCTTACATGGTCTAATAAAAGACATTTATTCTCCTCCCAAGCTTTATGTCTATCAATATTTGGGACTGAATACAGAATCACAGAATGGCTGAGTTTGGAAGGAGCCTCTTGAGCCTCTACTAAAACAATATCAGATAGAACAGGTTGCCCATAGCTCTTTTTACCTGTGCCAGTGTTTGAGAACCCTCACTGTAAAAAAAAAAATGTTTTCTGGTGTTGAGATGGAATTTCATTTCCTATAGTTTCTTGATGTTGCCTCTTTTCCTGTCACTGGATACTACTGAGAGGAATCTGGCTCCCTCTTCTTCATTCCCTCCCATCAGGTATTCATACACACGGATAAGTTCCCTGCCAAACCTTTTCTTTCCCTGGCTGAATCTGTATAAACAAACGAGTAATTAAAAGATCTAAAAGTGAAATGAAACACTCGGTTCCCAAATGAGCCTTTATCTGGAGGGATTGGGACAGTAGAAAGTTGTTTGTTTTCGTTTGGACTTATAGCACTGGCTGAATCATTTTATTTTATTTGTTTTGTTTTGTTTTATTTGTTTTGTTTTATTTTATTTATTTATTTATTTATTTTCTGGGACTTCCTTACAAAGATTTTTTCATGTGAATTATTGATATTTAGTTCACCTCTTTTGTTAATGTCACGTGGTATTTCTAATTTGAGGAACTTTTATTATTATTATTATTATTATTGTTATTGTTGTTGTTATTATTATTGCATCTTCACTAATGAACTTTTCTACCTGGTAGAAAATATCCATATCTTGTGAGTTTTATAAAAATCAAATTTTAGAACTTGATGTTTTTCTTCTAGGTCTTCAATAATGTGGTTACTGTTAGAAATAACCCTGGCAAAGTATAAATAAAAAGTTATTTGCAGTTAGTTTTATTTCTAAATGTTAATAGTATAGCAGCAGCTCATAAATCATTAATGATAAGCCTCTAATTATGTGCCAGCATCACAGTGGGATCCAACCTAATACAAAAAAAATTACATATTCATGAATACATTCATACTTATGCATGGCAGAAGGCATAATACAGTAGAAATCATATAATAGCTTTTGCTTTCTACAAACTATTATTTGGCTGAATTGCCTCCTTTCCTTATACCCCTCTTCCAGGTATGTACCTATGATATATACTGTCATTTCAAAGTTTTTTTTGGAGTTAGATTTTAGACAGGAGATAGTTTCATCTTGTCCAGAAGAATGTGTATAGTCTGCAAGGTTATAGCTAATGAATAACTCATAAAACTAGTGTCCACTTCATTTCCATTTGCTGACATGAATTTGGAGTTTAAAATATAGCTGGTATATGTTTACTCTAGAAATGATGGATTTTTATTTAATTATTTTTTGTGATATAACTTAGCATCAATGTGTTTGTTTTTTTAAAATCTGGTTTGGTTTTGTTTTGTTTTGTTTCAGTGAATATTTACAATTTCTTGTACCTTGGACAGTTTATTTCAGACAGTGTAGGTACTTCAGTAGGTGTGCAATAAGGGATGTCTTGTAAATGTAAATGGTAATGATTGGAAGGAAAAGGATGGGCTTTATTTGTTATGTTTGTACAGAACTTTTTAGTACAGGCCATAGAAGAAATCAGCTTATTGATGTGAGAGTCTAGCCTTTTTTTCTCAGCCCTGAAAGAATCTAGCGTGAGTTCTTTTTGAAAGACTTTTATTCTAAAACAAAACAAAACAAACAAACAAATAAACAACACTTGAGTAAAACATCAAAACAAGCTCATGTCTTCTTCAGACTTCCATCCCTGAAGACTTGGAAGGTTTTCTTCCTTATGCCTCTTTGTATGTGACACTCTCTTCTTCACCCTGCTCAGTGTTTTGGTCTAATGTGGGAGATCACCTGCAGATCTCTTTCAAATGAGTCACTTCCTACCTCTGTAATCATTTCCACCTTTTCCACTGGGCCAAATAATTGAAAAAGATGAGCTGTCTCCTGGCTCCCTGTCTCTTAAAGGGAAGCAGGCTGCTCCAGTATAAGCCACAATATCTGCTTGGGGCTTATTGGCACTGCTGTAATTCAGACGCCAATGATAGTTATTTTAATTGACTGTACCTATAACTAATTATGTGTATTTCCACAAAAGACAGTATTCAAGGATCTCTAAGCATTTTTTGCAATTAAGAATTATGAAGATTTATATCAAACCTGCATAGTATATAATTATAATTAAAATATCACTATATCTGGCATTGAACAATCTCTATCTCTGTTGTACAATGCAATATCTGTTAAAAAAAATGATATGCCAAGAAATTTACAGTTCCTATTCTCACCCCTGTCCCACATCCCACCCTCATTGTAGACCTGTATCTCACTCATGTATGAGTGTCATGGACACCTCGCTGCTCCACCATACAGATACTGTGGGTCAGAGAACAGAGAAGTTCCTCCTGATTGTATATTTCTTTCTGTCATCTAAACCCCTTCTTGTTGCACAACAAGCAGATCCCCTAGCACAAAAATCAACATCAGTCCAAGTAATAGGTCTGCTGAAGAATGAAAAGAAAGATGAGTATCTAAAGGAAATTGCACACGTAATTTATGGAGCCAAACTTAAGTATGGCAGTGTGAGAATTGCAAAGTTGGTCTTCAGTAGTGGTTTGTCTTGTCTGCCTTTCTGTATCTGACAGTGAACAGTGCTGGGTTCTTTCAAGAAATGTTTCATAAAGATAGAATTTACAGGGTAAAGAATAATAAATCTTATCAAAGAATTCTTTTCAGCGCCTAAATATTGAAATGTTCCTCTTTGTGCTCACTCTCCTTAGACTATCGTAGCAGTCTTCACCTTGGCATGGCCTTCTTCTTTTCTCTTGACTTGAAGTTCCAGGCAGAGTTTTGCTCATCCTTTCAGCTATATATCATTCCTGCTTCAATGGAAAGTAGTATGCAGAGTCCATGATGGTGTCACTGAAGTTGAACCTATCATTTTGTCCTAGAGGATTCTAGCTATATCTGGAGGAGGCTGGAACACGGCCTGAAGCTACCACACACTGGTTTGTATCATCATTGGCTCATGCTCTTCGTCAGGACAAAGCAAGAAAAACACCAGGTAAGAAAAGTGGAAAAATTTCAGTGGTTTTCATTACTATGGTCCTTAAAGGTCCAAGTCTTTCATTACTTTTTTTTTCCCTAATTTATACACTATTAAAAGAATTTAACCTCATTGCCATTGAATTAAAAGTGCAGTTAATCATTTAGAAAATATTAATAATTAACAAATGCAATTAAGAATGTCACAAGAATTATGGAAATGCTTATAAAACTATCACCAATATTTCTTTAAGATAAAGCATGTTTCAATGAAAAGACTTGAACAATTTTAATTTGAAACTTTTGAACAACTCCACTGGTCCTGAAGGCCAGGCTTTAACTTATCTAAAGTTTTGTCATTTTT